>NC_140584.1:883760998-884434832 GCF_964204655.1 Triturus cristatus | reverse complement strand
CTTTTCCATTTTCTCTATTTGTTTGCACTAGTGCTGCATTGTTAGCCCATGCCGGGAGGGTCTTGGAGGGTTCTGCTTCTCTACGCTGTCGTCGATCGACAGCAGGTTAGTGGTGTTGATTCCTTTTCTAGCATACGGGGTGGAAGGGGTGGGTAACCTACCTAGGTGTAGGGATTGGTGGAGGGGGAGGGGAATTTCAGCTGACTGAGGGGTGGCGTGTTGACAAGCATTGGTTATGGGGGTGTAAATCATGGGAGTACAGATTAATCTGGCATTGAGTACGGATATGTTACAAAATTTGCATGGGCAAGAATAATTAGTTTGTCTTTTATGCAAATACTTAAAAGGTTGTTGCTCTCTAAATTACCTTTGAAATTCTCCAAGGAGAGAATCGGTGTGAACCAGAAATATTAAAGGTTATACAATGGGTACAATTAGATGCATAAGTTGGAATGTGGCGGGGTTAAACTCATCTATTAAGCGACGTCTGGTCAGAGAAGAGCTTAAGATATATAAAACGCATTTGGTTGTTTTAGTAGGCACACATTTGGCATATGAAGGCAGGGGCTTGTTTAAACAGTTCGGTTTAGAGATGTTTAATGTACCTCACAGGGTATAGCAAGCGGAGGTGTAGCAATTCTTAAGGACAAGCATTTTGTCTGTAAAAAACTTTAAAAAGCTTCTTACCCAGGTTGCAGGTGGGTCATCTTACAGCTTAAAATCAACAATAAAAAAGTTAGGTTCGAGGCATATGAGCTGCAGATCACACACTAAGGATAAGATCGCCATCTGGTGTTGGGCTCAGATGATTGCAGGTTGTTGTTGTCTTCGGAAGAAGTGTTTGTTCACGAGATTGGTGACTCCTCCCCTGGACAACAGTGCGCATGGGCATCCACTCCATCCTCAGATTGTTTTTTTCCGCCATTGGGTTCGGATGAACTTTTTTCCGCTCCAGCAGAAAACTTCTAGCAATCAGACCAACTCTCAAAATTTGAAAACTCAACGTCGAAATACACATCGGACAGGATCCGGACGCGGCTGATGGAAAGGACACCTTTTAAAAAATGCCCCCAATGTGGAGCAAAGTTTCCTCATAGTGATCACCACGAGGTCTGTAATTTGTGCCTTTCACCAGACCACAACGAATCCAGATGTCCAGCCTGCGCCGCATTCCGTTCGAAGAAAACTATCCGGGGCCGAAGAGCTCGACGCCATATCATGGCCAAGCCGGTTCCGGAACCAGAAGACATCTTTGCACAGGATGTCCCTGACGACGACTCCGAAGATCTCCAGATCGTGTCCGAGGCCGACGATTCTGATCCGGGGCAGCCTGTGAGTACCAGCCCTCCTACCCCAACACCACCCAAAAAGACATTGGTCAAGACTCTGCCAGCTGGGCCCAGTCGCAATCCAAAAACATCTTCAGAAGCCCCACCCTCGGGCCCTGCTCCGAAGAAAAGTAAGCATGCAGGTGGCTCGGGCTCGAGCAAACCTCATGTTGTTGTGCCTATAATACCTTCGGCACCGAAGCAGGCTCCGAGACCGAAATCTCCATCGGCCCCGAAACGTCACTCGGCACCGACATCTCCACCGGCACCGAAACGTTCTTCGGCGCCGAGGTCTCCACCGACACCGAAAGGCTCGTCGGCACCGAAAGGTCCTTTGGCACCGAAAAATCCACCGGAACCGAAAAGTTCTTCGGCACCAAAAACATCCTCGGTGCCAAAACAAGTCCATAAAGAACAAAAATCCAAATCATAAACAAAAAAGTCGGCGCCAAAGCCACCTTTGGACAGTGAGGAACTCTTTCGGCCTGATCCAAAGCAAAAACGGATTTACATGAATCCGAAAACTGGACATGTCACAGCGGTGCCCTACAAGAAAAGGAAGCTGGACACAACACCTCCTCCAGCACCTCCAAAGAAGGACTGTGCCACTTCACCCATACGTCCTTCCTCTCCTACATTACCTCCTATTCCATCCCCCCCCTCCCCCACCCCCACCGCCTTCACCTCTACCATCTCCTTCTCACACACCACCTCCACAGGATGATGATGATTTAGGGGGAGGGGGAGACCCAGATTTCTTTACTGATCCCACTGATCCTACTGATCCCTTTACACTCCCGGGCACAGCACCAGTAGATGACTGGACTTACCCTATGCCTGATATGCCTGACCCCACTCCATACCCCTCAAAGCCCTCCCCTCCTGATGACCATCTAGGGTTCGGTCAGCTTATAAACAGAGCGGCTTTGTTTCATGGCGTCACCATGCACACCGACACTCCTGAGGAGGATTTTCTCCTCGACACTTTTGAGCAGTCGCAGAAGACAGTTCACATTCTACCCATGATTAAGGGAGTGATAAAGCATGCCAATGAGGTTTTTAAAGACCCTGTCAGGGCCAGGGTTCTCAACCCCAGAATACAAAAAAAAATACAGACCGGCGCCACAAGATCCTGCGTACATCAAGGTGCGACTCCCCCTAGACTCACTAGTCGTATCAAATGCCAGAAAGCAGGCGAACTCCCAAACAACCGGAGACACGCCGCCCCCAGACAAAGAGTCTAAACTCTTGAAGGCTTCCGGCAAAAGGGTTGCCGCACAAGCTGCTAACCACTGGCGTATTGCCAATACACAAGCCCTATTGGCTCGTTATGATAGAGCTCATTATGATCAACTAGAGGATCTCTTGCAACACCTACCTGATCCATACAAAACACAGGCCACTGACCTCATCCAAGAGGGCAAACTAATATCCAATGCCTCCATTAAATGTGCATTAGACGCAGCGGACACCGCCTCTAGGGCAGTTAACACAAGTGTATTGCTTAGACGCCACGCATGGCTGCGCATTTCCGGCTTCAAGCCGGAAGTCCAAACCACCATTCTTGATCAACCCTTCGGGCCTGCAGTAGACACTGCCCTAGAAAAAATGAAGAAAGATAATGGAACTGCCAAATCAATGGGAGCATTGCAGTCTACTCAACCCAGAGGCTCCTTTCGTCGCTCCTTTTATAGAGGAGCTTCCAAAAATGTGGGAACAGACAACTCTTCCACCTTCAAAGCATCAGGTCAAACATCCCCTAACAGAGGATATTTTAGTGGAGGTTATCGGGGAAACAATACTAAAGGACGAGGACGGGGCAACAATAACAACAACCGCACCTCTACAGCCACTAAACAGTGACTTGCCACCACTCCCCCCCAGACCATTCCACTCCGTTCGGGGGAAGACTTCAACAGTTCTTACCTGTCTGGAATACCATCACCACAGACAGGTGGGTAAGACAAATTATCCAATCTGGCTACTGCCTCGAACTCATAAACCCACCCCCAAACATACCACCGAGGCACCGTCCCATGACGTCTCACCATCTCACGCTCCTCAAACAAGAAATAGTCTTTGCTTCAAAAACACGCAATAGAACCTGTTCCACTACAACATCAGGGCACAGGAGTATATTCCCTATACTTCCTCATTCCCAAAAAGGACAAAACCTTAAGACCCATACTGGACCTCAGACTACTAAACCAGTACATACAATCGGATCATTTCCACATGATCACTCTCCAACAGGTCCTTCCATTACTTCAACAAGGAGACTTCCTTACCACATTAGACCTCAAGGACGCATATTTTCACATCCCTATGCATCCTGCTCACAGGAAGTATCTACGATTCGTGGTAGACGGTCAGCACTATCAGTTTACAGTTCTCCCATTCGGAGTAACAACCGCACCCAGGGTATTCACCAAATGCTTGGCAGTTGTGGCAGCATATCTCAGGAGACAACAAATCCATGTCTTCCCCTATCTGGACGATTGGCTCATAAAAGCCAATACTCTAGACAAATGCGTTCTCCACACTCACCGCACTATTCAAACCCTACACAACTTGGGATTTACCATCAACTATCCCAAATCTCAACTACAACCCTCCCATGTACATCAATACCTGGGAGCCACCATAGACACATCCAAAGCCATAGCTTATCCCAGCACAGCCAGGATAGCCAACATACCGAGTCTCATCAAAAATTTCAAACACAACACTCTCTCCCCGCAAGAGTGTTCATGCAACTCTTAGGCATGATGGCGTCGTGCATCTCCATAGTACCCCATGCACGCCTTCAAATGCTTCCCTTACAGGAATTTCTAGCACAACAGTGGAACCAGGCCCACGGACAACTTACCGATCTGGTGTTGGTGGACAGCCGCTCACTTCGCTCGCTGAAGTGGTGGAACACCATCAACCTGTCCAAAGGGCGGCCGTTCTTAAAGCCTCTTCCACAAGTTGTGCTGACCACCGACGCATCTCTCACAGGGTGGGGATCCCACCTCCTTCAACACACCACTCAGGGCAGGTGGACCACTCAACAAAAACAACTCCACATCAATCACCTAGAACTTCTAGCGGTGTTCCTAGCACTGAAATCCTTCCAAGTGCATCTACAAAACAAAACTGTCCTCATCCGCACGGATAACATGACCACAATGTATTACATACAGAAACAAGGAGGGACACATTCTCTACAACTGTCACAACTTGCACAACAAATTTGGAGATGGGCAATTCCCCAAAACATCTACCTGCTAGCAGAACACCTCCCAGGGGTTCAGAACCAGGTGGCCGACCTCTTAAGTCGCCACACACAGCAGATACACGAATGGGAACTACACCCCAAAGTCTTACTCCCATTCTTCCAAAAGTGGGGACAACCAGACATAGACCTGTTCGCCACACGAGAAAACGCAACATGCCCAACCTTCGCCGTCAGGTTCCCCACCCACGGTCACAGGGCAATGCAATATGGATGAACTGGTCAGGCAGATTTGCGTACGCTTTTCCGCCTCTCCCTCTCATTCCATTTGTGGTACGCAAACTGAAACAACAGTCGCTAACACTCATCCTAGTAGCTCCCACTTTGGCACGTCAACCCTGGTTCACCACACTTTTGAACTATCGCTAGTTCCACATCAAAAACTGCCTCTCTCCCCGGCTCTTTTAACCCAGAACCATGGAGAAATCAGACACCCAGATCCTCAAACACTGAACTTGGCAATCTGGCTCTTGAAGTCTTAGAGTTCGGGTACCTCAACCTTCCTCCAGACTGTATGAATATCATTAAAGAAGCCAGAAAACCTACTACTAGGGCATGCTATGCTGCAAAATGGAAACGATTTGCCATTTACTGCGCTAACAATGACATACAACCACTGGATGCTTCCATCCAAAATATCATTTGCTATTTACTACACTTGCAAAGATGCAATTTAGCGTATTCCTCTATACGTCTACATCTAGCGGCATTAGCAGCCTATTTGCAAAATAGACAACACCTGTCCCTCTTTAAGGTACCAGCCATTAAAGCATTTATGGAGGGTCTTAAAAGAATTATTCCTCCAAGGTTACCACCTTCCCCGGTGTGGAACCTTAATATTGTTCTAACAAGGCTCATGGTTCCCCTATTTGAACCAATGCACAAATGCGAACTGCAGTTCCTAACATGGAAAGTGGCTTTCCTCATCGCAATCACATCCCTGCGAAGAGTAAGTGATATACAAGCCTTAACTCTCGAAGAACCCTTCCTACAACTACATCGTAACAAAGTGGTTCTTAGGAGGAATCCAAAATTCCTCCCTAAAGTCATTTCCCCTTTCCATCTAAACCAGTCAGTGGAACTGCCAGTCTTCTTCCCTAATCCAGACTCAGTAGCTGAGAGGGCACTTCATACCTTAGATGTTAAGAGAGCCTTGCTGTATTGCATCGACAGAACCAAACCTTTTCGGAAAACCAAGCAACTGTTTGTTGCTTTCACTCCACCACATAAAGGCAACCCTATTTCCAAATCGGGTATCTCCAGATGGATAGTCAAATGTATCCAAATATGTTACCAAAAAGCTAGACGTACTCTTACCGTTCCCCCTAGGGCGCACTCCACGTGTAAAATAGGGGCTTCTATGGCATTCTTAGGGAACATCCCCTTAGAAGACATTTGCAAAGCAGCCACATGGTCTACTACACACACCTTCACTAAGCATTACTGTGTTGATGTGCAATCCAAACAACAAGCTTCAGTAGGCCAAGCTGTCCTAAAAACTCTATTCCAAACTGCTGCAGCTGATACAGGTGACCACCGCTAGGGGAGACACTGCTATATAGTCTATCCTTAGTGTGTGATATGCAGCTCATATGCCTCGAACGGAATATGCTACTTACCAGTATGCATCTGTTCTTGGCATGTAGAGCTGCAGAGCCACACACGCCCACCCGCCTCCCCGGGACCTGTATCCGTTCCAGCATTGTCTTAATTAGACACTACACATGGAGTGTATAAGAAGTAAAGAGAAAGGATGTCCATCATTTCCCATCATGGCGAAAAACAATCTGAGGATGGAGTGGATGCCCATGCGCACTGTTGTCCAGGGGAGGAGTCACCAATCTCGTGACCAAAGACTTCTTCCGAAGACAACAACAACCTGCAATCATCCGAGCCCAACACCAGATGGCGATCTTATCCTTAGTGTGTGGCTCTGCAGCTCTACATGCTAAGAACAGATGCATACTGGTAAGTAGCATATTCCTTTTGTGCGCATTGTATGGGCCGAATCAGGATGATCCTACTCTTTTTGATAAACTAATGTTGGAGTTTCTTGATTGGCAGGGGAAAATACTTATTTTTGGTGACTAGAATTGCACCTTAAACTATTCTATTGAATCAACAAACCGGATTGCCTCTCCAAGAATGAGCAGGGTCTGAAAGGCGATTCTTGAATTGGCTTGGCTTCATGGGCTGACCGACTTATGGCGCACATTACACTCCACTCTGCCCGGTTTCACGTACTACTCTAGACCACATCGACATCACTCTAGAATTGATTTAATTTTTGTGAGTTGCTGTCCTTTAGAATAGTCACATATCCAGGTCTGTCCACGGATAACATCTGATCATAATCCGCTTTTGATCTGTCTTCAGCCTTTAATTGGTGGCAGGAGTAATCGCCCTTTTTTCATTTCCAAGGTATCTGCTGTCGGATTCACAATATATTACACACATTCAAGGGGTCCTTAATGATTTCGTACAATACAATATGGATACTGCCTCTTCCTTCATTGTATGGGATACGATGAAAGCTTTCATACGGGGGGTCTACCCAGCAATACATTTATTATTCGAATAAGGCCAATCAAAGGCGGGTGAACGAGCTCTGTAATACTTTAATAAAACTGGAGGTAGCACACGCTCAGGAGATTGTCGAATGGGTCAAATAGCGAAGCTATATATTGTGTACTAATAAACACAAGGGTGCTTATGACTCGGCAGTTTAAAGAGAAGGCTGCAGCTGTCTATAATAAACATCGATTGGATAAATATGAATATGGGGATCAGGTTGGGTGGCTACTGGCTTATCAGATTGCAGACGAGAAAGCTAGAACCCGGATCAATTCAACTAAGGGTAGAGATGGTCGGTCATACAGCTTGACTAATTCAATTTTAGAACAATTTTATCAGTTCTACTCGGAGCTGTATGCTTTGTCTGACAATGCCAAGCCAATGTTGGCTGAAGAATAGTTACATTCATCGAATCCCTGTGTTCTTAATTCAGAGGCTGTGCATTATCTCCAGTTGGATACAACAGAGGAGGAAATTATAACTGCTATAGCAGCGTTGCCTCAGGCAAGGCCGCTGGGGACGATGCTCTACTTATAGAATTTTATAAAGTCTTTAAAAACTTAATTCTTCCACTGTTTAGGGTGGTCCTGCGTCATATTGGAGAATACAAGCAAGCTCCTAAGTCCTGGGACATGTCAAATATTGTTTTTTTCTTAAAGAAAGCGAAGAGTGCTGGTGATTGTGGGTCTTATCGCCCAATAGCCCTTATTAATACTGATGCCATAATATTCGCTAAAGTGCTTGCTAAACGTTTGGTGTCTTATATGCCTGGTCTGGTATCCGAACACTGACATTGATTTATCACGGGCAGGGATACTACTGCGCACGTCAACACAGCCATTACTGCTTTTGATATTGTCAAGATAACTTCTTGCAATATGGGGATGATTCCTTTAGATGCTGAAAAAGCATTTGATCGGGTGGTGTGGGATGCACTAGGGCGGATGCTGAGCAACACCGGTCTACCAGACGGATTTATGAATTGGATTCATGCATTATACACCAACCCACAGGCTAAAATAATATATGCTAACTCGTACTCTACTACATTCTCAATACAATGGGGCACAAGACAGGGTTGCCCACTGTGCCCTTTGCTCTTCGCTCTCTACATTGAGCCGTTGATTCAAATTCTAAATCAGAATACTAATATCACTCCATTTAGTAATGGTATGTATCAACTCAAGGCTATCGCGTAGCGGATGATATCGCAGTTTTTATATCAGACCCAGCAACTGCAGTCAGTATTATTCAGGAAGAAGCTAAAGCCTGTGGGCGTTTTTCGGGGTATTAACTTAATATAAGTAAAACTCCAGTAATACACGACTTAGAATCTATTACATCTATTATGGGTGCTTTCACTGTTTTAACCTATCTGGGCTTTAGGATTACTACAAATGTGGATCAAATTTGGAAACTTAATTATGAAACATTACTTCAGACAGTAATCAAGCAGTTTAAGAATTGGAATAAGCTCCCAATAACTATTATCGGTCAGATTAATATAATTAAAATGACAATTTTACCTAAGTTTTTATATCTGTTTCGGGTTATTCCCATACGGGTTCCTAATTATTTCTTTCACAAATTTGAGGGTGCAATCAGCAGTTTTATTTGGGGATATAAGCAAGCTCGCCGTTCGATAAAATCTCTTAAGCTCCCTTATAAGTTTGTCAGTCTGCAACTTCCTGAATTTAAACTTTATATCCGGGCGGCATTTACAAGGCGCATACAAAGCTTGCTAACTGATAAACTGCCATACCATGGGCTTGTCTTAGCATTAGGTACAGATAGCCGTATGTTTTTGTATAGGGTCAATGATCCTAATTACTTTAAAAGAGTCCGGCTTAAGACTATAAGGGATATCGTTCTTAAATGGAATGAAATTCTTGGTCACTTTTCACTCACCTTTGAAGGCCTTACCAGCCATGAGCATTTTAAATTATGGAATAATCCATCTCTCCCAAGTATATTTCATGACTCAGTTGCTTGTAATTGGGCTAGACATGGAATTGAAAGACTGGGACAGCTGTATGATCACTCTGGTTTTTCTACTTGCACATCACTGCAACAATCTTTTGATCTTCCATACCAGTCATTTTTTAAATACTTACAACTTAGAGATTATTTTCTCAAACGACAATCAACGCAACCTCCACACACTCGCGTAGCTCTCATGTTTTTTAAATCTCGCTTTTAAAGCCAGAGTTAGCTCAATGTATGCACATCTATGCTGCGCTAGAAGTGCTGATGTTAGTGATTGAGCTAATCAATGGAGCCGGACAGTTAATATGGTGACAGATGTATCTGAAATTACGTTGGCTTTAGATAAATTAAATAATTCTGTACAATCTATTAATCTGAAGCTGCAACGATTCCGTACTATCTGCATGTTCTATTTTAATCTGGATAAAATAGTTAAGTGGCAGTAATCATCACAGGCATCTGGTAGTGGGGGTATGGATAGAACATGCTGTCCTAAGTGTGGCCAAAGGGCAGCCGATATTCTTCACATGTTTTATCTAAGTCCTACGTTATCGGACTTCTGGAAAAAGGTTACACAGTATGTCTGCCAACGTTTGAGTCTTGATTCAACTTTTACCGTTAGAGGTTATGCTGGAGTTTAAGTTGTGTGATGACCCTTATATGGGGTGCTTTACGTCCATTTTATTAGTAACTGCCCGTCTCTGTATCGCGAGAGAGTGGATTAGCCCTAACTCTCCTTTACTAATCGATTGGCTGGCCCTCATGAAGGGTATTTATGAAAGAACGTGCACTTGCTAAAACTCAAACTACACGTTCAATGCTAAGATTCAGTCGTATTTGAAAATATTTTGAGCATTAGTATAGTATGCTACCATACTGGTGGTGGATGCTCCTAGGATGTCGCTGTATTAACATTTATATTGTTCATCTAAATGCTGACTATGATTCACTCCTTTTAAAGTCTTGTATTGTTTCTTGCTCATGTGTTTCTCGCTCTGTGCTTTCTATTATTGCTAATGTTTTGATTAGAGGTGTGGCGCCGCGGCCAGGGCGACTGACTCCGGAATCTGGGGATCACGGTTCGATCCCTGGCGCCGGCGGCAGATTAGCCCAGCACAATGTGACTCTCTCGGCAATAGCTTGCTTAATCTTCCCGACGACCCCCAGCGCCTAGAGACCCTTACGGGTGATTGTTGCGCTTTACAAATGTGGATTATTATTGGATAATCTTTCTTTTTTTTTGCTTTTCTTCTTTCAACATTGTCTGTACCCCTCGTTAAAACTGAAAATTAAAAAAAAAATCGTATGCATTGTGCAGTACAATAAGTGGCCAAAGGAGGTCCCCTGGTACCCATTTTGGCCACATATGGTACTGCACCGTGTAACATGGCTAGTTAAAAAACTTTGGCATTTATAATGCCAATAACTCCAACTTTGAAGGGTGCAGTACTATATGTGACCAAAAGAGGGCCCATGGGACCTCTTTTGGCCACATTTGGTACTGCACCCTGCAGCATGGCTAAGCAAAATAAGAAATTGGCATTTGTAATACCAATAACTCCAACTCCAACAAATGCGAGACCAATTGCATTTTCAAAGCAATAGGTCTCGCATTGGAGCTGTTGGCATTGAAAATGAGTGTTTTTTTACTTATGCCTTTTTTATGCCATTGACAATTGTGCTATGCAGATATAATAATTCCACTGCAGATAAACACAGAACTAAACTTTCTGCCTCATCTTTTTAATTGGCTCTTGTTCCTGTCCTTTGTAAATAGTGTTTTTTCATTGATCAATAGGATTAGTAGTCCCTCCTTGGTACCACCTTGTTTCTTCTTGTAACCTCCAATGAGAACACTTTCTAGTACATGTTTTGTTGCTTCCTAAGTTTTAATTACAGCCTCAAAGCACTGCTTTCTGACAGGGTTTATAGACAGGACACAAGCTTTGTTCTCTGTAAAGCTGGCGGTGGTTACTTTACTCACGAGTACATCTCACATTTATGAGACCTTCTCTTAATTTCCCTTCCACAGCTCCACACAGTGTAGAACCTAATCTGTAATTAATATAATAATTCTTTTGTCACATTTCAAAGCTACTGATTTTATATATGGTCATAGCTAGTTGAATTTACTCGTGGTACTGTCTTCTATGCAATGCATTATGGGTAGGGTGGATTTAGCATGTCTTCTGCAGGGTACTGTACCATAAGTGGCCAAAAGAGGGACCCTGGGACCTCTTTTGGCCACTTGTGCTACTGCACCCTATAAAATTGGTAGGCAAAAACATTGGCATTTATATTGCCAATAACTCCAGCTTTGCAGGGTGCAGTACATATGTGGCCAAAAGACTTCCCATGGGGACCTCTTTTGGCCACATATGGTTATGCACCCTGCAGCATGGCTAGGTAAAACAAGCTTTTGCAATGCAATTGGTTTCACGTTTACGTGAGTTGAGCTATTGGCATTGTAAATGACTGCTCTTTATTTATGTTTTTAAAACATAAATAAAAGCCATTGTCATTTACAATGCCATTAGCTTAAACTCAAGTTAATGCGAGACCTATTGCATTGCAAATGCTTGTTTCCTATCGGACGATTTGCTGTTCAAGAGTCCAGACAAATCCAAATGTCTAGCAGACACTCAAAAGACAATAAACTTACTATATCAATTGGGGTTCTCAATCAGTGTGACAAAATCACATCTCCAACCATCCCAAATTTAACAATATCTGGAGTCAGTTCTCAATATCATTTCTGGAACCGCTTTCTCATATCCTCAAAGGGTTCTCCATCTCCAGAACCAACTGGAGCTTTTTCAGTGAAAACAATCATGAGACTTTTAGGAATTATGTCATCTTGCCTAGCAATAGTGCCTCACTCTCGCCTACACATGAGACACCTCCAGGAGTGTTTAGCATTTCAATGATCACAGGCAAGAGGGAATTTGGATGATCTAGTGTTGGTTTCACCAAAGGTTCAACAGGTTCTATTATGGTGGAGCACTCATCATTTTAGCAGGGAGAGCCTTCAAGGACCCTATCCCGCAAATAACAAACAAAACAGATGCATCTCTTCTGGGATGGGGAGCTCATATGAAGGACAGACATTGTGGTTCAGGGACACTGGACACAATAACAACAGTTTCTACACATCAACATGTTAAAGCTACTAACCATTTCAGTGGCTCTCAAAGCATTTCTCACAAACATAGCAGGAAAAACAGTCCTTCTATGCACAGATAATATGACTGCCATGTATTACATACAGAATCGGGGGCGGGGGGGACCCGTTCCATGCAATTGTCTCAGTTGGCACAAAAAATATGGAAATGGGCCAACAATCACAAGATCCGTCTCCTAACGCAATACATACCAGGAGAGGAGAACACCATGGCAGATCTCCTTAGCAGAGCACTCCAGCAGGTGCATGAAATGCATATACATAGTACATTACTACAAACATACTTCCAAAGGTGGGGAACACCTACAATTGAACTGTTTGCATCAAAGCATAACGTAAAATACCAAAGCTTCGCATCCACACCCACAATCCAAGGCCAGTGCTCTATAAATGAACTGGCCAGGGATATTTGAAGACACTTTTCCTCCTTTCCCACTAATACCTGATATGGTCTGGAAACTCAGACTTCAATGACACTCATTCTGATCACACCCAAATGGGCTTACCAACCCTGGTATACAACATTATTGGAGTAGCCCCAGGAGACCCCAGTTGACCGCACAGCATCTTCAGCATCCTGTACACCTTGAATCGGCACCTCTCTATAGATTCCATCAGCAAGGAGCTATTGACAGTGCTTATCTGGACAAAATAACTGTTTCTATGGATCTTGTAGGTCCCCTTGACTGGTACTCTGCCGGAGTTGTTTACATAATGTAACTCAGTGACTGCATTGCTAATTACCCACGTTATTCTTTAAAAAGTTTCTAAGTGTCAAATTTGTTGAATTTGCCAATGTTTGTTTGCTTTAAGTAAAGTGTTGATTTGCTATACCTTGTCAATTTTGCATCTGAATCTTTTTCATTTTGGTGTAAAAAATTATACAAAAATTGAACTTATTTTTATAAATTGGTGTTAATTTCTTGAGTGCCGTGTGTATTTCTTCTTCAATTCTTTCAGTGCTATTTAAATGCTATACATTTGTTCCTTTGTGTAAGCCTAACTGCTCCGAACCATAATTACCCAGAGTTGATGTGAGAAAGTGCCATCTTTCTTGCATGGTATGCGCCCACTTTTTGCTGAATTGCTGAATGTACTTTGAGTGTTGCCTGGACTCCTGCCAATCAGGTACCCACTGCCTATGTTCCTTCTCTAAAACCTAAAACCCAAATTGGCAAACCCTGGCCACATGTCAGCCCCTGGTAAATGGTACCCTAGGTGCCCAGGACCTTGTGACCAGGGAAAGCCTCTAAGGGCTGCAGCACTTATTGTGCCACTCTTAGAGGCCCTGTACCCTAACACAAACACACTGCCCTTGCAGGCTGAGTGTCTGGGTACAAGACAAAACAAAGAATCGACATGGCACACATCCCTGTGTGCCATGCCCACAACCTACACTGCCCTGGCATACATCAGCCACCCCTCTAGCTGGTTGCCCTATGCCAGTGGTGTGGGCACAGGAACATGAACCCTGTGCCCCTACAGTACCCAGGTCTATTCCTGGGCACTGTAAGTGCAGTGCTGCCATTTAAGAGTATATGGTGCTGAGAGCTCGTCAAGCACGAACTCCACAGCACCATAATGGCAACACTGAAGACCGAGAAGTTTGGTATCAAACTTCTCAGCACATTAAACCCGCACAAAGCACTATAGAGGGCTTCTTAGAGATGCCCCCTGAAACCTAACCTACAATCCACGTCTTGTCTGAAAGGCTGCCTAGGCTGCCACACAGCAGACATGTTGCTGGACCCCTGGGTGGAGATCCCCCTGCTCTCCTGGGCCTGCAACAATGCACATCCTGGGCGAGGTGCTAGGTCTCCTCCCCCAGGATGGGCAGGGGGAAGCTTCAAAGGCATGCCGCCTTTGTGAGCTTCTCCAGTCCACTTGCTTTACTCAGAAACTGTCCCCCATCGGTTCTGACCCCCACTCTGGCGGGAAGACTGGCCGGAAACTCCAGGTAAGGACAGGGGATGTACCAGCCCTATATATAGGAACAACAAGAGAGAGAGGGTTGAGCTACACTCTTAATCCCCCAAAGTCAATGAAAAACAACGAAAGAGTGTAATAATGAACAGAAAATCAGCCAAAGGTGATTCTCCTAAATTACAGACTTGATGCCAGAAAGACCAAATCTACCTGACTTTTAAATAAAACCCTCACTCACCAACATAGTTGGTGACATGCTTCATCATGGGGTTTAGCCAGGGGTGCCTTATGCACCTCTGGTGTGCTTCGACGCTTGTTTTAGAGCGGAGCAACCAACTTTCAGCTAAAGAGGTGAGGTGATTTAGTGAGTGAAAAGATCACTAAATCACCTCACCTCTTTAGCTGAAAGTTGGTTGCTCCGCTCTAAAACAAGCGTCGAAGCACACCAGAGGTGCATAAGGCACCCCTGGCTAAACCCCATGATGAAGCATGTCACCAACTATGTTGGTGAGTGAGGGTTTTATTTAAAAGTCAGGTAGATTTGGTCTTTCTGGCATCAAGTCTGTAATTTAGGAGAATCACCTTTGGCTGATTTTCTGTTCATTATTACACTCTTTCGTTGTTTTTCATCGATGTACCAGCCCTGCCAACCCCACTCCTCAGTTGGGGAGGCGAGGTGAAGCACATCTCCGGGCCCTCGCCATCTTGAAGATGGGGAGCCCCACCTAATCAGGACTAGGCCACTGCCCCCCCTCCCACAGGAGAGTGGCAGGATATGGGGTGTACCCACCCCAGGTCAGGTACCCAGTGGTCCCTGCCCTTTACCTACCTATAACGCCCCTAAATTTAGTATTTAGGGGCACCCTGAACCTTCCTTCCTCAGATTCTAGATTCTAAACTAGCAAAGAAGAAAGAACACCTGCCGTGCAGCTGCTAAGAAGAGGAAGACACCAACTGCTTTGGCCCCAGCCCTACCGGCCTGTCGACCCTCGAACCTGCTCCTGATGAATCCCGGCACCTCCTGCGGCCAGCAACCTCACAAACCCCGGAGGACCTGGCTACCTTGTGACTCTGAGCCCCCGGGACTCCCACGAGCAGTGGCTCTGCTCAAAGCAAGTTGCTAACCCCTGGCATCAGCCTGGAGCCGCAAACCCTGCACACACTGCACCCGCCAAGCCTGGCCTGTGCCGGAGTGGACAAAGACTCCGAGGACGTCCCCCCGGCGACTGTGACCCCGAATCCGGCACCCAAGGACCCACCTCGACACTCCTGACGACGCCTGCAGCCTCAGAACCAGTGACCCCCCCCCCCCATCACTATCAACAGAGGGTAAGATTTCCCAACATCAAAAGGCACCCCTGCACCTGGCGCCCTGCAGCCCCCTGTGCCCGACTCCTGGGTACTTACCTATCCTCCAACTACCCAACTTACCTCTCGAAGTGGTGGTGGCACCTGAAGAATCTTCTTCCCCGAGCTTGCAGCCTTTGTTCGTCCTTGAGCTTTCCCATTGAAATCCATTGAGCGCCCAAAGGCTCAAAAGCACCCTGCACGCAGCCGCCTGAGTGGCTCTGGCAGTGCAACTTCTACTCCTACCTACTTCCCCATATGCCCTGAGCAAGTGACCCGGAGCCCAGCTCCCACAGCCGTGTGGCCTGCTAGTCAGCAGCCACCAACCAAGGGCCCCCTGCCTCGCATAGGATAACATTGGGCCTAACTCACTCTGCACCCGGCTGCCCCTGTGCCGCTGAGGGTGTAACAACTGTACTTACCTTACCCTGGGACACCCCTAGTCTGTGCCCAGGACCTTAACTCTGCCAGTCGAGTACTTACCCAAAAGCCGATAACTCACTTTTCTTCCATAGGGTAACATTGACTGGCTTCTTCTAAAATTGTATGTAAGTGTGGAGTTTCTAAACTTTTTCCTAAAATCAGCCGAGTAACGAAAACGGAAATACTCTCCTGCTATTAGGGGAGATCCCAGTGCTGGATCTTGGTGCCCAGCACTGACCCTGAAAAGTACTTACAACCGTACTTACCACTAACTCAATTTTCTCCCATAGGTAACCATTGACTGTTTTTCTGTGAAATTTCTTCGAAGTGTTTCGATTTTTGCAAACTGCAAATATTCTTTAAAAATCGTACCAACTGTGAAAACGCAGTTACTTACCTGTTTTAGATAGATGCCCCAGTACTGAGTCTAGGAGCCCAGCACTGGATTACAAAAGTAACGAAAACATACTTTACCCGTAACTTGAATTTTCTCCCATTGGAAACCATTGACTGTTTTTCTGTGAAATTTCTTCTGTCGATTTTGTAAACTTCTAAATATTCCTTAAAAATCGCCTGTGTAACTTAAATGCAGTTTCTCAACTGCTTACAGGTGGTACACTAGTGCTGGATCTAGGATCCAACACTGACCTAGATAAAGTAACCATAACCCCACTTACCTGCTAAGTGAATTTCCTTCCATAGGATAACATTGGTAATTTGATTAGAAAAAGTTTCTAAGTGTCAACTTTTAAAATAGCAAAACATTGCTTAAAAATCACAACGGTAACTAAAACGAATTTACTCACTTGTTTCCAAGAACTGTCCCAGGACTGAATCTAGGATTCAGTCCTGGAGTTAGAAACGTAATCCTGAAAGTAATCAATTTCACATAACTTAAAATTCCCATTGAGCTCAATGTATTATTGTGTTTGAAATTGTGTTGCCCATTGCAACAAAAATGTAACTATTATCTGCAAAACTCAATTGCCTACTGCAAAGTATTTAACTAAAGCATCTCCTTCTGAGAAAGTACATCTTGATACCTATTGTTGGTTCTAAAATAAAACAACCATATATTTTTTATATAAACCATTGGCCTAGAGTTCAGGTCTTTAGTGTGAGAGACCATTTGCTGGCTGAGTGTGTACAACAAATGCTTTACACTGTCCTCTGATACTGCCTTTCTGCTCGACCAAGCTACCACTTTCGAAAGTAAGGTTATATATAACTTTAACCTCTGCCAATCCTCTGGGGACTGTGGACTCTGTACACACTGTACCTATTTGGGAACAGTATATACAGAGCCACTTTCTCACAGTTGAGCTAAAGGTTTTACAAACAAAACCTGACTGGATCTAAAGGGGTTGGTGGTGTTTTACATGATGAGGTCACACAACCACACCACATAATACAGCCCGTTTCCTCACAAAAATTAAGTTTCTCTGTAAACCAATACTTGTTATTAATTGCTTTTTTTGTATTTTCTTTATTTCTTGTTCACCTAAACAGCAATTCAAGAGGGCAGCATTACCCGAGGGACCCCAGCCACCAAGGTTCCGATGGATATTATACCTTCTCTTCGGGGCTCCATTACTCAGGTATCTTATTTATTTATTTATTTATTTTTACAATTTATTAAGCACAACGTATGCCCTTAGGCGTCTTGGCGCTGGTGTTTGTGGAATTGACTTCAGAGGGTGAATGCTCAAACCGTTACTTTTGTGATGGAAGGAAATGGCCTCCATAGATGTAGGCTTATGAAAAATAGATTTATGACTAGGATTTGAGGCACCTTGCAAAATGTCATTCAGGGGACTTCTAGTTTCGCTTGATGTTCTCTTATGAAGATAACGAATAGTAGTCACTAATACTGAAGTGTTTTGCACATGTGCGATATTTGAAAGTACTTTACCAAAGAGTATTTTTTAATTTTGTTTTTATTTTTCTGTTACCCGGACTCTGTCTGCGTAAGAGTGTTGTAAATCCAGTATAACAAGATAAACAGTTTATAAAAAGTATGCAAGCAAATTGAGTCTTATTTGACAGGCTATGGCATTTGGATTAATATGACATTAAAATATGAAGGAAAGAAAGACCATCCCATTAAAATTTCACTTTACTCATCCTGTCTGTGCTAACTGGGAAACATCTCCTTTCTGGTTGACCTTGTGGGGAATCTCATGTCGATTGGACTTTGCACTTTCGAACAAGAAGTAAATCCTCATGCGAGTTATCTAAGACCATCTTCAGGGCAATCTAAACTTCAAAAAGAGTGGAAAAAGATCAAATAGGCGGACTTCTGAAGGCTTTAAATTTCCTTGACTGCAATTTTGTCGTTGCCACGCCCACTGTTCATCCTTCTTTACCTCCTCTCCTTTGGTTGAACTATAATGGAGTTTATTAAGCAAACAAGGTGTGTCTGGTATGAGTTTAGAAGTGACCATTGTGAGAAAGTGCCCTCATTCTTGCATGGTATGCCCCCACTTTTTGCTGAATAGCTGATGTACTTTGACTGAGTGTGTCCTAGGCTCCTGCCAATCAGGTACCCAGGGCCTGTGTTCCTTCCCTAAAACTGCATTGAAGTCTAAACCCATTTGGCATCTCTGGCCACATGTCAACCCCTGCTAAATGGAACCAGAGGTACCCACTGCACTGTGACCACAGAAGGCCCCTAAGGGCTGCATCACTTATTGTGCCAGCCTTAGAGGCCCTGCACCCCGACACGCACACACTGCCTTTGCAGGCTGGGTGTCTAGGTGCAGAACAAAACAGTCGACATGGCACACATCCCTGTGTGCCATGCCCGCAAACCACTGCCCTGGCATAAATGAGTCACCCCTCTAGCTGGGTGCCCTATGTCAGTGGTGAGGGTACAGGTGCATGCGCCCTGTGTCCCTACACTACCCAGGTCAATTCCTGGGCCCTGTAAGTGCAGTGCTGCCATTAAGAGTATATGGTGCTGGGAGGTTGTTGTTATGAATTCCACAGCACCATAATGGCTGCACTGAAGACTGGGAAGTTTGGTATCCAACTTCTCAGCACATTAATGTAAAATGCACGACAGATAGAGATGCCCCCTGAAACTCGGCCTACTTCCAGTGACCTGACTGTGTGGCTGTGCAGGCTGCCACCAACAGACATGTTTCTGGACCCTGGGTCGAGAGCTTGCTGCTCTCGGGGGCCTGAAACAATGCACATCCCGGGACGTGGTGCCAAGCCTCCTCCCTCAGGATGGGCAGGGTTCTCGAAGGAGAAGCTTCAAAGGCATGCCGCCTTTGTGAGCTTCTCCAGACCATTTGCTGCTTTCAGCAACTGGTCCCCACTGGTTCTACCCCCCAATTTGGGCGAGAGAACCGGCGGGAAAAACAAGTGAGGAAGAGAGGTGTGCCCACCTCTGCCAACTCCACCCCTAAGGTGGGGGAGGCGAGGTGAAGCACAACCTCGAGTCTCCGCCATTTTGAGGATGGGGGGACCCAGCCAACCAGGGACAGGCTCCTGCCCCCCTCCCACTGGAGCGTGACAGAATAGGGGTGCACCCACCCCAGGAAAGGGACCCATTGGTCCCTGCCCTTTACCTACCTGTAACGCCCCTAAATTTAGTGGCACCCTGAACCTTCCTTCCTCAGATCCATTAACCACAAGAAAAGAAAAAGGACGAGAAGCTGTGCAGAGCTAACTAGAGGACGACGCCCACTGACTTAGCCCCAGCCCTACAGGCCTGTCTCCCCTCGAACCTTCTCCTGCAAACCCCGGTGTGTCCAGCGGCCAGCAACCTCAAAAATCCCGGAGGACCTGCCTGCATTCACTTTCCAAGCTGCTTCTCCCGTGAACACCATACGTGTTTGAACTGCAGCTTCTGATGCCAGCCAGAAACCGCGAATCCATCACACTCTGCACCTGCCGAGCCCGGCCTGTGTTGGAGTGAACAAACACCATGAGGTCTGCCCGGCGATCCTGACCCGAGATCCGGCGACCCCTGACCTACCTCAAGCCTTCAGATGACGCCTGCAGCCTCAATCCAGGAGCCCCCCCCCTACCTACCGCAACCAGAGCGGGTAAGAATATCCGACATCCAAAGGCACCACTGCACCCGATACCCCATGGCCTTGTTTGCCCAACCCAGTGGTGCCTAACCATCCCTCTACATCCCAACTTACCCCTCGAAGTGGTGGTCACTCCTGGAAGATCTTTGTCCCCGAGCCTCCAGTGTTTTTGTCCCGGAGAATCTCTATTGAAATCAACAGGGCACCCGACCTCAAAACTGCACCCGACTGCCCTAACGCTGCTGAGGGTGCCCCTTGGGTTCTAACTTGGTCCCCAACTTGCCCTGAGCTTAACCCTAGGAGCTTTGCTCCCACAACCCTGTGGCCTGCTTGCCAGCAGCCACCAACCGGAGTCCCCCTTTCCCCTATAGGATAACACCCTGCACCCAGCCGCCCGAGTGCCGCTGAGGGTGCAACAACAGTGCATCACTGACCCTGGGAGACCCCTGAGTCTAACCCCAGAACCCTAACTCAAAAGACAGATTACTTACCTTGAAACCGATAACTCATTTTTCCTCATAGGATAACATTGACACTTTTTCTCCCAAAAAGTTTCAAAGTGTAGACTTTTGAAAACTACAAATATTCCTTAAAAATCAGCCAATTAACCAAAACGCATTTTTTCAACTGTTTTCAGGAAATGTCCCAGTGCTGAACATAGGATCCAGCACTGAGTAAGAACAAGTAACGATAACATAACTTACCTGCTAAGTGAATTTCCTCCCATAGGATAACATTGGTGATTCCATGTGAAAAAGTTATTGGTGTCAACTTTTGAAATGCAATAATATTCTTTAAAAATCATGCCTTTAACCAAAACGCGTTTACTCACCTGTTTTCAGGAAATGTCCCAGGACTGAATCTAGGATCCAGTCCTGTGGTAACAAAAGTAATCTGAAATGTAATTAACAGCATTTTACTTAAAAAGCCCATTCAATTGAATGTACTATACCTGTAATGTGTTGCAAACTGCTTTCTTAAAACTGTAACCAAAACCAGTACAAGTTATACTGCAAGTCTAATCTGTGTTCATACAAGTAAAATGCTACTGTAAAGTATTTATATGCTTACCTGTACCATAGTTGCTTGGTTCTAGAAATAAAACAGTATATTTTTCTTTACAAAACAATTGGCCTAGAATTCAGTTCTTGAGTGTGTGAGACCATTTGCTGACTGTGTACATCAAACGCTTTACACTGTTCCTTGATTTCTGCCTTACTGCTCGACCAAGCTACCACTTTAGAGAGTAAGGTTCTATCTAACTTAAACGTCTGCCAAACCTCTGGAGACTCTATGACTCTATTCACACTGTACCTCACTTTGGTGCAATATATATATAGTGCCAGTTTATTTACAAGCAGCAATTCTGATGTCTCTGTAGGAGAGTAGGGTCTGCTTTCTATGGTCACCCCCACTTTTTGCTTCACTGATTTTTGACTTAGATGTGGCTTTGGGCCTGCTAATCAGACCCACAGCCCAGCTGTTCTCTCTCTAAATTCATACTATGTACTTTAGGTGCATAACCCAATTGGTAAGGATCACCTTATTGGACCCTGTACAATGTACCTTAGGTACCCAGGGCATAGGTGTACCCTAGGCCTACCAGCGGCTGCAGCATGTATTATGCCACCCCTGGCTGGCCTCCCATCGTGACACAACTGGCTGATCACTCAGCTGGGGCAAGGTCGTGTAATCACCCCTTGCTAGGTGTAGTATCCCTATACCTACCTTCTATATAGACACATGGGTAACCTGTAAGTCACTCCTATGGCAGGCCTTAACAGTCCTGGAGGCAAAGTGCTTGTTAACATGTGAGATGGTGCTCTAGCATGAGCTGAGCCTGTCTGCAGATTTCGGAACCATGTCCTTATAGCTGTTCTATGATATTGCCTACCATATACTCTTAAACTGCCTTACAATCCTCGCGGTTATGGTAACTATGGTTTGGCTTTATCGAAACATGTTGTGTAAGGTGTCTAACACTTTGGAATACTACCCCCACCCATACCATTCCTGGTGATGAGGATAGTATTCCTCCCCTCTAGAGGGAGAGACATGTTAAAATCCTACTTTGCTGTGTAACTCTGACCAAAGCCTCAGCATCACAAAATGGATGCTGCTGCCACAGACACGAGTCTGACCTCCTGCAGCTGGGAGCCCTCCCAGCCAGGGAGGCCGGGACGATAGGTTTCCTGCTTAGGGAGGTGCTAGCACCTCCCCAGACGGACTTTAGTGTATTGGGGCAGGGAGGGCTGAAAGGAATGAGACATGCCTGGGGCACACAAGGTGCTCCATGCATAGTCCAGTTAAAACCGGCGCTGGGGCCTTCCAGCCCCAGCTCTGGCGCGAAACTGGACAAAGGAAAGGGGGTGTAGCCACCCCCCTTCCTGGTCCCACCTATAGGAGGGACCTTGCAGGTAGCCCAGCCCACTAGCCTAGTATATTAGGAGGTAGCTGAGCCCTGTGAAATTAGATTATCCTGAAAAACTGCAACTTAATCAGAAACTCTGGACCTTCGACATTCGACTAAGGAAGAAGACTGAAGAATCTCCCTTGTGGCCAAGGAGTGCCCACCCTGTGCAAACAGGCACCACCAAGCGACCTGCCGTTTGCTTTGCCCAAGTTCTACGAGGAACCGACTGCAGAGCCCGACCAGCGCCTTGACTTCTAGACTTCTCCGACCCTGATCCACATCCACAGCAAAGCTGAGATCCGTGGAGGCGATGAGAGACGTGGGACCGGCAACCTGGGAAAATTGGCTACTAGCTTCCAGCGCAGCTTCTGAGGCATCCTTGAAGTTGTGCTCTGGGGATTGAGAAGCCCCAACCCCGAGCACCATCTGCACCGAACATCAGCCTTCCACACTCCACGAGTTCTGCGTGGGGCCCTTCTGCATTTCCCTGCTCGACGCGTTTGTCCGGTTACTGGCCCGTTGGCTAGTAGCCTCAGTGACGACGAACCCTTAACTTTTCACCACTGGTTTGGCTCCTCCAGACTGGCCCTTGCTTCCCTGTGAAAGAGAAGCACCCCAGGCCTTCCTGGTCTGCAACAGAAGCAAGTCCTTCATCCTGCGTGGGTTGCGCTTGCCAAGGCTTGTTGGGTCTGAACTCTACATCGACGCCGCCAACAGCAAGAGCCTTCGTGGGGCAGCTCGGCTCCTGGTCGTCCTCGATGCTTCCTGGTACCCGTGGCTGCTGCGACAAGCTTCACCTCTTCACCTGCATCTTCACGACATCGCCTGGTTCCTCCCTCGTTCCCTCCTGGCTGGTGGCCTAGACTCTGTCCTCTCTGCTTGCAGGTATCCTTCTTCTTGATTCCAACCTTGGAATCCACCGGACACTCTTCACTGACTGCCTGTCAGCATCTTTTCTTTAGGCATCCATAGGAGTCGACAGAGAAACCCGACGCAAGTTAACCCCTATGCACCCGCAGCCCGTGGGCTAGGTAAACTGAGTACTCCGGTGCTCACAAGGGTATTGACTATCCTAGGGTCTAGTTTCCAAGTTTCTAACCCCTAGCTCCTTCCGAAGTGTCCTAAAACTCTTTATTTCTAAACACTACTATTTCTATCGACTTTAACGCATTACGCTTGAGTGTTTCCACTCTGCACCTGAATCCCGTGGGCCTCCCACTGCCTGGCAACCGGAAGGATAGTGTAGCCCCAGCGATTCCCTAGGCCTAACCTGTGTTCGTGACAGTGGTCCTTATACCACTTACTTAGTATATGGTTTGCGTGGCCCCTAGGGCCTAACTGTATTACTTACCTGTGTGACTTATGTATGCTTAAATAAGACTGTGTTGTACTTACCTCGAAACTCATAAAGAGTGCTGAGGGTATTTTGACTAGAATAAATACATTCTATTTTATATATATCTGTTGTGGTGTCCTTTCATTTGGTATTCAAGGGATTGCAAATGGTATAACAGCTGGCTTCACATGCCATACAGAGTTTAGCCTAAGACTGCTCTTGTCCATACTACCACTAGGATAGCTGGTCTATAAGGTTGACTTTACAACCAATCACCATAAGGGTTGTTTGGACTGATACAAGGTGTACACTAGAATTAGTGACATCATATATCAAGCCAACTTCTCACAGTCTCTTCATAGAAAGATGGGTTTAACTTCCTTTAATAGAAATTTGGTACCAGGCTGTCAACATTTTTTTGCCTTTGTGTTCTCGTCCAGGGTGAATCAAAGTGACTTGACAGGTGATAGTTTGAGTTTGAATCCATACAGGTATCAGTGATTCAGCCAGGTTTGGACTTCATATTACTTTGTCTTGGCAAATAACGGGTATTCATTCTTGGTAAGGTTGAGTTTCAGGTCCTGAAGAGTTGCTAGCATGTTTTTTAACAGTTCATTCGTAGGTGGATGGGTTCTTTTAAAGATCTATGATATCAAAAATCTAATAAGCCCATATTTGGTAGGCCAAACATGCATTATATGAAGTCTAAGTGGCTACTAGAGACCTAATATGAAATGATCTTAGGCTTTTAAAAGGCGGCTTGCTGCAGAGCTTTTCAAATATTCTCTGGATATTGTAATTTTAAAATCTTCACTGAAATTTCAGTGATCCACCCTCCTGATCATCGATGTCATGAGTAAATCACTTGTAAGATCAGGAGCCTCAAGTTCAATCAAAGCCATACCAAAGGGGATGATGGACGGAGCGTTTGAGCAAATCAAACACTCACCCCCAGTCAACTGATCTGGGTTTAATCCATCATCATTCTGTAGCTCACTCCACCACCCCAGTTCAGACATGGCCATATGCAAATCAATCTGACCCTGTGCCTCATGGGAACAGTTCAGCCCGAACTGCCAAGACATGTCTTCCCTGGACCAGAAACAAGCATCCTCTGAACGGTTTCGGGTTCATAACCCTCATCAGCCAGGCTATCTTGAATCCTGTGGCAAAGTGTGCAAGGGACCCACGTCAGGGCATACCCTTTGCCAACTTTGGGTGAACAAAGTGATACCAAAGGGGATGATGGACGGAGCATTTGAGCAAATCAAACACTCACCCACAGTCAACTGATCTGGGTTTAATCCATCATCATTCTTTAGCTCACTCCACCACCCAATTTCAGACATGGCCATATGCAAATCAATCTGACTGTGCCTCATGGGAACAGTCCAGCAAGGGAGGACCTGGTTTGGCAGTTCGGGCTACCTGTTCCCATGAGGCACAGGGTCAAGACTGATTTGCATATGACTGGGTTCAAACTGGAACGGCATGGTGAGCAAATAAACGATGGATTTAGGCCCAGATCTCTGTACTGGGGTGAATGTATGACATTGTTCTGCATTCTGTCCATCAGCTGCTGTTTTTGCATCCAGTTCAATAAAAGCAACCTAAAATATCTAACGTTATGAGTTGAGTGACTTTTGTGAAGCATTTAATGGTTGTCTCTCTATTTTTGTTTCAATTTGGTTGCAGGGAACACCAGCTCTGTCTCAGACTGGCATTGCTGCTGAGACAATGCTAAAAGGGACAATCACCAGATTGTCCACTGAAGATCTCAGCAGCCCTGAGAAAGTCAGAGAAGAGGGCGCAGCCAAAGGTCAAGTTATTTATGAAGGCAAGAGCGGGCTCGTCATGTCCTATGACAGTAAGTGTATGTGTGTGGTCTAATCGCTATTAGAAATTAATACAAAAATACTTTGGTATTGAGTTGGTTTTACTTGCAGAGCTTATCTGATAGACATCTAGCCACTGATTCCTTACCTTTGAACTTCTACGCGTCATGCTTGATCCTGAAGATTTTTCTTAGCAGTACCCCTGTGCACCGGTAGGGGGTGTCGACTCCACGTTACATCGTCGTCTTCACATCTGTGTCGTCAATATAACAGCCACTCCAGAAAGCTGACGTCTGTTCTTTTCTTTCTGCGCCAGCCAGCGCAGATCTGTTGAAGAGAGCTACCTCCTGTCGTTTTTGACACACTTTTTTCAACTGTTGTCAACTCCTTTTGGTGTGTAGGATGTTTAGTAAGAAGAGCTCAGGGATAAAACCGTGTGGCGCCTGTCACCATGCCATGTTGGTCACGGACCCCCACTTAGGGTGTCTGGAGCGCAACAACAACATGAAGTAGTGCTCTGATTGCCGGGCCATGGCGCCGAAGGCTTTGAGGGAGCGGTCTCTGAAGCTGATCGCGGCCTAGCATCCGGCACCGCGGAGTTCGCCTCGTCGATCTTGACCCCTGTCCAGGTCTCGGTCCAAGCACCGCTCCTGTGAATTGAAGGCATCATCGTCTTAAGTTGTCGTAGTCTGGTAAGAGGCACCACAAACAAACACCAGTAGTCGAAGCATGCTCTGCGGAGCGAGTGCCTAGTTCAGCTCCGTGTTTCACTGCCTTCCCGGGTCTGGGAGCGACCCCCTCCCAGTTTAAGCAGTTTTATGACGCCATATGCACCATACTCGACCGGCCTGACAGTGCCGGCACGCCATCGGGCCCTGCAGGCCCAGATGATGGAGCAGTCCCCGTGGGTTCCGTGCCTTTGGCCTCCAACTGGACCCGTTTCCGGATCCAGATCAGAGCCGGCCACACATCCAGTGACCTTCCCCAGTGCCACGCCCACCGCTGAGGGCGTCGCCAGCGCCACCTCCCCAATCCTCATTCCCGACGACACTGAGCCAGTCGGGCATCCTCTGACGCCGAAACCGGCACCGACAAAGCCGTATGCCTCCATGTCATTGAACCTGCCCTATTATGAAGGGTTAGGAATGGATGAGGAGGATTGAGAGGGTGAGCAGGATCCCTTAGAAATCCTGCAACCACAAGACATGGACTGGTATGAAGAACCGGGTGATGCCATTGGTCTGGACACCTCCCCAGATTCTGGCCTGCTGTCTCCACCTAACCTGGCTACGGAGGAGGGGGCATTATTTGCTATGGTTGTGCGGAGGGCTGCAGAGGTCTTAGACATGCAGCCTCTACTGTGGCAGTCATTGACAGAGGTCCTGCAGCCTGGTGTCTCCAGCTCCCTTGCTGGCTTTCAGTGAGGCCTTAACAGACATCCTTCTGGGCTCCTGTGAATGGGACGATTGCCCTGCACCGGGCGACACAGTTTTCCTCACCGCCCATCCCACAAAGCTTGGTGGTTCAAGCTTCCAGCTCCTGTTGCACGTTCCCCTTCTGCACCTCCGGACTGGGAATCCAACAGACTGGAGAGCTTTGGAATGAAAATGTTTTCTTCTGCCAGTCTATTGCGTTCGTTGAACACTGCAGGCCTTTTGGGCTGTTTTTTCCATTCGATATGGGAAACGGTTGCACAGGTGCTGCCCAGGGTTTTGGGGGAGGACCGGATCCTACTCTCCAAAGCGATTTCGCACAGGAGAGATGCAGCAAAGTTTGCCATACAATGTGGCTTGGACACGACAGACTCGCTGGGTAGAGCGACTTCCATGACGGTGGCTGTACGTTACCATGCGTGGATGAGGACATCTGTTTTTTTTCGGGGGATGTCCAAGCTAACCTTATGGATATGCCTTTTGATTGTTCCCGTCTCTCAGGGGACAAAGCAGATGCCGTTCTTGAGTGTTTCGAGGACTCGCAGGCTAGTGCAAAGTCCTTGGGCCTCAATACAACGTCCCGGCCTATGTCTCCTTTCGGCTCCTTTCGTGGCTATGTAAGGGGCTCCCAACCACGCCAACCCTATTCCAGCCAGAGGGCCCCGCAAGCTCAGCAGCCTCTGTGGGGCCGTGGACATGGTTCACCCTGACCTCGTGGGTTGAGAGGCCAGAAGTTAAGCCAAGCCACAATCCCCTTCTTCACCGCACCTTCCTAGTCCTATCCCCCAGGATAATTCACGACCAGTCAGTGGCCGAATATGCCATCACTGACTAAACCTCACCTTTGAAAGGTGTTGCAAATAGTCCGAGGGGCTACTCCCTCCCCTTCTAGACTACCCCTCCGACTATGCCTCTAGTGTTCAGTCGACTGATGCAGGGTCACCTTCTTCTACTCCTCAAGGAAGTCAAAACTCTCTTGGCCAAGGGAGCTATAGAGAGAGTTTCCGGGCCAGAAATAGACTGTGGTTGTTATTCCCGTTATTTTCTTTTTCCAAAGAAGGACGGAGGCCTTTGTCCTATCCTCGACCTCAGAACCCTTCTAGGAAGCTGGCTCTGTATATACTATACCAGTGAGGTATAGTATGCACAGAGTCCAGTGGAACCCCAAAGGTAGGCAGAGGTAAAGTTAGATAGCATCTCACTCTCTATTTGTGGTAGTGTGGTTGAGCAGTAACGCAGAATCAGAGGACAGTAATAAGCATTTTTTGTACACACTCAGTCAGCAAATGAATTCATTCACTCAAAGACTGAACTTCAGAGCAATTGTTTTTGCATAAGACGTATTCTTTTAGTTATTTTATTTTCTAGAACTAAGCAAGCCTGGCACAGGTAAGTAATAAATACTTTACAGTAGTAATGCATTTGTAAACAGTTTGAATTGTAATTGTATATGCACTTTGTTTTGGCTTACAGTATTGTTTCAGAGAAAATGCAATACTTTGTAAATACAGTACATAGACTTGAATGTGCTTTTCAGTAAAATTATGGGTAAGTTACTTTTGAGATTACTTTTCTTACTCAGAGTAGTATACCTGGATACTACTCTGGGACATTTACTGTAAACAGGTAAGTAAAATCGTTTTTGTTAGTGCAATTTTAAAGATTTTTCTTTAGGTTTTCAAACTCCACATTTGGAAACTTTTCCAAGAAAAACTGTCAATGTTATCCTATGTAGGAAAATAGTTTTATCGGTTTTGAGGTAAGTATTTGGTAGTGGGAGTTGTGGTTCTGGGGTTAGACTCAGGGGTCCCCCAAGGTCAATGATGCACTCTAGTTACACCCTCAGTGGCACTAGGGTGGCCGGGTGCTGAGTACCGAGCCCCAATGTTATCCAATGAGGTATGGGGGGCCTTCGGTTGGTGGCTGCTGACTAGCAGGCCACGTGGTTGTGGGAGCAAAGCTTCTGGACTTTAGCTCAGGGCAAATGGTGAAACAAATTGGCTCCAAAGGTGCACCCTCAGTGGCACTGTGGCCGCTGGGTGCAGGGTGCTGTTTCGACATTGGGCTCCCTGTTGTTTGCAATGGGAACCCCCGGTTTGCAAAGGCACTGCAGGCTTGGGGACAAAGGTCGTCTGGGTGCGACCCACTCTGCAACCCAGGGCCCGAGTTTGAGTGGCTGAACACCACAGAGTTCTCCCCGACGATCCTGACCCGAGATCCGGTGATCCCTGTCCTGCCTCAAGCCTCCAGCCGACGCCTACAGCCTCAAACCGGAAGGTTCCCCTAACCGCGATCAGGAGCTGGTAATAATATGCAACCCTAAAAGGCACCCCCGCACCCGATGCACCACGGCCTTGGGTGGCCCAACCGACAGTGCCTAACCAACTCCCAGCATCCAAACTTAACTCCAAGTTATGGTCGCACCCAGAAGACCTTCGTCCCCGAGCCTGCAGTGTGTTTGCAAGCCGGAGACTCCCTATTAAAAGCTACAGGGCACCCGACGCCATAACAACACTCTGCACCCTGCCGCCCCAGTGCCGCTGAGAGTGCACCTTTTGTGCTGGCTTGTTCCCCATTTGCCCTGAGCTTAAGTCCAAGAGCTTTGCTCCCACAACCTTGTGGCCTGCTCATAAGCAGCCACCAACCGGAGGCTCCTACCCCACTTTGGATAACATTGGGCTTCAGCACTCTGCACCCAGCTGCCCTAGTGCTGCTGAGGGTGTAACAAGAGTATATCCTTGACCCTGGGGGACCCCTGAGTCTACCCCCAGAATATCAACTCCCGCAACTGAATACTTACATTTGAGCCAATAACCCTATTTTACGTCTTAGGATAACATTGACTGGTTTTCTGTGAAAGGTTTTTAAGTGTGGAGTTCTATATAAGTCTTTAAAACTGTAACCAAATAACAAACGCTTTTACTTACCTGTTTACAGGCTTTTACTTACCTGTTTACAGTAAATGCCCCAGTTCAGTATCCAGGTAGTCTGCACCGTGGAAGAAAAGTAATCTGTAAATTAATCTACTTGACATTCTACTAAAAAGTCAATACAAAGTATATGTACAATCCTTCAAAGCATTGCATTGCTAGTAGATCTACTGTAATCAAACCAAAAGTATATATATAAATGCAATACAAACGGTTTACAAACTGTATTATTATTGCAAAGTACCTACCACTTCCCTGTGCCAGGCTTGCTTGGTTCTAGGAAATAAAATAATTAAAAGAATATATTAATACAAAATCAATTGGTCTGAAGTTCAGTCTTTGAATGTGTGATATCATTTGCTGATTGTGTGTACAACAAATGCTTAACACTAACCTCTGATAAAGCCTTACTGCTTGACCACACTACCACAAATGGAGAGTAAGATACGGTCTACTATTTCCTTTGCCCAACTTTGGGGTTCCACTGGACTCTGTGCACACTATACCTGACTTTGATATAGTATATACAGAGCCATCTCTCATAAAGCGGCAGCTTGGGCCTCCCTCCACATTTATGCAAAGCACTATTGCTTCGACTTCAAAGTCAGGCGGGATGGCCACTTTGCGCATACTGTTTTGCAAGATTTTTTGGTATAGGCAGACAGGCACCCACCGCAGAGTGTGGGACTGTTGGATTCTATTTAAAAGGTGAGGAATCCGCAGATGTATCCATCAGAAGAACAAGGTTTGAGGCATATGAGCTGCAGATTACACACTATGCATAGATCGCCATCTGTTGTTGGGCCCGGATGTTTGCACTTGTTTTTGTCCTGAAAATCTTTGGAAGTCATGAGGTAGGTGACTAATCCTTAGGATCATAGTGCGCATGGGCATCCTCAGATTGTTTTTTTCCGCCATCGGGCTTGGATGTGTTTCTCGCACTCCAGTTCGGAACCGTTACGATTCCAGTTTCGACGCGCAACCCTTCACCCTTTCGACGGTATTGTCTCGATCGCGGACCCTAATCGGCGCGCATCTCTACAAGTCTTCGATTCCGGTCATCGAAGAAGGCCTTCGGGCCGACCTGAGCCTTGGCATCTGGCTCATGGAAAGGACGCCTTTCAAAAAGTGTCCTCAATGTGGGTCGAAGTTTCCCCACACTGATCTGCATGAGGTGTGTAACCTCTGCCTCTCTCCCGAGCACGAGGCCACAGACTGCCTAGCTTGTGCCCCTTTCCGCTCGAAGAAGACCATCCGGTATCGTATAGCTCGAAGGACCATGGTTCGCTCGTCGAGTTCGATCCCCGACGACATCTTCCAAGAGGGCGTCAATGTGCCAGAGGAGCGGGTTGAAGAAGGCCTCATCAGCGCCTCTGAAGCCGATGACTCCGATGTTGAAGAAGTGACTCCAGCTCAACGGGTCGTAAGTAGAGATGTCGACCCCGACCCACTCCCTATAACAACAAAAGCCTCGGTCACACCTTCACCTGCGGGCTCAGGTGCACACCGACACACTGCTTCCCATGCCCTGTCCTCTAACCCGGCAAAGAAGCCTACCAAGCCTTCCGGCGACTCGGGCTCGAGTCTGCCTGCCACCAGCGCCGGAGCCCAATCATTGGCACCAAAAAAGAAGCCGCACCCATCCTCCGGGCCGACGGCTACTTCCACCCCAAAGCCCTCTGCACCGAAGACACCAAGCAGTGACTCCCTGGCACCGAAAAAACACTCTGAGCTGACAAAGAAGCCACACCCCAAAAGTTCGGACTCACACTCTTCGGAGCCAAAAAAAGCATTGACACCGAAAAAGCACACAGAGACTGGTAAACCACAAGGCTCGAAGACCAAAACGGCTCCGGAGCCGGCGCCGAAAAAGCCCTCGATGCCAACACACTCTGCACCGAACACCCAACCTTCTTCAGAAGAGCTTTTTCGACCAGACCCTCAACAAAAAACTCTAACTAAAGAACCTAAAACTGATCAATTGACTGAGTTCCAGAAAAAGACCACTGGACATTCCTGCACCAGCTCCACCACCTAAAAAGAGGGACATAGCCACATCACCTCTTAGGGTCCCTTCTCCACCTCCACCTCTCCAACCACCTTGTTCTCCTACGCCATCCCCTACACCAGTAGACAATGACGACACATATGATGAGACAGGGGACGGTGACAACGACCTGCCACTAGGGGACCCCAGTCCACCAGGTTCCCCTGACCCCTGGGATGACTATAATACGCCTGATGTCCCTAATGTCCCACAAGATGACCTCTACCCCTCTAGGCCTTTCCCACCAGAAGACACCATGGGTTTTAATCAGCTGATACACCGGGCAGCCCGGTACCACGGGGTCGATCTACATACAGAACCGGTCGAAGAGGATTTTTTAATAGACACTTTTGACACCACCCAATGGTCCACATCCACTTTACCCATGCTCAAAGGGGTTATTAAACACGCTACAGAAGTATTTAAGGACCCTGTCGGGGCTAGAGTCATCAATCCTAGAATTGAGAAATAATACAAAGCTGCCCCTACAGACCCAGCTTACATTAAGGGCCCTGTTCATTTAGACTCCTTGGTGGTCTCAAATGCTAGAAATAGGGCTAATTCGCAGACATCAGGTGATGCAGCTCCGCCCGACAAAGAGTCTAAATTCCTCGACGCCTCTGGCAAAAGAACAGCATCACATGCAGCTAACATTTGTCGCATCGCAAACACTCAGGCCCTGTTAGCCAGATACAATAGGGCACACTATGATGAGTTGGAGTCCCTACTCCAACACCTCCCGGACAAATACATAAGGCCAACTACCTCATACAGGAGGTTAAAATTATCACCAACACCTCCATCCGGTGCGTTCTCGATGTGACAGATACGGCATCCAGAGCAGTAAACACAAGCGTCCTTCTCCGCAGGCACGCGTGGCTACGCATTTCCGGTTTTAAACCGGAGATGCAAAGCTCTATCCTCAACCAACCATTCGACCAATAACACCTTTTTGGCCCTAATGTTGATGCATCCCTTGAGAAGATGAAAAAGGACACAGACACAGCCAAATCAATGGGAGCCTTGCAATCGCAAGCTCCCAGACGTTCTTTTCGTCGCTCATCCTACAAGGGCAACTCCAGGGGATACTCTTCTGATACCTGGTTCACCTCTTACAAGGCTCCCACCCCACCCAATCCACCGTCACCAGAGGTTATCAGAGAGGAGGATACAGAGGTAACAATAAGAAAGGCAGAGGCAAGACGAACAACACCCACTCTGCCTCCACCCCTGCCCAATGACTTCCCTCCGCTTCCCCCGGACCATTCCACTCCTGTCGGGGGGAAGACTACAACAGTTCCTTCCTCTCTGGACCAACATCAACATTTCGGGGGAGGAGATGGCCTAACGGTTAGGGCGCTCGACCTCGGACCTGGGGCCACTGGGTTCGTGTCTCGGTAATGACGCTAAACATCCTGTGATTCTGGGCAAATCACTTAATCTGCCCATGCCTAACAAAGAATGAATGTGTGTCCTCATGTAACGTAACTGGTGCTATGTAAAGCGCTCTGATACCTGATTGGATTTGGGTCAAGTTCGCGCTATATAAAACTCCGCAAAAAAAAAAGATAAAAAATCACCACAGACAGGTGGGTGCGACAAATAGTGCAATCAGGTTACTGTCTCAAACTTACCTCTCCCCCCCCAAACATTCCACCAAAACAGCGTCCAATCTCAGCAGAACATTTGTCACTCCTGAAACGAGAGGTAATTTCCTTACTACAAAAAAGTGCAATAGAACTAGTTCCCCTGCATCAACAAAAAACTGGAGTTTACTCCTTGTATTTTCTTATACCAACCAAAGACGGCTCTCTGAGACCTATTCTAGACCTCAGGCCACTAAACCTATACATACAATCAATCCATTTCCACATGGTCACACTTCAGCAAGTCCTCCCTCCACTTTCACAGGGTGACTTCCTAGCTACCTTAGATCTCAAGGACGCCTATTTCCATATTCTCATTCACGCAGCTCACAGAAAATATCTCAGGTTTGTAGTGGACGGGAAGCACTATCAATTCAAAGTACTCCCTATTGTAGTCACAACTGCACCACGGGTATTCACAAATTGCCTAGCAGTAGTCGCAGCCCATCTAAGGAGACAACACATTCACGTCTTCCAATACCTCGACAACTGACTCATACAACCAGTGTGTTCATCACACTCACGCAACTATCCAATTACTCCACGACATGGGGTTCACAATAAACCACACCAAGTCTCATCTGCAACACTCTCACACGCAACAGTACCTTGGCGCCACAATAGACGCCTCAAAAGCGCTAACCTATCCCAGTCCAACCAGGATAGCAAGCATTCTCGCTCTCCTACCCAAATTTCAGCTGCATCACTCTCTTCCAGCTCGAGTGTTCCTGCAGCTCATAGGGATGATGGCCTCTTGCATATTCATAGTGCCTCACGCAAGACTCCAGATGTGTCCCATACAAGAGTGCTTAGCACGCCAATGGAACCAGGCTCAGTCAGCTAACAGATCTGGTGTTGGTCGCACTCCTCGCTCTGTGCAGTGGTGGAACACCGAAAACCTTTCCAAAGGGGGACTGTTCCTAGAGCCAGTTCCTCAAATTGTCACGACAGGGGACGCATCGCTCTCTGGCTGGGGAGCTCACTGATTACATCACACCATGCAGGGCAGGTGGACACCTCAACCAAAGTTATTCCACATCAATCACCTGGAATTACTGGCCATATTCCTAGCCTTAAAAGCATTTCAAAAGCAAATATCGGGCAAGACTGTCCTAGTCCACACAGACAACATGACAGCCATGTACTACATACAGAAACAAGGCGGGACACACACTCTGCAGCTCTCTCAGCTAGCACAGAACATAGGGAGATGGGCTATACCTCAGAACATTTTTCTCCTAGCCCAACATGTCCCAGGAGTCCAAAACACCATAGCCGATCTGTTAAGTCGTCAAACGCAACAGATCCACGAGTGTGAACTCCATCCACAAGTTCTTCAAACCATTCTTTCAAATGTGGGGGCAACCACCCACGAAAACGCCAAATGCCCAAGCTTCGCCGCCAGATATCCACACCCGTTGTCCAAAGGAAATGCGCTATGGATGAACTAGTCAGGCAGATTTGCGTCCGCCTTTCCGCCTCTCCCACTCATACCACTGGTGGTGCGCAAACTACGGCAACACTCACTGACTCTCATTCCAGTTGCTCCAACTTGGGCCAGACAACTGTGGTACACCACATTACTGGAACGGTCAGTAGTTCCACACCAAAGATTACACCTCTCACCACGCCTCTTAACCCAGAACCGTGGAGAGATCAGACACCCGGACCCAGCTCAGCTCAACCTTGCGATCTGGCTTCTGAAATCTGAGAATTTGGTTACCTTCCTCCGGACTGTATGAACGTCATTAAGGAAGCAAGACGCCCTACCACTAGAGCCTGCTACGCAGCCAAGTGGAAATGATTTGTGATATATTGACATAACAATAACATCAATCCCCTAGATGTGTCTATCCAACACATCATAAGCTACCTGCTACACCTACAAAGGTGCAACTTAGCCTATACGTCTATTAGGCCACACCTTGCTGCCATTGCAACATATCTACAAAATAGACATTTATCACCATTCAGGGTACCTTCCATCAAAGCCTTTATGGAAGGACTCAAAAGGATAATTCCTCCCAGAGTTCCACCCTTACCTGTGTGGAATTTAAATATCGTTCTCACAAGACTAATGGGATCTCCCTTTGAATCTCTAAGTAAATATGAGCTACAATTCTTAACATGGAAGGTTGCTTTCCAAGTGGCCATAACTTCTCTAAGAAGAGTTAGTGAGCTACAAGCACTAACTAGTCCGGTACCATTTTACAAATCCATCACAATAAGGTTATTCTCCCAGCTAATCCGAAATTCCTACCCTAAAGTCATTTCTCCCTTCCACCTTAATCAATCTGTAGTGTTGTCCGTATTCTTCTCGCAGCCACACACAGTCGCAGAAAGAGTTCTTCATACTATAGATGTTAAAAGAGCATTGCTCTATTACATTGAGAGAACACAACCTTTTCGAAAAACTAAACAACTTTTCGTTTCTTTCTCACCACCACACAAAGGCAATCCCATATCAAAGTCTGGGATAGCCAGATGGATTGTTAAATTCATACAAATTTGCTACCACAAAGCAAAACATACTTTAACTGTTCCTCCTAGAGCCCACTCTACAAGAAAAATAGGGGCTTCTATGGAATTTTTAAGGAACATTCCATTAGATGACATCTGCAAAGCAGCTACATGGTCTACACCCCACACGTTCACAAAACACTATTGTGTAGATGTGCAATCAAAACAAGCTAGTGTGGGCCAAGCTGTACTCAAAACCCTATTTTAGACTACTGCAACAGATACTGGTGGCCTCCGCTAAGGAATGGGACTGCTGTACAATCTATGCATAGTGTGTAATCTGCAGCTCATATGCCTCGAACGGAATATGCTACTTACCAGTATGCATCTGTTCTTGGCATGTAGAGCTGCAGATCTACACACGCCTCTCTGGCTTCCTTTATCTGTTCGAGTTTTATCTTATTTGGATACAGCATACAAGGGCATCTTCCTATTTCTTACAAAGCTCCATCTTTCCCCTGCTGGTGAAAAACAATCTGAGGATGGAGCCGATGCCCATGCGCACCATGATCCTAAGGAAGAGTCACCTACCTCGTGACTTCCAAAGACTTTCCAGGACAAAAACAAGTGAAAACATCCGGGCCCAACACCAGATGGATCTATGCATAGTGTGTAGATCTGCAGCTTTACATGCCAAGAACAGATGCATTCTGGTAAGTATCATGTTCCTTACTTACCTTCAGTAATGATTGTTCTGGTGGATACAGTGTCTATCTGTGGATTTCTCACTGACCTACCCACCCGCCTCCCTGTTGCTTGTCTGAATATACGAAACAGAAATCTATTAGGATATTATGTATTCTTTGCACATGTCATATATACATCTATCTATGATGTTATACTTGGGAATATGTAATTACATTTGTGATGTTGGTTTCACCCATCTGCCCCAAAGGCACGGGAAAAAAATGGGTGGAATCTGACAGCACGCCAATGAGGGCTTCTAATGGCTCCAATTACATCACTCAGAGCTGCGTGCGGAGTCATGGGCATTTTGATGTCCTCGTGGGAGAGCTGTCAATTTTGGTTGGAATACTGGTGCATTGGGATATTCAAAAGGTGAAGAACCTGCAGGTAGATACTGTATCCACCAGAAAAAGTGTTACCGTAGGTAATTAGCTTGTTTGTTGCTGTAAGTAGGATCCCTAGCTTGCAACTCAGTCATTTATTTATTGTTAACTTTTCAGCCTTTATAAGTAGTTTTGTAATTGTGATTTGTTAGAATTCTAGTCATCTCCTTGAGAAAGTACTCCAATTTGCTTTATAGACATTACCCTGTGCAGCAGTGAAGCAAAATCTGAGTAATTGTTATACAATGAAAGGCGGAAAGAAAGGAAGGAGGCTTTTTGTGAGAGCTAGAGCAGAAATGTTGGAAAATATTTGAGCCACCTATGTTTCAATGGAAATTACCCTGACTGGCTACTAAATGTGAATTAATATGACAGTATTTCAGGTGCATTTATGAACAAAATACTGGTTGGTCATCAATTAACTCTCCATAGAAATTCAGACAGATCTGTGCATTGACTAGACTTTTTTTGTTTGGGGAGGTAGAATCTAATGCAAAATATGTATGGTAACGTTCACTTAAGCCTCCATGGGCATGGAAGCATCGAGAATACATATATATATACACAAAAGTACCATTTGATGAGAACTGAACAAGTTTCTAAGGCTCATCAATGCAGGAAACTTCTCTCGTGTTTTTTTTTCCTCGTTTGCTTTGCCTAATTTTTTCCTATTCACCAGCCATCAAAAACACAAGGGAAGGCACCAGGAGTCCTCGGACACCTCATGAAATGAACATGAAGAGAACCTATGATGCTATGGAAGGCAATCTAAAGCATGGCATGCCAGTCAGAGACACCCCAGTGTCTGCCCCAATGGAAGGTACATTCTTTCTAAGATTTTCTCACTTGTGAAATAGGGGGGTTTGATGAGCTGTATGTGTGGGTAGGTATGGGCTGAATTGGCTGTTTATGCACACTCTCACGGATATTTTTCTTTATATAGACAACTAGGATTTTTGTATTGCAAGTTCAGGATCAGGAAATATTGAGTGTGAGTGATTAATTGTATCCCTTATGGTGCTTTTTATGAAGTGATCTCAGCAAGCCACTTATGAGAAACTAAATTCCCAAGACACGTAAATAGCACCAACTTGTCTAACTGGACTACGTTTTACAGGGATCTTTAAGTTCCTAGATGGACTGAAATGGAAATAGTGTTTAGATCTAAAAGGATGTGTGTGTATGTATATATATATATATATATATATATATATATATATATATATATATATATATATATATATATATAGTTGTGTGTGTGTGTATGTATATATATGTATACACACACACTCTCACTCACTCGGGAAAAATTACAATAGTTTAACTTGCATTCACTTGTGAATTTGCCTTTTGGGGAGAAAGAAAGCAGTATCCCACTGCGTGAAGGTGACCAAGGCAGGACTGAACATCATTGATTCCTGTTTGGCCTGCCGGGGTGCCTGATGAACGTAGCCAGCAAGTCTGGGACAACACATGGTGTACAAGTTTACAAATCACTGCATTTGCACTCGCAGCCTGGGGGCACACAACCTGGCATGGAATGAGATGCAGGAACAGCGCACTTTGAAGCTGAGGAGTGGCCTGCACAGTACTCCAATGGGAGAAGATCAATCAAAATTTAAACTGGTCCCCAGGTGTAACATTGCTGCTGAACAGATATGTGAGAAAGTGCACTCTTTCTTGCATGGTATGCCCCGACTTTTTGCTGAATTGCTGATGTGCTTTGACTGAGTGTGCCCTGGGCTCCTACCAATCAGGTAACCAGGGCCTGTGTTCCTTCCCTAAAGCTGCATTGAAGCCTAAACCCAATTGGCATCTCTGGCCACATGTCAGCCCCTGGTAAATGGTACCATAGGTACCTAGGGAACTGTGACCAGAGAAGGCCCCTAAGGACTGCAGCACTTACTGTGCTACCCTTAGAGGCCCTGTACCCTGACACACACACACGCACACTGCCTTTGCTGAGTGTCTGGGTACAGAACAAGATAAAGAGTCTGTGAGAAGTTGGCCTGATGTATGATGTCACTAGTTATAGTGTACACCTTATATCAGTCCAAATACCCTTATGGTGATTGGTTGTAAAGTCAACCTTATAGACCAGCTATCCTAGTGGTAGCATGGACAAGAGCAGTCTTAGGCTAAACTCTGAATGGCATGTGAAGCCAGCTGTGATACCATATATAATCCCTTGAATACCAAATGAAAGGACACCACAACAGATATATATATAAAATAAAGTATTTATTCTAAGCAAACCCTCAGCACTCTTTGAGTTTAGAGGTAAGTACAACACAGTCTTATTAATGCATACAGTAAGTCACACAGGTAAGTAATACAGTTAGGCCCTAGGGGCCACGCAAACCATATACTAAATAAGTGGTATAAGAACCACTGTCACGGAAATAGAATAGGCCTAGGCCTAGGGAATCGCTGGGGCTACACTACACTAGCGTTAGTTAGGAAGTGGGAGGCCCACGGGATTCGTGTGCAGAGTGGAAACACTCACGCGTAATGCGTAAAAGTCAATAGCAATGTTACAGTTTAGAAATAGATAGATTTAGGACACTTCCGGAGTAGCTAGGAAGTTGAGACTTGAAAACTAGACACTAGGATAGTCACTATCCTGATGAGCACCGGAGTACCCAAGTTACCTAGCCCACAGGCTGCGGGTGCATAGGGGTGAAGATGCGTCGTTTTCGTCGTCGACTCCTATGGATGCCTGAAGAAAGATGCTGACAGGCAGTCAGGGGGGAGTGTCCGGTGGATCCCAAGGCTGGGATCAAGAAGAGGAGAAACCTGCAAGCAGAGGGGACAGAGTCAAGGTCACTAGCCAGTGACCACGTGGAACCAGGAAGGAACCAGGCGATGTCGTGAAGAGTTGCAGGTGAAGGTGAAGCTTGTCGCTGCAGCCAGGAGGACCAGGAAGCGTCGAGGACGACCAGGACCAGGAGGCGAGCTGTCCCACGAAGGCTCTTGCTGTCGGCGGCGTCGAAGTTGGACTAGGACTCACCAAGCCTTGGCAAGCGGAACCCACGAAGAACAAAGGACTTGCTTCTGGTGCAGACCAGGAAGGTCTGGGGTGCTTCTTCTTTGCAGAGAAGCGGGAGCCAGTCTGGAGGAGCCAAACCAGCGCAGAAGATTTCAGGGAGCGTCGTCACAAAGGCCACTAGCCAGCGGGCAAGCAACCGGACAGACGCGGCAAGCAGGAAAATGCTGAAGGGCCCCACGCAGGACTCGTGGAGTGTGGGGGGCTGGTCTTCGGTGCAGATGGTGCTTGGGGTTGGGGCTTCTCAATCCCCGGTGCACAACTTCGAGGGTACCTCAGAAGCTGCGCTGTAAGTTACTAGCCACTTTTCCCAGGTAGCCGGTCCCACGTCGCTCGTCGCCTCCACGGATCTCAGCTCTGCTGCAGATGTGGATGAGGGTCGGAGAAGTCTGGAAATCAAGGCTCTGGTCGGGCTCTGCAGTCGGTTCCTCGTAGAACGGTCGCAAAGCAAAGGGTAGTCTCTTGATGGTGCCTGTTTGCACAGGGTAGCCACTCCTTGGCTACAAGGGAGATTCTTCAGTCTTCTTCTTTCGTCGAATGTCGAAGGTCCAGAGTTTCTGTTCAGTTTTGCAGGTTCAGGATAATCTAAAGTCTTGAGGCCCAACTCCCACTCTTATACTAATCTGGGGGGCTGGGATACCTGCTAGGTCACGCCTTATGGGTGGGACCTGGGAGGGGGTGGTTACACCCACTTCCCTTTGTCCAGTTTCGCGCCAGAGCTGGGGCTGGAGTGCCCCAGCGCCGGTTTGAACTGGACTATGCAAGGAACACCTTGTGTGCCCCAGGCATGTCTCATTCCTTTCAGCCCACCCTGCCCCAATACACTAAAGGCTGTCTGGGGAGGTGCTAGCACCTCCCCAAGCAGGAAACCTATTGTCCAGGCCTCCCTGGCTGGGATCACTCCCAGCAGCAGGAGGTCAGACTTGTGTCTGTGGCAGCAGCATCCATTTTGTGATGCTGAGGCTTTGGTTAGAGATAAACAGCAAAGTAGGATTTTAACATGTCTCTCCCTCTAGAAGGAAGGAATAATATCCTCATCACCAGAAATGGTATGGGGGTATTATTCCAAAGTGTTAGACACCTTACACGACATGTTTTGATAAAGCCAAACCATAGGTACCATAACCGTTTAAGATTATAAGGCACTTTAAGAGTATATGGTAGGCTATATCATAGAACAGCTATAAGGACATGGTTCCGAAAGCTGCAGACAGGCTCAGCTCATGCTAGAGCACCATCTCACATGTTACCAAGCACTCTGCCTCCAGGATTGTTAAGGCCTGCCATAGGAGTGACTGATAGGTACACATGTGTCTATATATAAGGGTAGATATAGGCATACTATATCTAAGCAAGGGGTGATTACACGACCTTGCCCCAGCTGAGTGATCAGCCAGTTGTGTCTGATTGGAAGGCCAGACCAGGGGTGGCATAATACATGCTGCAGCCCCTGGGAGGCCTAGGGTACACCTATGCCCTGGGTACCTAGGGTACACTGTACAGGGTCCAATAAGGTGATCCTTACCAATTGTGTATGTACCTAGGGTACATGGAGTCCATTTTACAGAGAGAGCAGACAGCCTGAGACCCTGAATGGCAGGATCTCAGGCCAACTAAGTCGAAAAACCAGCTAGACACTAGGCAAAAAGTTGGGGGTAACCATAGTCAGATATCCACTTTCCTACAGAGTCGACATGGCACACATCCCTGTGTGCCATGCCCACAAAACACTGCCCTGGCATACATCAATCACCCCTCTAGCTGGGTGCCCTATGCCAGTGGTGAGGGTACAGGTGCCCTGTACCCCTACAATGCCCAAGTCCATTCCTGGGCCCTGTAAGTGCAGTGCTGCCATTAAGAGTATATGGTGCTGGGAGGTTGTCATTACGAACTCCACAGCACCATAATGGCTACACTGAAGACTGGGTATCAAACTTCTCAGCACATTAAATCCCACACTGGCATCAGTGTGGATTTAATGTAAAATGCACCACAGAGGGCATCCTAGAGATGCCCCTGAAAAACGACTAAGTACAAGTGACCTGACTGACCTGCGCAGGCTGCCACCACCAGACAGGTTTCTTAACCCCTGGGTCGAGAGCCTGCTGCTCTCGGGGGCCTGAAACAATGCACATCCTGGGACAAGGTACCAGGCCTCCTCCCCCAGGATGTGCAGGGTTCACGAAGGAGAAGCTTCAAAGGCATGCCGCCTTTGTGAGTCCCCACTGGTTCTCTTTCTCTCCCCCCTCCTCCCCCTCCACTTTGGGCGGGAGAAACAAGTGAGGAAGAGAGGTGTGCCCATCTCTGCAAACTCCACCCTTAAGGTGGGGGAGGCGAGGTGAAGCACAACATCAAGTCTCCGCCATCTTGAGGATGGGGGGACCCAGCCAACCAGGGACAGGCTCCTGCCCCCCTCCCGTTGCCCATTACCTACCTGTAACACCCCTAAATTTAGTATTTAGGGGGCACCCTGAACCTTCCTTCCTCAGATCCAGCAACCACAGGAAAAAGAAGAGAAAGACGAGAAACCGTGCAAAGCTAACAAGATGACGACGCCCACTGACTTGGCCCCAGCCCCACCTCGAACCTGCTCCTGCAAAACCCCGGCGTGTCCAGCGGACAGCAACTCAAAAACCCCAGAGGACCTGCCTGCCTTCACTTTCTAAGCTGTTTCTCCCGTGAACACCGGACGTGTTTGAACTGCAGCTTCTGGTGCCAGCCAGGACCTGCCGAACCCAGCCCGAGCTCAAGTGGAAAAATACCACGAGGAGGTCCCCCCGACGATCCTGACCCGAGATCCGGCAACCCCTGACCTGCCTCAAGCCTCCTGACGACGCCTGCAGCCTCAATCCAGAGGACCACCCCCCCCCCCCCCCCCCCCCCCCCCCCTAATGTAACAAGAGCGGGTAAGAAAATCCGATGTCCCAAAGCACCCCTGCACCCGACGCCCCACGGCCTCGTGTGTCCAACCCAGCGGTGCCTAACCAACCCTCAACATCCCAACTTACCCCTCGAAGTGGTGGTCACTCTTAGAAAATCCTCGTCCCCGAGCCTGCAGATAATCTCCATTGAAAACAACAGGGCACCCGACCTGAAAACAGCACCCTGCACCCGTCCGCCCTAGGGCCGCTGAGGGTGCCCCTTTGGTGCTAACTTCGTCCCCAACTTGCCCTGAGCTTAACCCTAGGAGCTTTGCTCCCACACCCCCATGGCCTGCTTGCCACCAGCCGGAGTCCCCATATCCTCCATAGGATAACATTGGGCCTCAACACTCTGCACGCGGCCACCCTCGTGCCACTGTGTGAGAAAGTGCTATCTTTCTTGCATGGTATGCCTCCATTTTTTGCTGAATTGCTGAATGTACTTTGACTGAATGTGCCCTGGACTCCTGCCAATCAGGTGCCCAGGGCCTATGTTCCTTCCCTAAAACCTCAAACACAAATTGGCAAACCCTGGCCACATGTCAGCCCCTAGTAAATGGTACCCTAGGTACCCAGGGCCTTGTGACCAGGGAAGGCCTCTAAGGGCTGCAGCACTCAGTGTGTCACCCTTAGAGGCCCTGTACCCTTACACACACACACACTGCCCTTGCAGGCTGAGTGTCTGGGTACAAGACAAAACAGAGTCGACATGGCACACATCCCTGTGTGCCATGCCCACCACCTACACTGCCATGGCATACATCAGCCACCCCTCTAGCTGGGTGCCCTATGCCAATGGTGTGGGCACAGGAACATGAGCCCCTACAGTACCCAGGTCCATTCCTGGGCACTGTAAGTGCAGTGCTGCCATTTAAGAGTATATGGTGCTGGGAGCTCGTCAAACACGAACTCCACAGCACCATAATGGCAACACTGAAGACTGAGAAGTTTGGTATCAAACTTCTCAGCACATTAAACCCACACTGATGCCAGTGTGGAATTTAATGTACCAAGCAACCCAGAGGGCATCTTAGAGATGCCCCCTGAAACCTAACCTACAATCCACGTCTGTTCTGAGGCTGCCTAGGCTGCCACACAGCAGACATGTTGCTGGACCCCTGGGTAGGAGAGCCCCTGCTCACCGGTGTCTGCAACAATGCACATCCTGGGCGAGGTGGCATGGGGAAGCTTCAAAGGCATGCCGCCTCTGTGAGCTTCCCCAGGCCACTGCAACCCCCCACTCTGGCGGGAAACTTGTCCGGAAACCCCAAATAAGGACAGGGGATGTGCCAGCCTGCCAACCCCTCCCCTCAGGTGGGGGAGGCGAGGTGAAGCACATCTCCGGGCTCTCGCCATCTTGAAGATGGGAAGCCCTGCCCAATCAGGACTAGGCTACTGCCCCCCTCCTACAGGAGAGAGGCAGGATAAGGGGGTACCCACCCCAGGACAGGGACCCATTGGTCCCTGCCCTTCACCTACCTGTAACGCCCCTATTTAGGGGCACCTTGAAACTTCCTTCCCCAGATTCCAGATTCCAAAATCCGAAGAAGAGCTAGAAGAAAGAAGACCTGCCCTGCAGCTGCTAAGAAGAGGAAGACGCCAACTGCTTTGTCCCCAGCCCTACCGACCCTTGAACCTGCTCCAACCTGGCATCTCTTGTGGCCAGCAACCTCACAAACCCCGGAGGACCTGGCTACCTTTTGACTCGAAGCCACTGGGACTCCCATGAGTAGAGGCTCTACTCAAAAACTACTTCTAATCCCTGGCAACAGCCCGGAACCGCGAACCCAGCACACTCTGCACCCGCCAAGCCTGGCCTGTGCCGGAGTGAACAAAGACCACGAGGATGACCCCACGGCGACTGTGACCCCGAGTCTGGCACCCAAGGACCTCCCTCGACACTCCTGAAGAAGCCTGCAGCCTCCGAACCAGGTGCCCCAACCGCGATCAACAGAGGGTAAGATTTCCCGACACCAAAAGGCACCCCTGCACCCGCGGCCCCCTCTGTCCAATCCCGGGGTACCTACCTATCCTCCAACTACCCAACTTACCTCTCGAAGTGGTGGTGGCACCTGAAGAATCTTCGTCCCCGAGCTTGCAGTCTTTTTCTATTGAAATCAATTGAGCGCCCGAAGGCTCAAAAGCACCCTGCACCCAGCCGCCCGAGTGGCCCTGGCAGTGCAACCTCTACACCTATCTACTTCCCCACTTGCCCTGAGTAAGTGACCAGGAGCGCAGCTCCCACAGCCGCGTGGCCTGCTGGTCAGCAGCCACCAACCAAGGCCCCCCTACCTCTCATGGGATAACATTGGGCCTAACTCTCTCTGCACCCGGCTGCCCTTGTGCCGCTGAGGGTGAACCAACTGTACCTACCTGACCCTGGGAGACCTCTGAGTCTATGCCCAGAACCTTAACTCTGCCAGTCGAGTACTTACCTTTAAACAGATAACTCAATTTTCTCCATAGGGTAACATTGACTGGCTTTTCCTGAAATTTCTTCTAAGTGTGGAGTTTTCAAAACTTAAAATATTCACCAAAAATCAGCCGAGTAACGAAAACGAAAATACTCACCTGCTCTTAGGTGAGCTCCAAGTGATGGATCTTGGTGCCCAGCACTGACTCTGAAAAATACTTAAAACTGTACTTACCAGTAACCCAATTTTCTCCCTTAGGAAATCATTGACTGTTTTTCTGTGAAATTTCTTTTGTGTCAATTTCTGCAAACTTTAAATATTCTTTAAAAATCGTATAATATCTGAAAAGGTAATTACTTACCTGGTTTGGATAAAGGTCCCAGTACTGAGTCTAGGCACCCAGTACTGGATTACAAAAGTAACGAGAACATACTATACCTGTAACTTGAATGTTCTGCCATAGGGATTAATTGACTGTTTTCTATGAAATATTTTCGAAGTGTCAACTTTTAAAATAGCAAAATATTGTCTAAAAATCATCACAGTAATTAAGTCGACTTTTATCACTTGATTCCAAGTATTGACCCAGGACTGACTCTAGGATCCAGTCCTGGAATTCGAAAAGTAATCCTAAAAGTAATCTGTGGCAAATAACTTGAAACTTCCATTCAACTCAATTCATTATTGTGTTTAGAATTGTGTTGCCTATTGCAACCACTTGTAACTTCCCACAAAAGTCAATTGCATATTGCAAGAGTATTTATATAAAGCATCTCATTCTGAGAAAGTATATTTTAATACCTATTGTTGGTTCTAAAATAAAACCAGCATATATTTTGTATATATAAACCATTGGCCTAGAGTTCAGTTATTGAGTGTGTGAGACCATTTGCTGGCTGAGTGTGTGCAGCAAATGCTTTACACTGTCCTCTGATACTGCCTTACTGCTCGACCAAGCTACCACTTTAGAGAGTAAGGTTATATCTAACTTTAGCCTCTGCCAAACCTCTGTGGACTGTGGACACTGTATACCCTGTACCTATTTGGGAACAGTATATACAGAGCCACTTTCTCACACACTGGGGGTGCAAAAACAGTGCATCGCTGACCCTGGGAGGCCCCGGAGTCTTGCCCCAGAACCCTAACTTCAAAGACCGAATACTTACCTCGAAACCGATAACCTGTTTTTCCTCATAAGATAACATTGACACTTTTTCTCCCAAAAGTTTTGAAGTGTCGACTTTTGAAAACTAAGAATATTCCTTAAAAATCGCACAAATAACCTAACCAAATTTTCTCAACTGTTTGCAGGAAAGGTCCCAGTGCTGAACCTAGGTGTCCAGCACTGAGTAAGAAAAGTAACTAAAATGTAACTAACCTGTGAATTGGGGGTTCTTTGTGAAAAAGTTTCTAAGCATCAACTTTTGAAATACAAGAATATTCTTTAAAAATCGTACAAACTACAATAACGTAATTACTTACCTGTTTTTAAGTAGATTTCCCCGTGCCGAATCTAGGAGTCCAGCACTGGATTCCAAAAGTAACACAAGAGTAACTTATCTACTAAGTGAATTTCCTCCCATAGGGTAACATTGGTGATTCTATGTCAAAAAGTTTCTAAGTGTCAACTTTTGAAATGCAATAATATTCTTTAAAAATCGTACCTCTAACAAAAACGCATTTACTCAAATGTTTTCAGGCAATGTCCCAGGGCTGAATCTAGGATCCAGTCCTGTGGTAACAAAAGTAATCTGAAAGGTAATTAACTGCATTTTACTTAAAAAGGCCATTCTTTCTAATGTACAGTACCTGCAAATTGTTGCAAACTGCTTACTTAAAACTGTAACCAATACCAGTACAAATTACACTGCAATTCTGAACTGTGTTCATACAAGTAATTTACTACTGAAAAGTATTTTTTATGCTTACCTGCACCAGCCTTACTTGGTTCCAGAAATAAAACAGCAGTATATTTTTGTATACAAAACAATTGGCCTAAAGTTCAGTTCTTGAGTGTGTGAATTGATTTGCTGACTGAGTGTGTACATCAAATGCTTAACACTGTCCTCTGATAATGCCTTACTGCTCGACCAAGCTACCACTTTAGAGAGTAAGATTCTATCTAACTTTAACATCTGCCAAACCTCTGGAGACCCATGGGCTCTATACACACTGTACCTCACTTTGCAGTATATATAGAGCCAGTTTCTTACACCCGCCATCCTTGGCTCACAACTCTCTGGTTCCGCACAAGAGGCTCCCTCAACAGGCCGGACCTTCTCATGCAAGACCATGGAGAAATCAGGCATCCAGACCCCAGGTCTCTCAACCTTGCGATCTGACTCCCGAGGTCATCGAATTTGGATACCTTAATCTTCCACCTGATTGCATGGGCATTTTCAAAGAAGCACACAGACCTACTACGTGGGGATGCTGTGCAGCCAAGTGGAAAAGGTTTGTGTTCTATAGCGACTCCAAATATATTGATCCCTTAACCCCTTCGCTGCTAGGCCTTTTCCCCTCCTGTGCTAAGCCTTTTTTGGGCTATTTGGGGTAGTGCGCGCTTAGGGCCCTGTAACTTTTTGACCACAGTAGGTATCAACACCAAATTTGCGTCCTTTTCTTCCAACATCATGCGGATTCTAAAGGTACCCAGGGTTTGTGGATTCTCTTAGAGCGTTCCCAGAAATTAGTCAAAATACAGCAAAATTTTGTTTTTTTTTGTGAAAAATGGGGAAAAGTGGCTGCAAATGAAAGCGTCTGGGTTTTTCTCTGCAAATGATATCAAAAAAGGGTTTGTGGGGCTGAAATCACCATTTCTCCAGCTTTTAGGGAATGACAGATTTTTGTCAGAAATCCAACTTTTTTTACACAGTTATGACATTTTTCTGGGACATACCCTATTTTTGCAATTTTTTGTGCTTTCAAACTCCTTCCAGATAATGGTAGAAATGGGTAGAAAAGCAATAATGGATCTCGGAAAGCTATACATTTTTGAAAAGTAGACAAAATTCTGAATTCAGCAAGCGGTCATTTGTGTAGATCCATCAAGGTTTCTTTATAGAAACTAACAGTTAAATATAGGAAAAATTAAAAATTAGTTGAAAAAAGCAGCCTTTTGTGTCAACGTTTTCACCTGTAACTTCTTCTAATTATGACATCTCTTAGAAAGCAATGTACCGTTACATCCGCTGGACCTTCCTGGTTGTGGGGATATATAGGACTTGTAGGTTCACCAAGAGCCCAACGAACCCAGAGTAAAAAACTGAGCAGCATTTTGTAATGTTTTTTTTTTTCTTCCGGGTATATAGCAATTATAGTGTGAAAATGTATACATGGAAAAATTGGTATGAAAGACACCTATGTGTTTCTGAAATGGGAACAAATTACAGAGTTTAGAAACAGTGCATATTTGCACATTTTCGAAATTGGGAATACTCTTACTTGCATGACAATTATTAGTCATTTTTCAAAATGACTTTTTTTTTACACAATGTCTTTCATTTGGAAGGGAGAAATGCATCAAAAATCAATAGGTAATAACAGTTGCTTTACAAATCTGAATTACCCTAAGTCTCCCGATAAAAATGGTACCTCACTTGTGGTAGGCATAGTGCCCACAACAGGAAGTGGCTCAAAACCTAAGGTGAACACACCACATTTTACACATTTTTTGCGAACAGTCTAGCTGTAGTTTTTGAACCCTAGCTCTGCCGGCACCTAGGGAAACCTAGCAAACCTATACATTTTTGAAAACTAGACACTCAGGGGAATTCAGGATGGGGTGACTTGACTGCCTCCCCCCCACCATGATCTGTTACCCAGAATCCCTTGCAAACCTAAAAATTGACACAAAAAACCACTTTTCCCCCACATTTCTGTGGTGGAAAGTTCTGGAATCTGCGTGGATCCACAAATTTCCACCCACCCCGCGTTCCCCAAAGTCCTACGAGAAAAATGGTACCTCACTTGTGCGGGTCGGCCTAGTGCCCGCGACAGGAAACGGCGCAAAACACAACGTGGTCACACCTCAATTTTGCAGTGAAAAATGACCCTTTTTTGTCAAAGTGACTAGCTGTAGTTTTTGAACCCTAGCCCTGCCGGCACCTAGAGAAACCTAGCAAACCTATATGTTTTTGAAAACTAGACACCCGGCGGCTTCCAGGGAGGTATGGCTTGCGTGGATCCCCCAACGTTTCCTTACCCAGAATCCCCTGCAAACCTCAATTTTAGCTGAAAAAATCACTTTTTTCACACACAATGGTGCCTCACTTGTGTGGGAGGCCCAAGTACCCGCGGCAGGCAAGGGCCCAAACATTTTTTTGATGGGCAATGTAGATTTCGCCTCACAACGTTTTGGGCCCTTGCCTGCCGCGGGTACTTGGGCCTCCCACACTAGTGAGGCACCCTTTTTACCGGGAGACCTGGGGGAACGCTGGGCAGTGCTAAATTTGTGTGAGCCCGGTGATGCCACAACTTTCCCACACCAAAATGTGTGAAAAAAGTGATTTTTCCAGCTAAAATTGAGGTTTGTAGGGGATTCTGGGTAAGGAAACGTTGGGGGATCCAAGCAAGCCATACCTCCCTGGAAGCCGCTGGGTGTCTAGTTTTCAGAAATGCGTGGGTTTGGTAGGTTTCCCTAGATGGCCGCCGAGCACCGGGCCAAAAACACAAGTGACCCCCCTTGCAAAAGCAGGTGGTTTTCCAATAGGCCACTTTGATGTCGCCTCACTACGTTTTGGGCCCTTGCCTGCCGCGGGTACTTGGGCCTCCCACACAAGTGAGGCACCATTTTTACCGGAAGACCTGGGGGAACGCTGGGTGGTGGTAAATTTGTGTGAGCCCGGTGATGCCACAACTTTCCCACACCAAAATGTGTGAAAAAAAAGTGATTTTTTTTTCCGCTAAAATTGTGGTTTGCAGGGGATTCTGGGTAAGGAAACGTTGGGGGGATCCACGCAAGCCATACCTCCCTGGAAGCCGCCGGGTGTCTAGTTTTCAGAAATGCATGGGTTTGGTAGGTTTCCCTAGATGGCCGCCGAGCACCGGGCCAAAAACACAAGTGACCGCCCCTTGCAAAACCAGGTGGTTTTGCAATAGGCCACTTTGATGTCGCCTCACTACGTTTTGGGCCCTTGCCTGCCGCGGGTACTTGGGCATCCCACACAAGTGAGGCACCATTTTTACTGGGAGACCTGGGGGAACGCTGGGTGGTGGTAAATTTGTGTGAGTCCGGTGATGCCACAACTTTCCCACACCAAAATGTGTGAAAAAAGTGATTTTTCCAGCGAAAATTGAGGTTTGCAGTGGATTCTGGGTAAGGAAACGTTGGGGGATCCACGCAAGCCATACCTCCCTGGAAGCCGCCGGGTGTCTAGTTTTCAGAAATGCGTGGGTTTGGTAGGTTTCCCTAGATGGCCGCCGAGCACCGGGCCAAAAACCCAAATGACTCCCTTTCCAAAACCAGATAGTTTAGACATAATTATTGGTTTGTTTCTACAGCGTGAGAATTTTGGAACAGTATTGCAATGAAAATGTGGCATACATTTTGAGGTTTGCAGGACATTGGGGATTAAAAAACTTTTTGAATTCACAAGAGACATCACCATGAACTCCCAAGGGTTTTCAACAATATCTACAGTTGGTGGGTTATTCTTACATGGAAAGTACACCTTGGCAGAGAAACTAAAGACAGATTCCTGCACAACCATCTATTCCTCAAACACACACATACTGGTTGGATTTGGCACGAGGGCGAGTCATGGTTCAGTGTATTACATTTTATTAACTAGAGATTTCACAAAAATGAAATGCACTGTCAATAATTAAATTCACAAAAAACCAAACCAATGACTCTCAGCTCGTGAGCTGTAAAGCCACGTCAAGGCACCAACCACTTTACAGGCCATTCACACACCTTTCATACGTGATACAAACAAGACCATTCGCACCACCAGGCACAAAATCAAAACACATTACAAAATTCACAAAAAGGGACAAGGAACACCCTGCTTCAGAAAGACAAATATTACTGCACAGCCATCTAATCCTCAAGCACACACACATACTGGTTGGATTTGGCACGAGGGTGAGTGATGGTTCAGTAGATACAATTGTATTAGCAAGTGATTTCACAAAAATGAAAAGCACTGTTAATAATTGAAAGGGCGAAAAACTGAACCATTGACTCACAGCTCGTGAGCTGTAAAGCCACGACAAGGCACCAACCTTTTTACAGGCCATTCATACACCTTTCATACGTGTGAGACATACAAAACCATTCACACCGCCAGCCACGGGCCCATCACATAATCACATAACAAAACTCACACCAGCACACAGCGCCATTCAAGGGCCCATCACTTTCACACGCCCACATTCCTGACACAGCAACTACACAAGCTGATGGATTGTGTGGAGTGGCACTCAGCTAGCAGTGTGTATAGTGACCAGCAGCAAGTCACTACTCACACACAGCCAGCCGAGCGCCAGTCCACACAAACCGCTAGCAGAGCGCCAGTCCACGTACACCGCTAGCCAAACACCAGTCCAGGCACACCGCCAGCCTAGGCACACCGCCAGCCAATCACCAATCCACGCACACCGCCAGCCAAGCTCCAGTCCACGTACACCACCAGCCAAGCACCAGTCCACGCACACCGCCAGTCCACGCACACCGCCAGCCAAGTATCAGTCCACGCACACCGCCAGCCAAGTCTCAGTCCACGCACACCGCCAGCCAAGCACCATTCCACGCACACCGCCAGCCAAGCTCCAGTCCACACACACCACCAGCCAAGCACCAGTCCACGCACACCGCCAGTCCATGCACACCGCCAGCCAAGTACCAGTCCACACACACCGCCAGCCAAGTACCAGTCCACACACACCGCCAGCCAAGCACCATTCCACGCACACCGCCAGCCAAGCTCTAGTCCACGCACACCACCAGCCAAGCACCAGTCCACGCACACCGCCAGCCAAGCACCATTCCACGCACACCGCCAAGCAAGTGCCAGTCCACACACACCAACAGCCAAGCGCCAGCCTACACACACCGCCATCACATTTAGGATTTTTAAAGACAAAAATAAAAACACAAACAAATCGCAACTTGATACAAATCTACAAACACAAAATCGCCAACTAAATACATTGCACTAACGCCAACCTTGAAACAGAATCAAATTTTCAAAAGAATACAGACCAGGCAGTTCACTTTACCACTCATGAATGCTCCCAAAAATTCTTTTGCGTGTGGTATGCTCTAAAACAAGCCGGACATACAGCCCAGGTTTAGAAGGACAGTCGGGGCAGTACATACGAATCTCCTTCCGCATACCTCTTCGCCAACAGACTCTACATCTCCTACTGGGAAAATCTTTTGTGGGTGTGGGAGGAATGAGATCAGGAAAGTGGCGATCTCTCAATCTAGCAACATCCTCCACCACTCCAACTCTAGGAACACTTGCCTGTTCCACTACAACAAGGCTGCCTATTACAGACTCCTGAAACTTAGCAAAAGTCATCTTTGACTCAGGGCAAGAATCCTGGAACACAACAAAAGCATTCAACATTGCCAAGTGGAAAAGATGGATAGCCAACTTCTTGTACCAAATGTAAGCCTTACGAAGAGCAGCGTAAGGTTCCAACCTCTGATCTACTCTGTCAACACCACCCATGTGCCTATTATAGTCTAAAATGCACACAGGTTTACGCACTTCAGCGACCTGACCCCAAACAGTCACAGGTGCAGTGCTTTCATCATGGATGGTAGTCAGCATGTAGACATCTCTCCTGTCTGAAAACTTCACAGCAAGAAGCTCCTCGCAACGCAACGCAACGCACTGCACTGTCCCCGCACAAGCTTTTGACAAACCAGTTCTTTTGGGAAACCTTTACGGTTAGAGAGGATTGTGCCACAAGCAAGTGTCCACTTTGGCCAATTCCCTGAACAACCGCACACCAGTGTAGAAGTTATCTACATATAAATGGTGGCCTTTGTTAAAAATTCCTCTACCAAGTTCCCACACAATTTTCTTAGTCACTCCAAAAGTGGACGGACAACCAGAGAGGTTAATCCTGGATTCCTTACCGGTGTACACCCTGAAATTAGAGACATATCCAGTCCTACTGTCACACAGCATATACAGCTTAATTCCATAGCGTGCCCTCTTACTAGGAATATATTGCCTAAAAACCAAGCGGCCCTTGAACAACACCAAAGACTCATCCACTGCAATTTCTTTCCCAGGAGCATAGATCTCAGAAAATCGATCAACAAAGTGATCAAGGACAGGCCTAATCTTAAAAAGACGGTCACACTCAGGGTGATCTCGTGGCAACGCTAAACCATTATCAACAAAATGCATCATCCGAAGCAGAAGCAAATACCTGTCACGACTCATGACTGCCGGAAAAATAGAAGTTGCCATCAAGGGACTAGTAGACCAATATGAAGACATTGATGGCTTCCTTAGTAAGCCCATCAAAAAAAGTTAAACCCAAGAACCTCTTCATCTCTTCAAGATTTATGGGAGTCCACCGGGTAGCTCTAGAGTGTGGCTTAAGACTGGCACTGTAGTCCCTCAAAAACTGTTCGGCATACAAATTAGTCTACTCAACAATCTCTGCCAAAAACACATCGTCCATAAACGTCTGAAAAAAATTTATCGGCAAAAAAATTTCAGTATTCACTCTACACCCTGGAACACCAGTAAAGTCTGGCAATGCCGGCTGCACCATGCCAGGGGCAACCCAGAGGTCATCACTTTCAAAAGGAAACCTTGCAGCCCCAGCCTGCAGCCCAGATGCCTCTTGCCGCACTACACCAACGGGAAGCCTTGCAGCCGCAGGCTGCAGCCCAGAAGCCTCTTGCCGCACTACACCAACGGGAAGCCTTGCACCCCCAGGCTACAGCCCAGATGCATCTTGCCGCACTATCGGCACATCAGACTCCTCCTCTAACACAGGCACTTCATCCGCACTAAGAGTATCTTCATCATCCGATGACTCCATATGGAGAGAAAACTCACTGCCAGAATCGTCCCCTGCCTCCTCTCCCTCAGATGCAGAGTCAGTCTCTGAACCATGGTCAGAGGAAGACTCAAACAGCAAACCAACAACCTGCTGAGCAGTAATCCTGCGGCTAGCCATTATACTTTCTAAGATAGAAGACTGCACAAACAAGTCGTCAACAACAACCAGCAATGTGCAAACCAAGTAAGTAAAGAAATGTGTACCTTTGTCACAAAGATCAATGTACTCAAAAGCTATAGAATTCAATTACAAGAGACAGCTACACTCGCCAGAACCTACTCTGCAGTGACACAGCAAAAACCAACGATATCCGACTAGAAAGAAGAAAAAAAACAAATTACTCAGAAGACAACAAAATACACATCGAGCACAAATGCAAACAGTTTTTGACACTCAAAAACCAAACGTACTGCTATTATTACACCATTTACAAAAACAAAATCATGCAGAGAAATCAAAATCATTTACATTGCACAAAAAAAAGTCTCTTACCAAACTACACAAACAGCAGAACCACCAGTAACGAAACGGCAAACTGGAAAGAGCAAAAGCCTTCACCTAGAACAAAAAAGTAAAAAAAAAAACATTGCAATTGCAATTCACAAAAAATATAATAATAAACATTATAACATGCTATGTTACTACCCAAATGGTCAATTGGGTTGTGTGCCAGGTGGGGCAGAAAACAGCAGGAAAAAAAAAGGCTACTCTGTCCCGGGGCGGGTGGGCAAACACATATTATAAAAATTGCACCCTGGAAGCGACCCTTGCCCAAGGGGTCACTTCCATTTTTATTTCAACTAATTCCCTGGTGTCTAGTGGGCTTTTCTGTCCCCCCTGGGACCTGAAACGGCTACACAAAAGACCGATCTACCCCAGGGGAGGGCAGAAAAGTCTTGAAAAATATTTGGGCCCCCAGGAAGCGACCCTTGCCCAAGGGGCCGCTTCCTTTACTCAAAAAAACACATCCCTGGTGTCTAGTGGGCTTCTCTGCCCCCCCCTGGGAGCGGATACGGCAACAAAATCAAACCGATCTGTAAAAGTCTTACAAAAAAAATGGGGGCCCAGGAAGCGACCCTTGCCCAAGGGGTCGCTTCCTTTCCAAAAACAAAGCATCCCTGGTGCCGGCATTCCTGCAGCACGATCGCGACGCTGTGCGCGATCATGCTGCATGAATGCACTGTATTGAGACATCAGGGGAGATGAAATACTCTTTCCTCTCCCCGATGCCTCAATCACTAAGAAAATCACCCCGCGGCCCCACCAGCCAGCAAAACTCACCTTCTCCTCTCTGGGACGCCTGGAAGCAAATGGCTTCCAGGTGTCCCAGCGCTTCCTGATGACGTCGGTGCACGCTGACGTCATGGGGAGGCGTGGGGGGGGCTCGGGGGTGGCAGCAGAAACTCTTCCGCTGCCATCCCCCTCTGTGGGGGCAGGATCGATGCCCCAGGGGGGGAGCGCCAGCACTTCCCCCAGGGGCTGTGCTCATGACGGAGCGGTTCCGTCATAAGCACAGCCCAACCGATACTCGTGACGGAACCGCTCCGTCATGAGCATCGAAGGTGTTAAAGGACACAGTGCAGGACATTCTCTGCTATCTGCTTCATTTGCAGATTTCCGGCTTAGCCTTCTCCTCCATATGGCTACACTTGTCTGCTGTGGCAGCTTACCTTCAGAATGGACAACTTCTGAATTCTAGTTTATAAATCTTTTATGGAAGGGTTAAAAAAAAATGGTAATTCCCCCTCGGGTCCCACCAGCCCTTACATTAAATCTCAACAGTGTTCTAAGAAGACTGAAGTGTCCTCTGTTTGAGCTCCTCCATTTCTAGTCACTGTTATTTCACGCAGGCGTGTCAATGAGCTGCTGGCATTAACCTTAGAAGTACCTTTCTTCCAAGTTCCTAGGGCTAGGGGTGTCCTTCACACCAATCCTAGTCTCCCAGTTCTAGCAGTAAAAACAATTCTCACAGCATATGGGTCATCTGATAGAGACATCGAGCCGCAAATTCCTTAACTTAGAATATCCCCAGGCGTCAGACTGGATCCGGAAAATTCTTTGCAGAAGCACCTCTGCACGCCGTGGGACGGCGCGACACGACCCCGCCCTGACGTCGTCCACGTATGTGACATCAGCGAGGTCATATAAGTCCCTCCCGGTGCGCTGACATCAGTTTCCTTCTTTTCCGCGTGCAACGCGGATCTGGAGTAAGCGGTTCCTCTCGCCTGTTTTCAGGCCCCTTTTGACACATCGCGTCTGCAACCGTGTGCGAAGCCTTCGGGCTTTAAAACCTGTACATCCTGTTCGCAAACCTCCGCAACGGACCCACATCTTATCTGTATATGGTATCTGATAAAGACTACTAGCCGCAGATTCCTTCTCGGAGAATTATCCCCAGGTGTGAGACTGGATCCGGAAACTTTTTGCCACAGCATCCCTGCGCGCCGGGGGCGGGGCAACATCACGCTACTCCGCCCAGACGTTGTCCGTGTACGTGACGACAGAGAGGTCACGTAAGACCCGCCCCGCCCACGTCAGTGTTTTTCCTTTTCCGCGTGCAACGCGGATCCGTTCCTTGCTGCGGGCCTGTTTAAGGCCCCCTTTCTTCCATTCTTTTTGGTGGAACAGTGTGCGAATGCCTTCGGGCTTTACATTTTGTGGGCGTCTTATGTCGGCGACGGACCCTCCCCTCATTTGCATGTGGTGTTTGGGGGAGGATCACGGCACCACAGAATGTGCGGCGTGCCAAAAGTTGAAGCCGAAGTTGCGGCGGGAGCGCCGAACGAAACTTCTCTCGGCGCGTCTCTCCAGGTCGACGTTCTCCCCTCAGCCTGCTTCTGCGGACGGCTTCAGGTCCGGCTGTGGTCGTCGTCCTCGCCTTTCTCCGATGTCACGTGAGCGTCGCTCCCCGGTGGGTAAGTGTTGCAGTTCGTCCCCGGGGGCTGGTTTCTGGCCTACCGGGGGCGTGGACTCTCCGCGGGTGATGCGGCCCCGCGTGTCGTCCTATCCACCGTTTCCCGGTGTTGGGTCATCGAGAGTCCAGATGTAGACTTACGTGGGGGCTTTGCAGGCCTCGCTGGCGTCTCCTCCTTCCCCTCCTGGGGCATTGGCGGATCCCTCGCCTTGCGCACGGCCCTCCGCGGCGCGGCCGGTGGCAACTGAGTCGGAGGATGTGGTGCTGTTGGGATGCGGCTCCTCTGGGGCACTTCCTTCAGGCCACGGCGTGTTTGCCTCGCTGCAAACCCCGCGGGGGTCCCTGTGGTGTCGAGGGAGGTCGCCGGGGCTCGGGTCGCATCCCCGAGCCCCTCTCAGTCTCTTGGCAGGGTGGTCCTGTCTAAGGCCGAGGTGACGCCGCTACGGCGCCGGCAGCAGCTGGACCGTGCGGAGCTACAGGGGTCGATGGACTCCTGTCCCGCTTCGGGTCGAGGGTAGACCCCTCATCCCTCTCCGGGCCCCTCTCGTACCTCCTCAGAGGCGGCTGCCTTGTCGGAGGGCGAGTCGGAGGTTGTATCGTCTTTGGCGCCGCCACAGGGGTTGCCGGGCGACCTTCGCCTCCTTCTGGGCCGCGGCCGGTGGAGAGCTTCGGTCCCCTCCCCGGGCCTGTCCCGTTCCCCCACGCAGGTGGTTGCCTCGGCAGGGGTCGGGCTGGTGCGACTGCGGGGCCGTTGCGGCTCCAGCTCTACTCCGTTCCCCGCTCTGGTCTCTGGTTCGGGGTGACTTGGAGGTCCCTTGCCCGGTGACACCAGATGGCGACGGTGTCCTGCCTCAAGCAGCGGACTCTACGGCTCCGCACAGAGGTCGTACCGCGGATTCGTCTTCGGACGCTCCTTATCCGGAGGCAGGCTGCATATTGGTATCGTCCTCCCCGGAGACTGGTCGCCGTGTGGTGTCCTTTTCACCGGCGGCAAAGGGCAGCTCCACACCCTTCCTGAGGCTGGGGTGTTCGTCGGAAGAGCGGCTAGTCCCTCATTCTTCGGCTCCTCCTGACTTCCAGGTCTGGCCCTTGCCCGCCCTGCTTGGCCTTGGGGACGGCCGCCTTAGTTTGCAGCCGTCGCCCACAGAGGAGCTGCTTTCTCCACCGCGGGGCCCTACGGATGCAGGTGCGGCCTTCGCTCACGCTGTGTCCACGGCTGTGGGCATCCAACGCATGGGTGACCCGGTGGCTCACTTTACGGCGGACCATCTGTCCTCCACCAGAGCTCTGGTGGGAGGGAAATCTTGCTTCCCTTTGAAGGTTCGCTCCTTTCTGCCTTGACAGGGGCTTGGAGGCGTCCTGCCTCCGGGGACCCGTGCCTCCACATCTTCTGCATCGCACCTTCTGACGCCGCGTGACCCGGCGTGCCTGTCAATTCACCCCTCAGCCCCCGGCCCCCTTCTGCGGACTGCTTTTCCCTCCCTGCCGCCCCTGTTGCCTCCGCCGTCCAGAGAGGCCCGCTGGCTGGACACTTGAGGACGCAACATTTTCTCCTCAACCAGCGCGGTCCTGCGGGCCCTTAAAACCTTGTGTGTGCTGGCTAGGGCCTCCTCCTGTTTGTGGGACTCGGCTGAGTCTCTGGGGTCTGCAGCGTCACAGGAGTCTGCGCAGGTGTATTTGCGGCACCATGCATTGGATAGCCGGGAGATTGCGGTTTATTCTCCGCTCTGGACGTCTGAGGCGCTGGGCTGGGCCATGGCTTCCTCAGGCGCTCTCCGTCGCCATGCTTGGCTTCGGGACGGCGTCTTCCCCGAAAAAATTCGGGAGAGGCTCATTGATCTCCCATTTGATGGCAGTCTGTTGTTTCATCCCCCGGCTGACTCCGCCATCCAGAGGCTCTTGCAGGTCTCCGTCCTCATCCTCCTCCTCTGTCCCCTCCTCATTGACTTCTGAGTTAGGGTTGCTTCTGGGCCTTCTTAGGCCGGCTGTTATGATTGTGGAGTATGTTTTTCTGGCCGTTTACGTCCTTCCTTGGGACTTTGGCATTGTTGACTGCTGGACGGCCCTTTTGTTGTTGTGTGTGAGTTCTGCAGGAGTTGTTGCGCAGACTTGGCCCAGAGATTGGGCCCTCTGCTTTGCTTGGGCTGCTGTCAAGCCTGTAGCGGAGGTGCTTTTTTTCCCCGTGGTTATTTTGTTTCTTCCTCTGCTGCGGAAGTTCTTCCAAAGAGGGTTCCCATATCTTGGGACTTGACGTGCCCTATGTGGGGTTATGGTAGCTGTCATATGGCTTGCGCTCTGCTGGAGTGTTTCTGGTCACCTTCGGGTACCAGTTCTCCATGGAGTTTACATAGGTTGCTTTTGCTTCCTGAGGTCTTATGCTTGGCCACTTGTGGTGGTGGCCCGGGCCTCTCCTCCTCTCCCTGCTTCCGTTCTGCGGTCTGGGATGTCCCTGTGTTCTCCCTTGCCAGGCGTTGCCTACTTGGCCTTCCTGGGGCCTCAGGCTGTTCTTCTTCCTTCTGGCCTTGATTGCCGATACTGTTCTGGCTGGCAGGCTGCTCTCCATCTGGAATGGGCTCGCCTTATTCTCCTTAGTTTCCTTGGGCCCTCTAGGCTTCTTCTTCTTCTTCTTCTGTCTTCCTGTCTTTGCATTCGGCGGAAGCTATGTTGCCTTGTGGGGGAGTGGGGTGCTTCAGCCTCTCCGTCCTTGCCCTTGGTTCCTCTGCTATGTACGTGCCTCTTCAGCCTTCTTTCCCTCCTACGTCCCCTTGGGGTCGGTGGGGTTCTGCTTGTGGGGGTTCCCTTGGCCTGGCAGGGGCGAGGTTCTACTTGGTTCACAGATCTGTTCCCCTGTGGGGCCCTCTGTTCTGCATTGGCTGGTGGGGTCCTTTCGCAGACCCTCCTTCCCAGGGGGTATTGCTAGGGTATCTATTCTACGTGAAGGAATCTGCGGCTAGTAGTCTCTATCAGATGTGCGAGTTACTTACCTTCGGTAACGATGTATCTAGTAGAGACGATTCTAGCTGCAGATTCCTTCACGGCCCGCCCTTCATCCCCTATTCTGCGAGGACCCTTGGGTTGGTCTTCGGTACTTGCCTTCCGGTGGGGGGCTGTGTCTCCTGTGAGTGCCTTCCTTGTTCTTGACGGGTGGCTCCGTCTGGGGGAGGTTTATTCCTCCCTTGGTTCTTTGGAGGATGGGGTTATGGTGCCCTGCTGCTCTGGCTACTCCAGGTTTGGGGGGGGATTGCTTCTATCCTTGTCCTCCCTCCCCTCCCTTCCTTCCATTGCTATCCTCTGGTTTGAGGGTCCTCTGGCCATGTCTTGCCCTTGTGGGTGGTTCCCCTCTAGGTTGGGGTGGCTTGAAGGTTTGTTGTCCCCGTCTGTCTTGGGACTGCTCCCATTCCTTGCTCAGGATGAGGGGGGTGGGCTTCCTACGTGTGCCATGACTTTTATGCCTCTTCTTCGCTTCGGGGCACAGGGATGGGAGGTTGTCTATGTGCGGGCAGGGTGGCTGCGCAGGTTTCTGCTTGTTGTTCTTCTTTCTTCTTTCCCTGCCCTTGGGGTCTGCGGTGTTTTCACTACCCTGGTGGTGGTGTTAGTCACCGTTTCTTTCCAATTTTTCTGCTCTTTGCACACTGTTTCCATGCTCTCACAGTTTTTATTTGGTGGTTCCGCGTTGTGGTGCGGAAAAGTTCCCCGAAGAAAACTGACGTGGGCGCGCCGGGGCGGGTCTTATGTGAACTCGCTGTCGTCACGTACGCGGACGACGCCTGGGCGGAGTCGCTTAAGGTCGCCCCGCCCCCGGTGCGCAGAGATGCTGTGGCAAAAGCTTTCGGGATCCAGTCTCACGCCTAAGGATAGTTCTATGTGAAGGAATCTGCGGTTAGAATCGTCTCTACCAGATACATCGTTACCAAAGGTAAGTAACTCGTACGTTTGGGCGAACACCATGACTCGACAGATTGCAACGCCTGCCAATACCTCAAGCCGAAGGCCCGGCGGTAGCGCCAGATTAAGCTCCTTTCGGCTTGACAGTCCCGGTCGGAGTCATCTCGTCGCCGGCAGTCCCCTCTGGTTTACAGTTGCGGAGTCACTTGCCTTCTGGGTCCCGGAGACGTCATTCACCCCTTCTGGGTAAGTCGCGGCGCATGTCGCCAATGTCCACGACCTCGCTTATGCCTGCTGTCGGGGGCGCTATTTCCCAGAGCCCTCCGGACGTGCGCCCCTGGGAGTCGCCCATCCCCTATCCAGGCACAGGGGCAACTCGGACCCAAATGGAGGCCTATGCCGCGGCTTTGCAGGCCTCCCTTGGGTCTACTCCTGTCCCTGGGGCGTCCTCGGGGCCTCCGCTACTTGCAGGGTCCCTGACCGACTCGCCGGTGGGTTCGCCCCTTGCGCCAATTAAGCTCTTGCTCCCCAGGGACGAAGGAGAAATGCTGTTGTCAGGGTCCCCCGTCTACGACCCATTCCACCCCTGCCGCGCCGCATAGTCCCATGGGGCTCCCTGTGCCATCGCAGGTGGTTTCTGTTGCTCGCAGCCTTGCTTTGATCACACCTCGGCCCTCCAGACAGGCGGTCGCCTGCCTGGAGCTGAGGTCGGTGCCGTTCGTGGACCGAACACTTGCGTCGTCGGGGTGCGGCCCGGCGGGGTCCCTCTCTACGACCCATAGCACCCCTGACGCACAGTTCTGTGGGGCTCCCTGTGGCATTGCAGGTGGCTGCTGGTGCTCAAAGCCTTGTTTCAAGCACACCTCTGCCTTCTGGAGAGGCAGCCGCCTGGCCGGAGGCGAGGTTGGCGCCATTACAGCGCCGGAAACTCGCCTTCCCGGCTCCGACTCCAATTCCTACTTCGGAGTCGGGGCCTGTTGTGGTTGAGTCTGAGTCGGCACCGGGGCGGCGCCGGAGGCTTACTTCCCCGGCTCCGACGCCATCCCCTTCTTCTGAAGCGGGGCTTGTCGTGGTGGACGTGGAAGCGGCGCCGGATGAAGCGGACTCTGCACTGGATGGAGCGGCCTCGGCACCGGATGGAGCCGAGTTGGCGCAAGACGAGGCAGGGTCGATGCCAACCAGAGTCATTTTGGTGCCACGTCGTCGCTGGGTTGTAGACTCTTCTCCAGAAGCTTCTGCAGAGAGTTTGGCGTCTCCTTCACATTCGGCTACGCCGGATCTATCCTTGCAAGTGCCCTCCTTAGAATTTATGGACCCAGCAGGATCCCCGCCTCCCCAGGAGTCCCGACGGGACCCCCATTCGTCAATGGGGCTTCCTTCTTTTGGGCATTGGTCGCACCCTCCGTGTATTGGTAGTCTAAGTTTACAGCCCTCGCCTACTGATGAGGTGCAGCGTTTCTTAGAGTATTCTCCTTAGCCACTCGTGTTCTAAACATGCAGCCAGCTTCGGTCCCCTTGCCTGTGGCACCTCTGCTTGGTGTTCTTCACCATGGGTTGGGGAATGTGGAGCCGCTTCCGTCATTTGAAGCTTCTCTTTATGACGCCCTTTGGGGCACATGGGCTCAGCCGGCTTCCGGTGATCCGGTAGGTCGCTCTATCTTACACCGCCACCGACCTGCTCCATATGATCCAGTTTGCTTATTTGTTCACCCAGACGTGCAGAGGTTCCTTTTGCAAACTGCCTTCCCTTCCTAGCCTCATTTAATGCTTCCTCCCTCCAGGGAGTCCAGATGGCTTGAGCCATGGGGTCGTAACATCTTCGCCTCCACTAGTGCTGCCCTTCGTTCACTAAATACAGTGTGTGTCTTGGCTCGGGCTACCTCTGCATTCTGGGACTCTGTAGAATCTCTTTTTTCAGACGCCTCAAAAGGCGCTCCTTTTGACCTTCTTCATCTTCTTCGTGATGGCCGTGACCTTGCTGAATTCACGATCCGCTCGGCCTTGGATACTGCCTATTCCTTGGGCCGTGCTATGGCTGGTTCTGTCGCCGAGAGGCACCATGCTTGGTTGCGTGATAGCGTCTTCCCGGAGAATATCCGGGAGCAACTTGTTGTTCTACCCTTTGACAGGGTTTTATTATTTGATGCCCACGCCGTATCGGCTGTTCAGCGCCTCCTTGCGGGCTTTCGCCCTCTGCCTTATGCCTATATTTTCCAGGTCTCCCTTTTTGGCATGTTCTGGGGTGGTTACCCTTTCATTTAGCATCCTTTCGATGCCTTGTACGTTTGAGCTGGCAATAAGCCTACTGTGGCAGTTTTCCACAGGTTGTGGTGTCTGGCCTTTGACTGTGGTTTGCCCTAAGAGGTGTTTCCCCGTTGTTTGGGGTGTCCATACTCCAATTGGGTACTTGTACGCTATTATATAGCTCTGCTTTGTTAGGTGGGCCTAGAGATCCTTTGGGCTCTATGCGTTCCCTGGTGCTCAGAATTATCTTGCCGTTGTACGGTGTTTAATGTTGTGACATGACGCCCTCTTCTGTCCACCATGTGTCATCTCGGCTATTATGTCATTCTTCTCCTTGGGAGGTTTTCATGGTGTTTTTCACGCTTAATATGCAGATACCACCTGCCATTTTGGCATTAGGTGTGCTCCTATACCACCAATGTTGCATGGTTGTTGCTCGTTTACCCTTCTTTGCTACACACGTGTGTGTATATATATATATATATATATATATATATTTGAAGCAACTCGCAATTCTTTTTCCTGAAGGAAAATTACGGGCACAGACCACTGTTATACCAGAACAGTTTGCTTTATTCATTTCCCATTTTCGATGTCCAGGACGCGTTTCGGCCGTCCAAGCAGCCTTGATCACCTGACCACACGCATTGACAAGCCCTCAATTTAAAGTGCTAGTGCTGATTACGTAAGTAGTAAACATGGAAAAGTTACTGTTTATATCGTCATTTTTCACATAGTCATATATTGCTAATGCAAAAACAATAACCTAGAAGAAAATTCAAAAGCTTAAATGCCACTATTTGTAAAGTTCAGTTTTTTTCTTAACATTTCCCCTATATTTGGAAATTAATGACAATAAAGAATGTTTTCTCCTGACACACGATTACTACATATGGTGCTTACTTAACCGTGTTAACAAATAAAGAAAAAAATGTTTTAAAATTATTAATCTGTATACAATTCCCACAATAGTCCAACACTTCGGTTAACATCTAGTTAATCAAATAAAGTGCATGAATGCAACTATGTTAATTGGACATAAAGTGACTGATGCTTGTTGGTGCAAATTTTGCAAGTTGAAGTAGGAGACATAGACAAATAAAGTGCAGTAAACAATTGACATTAGTTATTCAAAAATGCAATAGTAAGAAAATGAGCTAAAAGATGACTTGTGACATACTTAAAATGATCAATAAAAAAGACACCAGGTAAATAAAAACCTACCCTGTCTTTAAAACCAATCTTTAAAAATATATATATTCTCATACAGAACAAGCCCAAGAACCATATATATGTAGTGTATATGTATGTTCAATTATCACTCAAAGGTGCTTCCGGGAACCAAGAAGAGAAACGGACGACTCCAGTACGCTGATTCAGCTTGCCAGTGTAGCGTTTATTTTTTTAGTTATAGCGGTGTAATATGGTCATTACGTGTTTCGGTCAACGCAGTGGCCTTGATCACATGAGCGCATGACGGGTTAGTGAAACATTTATTGGATACCCCCATACCACGTGATATTCAGTCAGCTGCCAGAGTAGACGTGGAAAAAATACTTTGTGTGGCTGTCTCCATAAACTGAGAATGCACTAAGAATTGTGTTTATAAAAGCACAATGACAAAGCAGAATACATATGAATATACATGGAAATTCAAAGAGATATGTTCTTGTGGGTTTTGAGATATTTCCATGACATAAATTCATGAATGCTCATCTAAGCAAAGCCTGCCAATATAACATAAGAATTAAAGTGCACAAATGCATTTATTAAATTGTGCAATATCAAGAACATATAAAGGATAGACAGAAATTTTGAAACTGAATATGTTTAAAAATTCTAAAATTTCCTTGTTATGGTACTGAGTGCAATTGTGCATAGATAGCGAGTACAAATACTTAAATAAGTTAAGAACGCAGGATCCCATTAAGAAACCTGAATTCATCATAGTTCATAACCGTCCAAACGCTATCCAGTCTGAAGTGCTGTGTGCTGACATTTGAAGTAATTGTCCAAATGTGCAAAAAAGTGCAAAGGTACAACTAGTGAGGGTTAAATAACTAATGGAAAAAGCAGCATGGGTAATAGATATAAAATCCTTTATGAACCAGAATGGATAGTCTGATACATGTTATCCTGAACCGATGCCAGAAAGAATAATCTCCAGGGATCCCCCTGGTGTAACCTAGATCATGCAGTAGAAAATTACAAGCAAACTTATTGGTTTTACTAGTACGGTCCCTGACTCAATGTCATATGTAATAAATTAGTAAGGAGAACTCATACAATGCCGATTTTTTGACAATACAATAATATCAATAAATAACTAAAACTAAAATTCATATAAAGTTAAAAATTGGTTTAAAGTTAAAAACATTAATTAAAAAATGCAGGTCAGATAAACATGTGGAATAACAGTATGGCTACAGGTAGTGGTGCAAATCTCACAAATGTTCAATCCCCGGGGGGCTTTGGTGTCGAGTTCAATAATGTACTGAGTTTCCAACTGCCTAAGCCTTTTTTCTCGGTTCCCTCCTCGTTTGTTAATAGGTACACTGTCGATGACAAAATATTGGAGCACATTGAGATTGTTATTGTGCTCCATTTTGATATTTTTCGCGACAGGATACGTGGTATCTGAGTTCACAGTTGCGCGTAGGTGTTGCAATATTAGTGTAAAGACCTGTAGTTTCATTTTAAAACATATACAGCGAATTCTGTGCCACATGAAAGCCCCTTGAGTTTAATGGAGGTATCAGAAAAAGCAGTGGAATAAGAAGTGGTATTCACCCCAAATTTGCAAGCTCGACATGAGCTGCACTTATAAAAACCCTTTTTGGGTGTGAGCCAACCGCTTTTACTGTCTTAACTCTGGACTAGTTTTAACCAAGTCATTACGTATGGAATAAGCCTTGCGATATGTTAAATTGGGTTTGTTGGGCAGTATCTGTTGGAGTGTGACATCGGTAAGCACTATAAGCCACTGGGTATTGATGATGCTCTTGATTGCATTGGCCTGTTTGCTGTAAGTTGATATGAACCTACAGGAGAAATCTCCTGAATTGGTCATGGAGTCAGCTTCATCTATGGCTGTATGTGGAGAGATAGCTGTAGTAGTGGGCTTGTTGGCAGCTTTCAGTAACAGCTGTCTATCCTTGCTGTTGGCTTTTTCCATGGCTATGTCCAATTTGTTGGAATCATAACCTCTCTCCATCAACCTTTCTTTAGCTGACTGCTGTGCTGTGACCATTGTTGCATTGGTGCTGCAAGCTCTGCGAATATGCAAAAACTCGCCATAGGGGAGACTGGAAATAGTGTGTTTTGGATGAAAGCTTGAGGCATGCAATAATGTATTGCCAGCTGTAGGTTTCCTATACAAACAAGTTTCAATGGCTCCCTTTTCAATGTACACTGTGATGTCTAAAAAATTGATAGATGTAGAATCAATGTGTGCCTTAAAGTTTAGGTTGTTATCGTTCTGGTTAATTTCATCAACAAAGCTACAGTCCTGAACATGTGCTCCCTTCCAGATAATAAAGACATCGTCAGTATATCTCCACATGTTAACAACACGGTTATCAAAAAAAGCTATCTGCTTAATCTTGAGGACATGCCCCTCCCACCAGCCTACGTGCAAACACGCATAACTGGGGGAGAAGCATGACCCATAGACACGCCTTGTTTTTTCTTGAAGATCTTCCCATCATATATATATGTGTGTATGTGTGCATATGCCAATTACCATGGGTGCTCTTCTTCCTGCATCTTTAGCGATAGGGTCCCTTTTGCATCCCATGTGGAATGGTTCCCCAGCTTTACACTGCTCCCTTCTTGGTGTGCAGTTACTAAACGCTATCTCTCTTTCTGGACAAGGGTTACTTTTTACTTCCAGTCGGAGGATGTGGTCTACGATTCTGAGATTCTTTCCTATATTTATGCGTCTGTTGGTACTCTGGTGCCTCTAATGCCACTTCCTTCATATGTGCCCCTTTCATTGAGTATCACCCTCTACTTTGTCGGCTGTGCTTGCAGAACAGCTCTTCTGATGTCAGTCGTCCTAGGGTCTGCACCCTGCATATCTGTATTTCGTGAGTTAGTTCTCACCTTAGCCTTCCAGCTGCCTGGTTGGGCAGTCCTATGCTTATTTTAGCTACGCAACCTTGTTGTCTCTGTGGCTGTTTCACTCACTCACTCTCTCTCACTCACTCACTCACGCTCTCACTCTCTCTCTTTGACTGGTATATAGCTGGTGCCGTTTCTACATCTCATTCTTATACGGGTATGATGTAGCACCATTCTGGCATTGTTTTGGGGCGCCTTGCCTCCCGTTATCATCTTTGCTCTTCCGAGCTAATTGGGTTGCTGTCTGGCTGTCCCGCCAAAGCCCTCCCCGTTGTCCATCACTCTGTTGCCAACTTAGTAGATGTCGCGCCACAGCCGCATTGTCCGTCACTCTGCTGGCTCAGTGCGTGTGCATTTTCTACGGTTCTGTCGCAGACAACCCCCACCGGGTATGGCTATAGTATCTATTCTAAGTTAAGGAATCTGCGGCTAGATGTCTCTATCAGATGTACGAGTTACTTACCTTCGGTAACTTTGTATCTGGTAGGGACGTTGTCTGGCCGCAGATTCCTTAACGTCCACCCATCCTCCCCACTCTGCGGAAACCTTGCCAGAAGGGCTTCTCCTCTTGCCTACTTTCAGTAGCCTTTGTTTTCTTTCAAAGGTGCTCACATAGTTGCGCCCCTTTCACAATTACCATATGCGGCTGACTCCCTCCAAGGGGCTTCTTCCTGTAGATGGTGTATTTTCTCTCACTGTCATCAGGAAATTTTTCTTCTTCTTCTTTGTCTCCTGCTGTCTTCCCGCACGCCTTCTCCATTCTCTAGAGGCTCTGGTCTCCTATATAGTCGTCGTCTTTGACGATTTCTTCAGCTCTGTTACACACTTCCATTGTTGTGAGGAAAGATACCTTTTTGAAGTACATTGCTGTTCTTTCTGTGCTCCGTCCTTGTTGAACGGTACAGTTCTACATGGCAATAGCAGTCACATTTCTACATGGTAATAGTGTATCTTTTTGTCTGTTGAGATATTCTTCCCTTGTTGCTCACACTTTGGGAAGGGTCTACGCTTCGCTATGCATATATATGTAGACCGTGTCTGATGCTGTCTTTTATGATGGTGTTTTGCACCATCCACCTCATTTATTTTGCGGATTTTTTCATTCTTCGCACACTGTTCCCATAATCTCAGTTTGTGTTGGTGGCTCCGCGTTGTGCCGCGGAAAGGTTTCTCCCAAGAAAACTGATGTCATCGCGCCGGGAGGGACTTACATGGCCTTGATGATGTCACGTACGTGGACGACGTCAGGGTGGGGTCATGTGGCGCCGTCCCCCGGCACGCACAGGTGGTGCTGCAAAGAATTTTCCGGATCCAGTCTGACACCTGGGGATATTCTAAGTTAGGGAATCTGCGGCTAGACAACGTCTCTACCAGATACATCATTACCAAAGGTAAGTAACTCGTACTTCAAAACAGTCAACGTTCTTCTCTCACACCACAAAAGTTTGCAATCAGAAATTTGTACCACATCAATATTGAATGTGCACAGAGCTCTAATTTCATAAAAGTTGCAGAACGGGCTCTCCTTACTTTAGATGTGAAACAAGCCCTCATGTACTACATTGATAGAGCTAAAGAATTTAGGAGCACACAACTCTTTGTTGCTTTCTCCATTCCCCATAAAGGGAAGGCATTGCCCAAATCAGGCATTGTGAAATGCATCCAAGGATGCTATGCTAAAGCTTTGAGAACTTTTCCCATTCCTCCAAGAGCCCGTTCCACTCGGGGGGGGGGGGGGGAAGAGGGCGAAGGGCCTCTATGGCTAACATTTGCAGAGCAACTACCTGGTCCACATCGCACACTTTTACAAAGCATTACTGTGTGAATTTATTGCAACACCCACAGGCTAGCCACTGCTTCTGGGAGTTCTGCTTTATAGTCTAAGCACGGTATGTTAATCTAGAGCCACACATGCCTCGAACAGAAAATGTTACTTACCCTGCAAGAATCTGTTTGTGGATTTTGGTGCTGTAGATTTACATGTGCCCACCCTTCTCCCGGACGCCTATTGCAGTAGCTCTTACTACCTCTTCTCCCTCTTTTGCATAGACTTGTCTCTATACTTTGCTTCCATCCTCATCTGCCATGTGAGAAATACAATCTAACAATGGAGTTGATGAACATGTACATTACCAGCAAGAAGAAGAGTCACAGTACCTTGTGACTCGTAAGACTTTTTAGAAGAAAAACAACTTGTACACATCGGGGCTCATCACTAGATTGCAGGAGTATGCATAGTATGTGAATCTACAGCTCCACATGCCACGAATAGATGCTTACAGGGTAAATTGCATTTCCCTTACTATACCTTGTAAATTCTGTGTCTCCGGAACCCTTCAGTGGATTTTGTTCTATTGTGGTGTTGAAAAATACATAACAATACAATCTGATTTTATGAATTGGTGTCAGGTTTATTTGGTGTTTTGTCAATTTCTTCATCAATTGTTTTGGTGGTTTAAATGCTTTACACTTGTTCCTTTGTGTACGCCTTGCTGTTCAGAGTCACGGCTACCCAGAATTAAGCTCAAGGTTTGACGAACGGAAGCTAAGGGTCCTAGAGGGGTTGGTAAGAGCATTAAATGCCATCTTCGATTGATTTGCAGTTTGCCCACTTTAGGGGAATGACGAGCAGTAATAACGAACTGAGCTTCAAAAGTCCTTAAAAGACGACGATTATCACTTCTGAAGGGACGTTGTTTATTATTTATTTCATGAAGCCACACACTCGTTACTACGTATTTTCATATATAACTTTCGTGCCTCCTAGAGTAATACCTAACATTTTCAGACACAGAACGCGAAAAGGTGATATTTGTTTACGGAGAACACTTAAGGTCATACATACCACAAAAGATAGATCAGAATATATATAGTTTAATTTATGTGCCGCTCGTGGATATTGACTCACTTTGAGCTGGAGCTGGGATCGCGCTCCATTCGCCTTGCCGGACCTGTGTGGAAGCCTGTGCTGTGCCCGGAAGGGAAGCTGTGGGGGTTTGTGGCTGCCGGGACTGCGAGGACCAGGGTGCTCCCTGTAAAATCCATACAGCACACCTGCTGCCTCTTCCCGGCCCGCCTCCTCAAATCATTTAAAAACCTCGCGGCCCCCGCTTCGCGGGTGCCGCTCGTGGATATTGACTCACTTTGAGCTGGAGCTGGGATCGCGCTCCATTCGCCTTGCTGGACCTGTGTGGAAGCCTGTGCTGTGCCCGGAAGGGAAGCTGTGGGGGTTTGTGGCTGCCGGGACTGCGAGGACCAGGGTGCTCCCTGCAAAATCCATGCAGCACACCTGCTGCCTCTTCCAGGCCCCGCCTTCACCTTCCCTCATTACCTATTAATACTCCCCTCCCCTCACGCGCTAGCGGGACACGCGCGGGACAAGAACCGGGGCGAAGACCGGGCAAAGAGCGGGCCGTTCGAGACCGGTCGGGATCGGTCTCGGTCAGTGCCCCCTGCTATTCCGTCCCCTCGTGTCTCCCGATACCTGCTCCAGCCAGCCTTGACAGAATGGCTTTGAGGGAGACACGTAGTAAGACTCTGATGGCTGCTGGAAAACCCCAATGCACATTGGACAGTTACTTCGCCAAAGCTGGTTCTCTATTAATTGAGGACATCACTACGCTTGAACGACGTATCTCTCAAGAGATTGATTGGATCATCGTTGGGCCCCCTAGCCTCCGCAAGGACTCCGACCCAGAGACTGGCTGGGAGTCAATTAATGGCGGGGGGAGAGGGCTCAACTGAAATGCCTGAAATAACTAGTCCATCTTGTCCCACTATAGCAGGCACCTCAAACATTGATTGTTCCATACCATCCCAGATAGATTTTAGCATATTACCCCTTCCCCTACCAAAGCCGCCTCATCCCAATTTTAGCCCTAGCACTAGCACTACTGTACATGGTAGGAAGGAAAATAGCTCAGGGGCCAAATCGACAAACATTAATAGGGTAGCACTGAGAGAAGGAGCTATCCCCAAAAATAGTAAGAAGCCCCAGATGTCTCGGGGGGGGGGGGGGGGGGGGGGGGGAAATGTAAAAACACCAAACCACTTCCCACACCACAAAGGCTGAAACCTGAGACAGCAATCAAACGTCGAACCCCATTACAATCTAAGGGGCTCACGCCACTTAAGGCGCCAGATCATAAATTTGACAAAACTGGATCAATTTCTGGGGAGGAGGATATCACACTATTGGATATTCGCAACATGATGAGGCTGTTGCTTAAACCATTGGAAGCACGCCTGGGGAAAATAGAAACCACCCTAAATTGTATTGTAAAGGAATTGGCATGTATTTCACTCTCTTGTGCAAAAGATGCCTTAGCCCCAGACACTGGCCCGAGTAGTGCGATGAACCAAACAGCCCCTCCAGCTACGAACCCGAATCCTCCTATTATCCCGCTAATACCCCACGTTTTCTCTCCCCAACTGACACTACCAACCATAGATCAGACACTAAATAGATGTACAGAAGGGAACCCGTCTGTACCTGGCCCTAAGGGCTCCCTTAACAGCCCTATTGGGAATCAAACGACTATAGATCTGCCGCCTGAGGTCAGCCCATTTATAGTAATTTTGGCAGGTGTCCCTGCCCTAAAAGAGCCAACGCAAGAGTCAGTTGAATCGCTTAAAAATAAAGTCATCAATTGGCTCACAATTAATAGACCTCTTCCCGATGGCATATGCAGCCAGGTCCTGATGGTAAGAAGAGCTCCATGGCTGGGTGGTACAAAGAAATCTATACAGGGAGATTGTGTCTTGGTCAATTTTAGGCACCCCAGGACAGTCTCCCACATAACTAACTGGCCCTATCGCGATAAGGGTACTACAATCCAAGCCCTACCACTATCTTTCTTTTATCCATCTGTATTACAAGAGCAGGGAGAGAGAGATTGGGAACCTGTGCGCGGCCGTGGCAGAAGGTGGAGGCAAGAGCATAGGGGTACCCACTATATGAGTGATCTACCACACCTTGATTATTTCCCTACGCAGAATAGATTTGGAAGCCTAGCCTGGGAGGACTGACTGCTTTGGATAAGCAGTAAAGAGGAGGGCGTTTTATCCTCCCTCACAAAGGAGTCTAATACCATGAAGGTTGAGATCAAGAATCTGATAGCCAACTAACCTGTAAACTCTGCTACCCCGTCATGTGAGGCGGTGCCCTCTGTATCCCCTACCCCTACTATGAGTACATCTTCACTGCATGAGCGGTGCTGTATCCCAGACGCAGAAAAATCTATTGGCAGCACTAACTCCACTGTTTAAAAAGTGTTGTCATGGAATGTGGCGGGCCTCGCTAGCAAGTTGCATTCTCCAGAATGGAATACATTTGTCAGATCTAAAGACATCTGTATGTTCCAGGAAACCTGGGCCTGTGACGAGGTGACGTATTTGAGATACGCGTCATTTTCCAAGCCGGCAAAATGGGGAGGGAAAGGACGTCCTTCGGGTGGACTTGCAACATGGTTAGCAGTAGATTTGGGATGTAGTGCTGCTTTACATCCACTTTCTACGGATGATATTCTTGTGGTACATTTGGAATGGCCAAATTCTAATAGCCTCATGTTGGTTAACGTCTATTCTCGCCCAGTAACTAATGGGCTTGAATCACGAACTATAGATGATCTTGCCTCCGTTTTAAGTGAAATTCCCGCTGATAATCCTTACCTAGTAGGGGGTGACTTCAATTGTCATTACGAGCCCCTCTATGGCCCATTAGATGGATTGGCCGACGAGGAGGATGCGCTTTGGTCTATTCCTCCCTTGGAGGCTCCCGGCCCCAGAGCATGGACACCACTAGCGGTCCAAATTACATCACTAACCCTAAAATTTGGTTTGCGGGCCTGCAATGGCCGGAAAAAATCAGACATTCCACCAAAATATACATTTAGCCGGGGTGGGAGGGAATCGAAATTGGACTATATTCTTGTCCCACTAGCAGCTTGGGTTTCCATCAAAGACTTTAGGGTCTTGCCAGGTGTGGATAGTGACCATCATGCTCTGGAAGCAGAATATATCCTTTCCAATAGTGAGGCCACGAGGGCCCTGACATCGCCCCATCGGAAAGGCTTAACATTAGCAAACAGACGTAGAGTGAGATGGAAAAGATTACTTTTAAATCCGGAAACTCTTCCCAGCCTCTACGCCCGGGCAATTCCTATACTGGAAAAAGCACTGGCATTAACCGACCGAGACGTCTGCCCCGATAATAGGATGGAGTGGGGAACACTACATACAGACCTAACTTTGGCCCTTTCTGATATACTTTTTACTACACTGCAAGGACCTTCAAAACGTTCGTCTAGTCCTACCTGGTATAATTGTGCATGCCGGAAGGCTAAATCGAAGCTCCTGGTGGCAATCAAAGAGGGTCTAGGGATTGAGGTCATTAGGGCCAGGCGCTCAGTATATAAACGCATGATTGGCCATGCACAAAAGGAATGGGAGTACAACAAGTGGGAGAAACTTAAAACTACACTAGCATGTGCAGACTCCCGCTTATTCTGGCGCCTTGTAAACACAGGGGACGAAATGCAACCTGATGCAATTGAGCCCAACATTTCGGCCTCCGCATGGCGAAATCATTTTAAATCCTTATACAGCACATCTGGTCCACCTGAGCTAATACATTTTAAAAATATTGATGAAACTAAAGGGCGCCCCTTTACTCTGAAGGAAGTATATGAGGCGATTGACAGACTAGCCCACGGCAAGGCACCGGGCCTAGATGGCTTGCCTGGTGATCTTTTTAAACACGAGCCAGTAGTCTGGGCACCATACTTGTTGTGCCTATTTAATTCTATTTTGGGGGGCATGGAGGTACCAAAAACTTGGTTGGGAGCAGAGATTGTCCCAATATTTAAAAAGGGATCCCCTCTGCTCCCTTCCAATTATAGACCAATAAGCTTAATAGACGTCCCACAAAAACTGTTCGGGAGATTACTATTGAACCGTCTCCAAGCATGGATGGCAGAGAAGGACATACTGAGCCCATTCCAAGCTGGGTTCAGAGAGGGTGTCTCTACAATAGACCAAATTTTCCGATTCAATAATTTGTATTGGAAAACTGTGAGTTTGGGCAGAGGAACGCTGTACACAGTCTATCTGGTGCCCCGTGCCAAACTATGGGCAGTACTCAAGGATTTAGATGTTCCGGGTGACATCCTATCCATGTTGATGAGGCTCCATTGGGGCAATTACGCCAAAGTGAGGTGTGGCAGGGGAGGCGGTCTCACAGAGGGTTTTCCCGTGGACTCTGGGGTAAGACAGGGCTGCGTGCTGGCACCGACCCTGTTCTGCTTCTTCGTGAACGGTGTCATAGACTTCTTGACAGGGTTGAGCTATATTGATGCCCCGGTGTTGAATGGCAGGAGGGTACCCGCAATTATGTTTGCGGATGATACCCTCCTGCTTTCAAAATCTCCGATGGGCCTCCAGAGAATTCTGGACGGTTTCATGAACTTTTGTGAGCTTCGTGGTTTGGAAGTGAACGCGACGAAAACTAAGTTCATAACTTTTAATCCGTCCACTTCAACCCGCCCAAACCCCATGATAGGACACGAAAGACTAGACCGGGTCTCCACATTTGAATACCTAGGTGTCACCCTGAACCAATCCTTGACTTGGGACACCCACATTATGAGAGTAAACTTGAAACTCGCCCAACTTACAGGTGGCATACATAGGATGTTATCTAGGACCACCTATAGGCCACTTGGCCCGCCACTCCATATCTACAAAACCCAGGCTAGAGGTGCAGTCACTTACGGGGGTGAGATTTGGGGACATGCTGCGTGTTGTAAGTTGCAGATAACTGAAAACAACTTTATCAGGCAACTGACCGCTCTACCATCAAGCACCCCGCTGCTCCCGTTGAGACTGGACCTCGGTTTAAGATCAATTACTGAAGAACTGGGACTCAAGCCTCTGACGTATTGGCGTAGAATATGGAGTTTGGTGGAGCTATCTAGCTATAGAGCAGAATTAGAAGAAATCCTGGGCCTACCAAACGTGTTGAAAATATCTTGGTTTAAGTACATTAAGATTACTTTTGAAAGGATGGGGAAATCGGAGCTGTGGCATGACCCGCGGAGCGCTTGTCCCAGGATCTCTCGTAGATCGCTGGTGGAGGCATACCGCAAGTATAAGCTACAGGCTGCAATTGAATCCCTATGCCAAGATTCTTTGTCCAGTCACTTTATTGCTATCAAGGATGTTTATCAGCTAGAATTGGTCCTTGATGATGTTAGTCCACCACTAACTCGAAAATTGTATCTGCAGTGGCGTTATGGAACACTTCCCTTGAGGGCTCATACGGAGCACTGGCACAAAATAGCGACCACCCCAAATTGCCTAGTATGCCCTCTCAAACGAGAAGATGATTTACACATGATCTTTTTCTGCCCTGCATATAACATCCCACGTAAATATTGGCTTGTTCCACTTCTCAGGAACCTAGGCTTTAGGGAACACCTTCCTGCATTCAGAGTTTTAAAATCTGACTTGTCTGCCCCCATTGTATGTGCAGTAGCCAAATTTTTAACTGCAGCATGGTTTATCCGTAATCGTTTTATGTCTAGCGAATATTACACTTTTAAATGTTTTAAAATTGGCATATGATTTTACCACTGTTTTGGTTTTATTGTCAATTGTTACTGCATTTTATTTCTGTATCTTTTATGGTCCTTAGTGACCGAAATAAAGATTTGATGAATGAATGAGAAGAAAAACAACTTGCACACATCGGGTCTCATCACTAGATTGCAGGAGTATGCATAGTATGTGAATCTACAGCTCCACATGCCACGAATAGATGCTTACAGGGTAAATTGCATTTCCCTTACTATACCTTGTAAATTCTGTGTCTCCGGAACCCTTCAGTGGATTTTGTTCTATTGTGGTGTTGAAAAATACATAACAATACAATCTGATTTTATGAATTGATGTCAGGTTTATTTGGTGTTTTGTCAATTTCTTCATCAATTGTTTTGGTGGTTTAAATGCTTTACACTTGTTCCTTTGTGTACGCCTTGCTGTTCAGAGTCACGGCTACCCAGAATTAAGCTCAAGGTTTGACGAACGGAAGCTAAGGGTCCTAGAGGGGTTGGTAAGAGCATTAAATGGTGAGGTTGTACAAACACACCATATAATGCACTTCATTTCCTCACAATTAGGTCACCATAATGTCTTAACCACAATAGCTAGGTTCTGAAAAATGAGCCTGTAAGAAAGTGGCTCTGTATATACTGTTCCCAAATAGGTACAGTGTGCACAGAGTCCACAGTCCCCAGAGGTTAAAGTTAGATATAACCTTACTCTCTAAAGTGGAAGCTTGGTCGAGCAGTAAGGCAGTATCAGAGGACAGTGTCAAGCATTTGTTGTACACACTCAGTCAGCTAATGGTCTCATTCACTCAAGAACTAAACTCTAGGCCAATGGTTTTTGTATAAAAATATATAGTTTTATTTTAGAACCAACAATAGATATCAAAATATACTTTCTCAAAATGAGATGCTTTAGATAAATACTTTCAATATTCAATAGACTTTTGAATGCGATAGATACAGTTCTTGCAATAGGCAATACAATTTCAAACACAATATTAACATTGAGCTCCATGGGAATTTCTAGTTAAATGCAATTGATTACTTTTTGGATTACTTTTCTTTCCGCAGTACTGGATCCTAGATGCAGTCCTGGGACATCTCCTGTAAACAGTTGAGTAAAAACGTTTTGGTTACAGTTATGATTTTTATGTATTCTTATTGTATTTTAAAAGTTGACAGTGATACTTTTTCATACGGAATCACCAATGTTATCCTATGGGAGGAAATTCACTAAGCTGTTAAGTGGGGCTATGGTTACTTTTTCTAACTCAGTATTGGATCCTGGATCTATCACTGGAACATCTCCTGTAAACAGTTGAAAAAAAGAGTTTTTGTTATACAGGCTATTTTTAACGAATATTTGAAAGATTGCAAAATCGACACTTAAAAGAATTTCTGGTGAAAACCAGGCAATATTATCCTATGGAAGGAAAATCAAGTTTAGGTAAGCATGGTTGTAATTACTTTGCAGGGTCAGTGCTGGGCACCAAGATCCAGCTCTGGGATCTCTCCTGATAACAGGTGAGTAAATTCGTTTTCGTAATTTGGCTAATTTTAGATGAATATTTTAAAGATTCAAAACTCAACACTTAGAAGAATTTCCAAGTGAAACCAGTCAATGTTACCCTATGGAAGAAAAATTAGTTATCGGCTTTTGGGTAAGTACTCGACTGGCAGAGTTAAGGTGCTGGGCATAGACTCGGGGGTCTCCCAGGGTCAAACTGCATTGAAGCCTAAACCCAATTGGCATCTCTGGCCACATGTCAGCCCCTGGTAAATGGTACCATAGGTACCCAATGCACAGTGACCAGAGAAGGCCCCTAAGGGCTACAGCACTTCTTGTGCCACCCTTGGAGGCCCTGTATCCTGACACACCCACACTGCCTTTGCAGGCTGAGTGTCTTGGTGCAGAACAAAACAGAGAGTCGACATGGCACACATCCCTGTGTGCCATGCCCACAAACACACTGCCCTGGCATACCTCAGTCTCCCCTCTAGCTGGGTGCAATATTCCAGTGGTGTGGGTACAGGTGCATGAGCCCTGTACCCCTACAGTGCCCAGGTCCATTCCTGGGCACTGTAAGTGCAGTGCTGCCATTAAGAGTATATGGTGCTGGGAGGTCGTCATCACGAAATCCACAGCACCATGATGGCTACACTGAAGACTGAGAAGTTTCTTATCAAACTTCTCAGCACATTAAACCCACACTGATGCCAGTGTGGGATTTAAAGTAAAATGCACGACAGTGGACATCTTAGAGATGCCCCCTGAAACTAACTAACAACCAGCATCCTGACTGAGAGGCTGCCTAGGCTGCCACCCAGCAGACACGTTGCTGGACCCCTGGGTAAAGAGCCATCCACTCTTGTGGGCCTGCAACAATGCACATCCTGGGCGAGGTGCTAGGTCTCCTCCCCCAGGATGGGCAGGGGAAGCTTCAAAGGCATGCCGTCTTTGTGAGCTTCTCCAGGCCACTTGCTGTACTCATCAACTGGCCCCCACCGGTTCTGACCCCCACTCTGGTGGGAACATCAGCGGGAAAACCTAAGTGATCAAAGGGGGTGTGCCAGCTCCTGCCAACCCCACCCCTCAGGTGGGGGGAGGCAAGGTGAAGCACAACTCCGGGCTCTTGCTATCTTGAGGATGGGGAGCCCTACCCAATCAGGACTAGGCTCCTGCCCCCCTCCCACTGGGTAGTGGCAGGCTAGGGGGTGTACCCATCCTAGGAAAGGGACCCATTGGTCCCTGACCTCTACCTACCTGTAACGCCCCTAAATTTTGTATTTAGGGGCACCCTGAACCTTCCTTCCTCAGATCCCGATTCAGAAACGAGAAGAAAGAAGACCTGCCGTGCAGCTGCTAACAAGAGGACGACACCAACTGACTTGGCCCCAGCCCTACAGGCCTGTCGAACCTCCTCCTGCTAAACCCCGGCATCTCTAGTGGTCAGCATCCTCGAAAATCCCGGAGGACCTGACTGCCTTGCTCATCTAAAAGACTGGGACTCCCACGAGCAGTGGTTCTGCTCAAACAAGCAACAACCCCTGGTGCCAAGCCAGGAACCGCAAATCCAGCACAATCAGCACCTGCCGAGCCCGGCCTGTGCCTGAGTGGACAAAGACCACGAGGACGCCCCCTCGGCGACTGTGACCAAGAATCCAGCATCCAAGGACCCTCCTCGATGCTCCTGACTAAGCCTGCAGCCTCAACTCCGGGGACCACCCCAACCGCGACCAGCAGAGGGTAAGATTTCCCGACGCCAAAAGACACCCCTGCACCCGGCGCCCTGCAGCCCCCTGTGCCCAGTTCCTGGGTGCCTACCTTACCTACAGCTTCCCAACTTACCTCTCGAAGTGGTGGTCGCACCTGAAGAATCTCAGTCCCCGAGCTTGCAGCCTTTGTTCATCTTGCAGCTTTCCCATTGAAATACATTGAGCGCCCGACGGCTCAAAAGCACCCTGCACCCAGCCGCCGAGTGCCACTGGAAGTGCAGCATCTGTCCTAATCTAATTCCCCATTTGCCCTGGTATGTGACCAGGAGCCCAGCTCCCACAGCCGCGTGGCCTGCCTGCTAGCAGCCACCAACCAAAGGCCCCCTTTCCCTCCATAGGCTAACATTTGGCCTACTCTCTCTGCGCCCGGCTGCCCCTGTGCTGCTAAGGGTGTAACAACTGTACCTACCTGACCCTGGGAGACCCCTGAGTCTAACCCCAGAACCTTAACTCTGCCAGTCGAGTACTTACCTGAAAGCCGATATCTCACTTTTTCTCCTTAGGGTAACATTGACTGGTTTTCACTTTGAAATTTCTTCTTAAGTGTCGAGTTTTGAAACTTTGAAATATTCACAAAAAATCACCCAATCAACGAAAACGGAATTAATCACCTGTTAACAGGAGAGGTCCCAGTGCTCCATCTTTGTGCCCAGCACTGACCCTGCAAAGCATTTACAACCGTGATTTTCTGATAACCAAATTTTCCTCCATAGGATAACATTGCCTGGTTTTTGTCGATTTTTGAAACATACAAATATTCCTTAAAAATCGCCTGTGGAACAAAAACGATTTCTTTCAACTGTTTATAGGCGATGCACCAGGGCTGAATCCAGGATCCAGCCCTGAGTAAGAAAAACCTATGCAAAGTAATTGATATTGTGTTTACTTTAAAATGCCCATTGAGCTCAATGTTATAATTGTGTTTAACTTGTGTTGCCTATTGTAACAACTGTAACTATTGCATTTAAAAGTCTATTGCTATTTGAAAATATTCAACTAGAGCATCTCATTCTGAGAAGGTATTTTTATAACTACTTGTGGTTCTAAAATTAAACGTCAGTACATTTTTATTTACAAAATAATTGGCCTAGACAATAAATGCTTCACACTGTTCTCTGATACTGCTTTACTGCTCGACCAAGCTAGGTTATATCTAACTTTAACCTCTGCCAAACCTCTGGGGACTGTGGACTCTGTGCACCCTATACCTTACTTTGGTACAGTATATACAGAGCCACTTTCTTACAGCTGGTCACCCAATTGGTAAATGATAGTATAAAAATAGGATACTGGCCAGTAACCACTGACTGCGCCAGAATTAAGAGAGTAAGGCAACCTGTATTACATGCTCCCCAGCACTGCATATTACCACCAGTCTATGGTGTTTGTGACATCGCCACTGTACAAAACTACTGAACGCTCCCATGTTGTGTGAAGCCTATTTCTTATGTGGCTCTATTCCTCTTTTTAGCCTGTTTCTGTGAACATTTGCGTTACCCATATGGGGACATGAAAGCAGCTTATAGGTCATACATACCGGATATGTACCAAACACTAATTATATAACGAGAGACCTGGTGGCCAGTGTAACTAGCTGACCTTTTTTTTGACACTGAAATAATTCTCATGGTTCACTGGTAGTACATTTGACCACGTTCTTTAATGCAGCCATTTGGTTTCTGTAATGCAATTGAGGGACTTGATCAAAGCAAGCATTCTAAATTTCCAGTGCAGAAGACAAAATTTAAGCTTGTTGTTGACCTCATATTTTTATTTTCAGTTTGCAACTCTAAAGTTTGTCTGCATTTTTTGTTGATTGTAGGATTAATATGTCGTGCACTGCCCAGGGGAAGCCCTCATGCAGAATTGAAAGAAAGGACAGTCCTGGCTGGCTCGATAATGCAAGGTAAGACTTGACCCACTCTAAAAGTTTGATCTTCCAATTTGAGTTTTAGACAGAGATACGCCTACACATCGACCTCAAACAAAACCTCTGCGACCAGCACCTGCTGCCTATTTTTTAGTCGAATTGTCTCATACTATTGCACACAATCATGCACTTTCTGGGAATTATTACATATTGCATCCCAACACTCCTGCATTCAAGGCTACACATGAGGCCTTTGCCGGAGTGTATGGCATTTCAGTGGTCTCATACTCCGGGTCAGTGAGATGATTCAGTATTGTTTCAGGCCAGTATGCAATGCTTTCTGCAGTAGTCCGGTGCGTCTTTAGCATTTGTGGCACCCGGTACAACAATCTTTTTTGCCCCCGCCACTCTAAATGACCTCTTCATCGGATACCCTCACTGCCACCTGGCAAAAGTGCCTCTCAGCTCTCCATATCCCCTCTCACATACATTTAATATGTTTTACAGCGATGGGCTGTCTTTACTAATCCACTCAGCTATCCAAATAAAATACAGATCTGTTCTGTGCAGCAGCCATATAACCCCCTGCGCTACTTTATGATGAGTCAAAACTGAAACTAGACAAAGCTCAGTCTCCCTCTCCCTCTCCCTCTCCCTCTCCCTCTCCCTCTCCCTCTCCCTCTCTCTCTCTCTCTCTCTCTCTCTCCCTCTCTCTCTCTCCCCCCCTCTCTCTCTCTCTCCCCCTCTCTCTCTATCTCTCCCTCTCTCTCTCTCTCTCTCTCTCTCCCCCTCTCTCTCCCCCTCTCTCTCTCCCCCCTCTCTCTCTCCCCCCTCTCTCTCCCCCCTCTCTCTCCCCCCTCTCTCTCTCCCCCTCTCTCTCTCCCCCTCTCTCTCTCTCCCTCTCTCTCTCCCCCTCTCTCTCTCCCCCCCTCTCTCTCTCCCTCTCCTCACCCCCAAACAGGAACATTAATCACAAGAGTTATCTTGACATTTTTATTGCTGTCTGAAAGCTGGGCATACAAGGAACTCTGCAGCAGGTGCTTTTTAATCTTAAGTTATTGCTAAACATCGTGTCCCCTCTGAGGTCAGTGCCCCCTTCCAGGTCAGCGCCCAGTGCAGCCCTAAAGCTACCCCTGACAGTAGTGGTCACCCATCAACATGGTGGAAGGCATGCGCTTTGAAGACCCAGTTCTGCATGTCACCATTACCACAAACCCCTCTCTCATGGGCTGAGCCTCCCACTTATCTCACCATGCAATTCAAGTACACCGGTCATCCCAATACCAAGATCACTACATCAACAACTTGGAGCTCTTAGCAATATAAATGGCCTCAAATCCATTTTGTCCAAGGCATTCAAGAAAAAGTAGTCCCAATCAGAAAATATGACAGCTATGTATTGTAGACAGAAGTAAGGAGGTACACACATCACCTCAGCTCTCTATATTAACTGAGAGCATATGGCATTGGGCAATCCACCACAATGTGCATCTACCAGGGGTAGTGTGCTGGCTGACCGGATTCTTCCAGCCTGCCACCACAGGTTTATTTTGACCCTCTGCCGTTGAGAGCCCAAGCTCTCAGGAGGTCAATAACAATGCCTGCTCTGGCAGGAGATATCACCTCCTCAAGCATGATGGCTAATGAATCTGCATACCAAGGCCACAGACTTCAAAGCCTCTGCTGCCTTTGATATGCAAGCACGGCTTCCCCCAGACCAGAGAGATCCCATCTGCCGAGGCCAATGTGGCACCAGGACAGGTGGGAAATTAGCTATGCTATAACCCTTCACTCCCCTGAATTCAGTAACTCAGATCCGCCTGAATAAAGAAGGACCAAGAAGAGCAGAGGAAACTATAACTGTGGACTACCTGTGAACTTTTGGCACCAATCCTTGCTTGCTTGCTCCTGTCCTGTCAGTCGTAGAGAACCCAACTCATCATGCCGCTGTGCATCCTCCGAAAGCCTAAGAGGAATGCCAGCACTTCGCCAACCAGCCAGCATCTCCCTTGAAGTGGAGGGGCCATTACCCTGTAACCTGTAGGCACTGACCACAACTTCTGGTTCACCGTTCTGCTGACCACTTGGTCCACCGAGGCAGCAGCCACCCAGGAGGAGGTCACCATGCTCCAGTAGGTCATCCTCAAGTGGAGAGATGCCAGGACCACCTGGAGCAGCCCAGCACCAAATACCTGGGGTACCTGACCCCTTGCAACAATCAAGGCTTGCTCAGTGTTCAGCCTGGACACTAACAGTGCCCAGACTGACCTACTGTCGTGGCACTCCCGCACCAGAGAGCCATCACAGAGAGTGACCCTGCTATCCCCCTCTGCAGGTCTGCCAAGAACGGTGAGTGCCTATGATGCACACGAACAGCTGACCAAGGCCCTCTGCACCCGAGCTTCCCGGCCCAGGTCCATGAACATAGACTGTGCCCCCCCCCCCCCCCAGCAACCCCTTCGCTCCCGAGACCTTCACAAACTGAGCCCCCCTTTGGCAGCTCCCAGGCTCGTCCCCAAGTCCCCCCTCTGCAGCCTGTTTCCAAGTGGCCCCTCTCATTGCCTATGGTGTAGTGAGCAAGGCTACCAACCCAGACACCCAATTGCGTGTAAACCTGAACTCCTGGTGGATCTTGTGACCATGACCACCTAGCACCTTAAGCCCTGAAAGGGTACCCTCGAAATACGCTTCCAAATATTTGTATGCAGTATATATTTCTTTCTCCATTGGAAAACATTATCACGTAAAAACACATTTGTGTGCCATTTTTTTTATCTTGATTACTCAAAGTACTTACTTGATCAGAAGTTCTTGGTGTTAAAAATTCTATAAAAATACCTGTTATTTTTCTAAATTGGTCTCGAGTTTTTTCATGAGTGTCTGTGAGAAAGTGCCATCTTTCTTGCATGGTATGCCCCCACTTTTTGCTGATCTGCTGAATGTACTTTGACTGAGTGTGCCCTGGACTCCTGCCAATCAGGTGCCCAGGGCCTATGTTCCTTCCCTAAAAACCTAAAACCCAAATTGGCAAACCCTGGCCACATGTCAGCCCCTGGTAAATGGTACCCTAGGTACCCAGGGCCTTGTGACCAGGGAAGGCCTCTAAGGGCTGCAGCACTCATTGTGCCAACCTTAGAGGCCCTGTACCCTAACACACACACAATGCCCTTGCAGGCTGAGTGTCTGGGTACAGGACAAAAGAAAGAGTCGATATGGTACACATCCCTGTGTGCCATGCCCACCACCTACACTGCCCTGGCATACATCAGCCACCCCTCTAGCTGGGTGTTCTATGCCAGTGGTGTGGGCACAGGAGCAGGAGCCCTGTGCCCCTACAGTACCCAGGTCCATTCCTGGGCATTGTAAGTGCAGTGCTACCATTAAGAGTATATAGTGCTGGGAGTTTGTCATTTCGAAATCCACAGCACCATAAGGGCTACACTGAAGAGTGGGAAGTTTGGTATCAAACGTCTCAGCACATTAAACCCACACTGATGCCAGTGTGGGATTTAATGTAAAATGCACAACAGAGGGCATCTTGGAGGTGCCCCTTGAAAGTCGACCAACTTCTAGTGCCCTCACTGAGTGGCTGCTTAGGCTGCCACCAACAGACCAAGAAGGGGAAGCTTCAAAGGCATGCCGCCTTTGTGAGCCTCCCCAGATCATTTGCTGCTTTTAGCAGCTGGTTCCCACAGGTACTACCCCCCACTGTGGGCTGGAGAACCGGCGGGAAAAACAAGTGAGGGAAACAGGTGTGCCCACCTCTGCCAACTCCACCCCTCAGGCGTGGGAGGCGAGGTGAAGCCCAACTCTGAGTCCCCGCCATCGTGAGGATGGGGGGGCCCTAGCCAACTAAGGACACGCTCCTGCCACCCTCCCACTAGCGGGTGGCACGATAGGGGGTGTACCCACCCCAGGGAAGGGAACCATTGGTCCCTGGCCTTTACCTACCTGTAACGCCCCTAAATCTAGTAGTTCGAGGCATATGAGCTGCAGATCACACACTAAGGATAAGATCGCCATCTGGTGTTGGGCTCGGATGATTGCAGGTTGTTGTTGTCTTCGGAAGAAGTCTTTGGTCATGAGATAGGTGACTCCTCCTCTGGAAAACAGTGCGCATGGGCATCCACTCCATCCTCAGATTGTTTTTTTCCGCCATTGGGTTCGGATGAACTTTTTTCCGCTCCAGCAGAAAACTTCTAGCAATCACAACAACTCTCCAAATTTTATAACTCGACGTCGAAATCCCATCGGACCGGATCCGGACGCGGCTGATGGAAAGGACACCCTTTAAAAAATGCCCCCAATGTGGAGCAAAGTTTCCTCACAGTGATCACCACGAGGTCTGTAATTTGTGCCTCTCACCAGACCACAACGAATCCAGCTGTCCAGCCTGCGCCGCATTCCGTTCGAAGAAAACTATCCGGGACCGAAGAGCTCGACGCCATATCATGGCCAAGCCGGTTCCGGAACCAGAAGACATCTTTGCACAGGATGTCCCTGACGACGATTCCGAAGACCTCCAGATCGTGTCCAAGGCCGACGATTCTGATCCGTGGCAGCCTGTGAGTACCAGCTCCCCTACCCCAACCCCACCAAAAAAGACATTGGTCAAGACTGCCAGCTGGGCCCAGTCGCGATCCAAAATCATCTTCAGAAGCCCCGCCCCCGGGCCCGGCTCCGAAGAAAACTAAGCCTGCAGGTGGCTCGGGCTCGAGCAAACCTCATATTATTGTGCCTACAATACCTTCGGCACCAAAGCTGGCTCCAAAGCCGAAATCACCATCGGCTCCGAAACGTCACTCGGCACCAACGTCTCCACCGGCACCGAAACGTTCTTCGGCGCCGAGGTCTCCACCGGCACCGAAAGGTCCTTCGGCACCGAAAGGTCCTTCGGCACCGAAAGGTCCTTAGGCACCGAAAGGTTCTTCGGCACCGAAAAATCTATCTGACCCGAAAAGTTCTTCGGTGCCGAAAAAAGTCCACAAAGAACCTGCCGATCTAAAAAAAAAAAATCCAGATCGGAACCCAAAAACTCGGCGCCAAAGCCACCTTCGGCCACTGAGGAACTTTTTCGGCCAGATCCAACGCAAAAACGGATTTACATCAATCCTAAAACCGGACATGTCACAGCGGTGCCATACAAGAAAAGGAAGCTGGACACAACACCTCCTCCAGCTCCTCCAAGGAAGAAGGGCGGTGCCACTTCATCCATACGTCCTTCCTCTCCTACATTACCTCCTATCCCATCCCCCCACCGCCTTCTCCTCTAATATCTCCTTCTCACACACCACCTCCACAGGATGATGATGATTTAGGGGGAGGGGGAGACCCGGATTTCTTTAATGATCCCACTGATCCTACTGATTCCTTTACACTCCCGGACACAGCACCCGTAGATGACTGGGCTTACCCTATGCCTGACATGCCTGATCCCACTCCATACCCCTCGAAACCCTCCCCTCCTGATGACCATTTAGGATTTGGTCAGCTTATAAACAGGGCGGCACTGTTTCATGGCGTCACCATGCACACAGACACACCTGAGGAAGATTTTCTCCTCGACACGTTTGAGCAGTCGCAAAAAAACGTTCACATTCTACCCATGATTAAGGGAGTGATAAAGCACGCCACTGAGGTTTTTAAAGACCCCGTCAGGGCCAGGGTTCTCAACCCCCGGATAGAAACAAAATACAGACCGGCACCACAGGATCCTGCGTATATCAAAGCGCAACTCCCCTTAGACTCTTTAGTCGTCTCAAATGCCAGAAAACGGGCGAACTCCCAAACAACCGGAGACACACCGCCCCCAGACCAGACAAAGAGTCTAAACTCTTGGAGGCTTCCGGCAAAAGGGTTGCCGCACAAGCTGCTAACCACTGGCGTATTGCCAATACACAAGCCCTATTGGCTCGCTATGATAGGGCTCATTATGATCAACTAGAGGACCTTTTGCAACACCTGCCTGATCAATACAAATCCCAGGCCAATGACCTCATCCAAGAGGGCAAACTAATATCAAATGCCTCCATCAAATGTGCATTAGACGCAGCGGACACCGCCTCTAGGGCAGTCAACACAAGCATATTGCTTAGACGCCACGCATGGCTACGCATTTCCGGCTTTAAGCCGGAAGTACAAACAACCATTCTTGCTCAACCCTTTAATCAGGAGCATCTCTTCGGACCCGCAGTAGACACTGCATTAGAAAAAATGAAGAAAGATAATGAGACTGCCAAATCATTGGGAGCATTACAGTCTACTCAACCCAGAGGCTCCTTTCGTCGCTCCTTTTATAGAGGGGCCTCCAAAAATGTGGGAACAGACACCTCTTCCACCTTCAAAACATCAGGTCAAACATCCCCTAACAGAGGATATTTTAGAGGAGGTTACAGGGGAAACAATACCAAAGGCCGAGGACGGGGCAACAACAACACCCGCACCTCTCCAGCCACTAAACAGTGACTTGCCACCACTCCCCCCAGACCATTCCACTCCGGTCGGGGGAAGACTTCAACAGTTCCTACCTGTCTGGAATTCCATCACAACAGACAGGTGGGTAAGACAAATTATCCAGTCTGGCTACTGCCTCGAACTCATAAACCCACCCCCAAACATACCACCCAAACACCGTCCCATGTCGTCTCACCACCTCACGCTCCTCAAACAGGAAATTCAGTCTTTGCTTCAAAAAAAAGCAATAGAACCTGTTCCACTCCAACATCAGGGCACAGGAGTATATTCTCTATACTTCCTCATTCCCAAAAAGGACAAGACCTTAAGGCCCATACTAGACCTCAGACTACTAAACCAGTTCATACAATCGGATCATTTCCACATGATCACTCTCCAACGGGTCCTTCCATTACTTCAACAAGGCGACTTCCTTGCCACATTAGACCTCAAGGACGCATATTTTCACATTCCTATGCATCCGGCTCACAGGAAGTATCTACGATTCGTGGTAGACGGTCAGCACTATCAGTTTACAGTTCTCCCATTCGGAGTAACAACCGCACCCAGGGTATTCACCAAATGCTTAGCAGTTGTGGCAGCATATCTCAGGAGACAACAAATCCATGTCTTCCCCTATCTGGACGATTGGCTCATAAAAGCCAATACTCTAGACAAATGAGTTATCCACACTCACCGCACTATTCAAACCCTACACAACTTGGGATTTACCATCAACTATCCAAAATCTCAACTACAGCCCTCCCACGTACATCAGTACCTGGGAGCCACCATAGATACATCCAAGGCCATAGCTTATCCCAGCACAGCGAGGATAGCCAACATACAAAATCTCATCACAAAATTTCAAACACAACACTCTCTTCCAGCAAGAGTGTTTATGCAACTCTTAGGCATGATGGCGTCGTGCATCTCCATAGTACCCCACGCACGCTTTCAAATGCGTCCCTTACAGGAATGTCTAGCACAACAGTGGAACCAGGCCCACGGACAACTTACCGATCTGGTGTTGGTGGACAGCCGCTCACTTCGTTCACTGAAGTGGTGGAACACCATCAACCTGTCCAAAGGGCGGCCGTTCTTAGAGCCTCTTCCACAAATTGTGCTGACCACCGACGCATCTCTCACAGGGTGGGGAGCCCACCTCCTTTAACACACCACTCAGGGCAGGTGGACCACTCAACAAAGACAGCTCCACATCAATCACCTAGAACTTCTGGCGGTGTTCCTAGCACTCAAATCCTTCCAAGTGCATCTAAAAAACAAAACTGTCCTCATCCGCACGGACAACATGACCACAATGTATTACATACAGAAGCAAGGGGGGACACATTCTCTACAACTGTCCCAACTTGCACAACAAATCTGGAGATGGGCAATTCCCCAAAACATCTACCTGCTAGCAGAACACCTCCCAGGGGTTCAGAACCAGGTGGCCGACCTCCTAAGTCACCACACACAGCAAATACACGAATGGAAATTACACCCCAAAGTCCTACTCCCATTCTTCCAAAAGTGGGGACAACCAGACATAGGCCTGTTCGCCACACAAGAAAACGCAAAATGCCCAACCTTCGCCGCCAGGTTCCCACACCCGCAGTCAAAGGGCAATGCAATATGGATGAACTGGTCAGGCAGATTTGCGTACGCTTTTCCGCCTCTCCCACTCATTCCATTTGTGGTACGCAAACTGAAACAGTCGCTAACACTCATCCTAGTAGCTCCCACTTGGGCACGTCAACCCTGGTTCACCACACTTCTGGAACTATCTCTAGTTCCACATCAAAAATTGCGTCTCTCCCTGGATCTATTAACCCAGAACCATGGAGAAATCACACACCCAGATCCTCAAACACTGAACTTGGCAATCTGGCTCCTGAAGTCTTAGAGTTCGGCTACCTCAACCTTCCTCCAGACTGTATGAATATCATAAAAGAAGCCAGAAGACCTACTACTAGGGCATGCTATGCTGCAAAATGGAAAAGATTTGCCATTTACTGCACTAACAACGACATACAACCACTGGATGCTTCCATCCAAAACATCATTTGCTATTTACTACACTTGCAAACATGCAATTTAGCGTATTCCTCTATACGTCTACATCTAGCGGCATTAGCAGCCTACTTGCAAAATAGACAACACCTGTCCCTCTTTAAGGTACCAGCCATTAAAGCATTTATGGAGGGTCTGAAAATAATTATTCCTCCAAGGCTACCACCTTCCCCAGTGTGGAACCTTAATATTGTTCTAACAAGGCTCATGGGTTCCCCATTTGAACCAATGCACAAATGCGAACTGCAGTTCCTAACATGGAAAGTGGCTTTTCTCGTCGCAATCACATCCCTGCGAAGAGTAAGTGAAATACAAGCCTTAACTCTTGAAGAACCCTTCCTACAACTACATCGTAACAAAGTGGTTCTTAGGACAAATCCGAAATTCCTCCCTAAAGTCATCTCCCCTTTCCATCTAAACTAGTCAGTCGAACTGCCAGTCTTCTTCCCTAATCCAGACTCAGTAGCTGAGAGGGCACTTCATAACTTAGATGTTAAAAGAGCCTTGCTTTATTACATCGACGGAACCAAACCTTTTCGAAAAACCAAGCAACTGTTTGTTGCTTTCGCTCCACCACATAAAAGCAACCCTATTTCCAAATCGGGTATCGCCAGGTGGATAGTTAAATGTATCCAAATATGTTACCAGAAAGCTAAACGTACTCTTACAGTTCCCCCTAGGGCGCACTCCACGCGTAAAATAGGCGCTTCTATGGCATTCTTAGGGAACATCCCCTTAGAAGACATTTGCAAAGCAGCCACATGGTCTACTACACACACCTTCACTAAGCACTACTGTGTCGATGTGCAATCCAAACAACAAGCTTCAGTAGGCCAAGCTGTCCTAAAAACTCTATTCCAAACTGCTGCAACGGATACAGGTGACCACCGCTAGGAGAGACACTGCTATATAGTCTATCCTTAGTGTGTGATCTGCAGCTCATATGCCTCGAACGGAATATGCTACTTACCAGAATGCATCTGTTCTTGGTATGTAGAGCTGCAGAGCCACACACGCCCACCCGCCTCCCCGGGACCTGTATCTGTTCCAGCATTGTCTTAATTAGACACTACACATGGACATCCTTTCTCTTTACTTCTTATACACTCCATCATTTCCCATCATGGCGAAAAATAATCTGAGGATGGAGTGGATGCCCATGCGCACTGTTGTCCAGAGGAGGAGTCACCTATCTCGTGACCAAAGACTTCTTCCGAAGACAACAACAAACTGCAATCATCCGAGCCCAACACCAGATGGCAATCTTATCCTTAGTGTGTGGCTCTGCAGCTCTACATGCCAAGAACAGATGCATACTGGTAAGTAGCATATTCCTTTAGGGGACACCCCGAACCTTGTTTCCTCAGATCCAGCCTGACCAGAAGAAAATGAGGAGGACGAAGAGCCGTGCAGAGCTAACAAGAGTATGACACCCACTGACTTGGCTCCAGCCCTACAGGCCCATCTCCCTCGAACCTGCTCCTGCGATATCATGGTGTGTCCTGCAGCCAGCAACCTCAAAAACCCGGGAGGACCTGCCTGCCTTCACTTCCAAGACTACTGCTCCCGTGAACACTGGACTTGTTCAAATTGCAGCTTCTGGCTCTGGCCGGATACCGCGAATCCAGCCCACTCTGCACCTGCCGAACCCGGCCCGAGCTAGAGTGGAAAAACACCACGAGGAGGTCACCCCGGCATCCTGACCCGAGATCTGGCGAGTCCTGACCTGCCTCAAGCCTCCAGACGACACCTTCAGCCTCAATCCAGAGGATCCTCTCCAACGTGACCAGAGCGGGTAAGACTTTCTGACGTCCCAAGTCACCCCTGCACCCGACGCCCCATAGCCTTGTGTGCCCAAACCCACAGTGTCTAACCAACCCAAGGCATCCCAACTTACCCCTCGTAGTGGTGGTCGCACCCAAAAGATACTCGTCCCCGAGCCTGCAGTTCTTCTTTGTACCAAAGGTTCTCCATTGGAAACAGGGCACCCGACATCAAAAAAGCACCCAGCCGCCCTAGTGCCGCTGAGGGGGGCACCTTCGGTGCTAATTTGGTTCCCTATTTGCCCTGACCTAAACCCTAGGAGCTTTGCTCCCACAGCCGTGTGGCCTGCTTGCCAGCAGCCACCAACCTGAGGCCCCCTATCCTCCATAGGATAACATTGGGCCTCAACACTCTGCACCCGGCCGCCCTAGTAATGCTGAGGGTGAAACAAAAGTGCATCACTGACCCTGGAGGACCCCTGAGTCTAACCCAGAACCTTAACCCCCACAGACGATTACTTACCTGTGAACAGATAACCTGTTTTCCCTCCATTGGATAACTGACCATTTTCTTTCAAAAAGTGTGGAGTTTTGAAACCCTAAAGATATTCTTTACAAATCCTGCTTATAACTAAAACATATTTACTTACCTGTTTCCAGGAAATGTCCCAGTGCTGAATCTAGGTATCCGGCACTGAGTTTGAAAAGTAGTGAGAAAAAAATAACTTACCTGCAATTTACTGAAAAAGCCTATCCATTCCAATGTACTGCAACCTACTGCATTCCCTGTACATCAAACGAAGTACAATTTCCATTGCATTTTCAAACTGTTCTACAAACAGCGACTTATTTTATACAAAAACAATTGGCCTAGAGTTCAGTTCTTAAGGGTGTGAATTCATTTGCTGAGTGAGTGTGTACATCAAATGCTTAACACTGTCCTCTGATGCTGCCTTACTGCTTGACCACTCTACCACAAATAGAGAGTAAGGTTCTATCTAACTTTAACCTTTGCCTACTTCTGGGGTCACCTGGACTCTATACACACTATACCTCATTTTGGTGTAGTATATATAGACTAAACACTAAGAGAGGGGGGATGGGAAGGGTTAAAGAAAAAGTAGTTCCAGTACCAATGCTCCCAAAAGCTAATATGTAATCACTGGTTGGTGACTGTTCCTAAAAGAGAAAGCTCTAACCTACTTGGTTACATGAAACAAAAGTTAGATAATGCTCTCTACATGTGCTTCCAGTCTGATGAAGATGGGGGAATTTCTCCTTTAGAAATTAGTGCCCTCACACACTCTTGCGAGTGTCATGCTTCATCATTGGGCGTTGCTGCTCGTGGGGGTTGTGCTGCTGTCCTACACGGGTCCCGCGAGAGGGCTCTTTATCGGAGATCTTTTAGGAGATGCCGCAGTTGTGCATGTCAGTGTGTGGGCCTAAAAAAAAGGGGGGGGGGGTGCAAGTGTATTAAAATTACCCCGCCGGTACCTTGAAATCAGTTTTATTCGTAGGTCCTTGAGGTCAAAGTAAAAGAATAATTCGGGGAAATGCGGCGCCTCTTATTAACAAATATGGTAGAGGCCGAGGTATTACTCTGCTGCTCTACTTACCCTTGTGTATTTGTGAAAGTGAAACCTCGTCGACATGTTTCGTGCTAGAGAGAGGTCCCTAATGGATTCCTGGTGCGCTTCGTCAGGACCGTGTGATGTTAATTGGTGCAATAAAAATAAAGATGAAAATAGGAGCAGGGAATAAGACCCCTATAGTCCTATGGTACCTTTATTAGGCTCAAAGGGTGGACCCATTAGTTTTGATAGTACCAAATTCAGCTCCCAAGGAGGTAGAGGAGGTCGGACTGGAGGGTAGACCTTCTTAATACCCTGCAGGAAATCCTTCACCACCTGTAACTGAAAGAACGAGGGTTGAGAAGGGGAACGCCTGCATGCCGTAATGGCAGCTAGGTGCACCTTAATGGACGAGAATTTCAAACCTGCTCTGGCTAGGTGTAGCAAATAGGACAAAACTACCTCCTCCTGCCCTTTGGTGGGACTACAATTATTTTGCACACGCCATATGTAAAACCACTTCCATTTGCAAGCATAAGAGTGCCTTGTAGAAGTTCTCCTTGCCTCTTTCAATATGGTCATGCAGTCCTGTGGAAGACCTACATGTCCATACTGGAGGACCTCAGGAGCCATGCTGCCAAATTCAGCGATGGAAGGTTGGGGTGATGAATCCTCCCGTTCATCTTGGACAGCAGGTCCGGTCTGCACGGCAGCCTCCTGTGTGGACATGTTGACAGATGCAGAAGGCCCGGGTACCACCACTGCCTCGGCCAGTCGGGAGCAATCAGTATCATTGTAGTGTCTGAGTGTGATGGCTTGGTCACCGCCTTCGGGATGAGAGGCAGGGGTGGAAAAGCATACACATATGCCCCTGACCAGTCGATCAAAAGGGCATTCCCCTTCGATCCTGGGCGGTAGTACCTTGCGGTGAATTCTCGGCGTTTTGTGTTTTCGTCGTCCACGAACAGATGTATGCTTGGACAGCCACACGCCTGGAAGATGTCGTTGACCACCTGTGAGAAAGTGGCTCTGTATATACTGTTCCTTAATAGGTACAGGGTGTACAGAGTCCACAGACCCCAAGGGTTTAACAGAGGTTAAAGTTAGATATAACCTTACTCTCCAAAGTGGTAGCCTGGTCGAGCAGTAAGGCAGTATCAGAGGACGTGTAAAGCATTTGTTGTACACACTCAGTCAGCAAATAGTTCCACACACTCAATAACTGAACTCTAGGCCAATGGTTTGTATATAAAAAATATATGCTTGTTTTATTTTAGAACCAACACTTGGAATTAAAATATACTTTCTCGACAGGAGATGTTTCATAAAAATACTTTTGTATATGCAATTGACTTTTTAGTAAACAGTTACAAATAGTTGCAGTAGGCAACTCTATTTCTACACACAATACATTGAGCTCAATGATAAATTCAGAATCTGAAAGAAACACGTTCGTTCGATTCCTCACCTTAGAATATCCCCAGGTGTCAGACTGGATCCGGAGGATTTTTCGTCAGCAATACCCCTTGCGCGTCGCTAGGCGTCGTCTGCGGCTCCGCGTCCGTCGTCGGCGTCGTGCGCCGGAATGACGTCGTCGGAGTACTTAGACGCCGCCCTCGCGCGCTGACGTCAGTTCTTCTTTTTTCCGTGCCAGTAAGCGCAGATCCGGGAGAGCTACCCCTTTAGTCACTTTTTGACTAACTTTTTTCGATCCTTTTTGATCTTGTCTCGACTCCGGTGCCGGTAGGATGCCTGGTTTTAAAGCCTGTGCTGACTGTAGCAGCTTGATGTCGGTTACGGACCATCACCGCCGGTGTCTTTACTGCTTGGGCCTCGACCACGACGCGGAGTCGTGTTCGGACTGCAAGGCCCTGACCTCGAAGGCTAGACGGGAGCGGTCCCGTAAGCTTCTCGAGATTCGCCACTCGGCTCCGCGCCCCTCTCGATCCCGGTCCAGGAGGAGGTCCAAGGATCGGTCGCGGAGCCGCAGCCGACGTCATCATCGGTCGTCGGGATCCAAGTCTTCGGGTAAGTCGAAGCACTCCAAGAAGCGACACCGCTCTTCGGACTCCCCTCGCCGGTCGCGCGACTCGGCCGAGGGTCAGGGTGGTTCCACCCCCGCGGCTCCGGCGGAGCCGCAGGCGCCGCGCAAGTCCCCATACCCAAATGTGAGAAGTTGGCCTGATGTATGATGTCACTAGTTCTAGTGTACACCTTGTATCAGTCCAAACAACCCTTATAGTGATTGGTTGTAAAGTCAACCTTATAGACCAGCTATCCTAGTGGTAGCATGGACAAGAGCAGTCTTAGGCTAAACTCTGAATGGCATGTGAAGCCAGCTGTGATACCATATATAATCCCTTGAATACCAAATGAAAGGACACCACAACAGATATATATATAAAATAAAGTGTATTTATTCTAGTCAAACCCTCAGCACTCTTTATGAGATTAGAGGTAAGTACAACACAGTCTTATTCAAGCATACATTAAGTCACACAGGTAAGTAATACAGTTAGGCCCTAGGGGCCACGCAAACCATATACTAAGGAAGTGGTATAAGGACCACTGTCACGGAAATAGGATAGACCTAGGCCTAGGGAATCGCTGGGGCTACACTACACTAGCAACAGTTAGGAAGTGGGAGGCCCACGGGATTCAGGTGCAGAGTGGAAACACTCACGCGTAATGCGTAAAAGTCGATAGAATTACTAGCAGTTAGAAATAAACAGTTTTAGGACACTTCTGGTATAGCTAGAAAGTCGAGACTCGGAAACTAGACCCTAGGATAGTCACTACCCTTGTGAGCACCGAAGTACCCAAGTTACCTAGCCCACAGGCTGCGGGTGCATAGGTGTGACATTGCGTCGGGTTTAGTCGTGGACTTCTATGGATGCCTGAAGGAAAGTTGCTGACAGGCAGTCAGTGAAGAGTGTCCGGTGGATCCCAAGGCTGGGATCAAGAAGAGAGGAGACCTGCAAGCAGAAGGGACAGAGTCAAGGTCACTAGCCAGTGACCACGTGGAACCAGGAAGGAACCAGGCGATGTCGTGAAGATTGCAGGTGAAGGTGAAGCTTGTCGCTGTAGCCACGAGGACCAGGGAACGTCGAGGACGACCAGGACCAGGAGGCGAGCTGTCCCACGAAGGCTCTTGCTGTCGGCGGCGTCGAAGTTGGACTAGGACTCACCAAGCCTGGGCAAGAGGAACCCACGAAGAACGGAGGACTTGCTTCTGGTGCAGACCAGGAAGGTCTGGGGTGCTTCTTCTTTGCAGAAAAGCGGGAGCCAGTCTGGAGGAGCCAAACCAGCGCTGAAGATTTCAGGGTGCGTCGTCTCAAAGGCCACTAGCCAGCGGGCAAGCAACCGGACAGACGCGGCAAGCAGGAAAATGCAGAAGGGCCCCACGCAGGACTCGTGGAGTGTGGGGGGCTGATCTTCGGTGCAGATGGTGCTTGGGGTTGGGGCTTCTCAATCCCCGGTGCACAACTTCGAGGGTGCCTCAGAAGCTGCGCTTTAAGATACTAGCCACTTTTCCCAGGTAGCCGGTCCCACGTCTCTCGTCGCCTCCACGGATCTCAGCACGGCTGTGGATGTGGATCAGGGTCGGAGAAGTCTGGAAGTCAAGGCTCTGGTCGGGCTCTGCAGTCGGTCCCTCGTAGAACTTTAGCAAAGCAAAGGGTAGTCTCTTGATGCTGCCTGTTTGCACAGGGTAGCCACTCCTTGGCCACAAGGGAGATTCTTCAGTCTTCTTCTTTCGTCGAATGTCGAAGGTCCAGAGTTTCTGTTCAAGTTGCAGGTTCAGGATAATCTAATCTCCTGGGGCCCAGCTACCACTCTTATCCAAATCTGGGGGGCTGGGTTACCTGCTAGGTCACGCCTTATGGGTGGGACCTGGGAGGGGGGTGGTTACACCCCCTTCCCTTTTTTCCAGTTTCGCGCCAGGACTGGGGCTGGAGTGCCCCAGCACCGGTTTGAGCTGGACTATGCACGGGACACCTTGTGTGCCCCAGGCATGTCTCATTCTATTCATCCCTCCCTGCCCCAATACACTAAGGCCTGTCTGGGGTGGTGCTAGCACCTTCCAAGGCAGGAAACCTATTGTCCAAGCCTCCCTTGCCGGGATCACTCCCAGCAGCAGGAGGTCAGACTCGTGTCTGTGGCAGCAGCATCCATTTTGTGATGCTGGGGCTCTGGTTAACTTTAACCGGGTAAGTAGGTTACAACATGTCTTCTCCCTCTAGAAGGGAGGGATAGTATCCTCATCCCCAGAAATGGGATGGGGGTATTATTCCAAAGTGTTAGACACCTTACACGACATGTTTTGATAAAGCCAAACCATAGTTACCATAACCGTTTACGATTATAAGGCACTTTAAGAGTATATGGTAGGCTATATCATAGAACAGCTATAAGGACATGGTTCCGAAAGCTGCAGACAGGCTCAGCTCATGCTAGAGCACCATCTCACATGTTACCAAGCACTCTGCCTCCAGGATTGTTAAGGCCTGCCATAGGAGTGGCTGATAGGTACACATGTGTCTATATGTAAGTTAGGTATAGGAATACTACACCTAAGCAAGGGGTGATTACACGACCTTGCCCCAGCTGAGTGATCAGCCAGTTGTGTCATAATGGAAGGCCAGGCAAGGGGTGGCATGATACATGCTGCAGCCCTTGGTAGGCCGAGGGTACACCTATGCCCTTGGGTACCTAAGGTACACTGTACAGGGGCCAATAAGGTGATCCTATTCCAATGGGTTATGCACCTAAAGTACATAGTATCAATTTAGAGAAAGAACAGCAGGGCTGTGGGTCTGGTTAGCAGGCCCACAGCCACATCTAAGTCGAAAACCAGTAAAGCAAAAGCAAAAAGTGGGGGTGAACATAGAAAGCAGACCCTACTCTCCTACACACCGGTCCCTGGGACTGACGCGACGCCGGCGGAAGTCAGTGCCTTCCTCTCGGCCATGAGGAGCCTGGCTCCGCCGTCGACGCCCGCTGGCGCGCCTTCGGGCCCCGTGGACCCGACTGGGCTGCCTTGCCTGCCGGCGGCTCCGGCCCCGGCGCCGTTGACGGCTCCGGCCTCGACGCCGCAAGCGCCCGAGGGACCCGTACCCGAGTCCCCGCCGACGCCGGTCGACCTCGTCACGCCTCCTCCGCCGGCGTCGACACCGGTACCACCTCCGACGCCGACTCCGCTCGACGTCGAGCCCCAATTCAGCCCCGCTCCGGGCCCGGCGCCGATACGGCGTCGATGGACGCCGCGTTCGGCGCCGCTGGAGACACATTATGTCTATCGCCCGGCTCCGCTCCTTTCTCCTGTATACCAGGAATCGGATGATGGGGACAACTGGGAGGGATCCGAGGATCCTATGGCCGTTCAGGCTCAAATGTCACAGGACTGGGCAGATGAACTGGGGATGGCCAGTGGCCTGGATACCTCTCCGGACACTGGATTCGTCTCTCCTCCGACTTTGGCTTCGGAGGAGGGCGCTGCTTTCTCTGTGGTGCTGCGCAAGGTGGCCGCAGCCCTTGGGCTCGAGCTGCCTGCCGTGGCTGTGAGGACTAACGTCCTTACTGAGGTGCTTCAGTCTGCAGCAAGCTCCACTGAGCCTCTGCTGCAATTCAATGAGGCCCTCATTGACGTTCTGCAGGGCACCTGGTCCAAGCCCTCCACAGTTCCTCCTGTGGACAGGAACGTCGCCAGGCGCCACCGCCCTGCTCCGGGCGACCCCAGTTTTCTGTCCCAACACCCTACCCCCGAGAGCCTGGTTATCCAGGCCTCTACCTCCCAATCCTCCTTCCCGACCGCCCTGCCGGACCGGGATTCCAAGAGACTGGAAGCTGTTCTCCCTTAGTTTGGGCCTGCGGTCTTTGAACACGCCTGTCTCTTGGACCGTTATTCCCACTCTCTGTGGGATGCGGTGGAGGACGTGCTGCCCCTGTGTCCGGAGGAGGTCCGGACACGACTTACCCAGGCTCTGGCCGATGGGAGGGATGCAGCGCGACATGCTATCCGATGTGGGCTTGACACTACGGACTCGCTGGGTAGGGCAATTTCTACCACAGTGGCGCTTAGACGTCACGCCTGGCTGCGGTCCACGTCATTTTCGGGCGATGTCCAGAGCACTCTCATGGACATGCCCTTTGATGGCACTCGCCTTTTTGGCGAGAAAGCGGACAGTGCGCTGAATCGCTTTAAGGACTCCCGGGCTACGGCCAAGTCCTTGGGCCTCTCGGCCCCGCAGTCGCAAACTTCCGCCTTTCGCCCCTTTCGTGGCCAAGGAAGGGGTGCCTCCTCACGTGCGCCTAGCCACCAGCCGCAGAACCAACCTGCGCGCGGTCGCGGACGTGGTTTCCGCCGAGGCGGTTCTGGAGGACGAAGAGGTCAGCCCACATCCACCCCGGCAGCATCCGCCTCAAAGCCTTCCTAGTCCGAGTTTTCAGGCCCATTCCACGCCAGTGGGCGGCAGAGTTCGCCATCACCTGCTCCACTGGCGGTCCATCACATCGGACAGGTGGGTGCTGCAAATCGTCCGAAGGGGCTACTCCCTCCCCTTCGAGACGACCCCTCCAGCCATGCCACCGCAGCACCACCGTATCTCGGGGGATCATTTGAATCTTCTCCAGGAGGAAGTTTCGGCCCTCTGGGCCAAGGGGGCCATCAAGCCCAGAAGTAGGTCGTGGTTGTTATTCCCACTACTTTCTGGTTCCCAAGAAGGGCAAAGGGGGCCTACGCCCTATCTTGGACCTCCGGAACGTCAATGCCTTCCTCCGGAAGGAAAGGTTCAAGATGTTAACTTTGGCTCAGGTTCTAGCTGCCCTAGACCCCGGAGACTGGATGGTAGCGTTGGACTTGCAGGACGCATATTTCCACATCCCCGTCCTGCCGGCCCACCGGCGTTACCTGCGGTTCACGGTGGGACACGAGCACTTTCAGTTTACTGTGCTCCCCTTCGGCCTCACCAGTGCCCCTCGGGTGTTCACGAAAGTGATGGCGGTGGTCGCAGCTCATCTGTGCAGATCAGGGGTTCCAGTCTTCCCCTATCTCGACGACTGGTTGTTGAATGCGGTCTCGCCCCAGACAGTAGTCTCCCACCTCCAGACTACGGCGGATCTCCTGCATTTGCTGGGATTTTCCATCAACGTGCCGAAGTCACACTTGAGTCCCTCTCAGAAGCTCCTCTTCATCGGAGCGGTTCTCGATTCGGCGCAGTTCCGGGTCTATCCGCCGGAACAGCGGGTCCGGGATATTCAGGCCCTGATTCCCATCTTTCGGCCTCTATCCTGGGTTTCGGTCAGGCTAGTGTTGCGGCTTCTGGGGCTGATGGCCTCCTGCATCCTACTAGTGCATCACGCCAGGCGGCGCATGCGGGCTCTGCAGTGGGACCTGAAGTTTCAGTGGGCCCAGCATCACGGCAACCTGTCCGACCATGTCTTGATCTCGGAGGGCACTGCACAGCAGTTGCAGTGGTGGCTCACGGACCGTGATTGGGTCAAGGGCAAGAGCCTCTCCCTTCCCCAACCGGAGCATGTCGTAGTGACGGATGCGTCCCTCCTGGGATGGGGTGGCTATATGGGAGAGGCGGAGATCAGAGGCCTCTGGTCTCCGGCGGAGTCTCGTCTCCACATCAACCTGTTGGAGTTGAGAGGGATCCGACTTGCACTGAAAGCCTTCCTTCCCTCTGTCAGGGGAAGTGTCGTGCAGGTGTTCACGGACAACACCACCGCCATGTGGTATTGCAACAAACAGGGCGGGGTGGGGTCGTGGACCCTTTGTCAGGAGGCTCTGCGCCTCTGGACATGGCTGGAACACCAGGGCGTTACCCTAGTGGTTCAACATCTGGCGGGCTCTCTGAACGCCAGAGCAGACGAACTCAGCCGCCGGTGCATGATGGATCACGAATAGCGTCTGAACTCCGAAGTGGCGCAAGGTCTCTTTCAGCAGTGGGGAGAGCCTTGGTTAGATCTATTCGCCACGAAGAGAACGCGCAATGTCAGCAGTTCTGTGTGTTTGAATTTCCAAGGCGGCACTCGCTCGGCGACGCTTTTCGTCACGAGTGGAGTTGCGGTCTGTTGTACGCCTTTCCGCCTATACCACTTCTGCCCAGAGTGCTGAAGAGGATCAGGCACGACCGGGCCCATGTCATCTTGGTGGCTCCGGATTGGGCACGAAGGTACTGGTATCCCGAGCTACTCAGTATGTTGACCGATCCTCCGATACGTCTGCCCCTTCGGGAGGATCTTCTGTCGCAGCAGCAGGGGACGGTCCTCCACCCGAACATGTCCAGCCTCCACCTCCATGCGTGGAGATTGAGCGGCGGCAGTTGATGCCATTTGACTTGCCTACTGAAGTCTGTGATATCATTCTGGCAGCCAGGCGTCCCTCCACAAAGACGGTATACGCCTGCCGGTGGAACAAATTTGTGGCATGGCGCACAGCAAAGGCTGTGGATCCCCTTTCCGCCCCTCTTTCTGAGGTTCTACTGTTTCTTTCTTTGGCCCGGCAGGGCTCTGCCCTGGGCACCCTGAAAGGTTATCTTGCTGCCATCTCTGCCTTCTTGCGGCTTCCTGATCAGCCTTCTCTTTTCAAGTCCCCTGTAGTTACACGCTTTCTAAAAGGCATTACTCACACGTTCCCTCCTGTCCCTTTTGTAATGCCTCAGTGGGACTTGAATCTTTTTCTCACATTTCTAATGTGTGCTCCCTTTGAGCCTCTTCATAATTGTCCTCTTCGTCTGCTGACGCTTAAGACTGCTTTTCTGGTAGCCATCACCTCGGCTAGATGGGTGAGTGAGCTCCAGGCTTTATCTTCAAAGCCTCCTTTTCTCTCTGTTCATCCGGACAAGGTTGTCCTTCGGCCTCGTCCCTCCTTTCTTCCGAAAGTGGTGACTCCATTTCATCTTGGGCAGTCTGTCACCTTGCCCACCTTCTTTCCGCCTCCGCATCCTTCCAAAGAGGAAGAGAGGCTCCACCGTCTGGACCCAAAACGTGCGCTTTCCTTTTATTTGGACCGCACAAAGCAGTTCCGGGTGGACGACCAACTTTTCGTTGGATACGTGGGTGCTAAGAAGGGGAAAGCTGTGCACAAACGGACCATCTCTCGGTGGGTCGTTTTGTGCATCAAAATTTGTTACTCCTTGGCAAAAAAGGACCCTCCTGTTGGGCTGCGCGCCCATTTTACTCGGGCCACAGCGGCTACTATTGCTTTGGGATGGGGTGTCCCTTTGCAGGACATCTGTCAGGCGGCAACGTGGGCTTCGCTACACACGTTTGCCAGGCATTATTGCCTTGACAGCCAAGTCCGGAGGGATGGCTTCTTTGGCCGTTCTGTCCTCCAGGACTTTCTGGTGTGATCTTGGTTCGCAGACCCACCACCGGGGATGGTATTGCTTGGGTATCTATTCTAAGGTGAGGAATCTAACTAACGTGTTTCTTTCAGATGAACAAGTTACTTACCTTCAGTAACGATGTATCTGTAAGAAACATTAGTTAGTTAGATTCCTCACCGACCCACCCATCCTCCCCGTTCTGCGAACTGACATCTAGGGTTAAGGTTATCCTTTTCAGGCCCCTAGATTTTATTTTTGGCACCAGTGTCGGTCTTTCCATGGCTCTGCGTTCCTGGCGCTGAAAGCTATGTACAAGAACTGACGTCAGCGCGAGAGGGCGGCGTCTAAGTACTCCGATGACGTCATTCCGGCGCACGACGCGGACGACGGACGCGGAGCCGCAGACGACGCCTAGCGACGCGCAAGGGGTATTGCTGACGAAAAATCTTCCGGATCCAGTCTGACGCCTGGGGATATTCTAAGGTGAGGAATCTAACTAACTAATGTTTCGTTAACGAAGGTAAGTAACTTGTTCTTATATGCAACAGATTACTTTGTAGATTACTGTTGTTATTCCAGGCTTGGATCCTAGATCCAGTCCTGGGTCAGTTCTCAGAATCAGCTGTTAAAAGTCGACTGTGGTACTGTAATGATTTTTAACTAATATTTAGCTATTTCAAAAGTGAGCACTTAGAAAATATTTCAGAGCAAACAATGATTCCCTATGGAAGGAAATGCAGGTTACAGGTACAGTAGGTGATCGTTACTTTTGTAATCCAGTACTGGGTGTCTAGACTCAGTACTGGGACATTTATCCAAAACAGGTAAGTAATTACGTTTTCAGAAGTTATACGATTTTTGAGGAATATTTAGAAATTGCAGAAATCAACACTTAGAAGAAATTTCACAGAAAAGCAGTCAATGGTTTCCTATGGAAGAAAAATGAGTTAAAGGTAAGTATAGTTGTGGGTACTTTTCAGAGTCAGTGCTGGGCACCAAGATCCAGCACTGGGAGCTCACCTAAGAGCAGGTGAGTAAATTCGTTTTTGTCACTCGGCTGATTTTTGGTGATTATTTGAAGTTTTGAAAAGTCCACACTTAGAAGAATTTTCAAGCAAAAGCCAGTCAATGTTACCCCATGAGGAAAATGAAGTTCGCGATTTAAGGGTAAGTACTCGACTGGCAGAGTTGAAGTTCTGGGCATAGACTCAGGGGTCCCCCAGTGTCAGGTAGGTACAGTTAGTTCACCCTCAGCGGTTTCAGGACGGCCGGGTGCAGAGAGAGTTAGGCCCAATGTTATCCTATGAGGGATAGGGGGGCCTTGGTTGGTGGCTGCTGTCTGGCAAACCACGTGGCTGTGGGGGCTGGGCTCCTGGTCACTTACTCAGGGCAAGTGGGGAAGTAGGTTGGAGTAGAGTTTTCACTGCCAGGGCCACTCGGACGGCTGGCTGCAGGGTGCTTTTGAGCCGTCGGGCACTCAATTGATTTCTATGGGAAATCTCCGGGTTGGAAAAAGACTGCAGGCTCGGGGACAAGGACTCTTCGGGTGCCACCACCACTTCGAGGGGTAAGGTGGGTTAGGTGAAGGATAGGTAGGTACCCCGGGATTGGGCACAGAGGGCCGTGGGGCGCCGGTTGCAGGGGTGCCTTTTGATGTCGGAAATCTTACCCTCTTGTTGATCGCGGTTGGGGTGGCATTCTGTTCTGAGGCTGCAAGCTTCTTCAGGATAGTTGAGGGGTGTCCTTGGGTGCCGGACTCGGGGTCACAGTCGCCGTGGGGTCGTCCTCGTGGGTTTAGTTCACTCCGGCACCGGCCAGGCTTGGCGGGTGCAGAGTGGGCTGGGATCGCGGTTCCGGGCTGCTGCCAGGGGTGAAAGGTAGGTTCTGAGTAGAGCCTCTACTCATGGGAGTCCCAGGGAATCAGAGTTCAAAGGTAGCCAGGTCCTCCGGGGTTTCTGAGGTTGCTGGCCACAAGAGATGCCGCGCTGGAGCAGGAGCAGGTTCGAGGGTCGACAGGCCGGTAGGGCTGGGGCCAAAGCAGTTGGTGTCTTCCTCTTTTTAGCAGCTGCAGGGCAGGTCTTTGTTCTTCTTGCTCTTCTTGTAGTTTCGGATCTGGGGAAGGAAGGTTCAGGGTGCCCCTAAATACTAGATTTAGGGGCATTACAGGTAGGTGAAGGTCAGGGACCAATGGGTCCTTGTACTGGGGTGGGTACACCCCCTATCCTGCCCCTCTCCTGTGGGAGGGGGGCAGTAGCCTAATCCTGATAGGGTAGGGCCTCCCATCTTCAAGATGGCGAGAGCCCGGAGATGTGCTTCACCTCGCCTCCCCCACCTGAGGGGTGGGGTGGGCAGGCTGGCACATCCCCTGTCCTTGTATGGGGATTCTGGCCAAGCTTCCCGCCAGAGTGGGGGGTTGCAGTGGCCTGGGAAAACTCCTAGAGGCGGCAGGCCTTTGAAGCTTCCCTTTGCTCATCCTGGGGGGGGAGATTTATCACCTCACCCAGGATGTGCATTGTTGCATGCCCGGGAGAGCAGGGGCTCTCCCACCCAGGGGTCCAGCAACGTGTCTGCTGTGTGGCAGCCTGGGCAGCCTCAGAGCAGACGTGGATTGTAGGTTAGTTGTAAGGGGGCATCTCTAAGATGCCCTCTGGGGTGCTTGGTACATTAAATCTCACACTGGCATCAGTGTGGGTTTAATGTGCTGAGAAGTTTGATACCAAACTTCCCAGTCTTTAGTGTTGGCATTATGGTGCTGTGGAGCTCGTGTTTGACGAGCTCTCAGCACCATGTACTCTTAAATGGCAGCACTGCACTTACAGTGCCCGGGAATGGACCTGGGTACTTTAGGGGCACAGGGCTCCTGCTCCTGTGCCCACACCATGGGCATAAGGCACCCAGCCAGAGGGGTGACTGACATATGCCTTGGCAGTGTGGGTGTTGGGCATGGCAAACAGAGATGTGTGCCATGTCGACTCTTCATTTTGTCCTGCACCCAGACACTCAGCCTGCAAAGGCAGTGTGTGTGTGTGTAAGGGTACAGGGCCCCTAAGGGTGGCACAATGAGTGCTGCAGCCCTTAGGGGCCTTCCCTGGTCACAAGGCCCTGGGTACCTAGGGTACCATTTACTAGGGGCTGACATGTGGCCAGGGTTTGCCAATTTGGAGTTTGTGTGTTTTAAGGAAGGAACATAGGTCCTGGGCACCTGATTGGCAGGAGTCCAGGGTACAATCAGTCAAAGTACATTCAGCAATTTAGCAAAAAGTGGGGGCATACCATGCAAGAAAGATGGCACTTTTGTCACACCACCTCGTCGTTGAGAACCCAAGCCTGCTGTTCCTCGAAGTGGCGATTGAGGGCATCCGTTTGAAAATTCTGCTCTCCCGGCAGGTGAACTGCTGTTATGGATAGATTCCTCGCCAGTGTCAAAGGGTCTGTGCCTCCAATGAGAGGGTCCTCGAGCGAGTTCCTCTCTGCTTGTTCAGGTAGTGCATTGTGGTGGTATTGTCCGTTTGTCCTAGGATGGAACTCGCCTCATTCGAAGGGGGGAAAGCCTTGAGAGCCAGATGAACCGCCCGTAGCTCCAACATGTGGGGCGTCGGGTGCAGGGGTGCCTTTTAGGGTCGGATATTCTTACCAGCTCCTGGTCGCGGTTAGTAGGGCCTTCTGGATTTATGCTGCAGGCGTCGGCTGGAGGCAGGTCAGGGGTCGCCGGATCTCGGGTCAGGATCGCTGGGGTGACCTCCTTGTGGTGTTTTTCCACTCGAGCTCGGCCCGGGTTCGGCGGATGCAGAGTGGGCTGGTTTCGCGGTTTTCGCAGGAGCGGGTTCGAGGGGATACAGGCCTGTAGGGCTGGGGCCAAGTCAGTGGGCATCGTCCTCTTGTTAGCTCTGCATAGCTCTAAGTCCTTCTTCTTTTCTTCTTGTAGGTAGGCTGGATCTGAGGAAGGAAGGTTCAGGGTGCCCCTAAATACTACATTTAGGGGTGTTACAGGTAGATAAAGGGCAGGGACCAATGGGTCCCTTCCCTGGGGTGGGTGCACCCCCTATTCTGCCACTACCCAGTGGGAGGGGAGCAGGAGACTGTCTCTGGTTGGCTGGGTCCCCCATCCTCAAGATGGCTGGGACTCGAGGTTGTGCGTCACCTCGCCTCCCCCACCTGAGGGGTGGAGTTGGCAGAGGTGGGCACACCTCTCGTCCTCACTTGTTTTTCCCGCCGGTTCTCCCGCCCAGAGTGTGGGGTAGAACCAGTGGGGACCAGTTGCTGAAAGCAGCAAATGGTCTGAAGAGGCTCACAAAGGCGGCATGCCCTTGAAGTTTCCCCTTCGTGAACCCTGCCCATCCTGGGGGAGGAGGTTAGGCACCTCGTCCCAGGATGTGCATTGTTTCTGGCCCTCAAGAGCAGCAAAATCTCGACCCAAGGGTCCAGAAACATGTCTCGTGGTGGCAGCCTAAGCAGCCACTCAGTCAGGTGTGCGAAAGTGCCATCTTTATGCAAGACAAAAACAAAGTCGACATGACACACATCCCTGTGTGCCATGTCCATCACCTACACTGCCATGGCATATATCTGCCACCCCTCTAGCTGGGTGCCCTATGCCAATGGTGTGGGCACAGGAGCAGGAGCCCTGTGCCCCTACAGTACCCAGGTCCATTCCTGGGCACTAAGTGCAGTGCTGCCATTTAAGAGTACATGGTGCTGAGAGCTCGTCAAACACGAACTCCACAGCACCATATTGGCAACACTGAAGACTGAAGTTTGGTATCAAACTTCTCAGCACATTAAACCCACACTGATGCCAGTGTGGGATTTAATGTACAAAGCACCACAGAGGGCATCTTAGAGATGCCCCCTGAAACCTAACCTACAATCCACGTCTGTTCTGAGGCTGCCTAGGCTGCCACACAACAGCCCTGTTGCTGGAACCCTGGGTAGGAGAGCCCCCGCTCTCCTGGGGCTGCAATAATGCACATCCTGGGTGAGGTGCTAGGTCTCCTCCCCCAGGATGGGCAGGGGGAAGCTTCAAAGACATGCCGCCTCAGTGAGCTTCCCCAGGCCACTGCAACCCCCCACTCTGGCTCTTGCCATCTTGAAGATGGGAAGCCCTACCCTATCAGGACTAGGCTACTGCCCCCCTCCCACAGGAGAGAGGCAGGATAGGGGGTGTACCCACCCCAGGACAGGGACCCATTGGTCCCGGCCCTTCACCTACCTGTAACGCCCCTAAATCTAGTATTTAGGGGCACTCTGAACCTTCCTTCCCCAGATTCCAAAATCCGAAGAAGAGCTAGAAAAAAGACCTGCCCTGCAGCTGCTAAGAAGAGGAAGACACAAACTGCTTTGGTCCCAGCCCTACCGGCCTGTCGACCCTCGAACTTGTTCCTGCTCCAACCCGGCATCTCTTGTGGCCAGCAACCTCACAAACCCCGGAGGACCTGGCTACCTTTTGACTCTAAGCCCCCTGGGACTCCCATGAGTAGAGGCTCTACTCCAAAACTACTTCCAATCCCTGGCAGCAGCCCGGAACCGCGAACCCAGCACACTCTGCTCCAGCCAAGCCTGGCCTGTGACGGAGTGAACAAAGACCACGAGGACGACCCCACGGCGACTGTGACCCTGAGTCCGGCACCCAAGGACCTTCCTCGACTAAGAAGCCTGCAGCCTCAGAACAAGGTGCCCCCCCCCCCCCCCCCCCCTCCCCCAATCGCGATCAATAGAGGGTAAGATTTCCCGACACCAAAAGGCACCCCGGCGCCCCGCGGCCCCCTGCGCCCAATCCTGGGGTACCTACCTATCCTCCAACTACCAAACTTACCTCTCGAAGTGGTGGTGGCACCTGAAGAATCCTCGTCCCCGAACTTGCAGTCTTTTTCTAAACCGGAGATTTCCCATTTAAATCAATTCAGCTCCCGAAGGCTCAAAAGCACCCTGCACCCAGCTGCCCGAGTGGCCCTGGCAGTGCAACCTCTACACCTATCTACTTCCCCACTTGCCCTGAATAAGTGACCAGGAGCCCAGCTCCCACAGCCGCGTGGCCTTCTAGTCAGCAGCCACCAACCAAGGCCCCCCCTATCCCTCATAGGACAACATTGGGCCTAACTCTCTCTGCACCCGGCCGCCCTAGTGCCGCTGGGGGTGAACCAACTGTACCTACCTGACCCTGGGGGGGCCCTGAGTCTATGCCCAGAACCTCAACTCTGCCAGTCGAGTACTTACCTTTAAACCGATAACTCAATTTTCTTCATAGGGTAACATTGACTGGCTTTTTCCTGAAAGTGTGGACTTTTCAAATCTTTAAATATTCACCAAAAATCAGCCGAGTAACGAAAATAAAAATACGCACCTTCTCTTAGGTGAGCTCCCAGTGCTGGATCTTGGTGCCCAGCACTGACTCTGAAAACTACTTACAACTGTACTTACCAGTAACCCAATTTTCTTCCATAGGAAATCATTGACTGTTTTTCTGTGAAATTTCTTCTAAGTGTCAATTTCTGCAATCTTTAAATATTCTTTAAAAATCGAATAATATCTGAAAACGTAATTACTTACCTGTTTTGGATAAAGGTCCCAGTACTGAGTCTAGGCACCCAGTACTGGATTACAAAAGTAACGAGAACATACTATATACCTGCAACTTGAATTTTCTGCCATAGGGAATCATTGACTGTTTTCTATGAAATATTTTCCGTCAACTTTTAAAATAGGAAAATATTGTCTAAAAATCATCACAGTAATTAAGTCGACTTTGCTCACTTGATTCCAAGTACTGACCCAGGACTGAATCTAGGATCCAGTCCTGGAATTCCAAAAGTAATCCTAAAAGTAATCTGTGGCAAATAACATGAAACTTCCATTGAAGTCAATGCATTATTGTGTTTAGAATAGAGTTGCCTATTGCAACCACTTGTAACTGTTTACAAACGTCAATTGCATATTGCAAAAGTATTTATATAAAGCATCTCATTCTGAGAAAGTATATTTTAATTCCAATTGTTGGTTCTAAAATAAAACAAGCATATATTTTTTATATATAAACCATTGGCCTAGAGTTCAGTTATTGAGTGTGTGAGACCATTTGCTGACTGAGTGTGTACAACAAATGCTTTACACTGTCCTCTGATGCTGCCTTACTGCTCGACCAAGCTACCACTTTAGAGAGTAAGGTTATATCTAACTTTAGCCTCTGCCAAGCCTCTGGGGACTGTGGACTCTGTACACCCTGTACCTATTTGGGAACAGTATATAAAGAACCACTTTCTCACATCAGGTCACTAGGAGTTGGTTGAGTTTCAGGGGGCATCTCTAAGATACCCTCTGTTGTGCATTTTACATTATATCCCACACTGGCATCAGTGTGGGTTTAATGTGCTGAGACGTTTAATACCAAACTTCCCAGTCTTCAGTGTAGCCATTATGGTGCTGTGGAGTTTGTAATGACAAGCTCCCAGCACCATATACACTTAATGGCAGCACTGCACTTACAATGTCTAAGAATGAACTTAGATACTGTAGGGGTACAGGGCTCATGGACCTGTACCCCTACAGGTCCATGGTACAGGGCCTCTAAGGGTGGCACAATGAGTGCTGCAGCCTTTAGAGGTCTTCCCTAGTCACAGTGCCCTGGGTACCTGTGGTACCATTTACCAGGGGCTAACTGGTGGCCAGAGATGCCAATTGGGTTAGTTTTGGGGAAAGAACACAGGCCCTGGGAACCCAGGGCACACCAAGAAAAACTGCATCAGTAGTCTGGCAAAAAGTGGGGGGGGGGGGTACTGCAACGGAAACCCACTTTCCTACATATTAAACCTGAAACTGGTCACATTCATACCAAACTACCTCAGAAACACAAGCTTCTTGATGAGGACACTCCTTACAAAATCCCTTTAAAGAAAAATTCTGTTGCTACCAGTCCTTTTTATCCAGTACCATCTTCCCCTCCACCACCTCCTTCTCCACCTTCATATCCTTTGCAAATCACACCTGCGGATTCTCCATAATCTCATCATGATGGTGATGATGAGGGGACACATTTACCATTAGATCCATGGACGGATTATACAATTAATCCTCCATTAGATAATGACCCAGACCTTTACCCAGATAAGCTATCTCCTCCAAATGACAATGTATCCCGCCACAAACTCATTGCCAGGGTTGAAAAATATCATGGGGAAGATTTTTTGTTTGAGACTTTAGGGTCAACACACAGGTCGTCACAAACACTTTCTATGCCTAAAGGCATGATGAGACACACTGATAACATTTTTAAAGTCCCTGTGCGTGCACGCATCCTCACTTCTAGGGTTGACAAAAAGTATAAAGCCTCCCCGTCAAAGGCCAGTTGCCATTTGATTCACTTGTGTTGTCTAATGCCCGCAAGAGAGCTAATTCCCAAACATCTGGAGACGCTCCTCCACCAGATAAAGAGTCCAAGTTAATTGACACTTCTCGCAAGCGCATAGCTGCTAAAGCTGCAAATCAATGGCGTATTGCAAATACACAGGGCCTTCTAGCCAGGTATGACAGGGCACACTGGAATGAAATGGAGCAATTGCTTCAATATCTCCCAGACTAACATAAAACTAAAGCACAGGATTTAGTAAATGAGGGTAAGCTAACTTCTAATTCCTCCATAAGGTGTGCGGTAGATGCTGCTGATACTGCGGCTAGAGAGATTAACACTAGCGTTTTGCTTAGGAGACATGTTTGGTTAAGGATGTCTGCATTTAAGCCGGAGGTCCAACAGTCTATTCTCAACACACCATTGGACCAGAAACACATTTTTGGTCCTGAAGTAGATCAAGCACTGGAAAAGATGAAAAAGGACACTGAAGTGGCCAAGTCCATGGGAGCACTCCAGTCTCCTTCAAACTGAGGCTCCTTTTGTCGTTCCTTTTACAGAGCGATGTCCAAAACCACATCCTCAGACCAGAATACCTCCACCTACAAAGTTAACAACCAGTCCTTTCCCTCAAAAGGCTTTTTTCGAGGTTATAGAGGAAACAACTTTAAAGGTATGGGAAACACACCTCGCTACTCCACTTACCCGAATAAGCAGTGACTTACCCATGCTTTCCCCCAGACCATACAACACCTGTCGGAGGAAGACTTCAACAATGTCTCCCTATTTGGAAATCTAGAACAACCGACAAATGGGTGATTGGAATTATACAACATGATTATTGGCTGGCGCTTACCACCAATCCTCCCAACTTGTTATTACAAACTATCTTCAGATCATTTGCACTTGCTCGAACAAGAAGTGAAATCCCTCTCGCTAAAAAGAGCCATAGAACCAGTTCCTTTACAGTACCAAGGTTCAGGGGTTTACTCTGTATGTTTTGATTTGCAAAAAAGATGGATCTTTAAGGCCCATTCTAGATCTCAGAGAATTAAACAGATAAATACTGTTGGAATATTTTCACATGGTGACACTTCAACAGGTACTTCCACTCTTACAGAAAGGAGATTTTATGTCTACTCTAGACCTAAAAGACGCATAACTTCATATTCCAATTCACCCAGCTCATCGCAAATTCCTCAGATTTTTAATAGCAGGCAAGCACAACCATTTCAAAGTACTCCCGTTTGGAGTGACCACAGCGTCCAGAGTATTTACCAAATGCCTGGCGGTAGTCGCAGCTCATCTCCCAGAGACAACACATTCACGTCTTCCCCTACCTAGACGACTGGCTCATCAAAGCCAATACTCACCAAAACTGCCTGCAACACACTTCGATCACAATACATCTACTTCATCAATTCGGTTTTACTTTCAATGCACAAAAGTCGCACCTGCACTCTTCGCAGATGAAAAATTACTTGGGAGTCAACTCTAGACACAGCCAAAGCTCTAGCCTCTCCCAATGTAGCCAGAATTCAAAACATTCAATCTACCAAACTACAGTTTCAATCAAATCACACATTACCAGCCAGAGTATTAATTCAACTACTGGGAATGATGGCATCTTGCATAGCAATCGTACCTCATGCAACACTTCACATGCATTCCCTACAAGAGTGCTTAGGACGCCAGTGGAATCAGTCACATGGTCAATTAACCGATCTAGTGTTGGTAGACGGCCACACCCATCGCTCTCTGCAGTGGTGGAACCCACAAAATGTAGCAAATGGACGTCTTTTCATCGACCTTATTCCACAGATCGTGCTCACAGCAGACTCATCTTTAACAGGTTGGGGTGCCCATCTCCAGAGTTACACAATACAGGGTCTCTTGAGTGACAAACACAAAAGCCTGCATATCAACTATCTAGAGCTTCTAGCAATCTTTCTAGCGCTTAAAGCTTTTCAAACTCACCTAATAGCCAAAGCTGTACTTGTCCGGACAGACATGACAACAAGGTTCTATGTGGAAAAAACAGGGAGGTTCACACTTGCTCCAAAAGTCACGGCTTGTTCAAGCCATTTGGCATTGGACAGTCCTTCACAAGATTTATCTTCTGGCAGAACACCTCCCAGTAGTAAACAACCAGATTGCTGACCTCCTCAGCAGGAGACAGCAAATTCACGAATGGGAACCTTATCCCCAAGTTCTCCTTCCGTACTTCCAACAGTGGGAGTTCGCACAAATAGACTTGTTCGCCACAGCCGACAACGCAAAATGCCGAAGATTCGGCTCCAGGTTCCCACACCCTCTCTCAAAGGGCAGTGTCCTATGGATGAACTGATCAGGGATATTTACCTACGCTTTTCCGCCTCTGCCACTAATTTGTATGTGGTTCAGAAGCTCAGACAAACATTCCTCACCTTGATTCTAGTAGCTCCCACAAGGGCCCGTCAACCATGGTACACCACCCTGTTGAAGCTATCTCTGGTTCCACATCAAAAGCTTCACCTCACATCCAGCCTCCTTATCTACTGCAATAACAAAATAAACCCTCTAGATGCTTCTATACAAAACATTATTTGTTACCTGTTACACTTACAGCAAACTTGACTAGCGTATTCATCTATTTGTTTACACCTCGCAGCAGTTGCTGCGTATTTGCCGAACAGGCAACATTTATCACCATTCAGAGTGCCAGTGATGAAAGCCTTCATGGAAGGCTTGAAAAGGGTAATACCACTAAGAATACCTCCTGCTCCAGTATGGAATCTTAACATTGTTCTTACAAAGCTCATCGGTCCACCTTTTGAGCCATTGCACAAATAACTGTATCTGAAAGAAACACGTTAGTTAGATTCCTCACCTTAGAATATCCCCAGGCGTCAGGCTGGATCCGGAAAGATTTTTGTAGCAATACCCCTTCGTACGGCGTCGTGCGCCGGAATGACGTCGTCTGAGTACTTAGACGCCGCCCTCGCGCGCTGACGTCAGTTGTTCTTTTTTCCGCGCCAGTAGGCGCCGATCCGGGTAGAGCTTACCACTAGTCATTATTTGACTAACTTTTTTGACATCCTTTGGTCTATCGACTCGACTCTGGTGCCGGTAGGATGCCTGTTTTCAAGGCCTGTGACGCCTGTCATCTCCTGATGTCGGTGACGGATCACCATCGCCGGTGCCTGTATTGCCTGGGGCCCGACCATGACGCGGAGTCGTGCCTCGATTGCAAGGCTTTGACGTCTAAAGCTAGGCGGGAGCGGTCCCGTAAGCTTCTCGAGCTTCGGCACTCTGCTCCGCGTTGCTCTCGGTCCCGGTCCAGGAGGAGGCCCAAGGACCGATCGCGGAGCCGCAGCCATAGTCATCGCTCGTCGGGGTCTTCGGATAAGTCGAAGCACTCCAAGAAGTCCAAGAGACGACATCGCTCTTCGGACTCCCCTCGCCGGTCGCGCGACTCGGCTGAGGGTCAGGGTGGTCCCACCCCCACGGCTCCATCGGAGCCCCGTCCGTCCCCATACCCGCCAGTCCCTGGGACTGACGCGACTCCGGCGGAGGTCAGTGCCTTCCTCTCGGCCATGAGGGGCCTGGCTCTGCCGTCGACGCCTGTAGGCGCGCCTTGGGCCCCGCAGGTTCGACTGGGCGACCTCGCGTGGCGGCGGCTCCAGCCCCGGCGCCGCAGGTCCCCGAGGGATCCAGGCCTGGATCTCGGTCGGCGCCGGTCGACCTCACGACGCCTCCTCCGTCGGCGCCGACACCGGTTCCACCTCCGACGCAGTCTCCGGATGACGCCGTTCCCCGGTTCAGCCCCGACGCCGGTGCGGTGCGGTCCAGCGCCGCACCCGGCGTCGATGGATGCCCATTTCATCTACCGTCCGGCTCCGATTGTTCCTCCTGTTTATCAGGAATCGGATGACTGGGGCGACTCGGAGGGGTCTGAGGACCCTATGGCCATCCAGGGTCAACTTGCACAGGACTGGGCAGACGAACTGGGGGATGCCAGTGGTCTGGACACTTCGCCGGATGCTGGCTTCATCTCACCTCCGACTGTGGCCTCGGAGGAGGGTGCAGCTTTTTCAGTGGTGCTGCGCAAGGCGGCCGTAGCCCTAGGGCTGGAGTTGCCTGCTGTGGCCGTGAGGACTAACGTCCTCACAGAGGTCCTTCAACCAACAGCAAGCTCCCCTGAGCCTCTGCTGCAGTTTAATGAGGCCCTCATAGACGTTCTGCAGGGCACTTGGTCCAAGCCCTCCACAGTTCCCCCTGTGGACCGAAACGTTGCCCGGCGCCACCGCCCTGCTCCAAGCGACCCCAGTTTCCTCTCCCAACACCCCACCCCGAGAGTCTGGTTATCCAGATCTCAACCTCCCAATCCTCCTTCCCGTCCGCTCCTAGGAAGGGGCGCCTCCTCATGTCCGCCCAGCCACCGGCTGCAGAACCAACCTGCCCGTGGTCGCGGACGTGGATTCCGCCGAGGCGGTACTGGAGGTCAACGTGCCGGTCAGTCCACATCTACCCCGGCAGCATCCGCCTCAAAGCCCTCCTAGGCCGAACTTTCAGGCCCATTCAACGCCAGTGGGCGGCAGAGTTTGCCATCACCTGCTCCACTGGCGCTCCATCACGTCGGACAGGTGGGTGCTGCAAATCGTCCGAAGGGGCTACTCCCTCCCCTTCGAGACGACCCCTCCAGCCATGCCACCGCTGAACCACCGTATGTCGGGGGATCATTTGCGTCTTCTACGAGAGGAAGTTTCGGCCCTCTTGGCCAAAGAGGCCGTCGAGCGCGTTCCTGGTCCGGAAGTAGGTCGCGGTTGTTATTCCCACTACTTTCTGGTTCCCAAGAAGGGCAAAGGGGGCCTACGCCCGATCTTGGACCTCAAGAGCGTGAACTCCTTCCTCCGGAAGGACCGTTTCAAGATGCTCACTTTAGCTCAGGTTCTGGCTGCCCTCGACCCTGTAGACTGGATGGTAGCGTTGGACTTGCAGGACGCTTATTTCCACATCCCCGTCCTACCGGCCCACCGGCGTTACCTGCGGTTCACGGTGGGTCAGGAGCACTTTCAGTTCACTGTGCTCCCCTTCGGCCTCACCAGTGCCCCTCGGGTGTTCACGAAAGTGATGGCGGTGGTCGCAGCTCATCTGCGCCGATCAGGGGTTCCAGTCTTCTCCTATCTCAACGACTGGCTGTTGAAGGCAGACTCGCCCCAGCAAGTCGTCTCCCACCTCCAGACTACGGCCGACCTCCTGCACTCGCTGGGGTTCTCCATTAATGTGCCGAAGTCGCACCTGAGTCCGTCCCAAAAGCTCCTTTTCATTGGGGCGGTTCTCGATTCGGCGCAGTTCCGGGTCTATCCGCCGGAACAGCGGGTCCGGGACATTCAGGCCCTGATTTCCATCTTCCGGCTTCTGTCCTGGCTTTCGGTCAGGTTGGTGCTGGGGCTGATGGCCTCCTGCATCCTGTTGGTACCTCACGCCAGGTGGCGAATGCGGGCTCTGCAGTGGGACCTGAAGTTTGTGGGCCCAGCATCGTGGCAACCTGTCCGACCATGTCCTGATCTCGGAGGGCACTGCGAACCAGCTGCAGTGGTGGCTCACGAATCGCGATTGGGTCAGGGCAGAACCCTACCCCAACCGGAGCATGTCGTAGTGACGGATGCGTCCCTCCTGGGATGGGGGGGCCATATGGGAGAGGCAGAGATCAGAGGACTCTGGTCTCCGGCGGAAACTCGGCTCCATATCAACCTCTTGCTGCTGAGGGCGATCTGACTTGCACTAAAAGCCTTCCTTCCCTCTGTCCGGGGAAGTGTCGTGCAGGTGTTCACGGACAACATCACCGCCATGTGGTATTGCAACAAACAGGGCGGGGTGGGGTCATGGACCCTTTGTCAGGAGGCTCTGCGCCTCTGGACATGGCTGGAATATCAGGGCATCACCCTGGTGGTTCAACATCTGGCGGGCTCTCTGAACGCCAGAGCAGACGAACTCAGCCGCCGGTGCATGATGGATCACAAATGGCATCTGAACTCGGACGTGGCGCATGGTCTCTTTCTGCAGTGGGGAGAGCCTTGGTTAGATCTATTCGCCACCGAAGAGAACGCGCAATGTCAGCAGTTCTGCACGTTGGAATTTCCAAGGCGGCACTCGCTCGGAGACGCTTTTCGTCGCGAGTGGAGTTGCGGTCTGTTGTACGCCTTTCCGCCTATACCACTTCTGCCCAGAGTGCTGAAGAAGATCAGGCGCGACCGGGCCCAAGTCATCTTGGTGGCTCCGGATTGGGCACGAAGGTACTGGTATCCCGAGCTACTCAGTATGTCCATCGATCCCCCGATACGACTGCCTCTTCAGGAGGACCTTCTGTCGCAGCAGCAGGGGACGGTCCTCCACCCGAACCTGTCCAGCCTCCACCTCCATGCGTGGAGATTGAGCGGCGACAGTTGATGCCATTTGACTTGCCTTCTGAAGTCTGTGATGTCATTCTGGCAGCCAGGCGTCCCTCCACAAAGACGGTATACGCCTGCCGGTGGAACAAATTTGTGGCAAGGTGCACAGCAAAAGCTGTGGATCTCCTTTCTGCCCCTCTTTCTGAGGTTCTCCTCTTTCTTCTTTTTTTGGCCCAGCAGGGCTCTGCTCTGGGCACCTTGAAGGGTTATCTTGCTGCAATCTCTGCTTTCTTAAGGCTTCATGATCAGCCTTCTCTTTTCAAGTCCCTTGTTGTCTCCCGTTTTCTTAAGGACATTACTCATATGTTCCCTCCTGTTCCATTCGTAATGCCTCAGTGGGACTTAAACCTTGTTCTCACTTTTCTGATGTGTGCTTCCTTTGAGCCCCTTCACAACTGTCCAATTCGTCTACTGACTCTGAAAACTGCCTTCCTGGTGGCTATCACCTCCGCTAGGCGGGTGAGTGAGCTCCAGGCTCTGTCAGCTAAGCCGCCCTTCCTTTCGGTTCATCCGGATAAGGTTGTCCTCCGGACACGTCCTTCTTTTCTTCCTAAAGTCGTGACTCCCTTTCACATCGGGCAATCTGTCACGCTGCCCACCTTCTTTCCGCCTCCGCATCCTTCAAAAGATGAAGAGAGGCTCCACCGTCTGGACCCAAAACGTGTGCTGTCCTTTTATTTGGACTGCACAAAACAGTTCCGGGTGGACGACCAACTTTTTGTTAGATATGTAGGTGCTAAGAAGGGTAAAGCTCTGCACAAGCGGACCATCTCCCGATGGGTCGTGTTGTGTATTAAACTCTGCTATTCCTTGGCGAAAAAGTTCACTCCTGTTGGACTGAGAGCCCATTCTACCCGGGCCACAGCGGCGACAACTGCCCTGGGATGGGGAGTCCCCTTGCAGGACATCTGTCAGGCGGCAACGTGGGCTTCACTGCACACGTTTGCCAAGCACTATTGCCTGGACAGCCAAGTCCGGAGAGATGGCCACTTTGGCCGTTCTGTTCTCCAGGACTTTCTGGTGTGATCTTGGTTCGCAGACCCACCACCGGGGTTGGTATTGCTGGGGTATCTATTCTAAGGTGAGGAATCTAACTAACGTGTTTCTTTCAGATGAACAAGTTACTTACCTTCGGTAACGATGTATCTGTAAGAAACATTAGTTAGTTAGATTCCTCACCGACCCACCCATCCTCCCCGTTCTGCGAACCGACATCTAGGGTTAAGGTTCTCCTTTTCAGGGCCCTAGATTTTTTGGCACCAGTGTCGGTCTCTTGCATGGCTCAGTGTCGGAAAGCTATGTATAAGAACTGACGTCAGCGCGCAAGGGCGGCGTCTAAGTACTCCGACGCCATTCCGGCGCACGACGCCGATGACGGACGCGGAGCCGCAGACGACGCCTACCGACGCGCAAGGGGTATTGCTACAAAAATCTTTCCGGATCCAGCCTGACGCCTGGGGATATTCTAAGGTGAGGAATCTAACTAACTAATGTTTCTTACAGCTACATCGTTACCGAAGGTAAGTAACTTGTTCTTTATTGTTGCTTTCCTCTTTGAGGAGAGTTGGTGAGCTACAGGCATTAACATTGAAGATCCCTTCTTTTAGTTACACAAAGACAGGGTCGTTCTCCGTACCAACCCTAAATTCCTTCCCAAAGTAGTTTCTGCTTTTTATATAAACCAATCAGTTGAGTTAGCTGTGTTTTTCCCTCAACCTGATTCTGTAGCAGAACGCACTCTTCGTACACTAAACGTTAAAAGGGCCTTATGGTACTACAAATATAGGACAAAATACTTACACAAAACAACTGTGTTGCATTTGCTCCCCCTCACAAAGGCAATCCCATTTGTAAAATCTGGCATTGCAAGATGGATTGTTAAATGCATTCAAACATGCTAAGCTAAAAGTACTTTAGCCTTACCCCCTAAAACGAATTCTACTCGCGAAGTAGGGGCTTCTGTGGCCTTTTTAGGTAACATTCCTCTATCATTCCTAAGGCAGCTACATGGTCTACACAAAACACATTTACCAAACACTATTGTGTAGATGTGTTAGCACGTCAATAAGCTAATGTAGGCCAAGAAGTACTTAAAACACTGTTTAAAACAACTGCAACATCTACAGGGCAGCCACCGCTTTGGGAGAATACTGCTTTGTAGCCTATGCAAAGCATGTGTAACTACAACACACATGCCTCGAATGGGTAATGTTTCTTACCCAGTAAGCATCTGTTTTTGGCATGTAGAGCTGTAGATTCACATGTGCCCACCCGCCTCCCTGGGTACCTGTAGTTGTTGCGGTTATTAATTATACATCTATATGCGTGGACATCTCTATACTACACTTACTTACACCATTCAGACTCTCTTGTGGGAAAACAATCTAACAATGGAGTCGATGACCATGCACATTATCAGCGAAAGGAAGAGTCACCTTGCCTCGTGACTAGGAAAGACTTCTTCGAAGAAAAACAACTTGCAAACATCCGGACCCAACACTAGATGGCAGGAGTATGCAAAGCATGTGGATCTACAGCTCTGCATGCCAAGAACAGATGCTTACTGGGTAAGTAACATTATCCTTATTGAGGAACCTTTATTGCGTAGTGCTGTAGATTCACGTGACCTCTCTACACCCCAGAAGCTAGTGATGATCAAGTTTGCCATACTTTTAACTGAGTGCACGTCATATAATCAGCACACTTTCTCTGAGTCAAAACGTTCCACTTATACTACTCTCCCTTTAGCGGGAAAACAATCTCAGGTGGAGCCGTTGTGCTGATGTATTCTGGGACAAGGCATAACTCACAGCAGGTCTTGTGATTAAAAATTCTATATTGAAAAACATGTTTCAAACGTTCAGGCTCAGCATTCGATGGCAGGCGTATAGAGAGCATATGAACCTACAGCACTATGCTCTAAAAAAGATGGTTGCAGGGTAATTGTTTTACACCCCCAGCGGATGTAATTGATTTGATCACTACAGTTTTTATCACATAATAGATTTATTTGCGAGTACACAAGTGTTTTTTCTAGCTGAAATGGCAAAAAATAATATTGTCAGAGAATGTATAGTTTGTATTCTTTGCAGTATAATTTAACTGACCTTGAGATGATTTGTTCCAGTGTAATCCCCTAAAACTATACTGAAACCTAAACCCAATTGGCATCTCTGACCACAGGTCAGCCCCTGGTAAATGGTACCATAGGTACCCAGGACACTGTGACCAGAGAAGGGCTGCAGCACTTATTGTGCCACCCTTAGGGACCCTGTATATGTATGTATATATATATATACATACATACATACATACATACATACACACACACACACACACACACACACACACACACACACACACACTCACACACACACACACACACACACACACACACACACACACACACCCCAACCCCCCCCCCCCCCCCCCCTTTTTTTGCAGGTTGAGTGTCTGGGTGCAGAGTCGACAGGGCACACATCCCTGTGTGCCATGTCCACAACACACACTGCCCTTTCATACATCAGCCACCCCTCTAGCTGGATGCCCTATGCCAGTGGTGTGGGCACAGATGCATGAGCCCTGTGCCCTTAAAGTACCCAGGTCCCTTCCTGGGCACTGCAAGTGCTGCCATTTAGGAGTATATGGTGCTGGGAGATCGTCAACACGAACTCCACAACACCCTGATGGCTGCATTGAAGACTGAGAAGTTTGATATCAAACTTCTCAGCACATTAAACCCTCACTGATGCCAGTGTGAGATTTAATGTACAATGCACGACAGAGGGCATCTTAGAGATACCCCCTGAGCCTAACCTACAATCCACGTCTTGTCTGAGGGGCTGCCGCATAGCAGACACTTTGCTGGACCCCTGGGTAGAGAGCCATGCGCTCTCCTGGACTTGCAACAATGCATATCCTGGGTGAGGTGCTAGGTCTCCTCCCCCAGGATGGGCAGGGAAAGCATCAAAGGCATTCTGCCTTTGTGAGCTTCTCCAGGCCACTTGCTGTACTCAGCAACTGGCAACTACCGGTTCTGACGGCCACTCTGGTGGAAAGGCTGGCTGGAAACCCCAAGGAAGTTAAGGGGGTGTGCCAGCCTCTGCCAACCCCACCCCTCAGGTGGGGGAGGCGAGGTGAAGCACATCTCCGGGCTCTCCCCATCTTGAAGATGGGAAGCCCTGCCCAATCAGGACTAGGCTACTGCCCCCCTCCCACAGGAGAGTGGCAGGATAGGGGGTGTACCCACGCCAGGACAGGGACCCATTGGTCCCTGCCTTTTACCTACCTGTCACGCCCCTAAATCTAGTATTTAGGGGCACCCTGAACCTTCCATCCTTGGATCCAGATTCTGAAACCGCAAAGAAGATCAGGAAGAAAGAAGACTTGTGCAGCTGCTAAAAAGAGGAAGACACCAACTGGTTTGGGCCCAGCCCTACCGGCCTGTCGACCCTCGAACCTGCTCCTGCTAAATCCTGGCATCTCCCGTGGCCAGCAACCTCACAAACCCCAGAGGACTTGGCTACCTTGTGACTCTGAGCATCTGGGACTCCCACGAGCAGTGGCACTGCTCAAAGCAAGTAACTGACCCCTGGCATCAGCCAGGAACTGCGAACCCTGCACACTCTGCACCCGCCAAGCCTGGCCTGTGCTGGAGTGGACCAAGACCACGAGGACGTCCCCCCCCGGCGACTGTGACCCTGAATCCGGTTCCCAAGGACTCACCTCGACGCTCCTGACGACGCCTGCAGCCTCAGAACCAGGGACTCCCCAACCGCGATCAACAGAGGGTAAGATTTCCCGACACCAAAAGGCACCCCGGCGCCCTGCGGCCCCCTGTGCCCAACTCCTGGGTCACTACCTATCTTCCAACTACCCAACTTACCTCTCGAAGTGGTGGTCGCACCTGAAGAATCTTCGTCCCTGAGCTTTGCAGCCTTTGTTCATTCTTGAGCTTCTCCATTGCAATCCATTGAGCGCCCGAAGGCTCAAATGCACCCTGCACCCAGCCGCCCGAGTGCCCCTGGCTGTGCAGCCTCTACTCCTACCTACTTCCCCATTTGCCCTGAGCAAGTGACCAGGAGCCCAGCTCCCACAGCCACGTGGCTTGCTAGCCAGCAGCCACCAACCAAGGGCCCCCTGCCTTCCTTAGGATAACATTGGGCCTGACTCACTCTGCACCCGGCTGCCCCAGTGCCACTGAGGGTGTAACAACTGTACTTACCTGACCCTGGGAGACCCCTGAGTCTATGCCCAGCACCTCAACTCTGCCAGTCGAGTACTTACCCAAAAGCCGATAACTCACTTTTCTTCCCTAGGGTAGCATTGGCTGGTTTCATTTGAAAACTCTTCTAAGTGTGGAGTTTCTAGACTTTAAAATATTCACCTAAAATCAACCGAGTAACGAAAACTGAAATACTCCGCTGCTATTAGGAGAGATCCCAGTGCTGGATCTTGGTGCCCAGCACTCTGACCCTGAAAAGTAATTACAAACCATACTTACCGCTAACTCCATTTTCTCCCATAGGAAACCATTGACTGTTTTTCGGTGAAATTTCTTCTAAGTGTCAATTTTGAAAACTTGCAAATATTCGTTAAAAATCGCCTTTATAACCTAAACGCATTCTATCAACTGCTTACAGGTGTGCTGGATCTAGGATCCAACACTGAACCCGAAAAAATAACTATAACCCCACTTACCTGCTATGTGAATTTCCTCCCATTGGATAACATTGGTAATTTGATTAGAAAAAGTTTCTACGTGTCAACTTTTAAAATACCAAAATATTGCTTAAAAATCACAACAGTAACTAAAACGTATTTACTCGTTTTCATGAACTATCCCAGGACTGAATCTAGGATCCAGTCCTGGAGTTAGAAAAGTAATCCTGAAAGTAATCAATTGCATTTAACGTAAAATTCCCATTGAGCTCAATGTTTTATTGTGTTTGAAATTGTGTTGCCTATTGCAACAAACTGTAACTATTACATTCAAAAGTCAATTGCCTATTGCAAAGTATTTAACTAAAGCATCCCTTTCTGAGAAAGTATATTTTGATACCTATTGTTGGTTCTAAAATAATACAACCATATATTTGTATATACAAACCATTGGCCTAGAGTTCAGTTATTGAGTGTGTGAGACCATTTGCTGACTGAGAATGTACAACAAATGCTTTACACTGTCCTCTGATACTGCCTTACTGCTCGACCAAGTTACCTTTTTAGAGAGTAAGGTTATAGCTAACTTTAGCCTCTGCCAAACCTCTGGGGGCTGTGGACTCTGTACTCACTGTACCTATTTGGGAACAGTATATACAGAGCGACTTTCCTACAGTATAAGAGTTGTTTACATGAGTAAAGGAATTGTAATTTGAGAGACAGTAAAAGTATTTTTCTCATTACATTTTTTCTGTACTGTAGTAATAAATTCAGATTTTACCTTTTCACTGTAGTAACACATGTTTGAATGTGCTTTTAATACTAAAGTTGCTTTAAATAACATGAGGTATTGAGCCACATTTATTGTCACTGGAGTGGCATAAAAAAGTGTGTGTGTCCTTGTATCCGAAACCAGTGATGAGGAGTATTTCAATTAATTATTGTTTAATACATTCTTGTTTGTTGAATAATTTCTTTCAATTTATAATCTCTGAATTTAACTCCTTTTTTTAGGTACCCCCAGGGCAACATCTGAGAGCTTTGAAGAAGGCCTGAAATACCCTAAACAAATCAAACGCGAGTCCCCTCCAATCCGAACTTTTGATGGTGCCATTACTAAAGGCAAACCATATGATGGTGTCACTACTATCAAAGAAATGGGGCGCTCCATCCATGAGATTCCACGGCAAGACTTGCTTGGGCAAGACAGTCGCAAAACTCCAGAAATAGTCCAGTCAAGGCCAGTAATAGAAGGTTCAATATCCCAGGTAACATTCATTAAGATCTCTATTTCTCTTCACACCAGTGAGCTGCCTCTGATTTCTCCTCCATGTGAACCATACAGCCATTGGAAGGTTCCTGGTAACACTTTGATTTAATTTAATTCCAAATTGTTAACACTTGCAGTTTTATGTCACAGCAGACATAAACAAGTAACATGTGTTCTCCTTCAGGGATTCTCCATTGCTTATCTTAAGCTTACGTGCCCCTTCGCAAGAGCACTTTTTAAAGAGTTTACATTTGGCACTTTTATTCAGAAAAGGAGTTTTTTTTAATTCAAATTGTTGCAGCCTATTAGAAAGACTGTATTGGCCGAATTTCATTTATTTATTCTTTGAAAAAAAGGCATTTATTATTTAATATGTGCACTAGTTTTTATAGAAATTAACAAAATCCCTTTCACCAACCTTTTGTTATTGATAGTTAACGAAAAAATAGGTCAATCTAGGTAGGTAAGCTGTGTACACATTTCCAGAAAAAAACTTAGCAAGGGCAGAAAAAAACAGGCTGTGTAGCAATCGGGTAGACTGGTGGCACAAGGAACTGCTTTTTTATACATCTGAGGAGCACGGAGACAGGACTGCTTCTGTTTTACTTATTACGATTGCCTGGACTTTCTCTGAGGGTGTTTCAGGAAGATACAGTATCAGTAACATTGGAGAACATCAGCTATGACCCCTTCTGTTGACCATGGTGTCATGCATTTTTCTTGTTCCAAATGCTCATCATGAAACCTTTTCAGCACTGTCTCAACTAGAAAGTGCTGTAAATTCTCTTGCAAATGGGAGGATGCCTTGATGCTCTTTGAAGTATCCATGCAACCATGGCCATGCAGGTGCTAATATAGAGCAGTTTTTTAAAGGGCATTTTTTTTCCACCAAGACATTCCAACTCACACGATAGACTATTTTCTTATTGAATGGCGAGCTCACCTGTACTATCTCCAAGTTCAGGGCATTTGGTCTCAGAAGGATATATTGTTTGACATCAGTCTTCTAGAACTAAGAGCAGTACACCTGGTTTTCAACTTTTGAAACCATCTTTCAAGACACACTTGTTCATGCTGACAATAAGATAGTAGTGTGTCCCTTAAACAGCCTATTGGCACCAATCCAGGCTACGCTACTATTTATCGAAGCCTGTGCAGTCTGTGGCTTTTGGTTTTCTCTGCAGATTACATTGGTTCACATGCCAGGAGAGAATGCAGAAGCAGATTTCCTGAGTAGGCCTCAAGTAGAGCTCTGAACAGATGCAGGATATAACAAATGCCCAGGCTTCCCCACAAGGGACTCACACCAGAACAATTGGAGAATGCCCATTTGATGGACTGTTAAGTGAAATTGTTATACCTTTTTCCACTGATAGCCATGATAACATCATTATACATTAGTTGATGATCTAACTGGCGTTTTTCTGAGGCCACATTGATACTCATAGCCCCAGTGTGGCCAAGCCATTTGTGGTTTATTGATCATTGTCTATCAGAACAACCACACAAGAGTCTACCTTCCAGAGTGGATCTACTTCACATGTTTGGAGACTAAAGTCTAACTCAATTAGCATTCAATTCAGCTGTATAGATCATCTGAAAGAAACAGTTATATATTCCTTACCTTAGAATTACCCCCAGGCGTCAGACTGGATCCAGTAAAGTTTGTCATCAGCAGTACCCCTGTGCGTTGGTCGGCTCTGCGTTTGCCGTTGGCGTCGTGGTCGTTGGGATGACTTCGCGTTAGCTACTTAGACGCCGCCCTCAGGCGCTGATGTCAGTTCTTTCTTTTTCCGCGCCAGCCAGCACAGACCCGGAGAAAGCAATACCTCCAGTCACTTTTTGACTGACTTTTTGATGATTTTTGTCGACACCGTTTTTAAGCCTTCAACTCTAGGTGCATGTCAGGGATGCCCAGATTCAAGGCTTGCGGCTCCTGTAGCCTACTGATGTCAGTGAAGGATGCGCACTGCGTGTGCCTGTTTTCCCTAGAGCTGCTCCGACTGCTGTACCATGAATTCGAAGTCTGTGCGGAAGCAGTCCCGAAAGCTTCTCGAGGCCTGGCAGTCGGCTCCGCGCCGTTCGAGTTCCCGGACGCGTGGGAGGTCGAGGGACTGGTCCCGGAGCCACCACCTCCAGTCTTCCTTCATGTCTTTGTTCTCCTCAGGTAAGTGGAAGCACTAGAAGAAGCCGAAGAAGCATCGTCGCTCTTCGACATCTCCCCGTGGATCGGCCGACGAGACGAAAGATAAGGGTGGTGTCCCTCCCGTAGCTCTGCGTGCAGAGCCCGAAGGGTCGACTCAGAGCTTCCCTCCCTTCCTCGGACCCGGAGCGACCCCTGCCCAGTATCATTAATTTTACGAATCGTTGCATGCCATCTTTGGGCAGCCCAACTCCGTCTGCATGCTTTCGGGCCCCGCGGACTCGGCTGGAGGCCCTGGGCCTTCGACACCGTTTGGTCCGGCCCCAACACCGCAGGGTCCCCTTGGATCCAAGTCTGGCTCCAGATTGGTGCCGGTTGACTTGATTACACCTCCACCAGATCCGATTCCACAGGCACCACGTCCGCAGCCGACGCTGGTTGTGTCCCCAGCCGGTGTCGACCCCAGCCTCCACCTCGGTATAGACACGGAGCCGGACCAATGTCAACCGACGCCGGATCCGGTGCCGATGGATACTTTTGTGCCCTTGTTCTACCCTGGCTCTTTTAAACCAGGTTGGCAGCCAGAAGAGGGTGAGGAGGCCTGATAGGGTTCTGGAGACCCTTTAACTGACCAGCTGGGTTATGAACCGGACTGGAGAGAGGAACTGGGGGAAGCCAGTGGTCTGGATACCTCACCAGACCGTGGCATGTTGTCTCTTCCTCCTACTGTGGCTACGGAGAAGGAAGCGTCTTATGCCGTGGTGTTTTGGTAGGGCGGCTGAGGTTCTCAACCTCGAGCTACATACGGTGGCAGTCTGGATTAACCTCCTGACATAGGTGCTTCAAGCGGCAGCGAGCTCTTCGGAGCCCCTGCTACCGTTTAACGAAGCCCCCTCTGACATCCTTTTGGGCACCTGGTCCAGGCCCAACACAGGGGCTCCTGTGGTTAGGATGATTGTCTGACACCACCACCCGGCCCGGGCGACCCCACTTTCCTCTCCCAACACACCACCCCTGAGAGCTTGGTGGTCCAAACCTCTACCTTCAAAGGCGCATTCCCTAACGCACCACCTGAAAGGGGATCCAAAAAGCTGGACCATCTTGGGAAGATTATGTTTTTTTCCTCCTGCTTGGGACTGCGGTCGGTAAACACCGCATGTCTGTTGGGCTGTTACACCCATGCCGTGTGGGGTACAGTGGCGCATGTGCTGCCCCAGTGCCTGGAGGAGGCCCGGACCGTAATCTCCCATACAATTGCCGAAGGGAGAGATGCAGCAAAGTTTACCATCCGCTGTGGGCTGGATACCTCCGACTCACTAAGCAGGACAATTTCCACATCGATAGTCCTTCGACGCTATGCCTCCCTGAGGTAGACTGGTTTTTCAAGGGTGATCCAATCCACTCTTATGGACATGCCTTTTGATGGCCTTCTGCGACAAGGCAGACAAGGCGCAGGAGCGTTTTAAGGACTCTTGGGCTATGGCCAGGTCCTTTGGCCTCTCCACCACCCGCCCTGCGCACTCTACTTTTTGTGGCTACGGAAGGGGTGCCCCACCACGTCCCGCCCAGAGCCACAGGCTGTGCAAGCTGTTCAGCCTCTGCGCGGCCGGGGATGTGGGATCCACCGCTGTGTTTCTGGGGGCGAGCGGGTGAACCAGTCTACCACAGCCCCCCTCTGTAGCAGCCTCCAAACTCTCCTAGTCCAACCTTTCAGGGCAGTGGGCGGCAGGATTCGCCATCACCTCCCCCACTGGCGCACCATCACTTCGGACAGGTGGGTTTTGCAAATAGTCCGCAGGGGCTACTCCCTCCCCTATGAGACTACCCCTCCAACCATGCCACCTCAGTACCATCGCATGTCAGTGAATTACTTGGCCCTTCTCCAACAGGACGTTTCGGCACTCTTGGCCAAGGGGGCCATCGAGTGAGTTTCTGTCCAAGAAGTAGGTCGTGGTTGCTATTCACACTACTTTCTGTTGCCCAAGAAGGATAAGAGCCTGCGTCCTATCTTGGATCTCAGGAACGTCAACCGCTTCCTCCAGAAGGAGAAGTTCAAAATGTTGACGCAGGTTCAGGTCCTGTCTGCCCTCAACCCTGGAGACTGGATGGTAGCGTTGGAATTTCAGGATGCTTATTTTCACATCCCCATCCTGCCAGCCCACCGCGTTAACTGAGGTTCACGGTAGGCCACAAGCACTTCAGTTTACCCTGCTCCCCTTTGGCCTTACCAGCACTCCTCTGGTGTTCACGAAAGAGATGGAAGTGGTCGCAGCTCATCTGTGCAGATCAGGGGTTCCAGTCTTCCTCTATCTCGACGACTGGCTGTTGAAGGTGGGCCCCCCCCCCCGGCTGTCGCCTCCCAACTCCAGACTACAGCCGACCTCCTGCATTCGCTGGGGTTCTCCATCAACGTGCCCAAGTCGCAGCTGACTCCGTCCCAAAAGCTCCTCTTCATCGGAGCGGTCCTGGACACTACGCAGTTTCGGGTCTATCCCCCCCCCCCCGAACAGCAAGTCTGGGATATTCGGGCAACGATTCTAATCTTTCAGCCTCTATCCCTGGTTTCAGTCAGGATGACCCTCCGGCTCCTGGGCCTCATGGCCTCCTGCATCCTGCTGGTGGACTATGCCAGATGGATAATGTGGGCTCTGCAGTGGGACCTGAAGTTCCAGTGGGCTCAACATCAGGGGAACCTGTCCGATTGCGTCCAGATCTCGGAGCCCACTGTACACCAATTGCAGTGATGGCTAACGAACCGGGATTGGGTCGACAGCAGGTCCCACTCCCTTCCCCAACCACAGTTCACAGTGGTGACCAATGCATCACTTCTGGGATGGAACGGTCACATGGGAGTCCAGGTGTTCACGGACAACACCACCGCCATGTGGTACTGCAACAAACAGGGCGGGGTGGGGTCGTGGACCCTATGTCAAGAGGCTCTCCTTCTCTGGGCATGGCTGGAACATCAAGGCATATCCCTGGTGGTTCAACACCTGGCAGGTTCCCTGAACGCCAAGGCGGACCAACTCACCCGCAGGTGCATGATGGATCACGAATGGCGTCTTTACTCGGAGGTGGCGCATGGTCTCTTTCAGCAGTGGGGAGAGCCTTGGTTAGATCTATTTGCCACCGAAGAGAACGCGCATTGTCAGCAATTCTGCGCGTTGGTATTTCCAAGGCGACACTCGCTAGGCAACACTTTTCATTGCGAGTGGAGTTGCTGGCTTCTATACGCCTTTCTGCCTATACCACTTCTGCCCAGAGTGCTGACGAGATAAGGTGTAACTGGGCCGAAGTCATTCTTGTGACTCCGTATTGGGCATGAAGAGTCTGGTATCCCGAACTGCTACACATGGCCATCTATCCTCCGATCAGACTGTCTCTTCGGAGGTGCTTCTGTCGCAGCAGCAGGGGGCGGTCCTCCACCTGATCCTGTCCAGTCTCCACCTCCTTGCGTGTAGATTGAGTTGCGGCAGTTGACGTCGTTTGACCTGCCTCCCGAAGTCTGTGATGTTATCTTGGCAGCCAGGCGCCCCTCCACTAAGACGGTATACGCCTGTAGATGGAACAAATGTGTGGCATTGAGCGCAGCAAAGGCTGTGGATCCCCTTTCTGCCCCTCTTTCTGAGGTTCTCTTGTTCCTTCTTTCTTTGGCCCAGTAAGGCTCTGTTCTGGGCACTCTTAAGGACTACGTCTCGGCTATTTCAGCCTTTCTTAGGCTTCCTGATCCACCTTCTCTTTTCAAGGCTCCTGTTGTAAATCACTTCCTCAAGGACATTAAGAATCTTTTTCCTCCTATTCCCTTCATAATGCCTCAGTGGGACTTGAACTGGGTTCTGGCTTACCTTATGTGCTCTCCCTTAGAGCCACTTCATAACTGTCCTCTCCGACTTATTCCCTTAAAGACTGCTTTTCTGGTTGCCTTCACCTCTGCTCTCCGGGTACGTGAGCTCCAGGCTCTTTCTTCAAAACCTCCTTTCCTGGCTGTTCATCCGGACAAAGTTGTATTAAGAATGAGACCTTCCTTTCTTCCCAAGGTGGTTACTTCTTTCCACATTGGCCAAACCATCCCTTTGCCCACCTTCTTTCCGCCTCCACATCCTTCAAAAGAAGAAGAGAAGCTCCACCGTCTGGATCCAAAACGGGCGCTTTCCTATTATTTTGATCGCACCAAACCAGTCCGGGTGAATGACCTGCTCTTTGTGGGCTACGTGGGCGCCAAGAAAGGTCGGGCCGTGCACAAACGATCCATCTCTAGGTGGGTCGTTTTGTGCATTAAGGCTTGCTATTCCTTGGCAAAGAAGGAGCCTCTAGTGGGGCTGTGCGCTCATTCCACCAGGGCGATGGCAGGTACTCCTCCTTTGGGACGGGTAGTCCCCCTCATTGACATCTGTCAGGCAGCTACGTTGGCATCTCTGCCCACGTTCACTAGACACTACTGCCTGGGCAGTCAAGTCCAGAGAGACAGCTTTTTTGGGCCGTTAAATTCTCCAGGACTTTCTGGTTTGAACTTGGTTCGCAGACCCACCTCTGGGGTTGGTATTGCTGGGGTATCTATTCTAAGCTAAGGAATCTATAACCAACTGTTTCTTTCAGATGAACAAGTTGCTTACCTTCAGTAACGATATATCTGTAAGGAACATAGGTCAGTTTTAGATTCCTTACCGCCCCATCCATCCGCCCTGTTCTGTGAACTGACTTCTAGGATCAGGGAATCCCTTTCAGGGCGCTAGTTTTGTGCATCAGTGGTCAGTGTCTTGCATGACTCTGCACTTCTTGCGTGGAATGTCGTGTAAAAGAACTGACCGTCAGCGCGCAAGGATGGCGTGTCAGTAGCTACTGTGACGTCATCCCGGCGACCCCGGCGCCAACGACAAACACGGAGCTGACTGACGCCACCTTTTGATGCGCAGTGGTACTGCTGACGAAACAATTCTCCCGATCCAGTCTGACGCCGGGGGGTAATTCTAAGGTAAGGAATCTAAAACTAACCTATGTTTCTTACAGATATATTGTTACCAAAGCTAAGTAACTTGTTCATTTATTCAACCACTATAGACTCTTGATTCTCCTTCAACAGTGAATGGGCATTCTAAAAGGTGCCAAACGTCCATCTACCAGATCTTTCTGCATATTTAAATGGAAGAGGTTCTACATTTAATGCTTCTAAAAGAATATCAATCAATTATCTTATTCACTTTGCTTAGCTGCCAGTTGCAAGGCTTGATGGCAAAGTGGTAGCAGGGTCAGAGTTGTGGACTGTGTAATAAAATTGTTCAGGTCGCTTAATTCATAAAAAAAAAAAGATTTGTTAAAGCTTTTCTGGTCACAAGTTTTTTTTATAGTGATTCTCTATTTTGAAGATTGTTTTACTTGTTTTAAGTTCAGTAACATCTGGTTATCATAGCCTATTTGTAGACTTCCAATATTATGTTAAATGATTTTTAAACTGGCTTTTCTAAAGAAATGTTTTGGTACTGGATATTTTTGTATAATGTGCTTTGGGATAACGTGTAAGCAGTACATTTCAGTGCTTATGAATATTAATGATAATCCTTTGAAAGTACTAAAATTACAGGTTAGTTATTTTTCCATCCCACATACATACGAATCAATTTTTTTTTTTTTTTTTTCTTTACTGGAAAGGCTTCCCACAGTGGTACTGGTGACAATTCTGATCCCCTGCGCTTGCCTTTAGCTGCCTCGAGGCAATAAATGGGCATGGCTGAGAGCCTGATATCCACTCTACCCCAGAATGGTGCTGCAGTTTTGGTGACACCCTGACATTAGAGCTCAACTGATGTCAGCAAAACTTTAAATACATTAACTCCTGTGGTCTCAAGTGATTGTTAAGCTCACTAGGAGTAAAACATAGGATTTGTCCTTAAGATTGGGCATTTCTGCATCGTTGGATCTTCACTGATTGTCCTAAACCTTAAATAATTCCATGCTGTTTGCGCAGACCACGGAACACTTTTTTCAATATATATATCCAGGTAAAAGACATTGAAGAGTGATCATCATTGAGTCATTTTCCATATAGTCGCAGTGTAGACTGTCGGAGATGTATTTTCTTGGTGAACGCTGGCGGAGAGAAAACTGAGAAATATTGACCAATAAAGCCTTTGAACTTGCAACACTTTATCATGGAAAAAATAAACCATAGATAAACAACAGACGGCATGAGAAGGAGAAGATAGGCTATAACTGAGTAGCTTAAAAAGGGACATTCACCTTCACGGACCCGAGAGATCCCACACTACAATGCACTGGCAGTTTGCCGGAGAGTGTAGGTTCTTTTTTCCTGCTCTTTTTTATGCAGAATCCCCAAACACCTTAGGTGTTTTTTCACCTGTTATAACCTTTTTCAATCCTTTTCACACTTTTAAAAGCTTACTACTTGACAATTTGTCACTTCCTCTGTCATGTCCAAATGCATGTTCTCTTCACCTAATGTCCATACTGTGACAGAACAACTCTGCTGCTAACAAGGTTTTTGTGGTATATTTGTCACCTACACACATCACTAAAGACTGACATTTGCAGCAATATGTCTAAAAGAAGTCTTAAGGACACAGAGGGCATCGGGCTGGCTGGATGGAAGATATGGAAGAGAGGAAGAACAGGAAGAGAATGGCAAGATTTTCCATCCACCAGTCTACCTCTTCTCCCTCTTTTTGCAGGTCTTAGACATTGTTGAGTAAAAAATGGTAACAGCAACACCTAGGCTACTAAAGAAATTCAGAACTCCACAACAAGATCTGGATTTCTTAAAAACTGATCCGAAATCCGATTCTTTTATCAAGACAGCAGTACGGTGAAATCCTTCTTCAGCTTTGGAATACACAGCACCTCTAGACTGAGAGTAAGCAAATGGATGCCAGTGGCAAGAAAATGTGTGTTTTACGAAATGCCAACTCATCGGCATTTTTGGGCAGATACCTTCACGAAATATGGGATAGCATGAAGTCATTCATTTCTGACTTGCCAAGTCACAGACAGCAAGACTACCTTCAGATGGTCAATGAAGGTTCCTTTATCTCCAACCAATTTGTCAGTGCTGCAGTGGACTCAGGTGAACTTTCTGCTACTGTCTTCTGTCACGGCATCTCCCGTAGGCGGGCCTCATGGCTAGGACTCTCCTTTCTTAAGCCTGACACCAAGTTAAAAATTGCAAACATGCTGTTTTCAGGTTCCTCTCTTTCTGGCCAGCATGAGGAAATGTTTCGGATGTGAAAGGATTGTGTACATGAAAAAGTGCAAATGCTGACGGTCATTTAACACTCATAAAGGCTTTGAATTCCATGAGCGTGCAAATCATTTAATTTGGCCACCATTCACTTTGTATAATATTCAGGAAAAATATTGCATGTCATTTATATGCATCAAAATTATACACAGTGGACACACGCATGTTGAAGAAAAATCTGTCAATCCTTTACCTGGAACTTAAAACCCACAAAACATTTCACAGTACATCACATGTAACAAAAAACAAAATACAATACTGTTTCACCAATGTTTGTATCCTGGTTCTGAATTAATCTGTCAGAAAAGAGTTGGACTGATTTCAACCTTTTTTGTAGCTCCTGCCTGGAGGGGCCTATATGTAGGAAGCTGGGTTTCTGTTGCAGTAACATCCTACTTTTGGCCAGATTTCTGATGCACTTTTGACTTGATGTGCCCTAGGTTCCTGCCAATCAGGTTCCCAGGTCCTGTGTTCTTTCTCAAAACTGTACCTTTGTACCCCCAATTGGCACCTCTCTTTCCTCATGTAAGTCCCTTGTAAAAGGTACCTTGATTACCAAGGGCACTGTGACCAGGGAAGGGCTGCAGCACATATTGTGCCACCCTTAGAGGTCCTGTACCTTAACACCCACACACTGCCATTGCAGGCTGCGTGTTTTAGTGCAGAACAAAGTGAAGAATCGACATGGCACACATACAACCTGTGTGCCATGCCTGCAACCCACTGCCTATGGTATAGGTAAGACGCCCCTCTAGCTGGGTGCACTGTACCACTGGTGATAAAAGAGTATATGGTCTGGGAGTTTGTCATTACGTACCCCACAGCACCATAATGACTTTACTGAAATCTGGGAAGTTTGGTAGCAAACATCTCAGCATAACTACACTGATACCAGTGTGGGATTTATTATACAATGCACTCAGAGGGCATCTTAGAGATTCCTCCTGAAAAACAACTAGCTTCTGGTGGGTTACCCGACTGGTAAACGCCAGCCTGCCATCACGAGCCAAGTTTCTAGACCCCTGGGGTGGGAGCCTTTGTTCCCTGATTGTGCCTACTCCCCCGCAAATCTAAAATTGCGGTCGCACATTTTTCGAAGACTTCGTCCACCACTTTGTCGTCGAGAACCCACTAGTGATTCGCCTTGTGAAAATGGCTGAGGAAATCTGTTTCTACACTGTGGACTCCTGGAATGTGAAAAGCTGTGATCGATAATCCTCTTGCTAGTGCCCAATTCTACATAATTTGAACCTGGAGCGACAGTTGTCTTGACCTTGTTCCACCTCGTTTGTTTATATAATACATTGTAGTGGTGGCTGTTGCCTGTTTGGATCATTTGGTCTTTTGAGGTGAGAGATGGAGAAAGGCCTTGAGAGCTAGATGTATAGCTTTCAGGTCTAATAATAATAATATATGATAAGATTTCTCCTTTTGAGACCAAAGACCTTGAGTGGTAAGGTGGTTCATATAAGTGCCGCATCCTGCCAGTGAGGATTCTGTCATGATGGTTAGAGATGGTGTTTGTCTCTGAAAAGGCACCAGTCAGTAGATTCTGGGACTTGGTTCACCAGGCGAGAAAGTGACGTGCATTTTCCGTTAGGAAGGTTTGATCTTCACAGCGTCCCGTCCTTTGCAAACCATTGATCCTCTAGGCACATTAGGAGGGGTCTCACATAGAGACACGTAATTGGGACAATAAAATACAGGATGTCATTGATCCCAGGCGAGATGCTATCTGACGAACAGTTGGATTGACCTGTTGTAGAAGCTGTGCACGCTTCATTTGGATTGGTGATTCTCTCTCCTCCGAAGGAAACACTTTTTCCCTTTATGCATCTAGTTGTTGCCCCTAGAAAAGTGAGGCTTAGTGTGGAGATCAACTTTTCTGCATTGACTTGCAGTCCCAGATTTAACAGTAGAGCTGTTGTGGTTGTGAAATCCTCCTTTGCTTTGTAGAGAGATTCTGCTCTTATCAACCAATTGTCTAGGTATGGATACAGGAAAATGCCCTTTTTCCTTAGCTGTGTTTCTAGCACAGTCCTGCATTTGGTAAAATTGAGGGGCTTATTTTAGACCGAAAGGACAATGGTCTGTTCTCACTACGAATCTTAGAAACTGTCTGTTGAGCTATTGGAATGTGATAGTATGTGTTTTGGAAGTCTATCGCACAAAGCCAATGGTCCAATCTTATGTGTGGGAATACTAGGTTAAGTGATAGCATTCTGAACTTTTCTTTTTTGATATATTTGTTGAGGAGTCTGAGATCCAGGATAGGCAAGTGTTTTGAATTACTTTTCTTTTGAACACGAAAGTATCTCGAGTAGATCCCCTTGTTGATCTGATTCAGTGGGACTTTTTCTACTGCTTTTTCTGCAAAAGGATGGAGCTCTCCTGCTATAGATTGTCTAGATGGGCTATCATGACTTGTGATGGAGGGGCTGACGGTGGGGTGTTTTTGAAGCGGACACCACATCCATTTTGAATGATATTCAAAACCAACCTGACCGATGCTATCTTTTTCCACTCTTCCAAGAAGAATTTCACCGCTCCCCACCACAGGAGTGGGAAACAGTGAATGGGGTGTTTTTTCCTCATTGTTTGTTCTGAGAGGAGTTTTTGCCCTTGGTTTGCAAAGACAAATATCTGCTTTGGTAAGGCCTTTGTGACTGTCATTATTGCTGCAGGTATTGAGGTCACCTAGGGGTTTAAATCCTATGATAAAATTTCCTGTCTCTGGGCTTGTATTGTTGAAATGCCTTCTTTTGTTCGTCAAGGCCGACTGCTTAAAGTGTTTCTGCCTTGTTTTTCTTTCGCTTGCAGGTTACAAAAAGAGATATACTCAAATTCACCTTTTGGCTGAAGAGTATTCATATGTTCCGAGTCCTGAGTTCAGGGTTAGAAACGCGTAGAGACCATACCCCTCAGGTGGGTAGTGTGAGGTGAAGCCCACTCTTCAGTGCCTGTCATCTTGAAGATGGCAGGCACTCCAATCAGGATTAGGGATTGTGCCTACTCCCCCGCATGGGGTGAGCACACCAAAAGTGTAGTCACCTTAGGGTCAGTAGCCCATTGGCTCCTGACCTCGAAACCCCTAAAACGCCCCTAAATACATTATATAGGGGGCATCCCTGAACTAAGAAGACCTATTCCCACAACCACGAAGGAGGACGAAAGAAGACGCCCAGCAGAAGAGACTGAAGAGAAGAACTGACTTGGCGCCAGCCCAACCGGCCCATCTGCAATTTCCAGAGATCCTGCGCCAAAAGTCGCCTTGTCCTGCAGCCAGTGACCTCAGGAACCCCTGGGAGGGCTGACTTCCTTCATAAAGACCGTCTCTCCTGTGAACAGCAGCTAGGTTCAAAAGAAACTCCCAAGGCAGACTTTGAGTCTGCTGAGGACAAAGAAAACCGACGCCTGGAACCACCACTGCACCCAACGCCTACAGCCCGAATCAGAGTGGCCCACCGGTCCCAGCTAGGTCCCCTGGTGCTCTAGAGTCCGAGTCCAGAGTGGGTTGACCCCTCCAGAACTCCCCGACGTCGCCAGCAGCCTCTGCAAGGAGACCTTTCCCCCCCCCCCCCCCCACCCCCAAGTGTGAGTGGCCCAGTGAGGTGAAATACGGCCTCAAAAGCCACCCCTGCATCTGGCCGCCCTGTGCCCTGGAGAAGAGGACCTGAGGTGCACCTACGTTCCTGAGCCCTCCAAATTACCTGCCCAGCTGTTGGTTCCTATTGGACTTCCTGGACCGAGCCTGCAGCTAAAAACCAAAACCATCAATCCCCATTAAAAAAAATACAAGGGCACCTGATGCCAAAACAGCACCCTGCACCCGGCCACCCCTGTTCCGCTGTGGGTGCACCCTGTGTGCTAACTCGGATCCCCCTTTACCCTGAGCTTAAGTTCAGGATCTTTGCTCCCACGACCTTGAGCCCTGCTCGTGAGCAGCCACCTACCGGAGTCCCCTTTTCCCCCATTGGATAACATTGGACCTCAGCACTCAGCACCCAGCCCCCTGTTGCCGCTGAGGGTGCTTTGAGAGTGCATCCTCGACCCAGGGGGAACCCTGGTTCTAACCCCAAAATACTGACTCCAAAACCGAAGTACTTACCGATAGTACTGTTTTCTACCATAGGACTGCTTTTCTGTGAAAAATCTTTTAAGTGTGGAGTTGGTTTGTATGTAACCCTAAGAACCTGCAAATGTACAAAAACTCAATTTCTTACCTTTTCTCTAGGAAATGTCCCAGTGTGATATCTAGGCATATTACACTGTGTAGAAAAAATAACTTAAAAAATAATCTCAAAAGTAACGGACAAGGTAATCTCAAAAGTAATTGTATTATACGTGCAAAGTATCATTATACTTACCTGTACCAGGCCTGGCTTGGTTCTAGAAAAAAAAATAATAATAACTAAATAATATTTTTATACAAACAAATTTGTAGTCTTTCTGTGTTCGTGACATCATTTCTTGCCTGAGTGTGTACAATAAATGCTTAACACTACCCTCTGATGAAGCCTTACTGGTCTCCCACACTATCGCAAATCGAGAGTAAGGTATTCTCTACTTTTACCTCTGCCTACCTTTGGGGTTCCATTGGACTCTGTGCACACCATACCTTACTTTGGCATAGTATATACAGAGCCAGCTTCCTACAGTATATCAGAAGCAGAAAAAACTAATTCAGATAGTGGCACCTAACAGATGTCTGGATTGTTCCCTTCTCTACGCGTTTCTAACCCTGAACTCAGGACTCGGAACATATGAATACTCTTCAGTGAGTATATCTCTTTTTGTAACCTGCCAGCGAAAGAAAAACAAGGCAGAAACACTTTAAGCAGTCGGCCTTGACGAACAAAAGAAGGCATTTAAACAATACAAGCCCAGAGACAGGAAATGTTATCATAGGATTCAAACCCCTAGGTGACCTCAATACCTGCAGCAATAATGACAGTCACAAAGGCCTTACCAAAGCAGATATTTGTCTTTGCAAACCAAGGGCAAAAACTCCTCTCAAAACAAACAATGAGAAAAAAACACCCCATTCACTGTTTCCCACTCCTGTGGTGGGGAGCGGTGAAATTCTTCTTGGAAGAGTGGAAAAAGATAGCATCGGTCAGGTTGGTTTTGAATATCATTCAAAATGGATGTGGTGTCCGCTTCAAAAACACCCCACCGTCAGCCCCTCCATCACAAGTCATGATGGCCCATCTAGACAATCTATAGCAGGAGAGCTCCATCCTTTTGCAGAAAAAGCAGTAGAAAAAGTCCCACTGAATCAGATCAACAAGGGGATCTACTCGAGATACTTTCTTGTTCAAAAGAAAAGTAATTCAAAGCACTTGCCTATCCTGGATCTCAGACTCCTCAACAAATGTATCAAAAAAGAAAAGTTCAGAATGCTATCACTTAACCTAGTATTCCCACACATAAGATTGGACCATTGGCTTTGTGCGATAGACTTCCAAAACACATACTTTCACATTCCAATAGCTCAACAGACAGTTTCTAAGATTCGTAGTGAGAACAGACCATTGTCCTTTCGGTCTAAAATAAGCCCCTCAATTTTACCAAATGCAGGACTGTGCTAGAAACACAGCTAAGGAAAAAGGGCATTTTCCTGTATCCATACCTAGACAATTGGTTGATAAGAGCAGAATCTCTCTACAAAGCAAAGGAGGATTTCACAACCACAACAGCTCTACTGTTAAATCTGGGACTGCAAGTCAATGCAGAAAAGTTGATCTCCACACTAAGCCTCACTTTTCTAGGGGCAACAACAAGATGCATAAAGGGAAAAAGTGTTTCCTTCGGAGGAGAGAGAATCACCAATCCAAATGAAGCGTGCACAGCTTCTACAACAGGTCAATCCAACTGTTCGTCAGATAGCATCTCGTCTGGGATCAATGACATCCTGTATTTTATTGTCCCAATTACGTGTCTCTATGTGAGACCCCTCCTAATGTGCCTAGAGGATCAATGGTTTGCAAAGGACGGGACGCTGTGAAGATCAAACCTTCCTAACGGAAAATGCACGTCACTTTCTCGCCTGGTGAACTAAGTCCCAGAGTCTACTGACTGGTGCCTTTTCAGAGACAAACACCATCTCTAACCATCATGACAGAATCCTCACTGGCAGGATGCGGCACTTATATGAACCACCTTACCACTCAAGGTCTTTGGTCTCAAAAGGAGAAATCTTATCATATATTATTATTATTAGACCTGAAAGCTATACATCTAGCTCTCATGGCCTTTCTCCATCTCTCACCTCAAAAGACCAAAATGATCCAAACAGGCAACAGCCACCACTTCAATGTATTATATAAACAAACAAGGTGGAACAAGGTCAAGACAACTGTCGCTCCAGGTTCAAATTATGTAGAATTGGGCACTAGCAAGAGGATTATCGATCACAGCTTTTCACATTCCATGAGTCCACAGTGTAGAAACAGATTTCCTCAGCCATTTTCACAAGGCGAATCACTAGTGGGTTCTCGACGACAAAGTGGTGGACGAAGTCTTCGAAAAATGTGCCACCCCAATTTTAGATTTGTTTGCCACCACTCAAAACGAAATATGCAGAAACTACGCGTCCAGGGCTCTAGAGCTGCAGTCTCTTGGCAATGCCCTTTTGATAGACTGTTTGACTCCATTTGTGTACGCTTTTCCACCAATTCCACTCATACCACGAGTGATTCAGAAATTAAGTCACACATCACAATGATACTGATTGCTCCGCATTGACCAAGACAGTGGTGGTGCACAGATCTCCATCAGTTGTCCATAGTCTGTCACAAGTGCCTTTCACTCAGACCTCCTCTTCTTCCTAGATTTCATGGCAAAATTCGACACCTAACGATTCAATCGTTGAATTTGGCAGCATGGCTCCTGAGATCACCCAATATGGCCATTTAAACCTTCTAGATAGTTATTTGAACATTTTAAAGGAAGCCAAACGACTGTCCACAAGTGCATGTTATGCCTTTAAGTGGAATCATTTCTGCATGTGGTGTACTAATAATCGTGATCCTATTAAAGTACTGCAAAATGTCATCCTTCCATACTTATTTCATTTGGTCAAGTCAGGCCTGCAATTATCATCCATTAAAGTGCATTTAGCAGCTGTTACTGCATACCGAAAATCACCAAAAAAATCTTTCCTCCAGTCAGGAGATCTTTCCCTTCTTGAGAATTAAACTTGGTATTGTCAAAGTTGATGGGACCTACTTTCGAACCCATCTATAAGTCAATGCTACTAGGCTTGTCATGGAAAACAGTTTTTTTTTATAGCTATTACCTCTGCTTATAGAGTTATTGAGTTGCGGATTTTGTCGTCTGTAGAACCTTTCGCAGTTTTCCATCACAATAGGGTTGTCCTGCATACACACCCTTTCTTTTTACCTAAAGTACATCACATTTTCATATTAGCCCATATATCAATCTGTCTACCTTTTTTCCAAAACCTGCAACTGCTGCAGCGAGAACTTTGCATTCTCTTGATGTTAAAAGGTTGCTGCATTTCTATTTAGATAAAATCATCCCACCTGTTCATACATTAAGGTTCCTTAAGGCAGGGATTAGAGACCTCTAAACAATCATAGCTAGATAGTCTCATGCATTTCTCTCTGCTACCAAATTGCAAAACGCATTTACCAGGCAAACCTAAAACTCATTCTACAAGAGGAAAGAAAGCAACCACAGCTCAGGATCAGACAGGTTCCAGTCTTGGGCATTTGTAAAGCAGCTACTTGAAGGTCTTTACACATGTTTACAAGACATCACTGTCTAGACACTGATGCTCCGGACGAGTCAGAATTTGAAAAAAAACATTTAGAAATCTGATTAAATAGTCATTTTGTCAAAATTTGGCTTGGACTCCTTATTTGTTATAGTATATCTCAAATAATGCATTTTAAGGATTTGGTTACCTGACAGCCACATGGTGGGAGATTTCTCTCAGCTTGCTACTCTATTCAAGGTTTATGACTAGCAGTCAAGATCATACAATGCTAAAGGAAAGTTACATACCTGTAGCCATAGTTCTGCATTGTAGGAATCTTCATTGAAGTCATAAACACCTTCACCCTGGACTGTCGGGGTTAATTTGTATACTGTGCATTGCATGAAAAAGAACTGGTAATCTCTGGCAAAGTGCCAATGCAGTGCACAATGGGATAACTGTGGGGTCCTTGAAGGTGCAAGTCTCTTTTTTAAGCTTCACAGCTATAGCCTATCAGTCTATTTTTTCTTCTCGTGCTGTACATTGTTTATGGTCAGTCTTTTTTCTATGACAGAGTTGCAAGTTTAAAGGCTTTATTGGTCAATTTTTCTCCGTTTTCTCTAGACCAACATTCACCAGTAAAATACATCTGACAGTCTACACTGTGACCATGGAAAATGCCTTTCAGTGATGATCACATTTCAATTTTTAGGTCTTGCCTAGCGTTGCAGCGCATGTGCTGCTCGCTCGGCGAGACCTATGGTGAGAGAGGAGATTTCAGGAGGGGACTTGAAGCCCCGCCCATCATTTTCATTGGGTCGCGTCAGCGTTTATGCTAAAGCTGGCTTCCCATTGAAAATGATGCTTTTTCGCCACTGCCCTTTCTTCCTTTAGTCCGGCCGATCCGGACTGGCTCGTGTGCTTTGCGGCTGTCGCAAAGCAATTTAACTTAGGGGCCATCTGTTTTCAATTAGCATACGTTTCCTGCTCCTTGGCCACTTCAACCGCCAGTTCCTTCCTGGAGCACGTGTGGCTCTGACAGGGCGAGGGTTGGCGGCAGCACAATCCCCCACTGCGCGCAGGTCTCTGGTGAAAGGTAGGAGCTGAGTATGGCTTCAAGGTCCGCCTCAAGCACATGATCCCGGCCTGTGCCGTCCTAGTGCAATATTTGAATCTGCCCCTTGAGAGGATGCTGCTGGCTTGTTTTGCCATTCCTTGTTTAAGCCGGGTGAGGCGCGGGAGCTCTCCGTGTCCTGCAGCACCTGGTCTTCCGGTCAGTGCCTGCAGCTAAACTCGCTCCGCCGAACTGCTACCGCTGACAGGACCCCATTTAATACATCATAACGTGATACATGACGAGTGACTCGCCCCTAAGTTCAGCAACAATATTGTTGTGCGGGCGAAAGGGACATGAATGTTTAAAAACTATTGTCTCATCAGCACAAAGTTCTGGTACAATGGGGGAAAGTGTAGAGCTTTCACAGCGAGCTCTGTTTGCCCAAGCGCGCCATGTCTAAATTGTGACTTTTTCAAACCGCTATGCTTAACTTGATATATTCTGCTTTTCTAAGGATATTCGACCTATTGGACCTATCTATGCACTGCTAATAGATTTTCAGTTGTGTGCTTTTCTAATAAGTAAACACCCTGAATCGGGTCTATTGGCTTGTATGCTTGTAGCACTTTGTTGCCAATCTCTCTTAAGTCACTTATTGTCTATACGGACAGATATGCATTGTATACCTGCCAGAGGAACACTTGTTCCCTGTTTAGGTGATATTTATTATGCAATATCTTTTCAAACCCGCCCCCAAAAAAACAAACGCACACCTCTTGCATAATGGTAGTCGGTAGTCGTAGTCAAAAAATTCCATTGTCTTTCTTCCTCCAGATCACGCCCTCTCCTTGACTGTTCCCAAACAGTGGCATGGTTAATTGGGTGTGTGCGAGGAAGCACCCGGACCATCTCCTCTGTGCCGCCAGCTCCACACACCAAGGGTGTGGCTAATAACCGTGAGAAGGCTCTTTGTCTCAGCAAGTATTGAACACGATGTGCCATTACCCCTGGGGAGCGTCTCCCGTGGAGGGCTCGAGCTACTATCAACTGACTCGTATAGCTCTAACGCCCCCCACGTCTCCACCCTCACAGCTAAACCCGAGGTGGCCCTCAAAGCAGCCTTAGCGGCCACCCAGCACACTGGCGCTTCTCCACATAAAATCTGCCCCCAGAAACTCGCTCCAAGTCACTGACTGCCCACACGAGCGCAGCAGAGAGGGCGGGAGCGGCGAGGTGGCACCGGCAGTTTCAGCAGGTCTGACAAAAATATAAACTGTGCAGGCAGGAGTGGAAAATGTTGATGTGTAAGCTGCCTGTGACCATGAGCAGTGCTTTCAACAGCTGGCATGCTTGAGCTCTTTGATGACTGTTGCTGCTGCTCTGGCGTGAATGGTCGAGGGGAAGGTGTGTGGGGAGACCAAATTCATTGCACTGAAACCCAGCAATGGCGTTTAAAGCAGGAATGCCGCTATTTAAACCAGAGGCAGGCTGACTTTTAAAAATAATTTGTTCACAACGCCCTTTCCGAATTTCTGTAACACATGTGGTGTCCTTTGTTTTGGGGGGCATGAGAATGGAGAAAAGAGGGCAAAGCTGCTGTTATTTTAAATGCTGCAAACTTACTTCGGAGAAAAGGGATGGGTTTGTTTGCACATCGGAAACAAGTTCGACTTTATGGTAATGCTGGTAAAGTGGCACAGTAAAGACCTTTGTTTAAGCAATCAGTGGATCAGACATGGCGCACTTTTGCAATTCCATATGTTACGCTCACATAACCAAGCATTTCTATGATATAATTTTGGGGAAAGAGCAGTTTTGACCTATACATTTTAAAGGTTTTAAACTGACGCATTTAGTGAAACGGATGAGGCCCAAAAAAGGCGTGCTTTGCAGTAACACACATTTATATCATTTCACTCTGCCCTCCTAGTGTTCACATGTTACAGGTAGGAAAGGGATGTGCCCTGTGAATGAAGAGGCCTATGCTAGTGCTGGCTGTTGGGCAAATGCACCAGGGTTCATCATTTTCCATTACATCAATGTACGAAGCGGAGAGACTTCCACCCATGAGGCACACTGTGGGGTTAGGAGGGTACATTCTTGAACAGCCACGTGCCAGTGAGTAGAAGCTGGGGCTTGTATGCCGTATAAGATTCGAAGAGGGTACTGCAAGTGTGCAAAAGCAGTTGGCATAATTGTGGGACCATACGCCAGTATAGGGGGACCCGCCCTCCCACCGTTTCATGTGCTGGTGACTTCTTCATTAATTAAGTTATCTGGCCTTTCTATAGCGTTCACCAGCAACCAGTGTTAAATTTTGGCACTCAAACATTTCATGGCAATGAGAGGCCGGCCTGTATGTGTGGTTGGGAGAGTGTGTGGTTGTTGTGTTGTTGCAGGGATTCTGCACATACACAGAACAATGCGCAAGAAACCAGGACCTCAGTGTAGTGGTGTACCAAAATACCCACCTCGGTGCCCAGAACCCCAATCCAACTAGTTATAGTGTCTCATTCGTTCTCCATGCTACAGCGAAGCTACCAATGATTAGACATCCTAGAACAGGCTACTCAGTCCCTCTCAGAGTACGTGGTAACAAGAACACTCTTTCGTTCAAACTCTCGTACTTGTCCACAACATGAGTAAATAGAGCCAAGGAATAGTTTAAAATGTTTATTTTAACTAACGTGCTCTATAATGCAGTACACTAGCCAATACTAGCAGCAATATGCATAAGATCAAACAAATCAGAATGGTTACAATTCCATATAGAACAAAAGAGGAAATCATAATATAATGATGGTGGAAACAGAACTATAGCGCCTTGCCACCCTCCCCATGCTAGAAGCTAGTTTATTATAATTGTAGAACACCTCCAGGCTTTGTCAGGGGTACCCCATACCTCCGAGTTCAGATGCAGGAATTTACATCACCGGACGAGCACAGCTCTTCTCTCATGGAAATATCCAAAAGGGGTACAGAGTTCCTCAAGTACTGGAGAGTAGAGATAAAGTAATCAGAGGACGGCCTGGGAAATTACAGAGGACCGCCAGGGAAATTTCCTTTGGTGGAACTAATGCTCTCACACACCCAGCAAGCTAGGTGTCATGCTTCCTCGTCAAGTCGGCGCTGCAATCCTTGACGGGCTCCCGAAACCGGGGCTCTTTGTCGGGGATCTTTTGTTCCTGCCGAAATGTGCGTGGGTGTGAGGGGCCTAGTGGAAAAAATGTAGCAGAATGTGAAAATAAAGTAAAAAGGGTTAGTCAGTCCTAAGCTATTTTTATTCAACAGGTAGACTACCCTATTAAAAATAATGTAGAGAGGCTAGGTCCTAGAATATAAAGTTCTAGACGTAAAGCTCTACTCTAGAATGATCGACATGTTTCTTGCCATATATGTCAGGAGGATCAGGGCAATTCATCAGGATCGGGGACTGTCTACATAAAAGGTGGTAATGTGTGTGCTACATACCACGTCCTAGGCTGCTGGCCTAATGCGTTAACTAGAGGTGCTAGCAACGGAGCTGGCGGCTTAAAAGGACACCGATTGGGTCCAGCGTCAACGAACGCTTTTTCTTTTGACCTACCCAAGCCGTCAGTGTCACCACCCCGGACACTGACGGCTTGGGTAGGTCAAAAGAAAAAGCGTTCGTTGACGCTGGACCCAATCGGTGTCCTTTTAAGCCGCCAGCTCCGTTGCTAGCACCTCTAGTTAACGCATTAGGCCAGCAGCCTAGGACGTGGTATGTAGCACACACATTACCACCTTTTATGTAGACAGTCCCCGATCCTGATGAATTGCCCTGATCCTCCTGACATATATGGCAAGAAACATGTCGATCATTCTAGAGTAGAGCTTTACGTCTAGAACTTTATATTCTAGGACCTAGCCTCTCTACATTATTTTTAATAGGGTAGTCTACCTGTTGAATAAAAATAGCTTAGGACTGACTAACCCTTTTTACTTTATTTTCACATTCTGCTACATTTTTTCCACTAGGCCCCTCACACCCACGCACATTTCGGCAGGAACAAAAGATCCCCGACAAAGAGCCCCGGTTTCGGGAGCCCGTCAAGGATTGCAGCGCCGACTTGACGAGGGGCAATGCTCATATGATGAAGCATGACACCTAGCGTGCTGGGTGTGTGAGAGCATTAGTTCCACCAAAGGAAATTTCCCTGGCGGTCCTCTGATTACTTTATCTCTACTCTCCAGTACTTGAGGAACTCTGTACCCTTTTGGATATTGACTTGTGGGGCACGTACATTGGACCTCCTTAAATATAGCCCCCTGTCCCCCCTTTTGGATTATTACTTCTCTCATGGAAATCATTTCTCCAAGTGTGTTAACATGCATGCAAGGCAATATTAAAAGCGCCAGATTTCCAGGTTTGCAGCTGTGTTCTGTGTTATGGCTAGAGACGTGAGACTGACCAAAGCAAATCAACAGAGCTCATTGTTTTTCGACCTTGAACACGCTGTACAGACGAGGAGCAGGGTGTTCAACTAAATATGTGAAATGCTGACAGTTCTCATGTGAAAGCGTTCAAACAAAGTGTTTACGAGAAATGTGGCATCAGTAATGTGAGCAAAAGTGGCAAAATGGCGGCCAAGCATATACTAACTTATGCTAACCTAGCAATGTCCGCAGGTGTGTCCATATCATCACTACAGTGTGTCCAATATGGGAAGAGTAGGTGTATGCCACATGCTCTGGTTCAATGGGTATCACTGTTTGCAGAGCATATAGTGCCCATTTGCAACAGGATTCACTTCATTAAGGACCAGTGTTTCCTTGCCTGTTGCAACAGTCCTCATAAGCAGAGCAGGCAGTGGCCATAATAATTGTGTTTTGCTGTCCTGAGGCCTGGGGTATTAACATTTTTAATGCATTAGATTAATGTGATAAAAAAAATAAAAGCCAGTACCATTTACAATACAAAACTCACACTAGTACAAATGCAATGCAATCGATTTCGCAATTACAAGAAAGTGAGCTATTGCTATTTTGCATTACACCATTTGATTAATGCTTCACGAAGGGAAAAAAAACACAATAACATTTACAATGCCAATAGCTGAAAACAATGTCATTGCCAGACCTATTGCATTGTAAATGCTTATTTTTCCTGACTTCTTAATATATATATCTGATGGAGACATCTAGCCTCAGACTCCGTAACTTTTGAATTCTCCCCAGGTGCCAGTCTGGATTCGGAATTTTTTCTGCAGTACCTCTGCGCGCCGGGGGACGGCGTTGTATGGCTCCGCAATGACGTTGACTCTGTTCATGACACCAGTGAAGCCATATAACTCCCCTCTGGAGTGGACGTCAGTTTCTTCTTTTCCGCGCTACAACGCCGGTCCAGAGAAGCGGATCACTGCCTGTTTTTCGGCCTGCTGTGACATTCCTTATTAAGTCTCGTGGGTCCTGTGCTCGTAAGATGTTGGTTACGGACCCACATTCTATGTGTCTGTGGTGCCTGGGCGAGCACCACGATGCCGACGAGTGTGATGCCTGTCAGCGGTTGAAGCCAAAGGCGCTGCGGGAGCGGTGCATGAAGCTTCTGACGGCACCGTTGTTGCGTCCTTTTGGCGCACGTCTTCCTCCCGGACCAGAGGTCGTTTCCCGGAGCGCCACTCTTCACCCCGTGGTCAACAGCAACGTTCCCAGTCTCCATTGGCGTGACAAGAAGTCGAAGGCCCGATCTTCAATGGCGTCTTCGATTCGTGATATGGGTGATGCTCGTCCTAGTGTTGAGACTCCCACTCCGGCGTTGCTCTCAAGCCTCCCGGTTTTCCCTGGAGCCACCTGGAAACAGATGCAAGAGTACTATGACGCTCTCCATCTGGTCATAGGGCCCCGTCTTCCTCTGGAGCGCCTGCGGACCGCAAGGAGGTCGTAGCTGCGGTAAGTGCATCCTCGCCAGAGGCGAGTTGCAACAGTTGGTTTTAGATGGCTGTCAATTAGCCAAACTGCTCATCAAATGTGGAATGGATTCCTCTGACTCAATTGGACGGGCCATGGCATCTGCTATCTGCTGTGGCATTGCGACGACATGCATGGCTCCGAATGTCTGGATTTTCGGAAGCTGTCCAGTCGGTCTTGCTTGACATTTCATTTGATGGGATTCATCTTGTTGGAGCCCAAGCTGATGCGTCCCTAAGTAAGTTTAGGGCTAGTTGTGGAGAGTCAGGCCCTTAGCCTGTCTCCTCCTTCCTTTTTCACTGCAGACTTTCCTCCTTTGCACGTTAGATAACTCAATCTGTATGTTTTTTGCACCACCTATTCTATTGCTGGTGTTATGGTTGTTCTGCTGGTCTTTGCAAACATGCTTTGTTTCGAAATCTGAGCACTTGCAGTATGACCTTTTCATGTTTGCTTCCCTTTTTATTCAGCCACGGTCGTGGATCTTTAAGTTGGGTAAAGGTTTATTTCCTGCTACGCTGTTGGTGTGCTTGTGGTGTTGAAGTATTACGCGCTACTTTCTTATTGAGAGAATGTTTGCCTCCGGTTTCTGATCTCCGGATGGTCTTTGCAGCTGCATTGCCGTTTTGTTCTTTTATTTTACTTTGGTGAGGAGCTTACTCTCAAGACTTCATACCTTTTATGGTATACGCCTTACTCTGTGGAGTATTGGTTGGCTATTGTATAGCTTGTATGTGTACTACTTAAGCAGTCTACTTGTTGCTATTGGATTTGTCCTTCTTGGCCTATATTATATGCCCTTAAGGGGCTATTAAGTGGTCTCTTAGCCATAATTTTTCTTCGATGCTACCTTTCACTCTTGTCTGGTTTTTTCTAACCAGGTTATTTTGTACAGTTGTTTTCCTTACTTGAAGCGGACTGCATATGTTGTATGAGTGTTTCGATTTTGAACAACCATGAGTGTATTCTTGGAATACAAAGGTTTGTAGAACCCATCTTTCTTGGAAGGCTTAGGTAATTCCTTTTTTTCAATCTTGGAACACTGTGGTATAAGCTCAATGCCTTAGACTGTCTGAGAGGTAGTCTGATTAAGGCTGTTTTCAGTCATGCGCTTCATAGTAGGAGATCTTTTTGGAATAAGAAGGTATTCTTTTTACTCTCCTACCATGTTTCTACATATATTTTTCTATCTAAAGTTAGATATTACCAGTCTTTTTGAGGTATGTATCTAATTTTCATTTCGATCTTAACAGTCTTGGAGAACTCATGACTGCTGCTTCTTGAAGAAGGGTAATATATAACCTCCTGCATTTTTGGGTCCCACGCTGACTCGGCGATCTCCAGGCTTCTGTCAGGGCTACTGTAATTCTGCCATGCCACTGACTGATTGACTTTTTTTCTTCGTTGCGGTCTTCCTTTACAGACCAGTTTTTATCAGAGGCAGGTTGGTGCCTCTGTATTGTCTGTATAGCCGTATTGCTAGGTTGTTTTTGTTTTCAAGTCCTCTGACTGTCTGTTTTGCCAAGAGGACCCCCTTCTTGCCAGGGGTTGACCCTTGCCCTATGTGGGGTATTGGCTGGTGGCAGGTGACTGCCTTTGCCTTCGTACGCTCCTTTGGAGTTTTCCTTATGGGTATCTCTCTGGGGCTCATATACTTCCTTTTACTGCGTCCCGCAGGGACGCATCACTCTGTTGTCTGTAGTGCTTGGACTCCGGGTCTAGGTCTATGCTGTGTGGTACCTACCTCTCATTGCCTGGCATCTTGCTTTTGTCCTATGGTCCGTCTTTTGGTGCCAGCCCCTTCTGGGTTGTTCTCCCAAGTAGGGAGTTGCCGTGGACCTCTCTGTTGTAGGTTGTTATGGCCTTTTGGCTTATTCCCCCAACAGTTTTCTCCACATCCCCGCTGCTTTCGCACAGGGATTTCTACGTTCCACTAGCATTCTTAAATGTGGCGGACTCGTGGAGACGGTTCCCCTTGAACCCCGCTCCTCCTGGTGTCTAGGACCTGTGAGTTGGTCCCAAGTACTCCCTTGTTAGGCTCGTCTTTTCTTCTAAATTGTCCTGCGAGGGGACTGTTCTCTCTCTTCCAGACTGACGGCAGACGTTGCTTATAGCCTGGCCTAGTTCCACTTTCTGTATAACTGTGGGTACCTTTGAGCATACCCTAGTGCCTGGGTTTGACTGGGTTTCAGCATCTTCTTGAGGCTGTTTCTGCGCCATGTTCTTCCTCATGGCTTGTGCGGCCCATTTCCTTCGTGCTAATGGGTGCATCTCAGCTGTTCCTGCTGTCTTGCTTCCTGCTGTTCTTCCTGGCCACGTATGAGCGTCTTTTGGGCTGTGTAGGGGCATCCTTTCAATGCTCACCACATGTCTGACTGGCAAGGGTCTCCGCAGTAATCTCCCTCTGTGGTACATGTGAGGGCGCTACGCGTTCTCTCCACCATACCACTTAACCAGTCCTTTTGTTTGGCTTGTCGTCTGCCGCATCGTGCGGTTCTTTCGTGCCATAAGGTTCAGTTCTACTTCCTGCAAGGTGCTGAACTATCTTTTCACGCCAGTTTCTTTGCTGGGTGTGTTTTACTTCCATGTCGGCCCGTGCTGGGCGGGGGTCAGTATCCTGCTGCCTTCGTATCTTTACGGGAGCAGGTTTAACAGTGTTTTACGCTGTTTGAGTTATTTCGCTGGGACTAGCTCTGGCTTCTTGTCGACACCTTGGATACTGTGGATCCTTCATGCCTCTTGGTCTTCTTTCAAAGTTCGGTATTTTTTCAATCAGGCACAAGCATTCTGGCTTGGTGTTTTCCTTCTCTCATCCCCTCTACATGTGGGGGTTTTCGTGTTATTCTGGATGGGCTGTGGTGCCCTCGCCTCCCCTTGATTCCCTGCTCTCTTCACGGCTTAGAGTTCTGGTGGTTGGCTGTGCTGTCACTTCTGTCCCCACTGTGTTTCGCCCTTTGGTTGGCAACACTCTTTCGGTCATGTTATTGGCGTCTAGGTTCTCTCTGGACCTTCGTGGGGTTCAGTCGCAGTCCTGCCTCCTCTAGGGGTATGGCTTTGATATCTATTCTAAGTTAAGGAATCTGCAACTAGACGTCTCTGTCAGATGAACAAGTTACTTACCTTCGGTAACAATGTATCTGGTAGAGAGCTAGTTTAGCCGCAGATTCCTTAACTCCCGCCCATCCTCCCCGTCCTGCGACAACCTTTTCAGGTTGGGCTTCTTGCCTGCCCCTCCCTTTAGGTGGCTTTATTCCTCTGCGGGGTGACGTCTTCTCTTCACTCCGACTCACAAAGCTACATTCTGTTTCGGGGCTCTGCTCTGCCCATTCTTGTGATTGGACGGTATGCTTATGTGCCATGTGTCCTTTACAACCCCTACCCTGGGTTGTCGTATGTCAGTCTAATTCTTCCTTCCGTCTTCATCCGCTTGAGGTCTCTTGCCTCCCCTGCAATCTAGCGGTTGCAGTCTCTGACAATGCTGCATTCGTCAGGTCCATTTTTTGGATCTGACTTCTCCTTTTGGGTGACACTTTATGGTACTTTGTGTTTGCTCCTGGGTTCTGGACTGGTTGTCCTTCACTGTCGTATATTGTGGTTGCAGCCTTTCTGCCGGCTGCTGTGCTGGTTCACCATGGAGCTATGGCTCAATGGTGAGTCTTGTGCCTCTGGTGGCACAGGCTCACACAGGCCAAGGGTTCAATCCTGCCTATGCTCTGCCTCTTCTTCTGCCTCCGGGGGAGGTTTTGGACTTGACGATTGAAGGGGTCCCTCCCAGGGTGGTGCTCTGTTCTTTCCCCTCCCTCAGTTTACAATATACAGTGCCTGGCACTGTCTTTCAATGGTATTATTTTTTCACCATACCTTGTTTTTGCTCTTCTTTTTCTGCACACTGTTCCCATATTCTTACAGTTTTTGGTGGTGGCTTCGCGTCCTGATGCGGAAAAGTCTTCTGATGAAAACTGATGTCAGCGCGCCAGGGCGGGGCATATATGGCTCCGCTGACGTGACGTCCATGGACGACTTCAGGGCGGAGCAATACGGCGCCGGCGCGCAGAGATGCTGCTGCGCAAAATTTTCCGGACCAGTCTGACGCCTGGGGATATTAAGGAATCTATGGCTAGACTATGTCTCTACCAGATACATCGTCATCGAAGGTAACTAACTTGTTCTATAATTTGATCCGAGGTCTGCTGTCTTTCGCAGAGAGAGAGGCAGTCTGTTCCATAAACTCACAGGTTGAACTGAAAATGCTCTACCCCCATGCAAGAGTCTGAGTTTTTATTAGAGGGCTGGCTTCTGCTGGAAGCAGTTGACGGCCAGGGCGGTGCCTAGTAAACTTGTTTCGCTAGTAGACCGGACCAGTCATGTGAAAGGCCCTGTGAATAATATAGAGAAATTATAAAAGAATCCTCTTAGCTACCACTAGCCAGTGCAGTTCTGTTTAACTCCGAGGAATCTCATGAAACTCATGGAAGTGACGAGGCTAAATGAGCCGCAGCATTCTTTATACACAAAAGACGTTTGATACAGGATTCTGAAGCTCCCAGAAACCAGGAGTTGCCATAGTCTAACCGATTAAGTATGGTAGCTTGAACAGTCAAAGTTCTTTGTTTGGCCAAGACCAGAGGTAGTAGCTTCCGGACGTTCATTTTACGTTCAGAACATAAACATTTCCACTGTTTGTGCAGCTGAGCTCTGACCTATGTTTATTTTCCATTATATGAAAGAGACTATTAGTTATAGATTCCTTACCTTAGAATTACCCCAGGCGTCAGACTGGATCTGGAGAGTTTTTTCTTCAGCAGTACCCCAGCGCATCGGTAGGTGGCATTGGTCGACTCCGTGTTCGTTGTTGGTGTTGTGATCGCCGAAATGATGTTGCAGTATCTACTTGGATGCCGCCCATCCCCGCTGACGTCAGTTCTTTCTTTTTCCGCGCCAGCCAGCACAGATTCTGAGAGAGCGATACCCTTAGTCACTTTTTGACTACCCCTTTTTCGATTTTTGACAACATCTTTTGAGTCGTTTGACTCCTGGTGCACGTAGGGATGTTCCATCAGCGTACCGGCTTCAAGCCTTGTTACTCCTGTCACAAATTAATGTCGGTCACGGATCCACACCTCATGTGCCTTTAATGTCTGGAGCATGACCACGACCCGAAGTCGTGCTCCGACTGTTGGGCCATGAAAGCTTCTGGAGGCCCAGCAGTCAGCTCCACGCCGCTCGAGGTTCCCGTCAAGAGGGAGGTCAAGGCACCAGTTGCGGAGTCACCACCACCATTAATTGTCGAAGTCTTCGTCTTCGGGTAAGTCAAAGCACCAGAAGGAGGCAAAGAAGCACCGTCGCTCTTTGCCTTCTCTCCGTCTGTCAGCTGACACATGCTAGAAGGCGGAAGGTCGTCGTCCTTTGGCTCCGCCCATGGAACCAGCTGGGACGGCTCCAAGCTTCCCTCCCTTCCGGGGAGCCGTAGCATCCCCTGCACAGCTTCGTGCATTTTACAGAGCTCTCCACTCCTTCTTTGGGCAACCAGACTCCGCTGGCGCGCCTTCGGGCCCCGCGGACCCGGCTGGAGGCTCTAGGCCTTTGATGTCGGCTGCTTCAGACCCGGCGCCGCAGGGCCCCCAGGGATCCATGCCTGGATCCGGATCGGCGCCCGTCAACCTTACGACACCTTCCCTGGCTCTGATACCTTTGAGGACACCACCGCAGCCTCCGACTCCGATTGTGTCCCCAGCCAGCGTCGACCCTGGCCTTCTCCTCGATATGGACACGGAGCCGTACCGGCGCTGGGGGGTACTTTTGTACCATTGTTCATCCCTGGTGTTCCTTTTCCTCCTGAGTGGCAGACAGGTGAGGATGAGGAGGACTGGGAAGGGTCAGTTGACCCTTTGGCAGACCAGTCAAAGGAGCCGGACTGGAGAGAGGAGTTGTGTGTGGCCAGTGGTCTTGATACATCCCCAGACCCTGGTATGCTTTCTCCCCCTTCCGTGGCCACGGAGGAGGGAGCCTCCTACGATGTGGTGTTGCGTATGGTGGCTAAGGCCTTGGCGCTTGAGCTTCCTACAGTGCCAATCAGGACTAACCTCCTGAATGAGATGCTTCAGCCTACAGTCGCCTCTTCGGAGTCCCTGCTGCCTTTCATTAAGCCCTCACAGATATCCTACTGGGCACTTGGTCCAAGCCCAGCACAGGGGCTCCTGTGGACAGGATGATTGCCCAATGCCACTGCCCGGCTCTGGGCGACCTACTGTTCCTCTCCCAACACCCTAATCCTGAGAGCTCGGTGGTCCAAGCCTCAACCTCAAAAGGCACGTTCCCTACTGCACCCCCAGCTAGGGAATCCAAATAGCTGGACCATCTTGGGAAGATGTTTTCTTCCTCCAGCTTAGAACTGTGGTCGGTGAACACCACATGTCTCTTGGGCCATTATTCCCACTCCGTGTGGAACATGGTTACGCAAGTGCTGCCACAGAGCCGGAGGAGGCCCAGACTGTACTCTCCCGTGCGCTTGTCAAGGGTAGATATGTAGCAAAGTTCGCCATCCGCTGTGGGCTGGACACCGCCAATTCGCTGGGCAGGACGATTTCTACGTCAGTAGCCCCAAGACTCTACGCCTGACTGAGGTCTATTAGCTTCTCCGGGGATGTCCTATCGACCGTTTTGGACAAGCCTTTTGATGGCCGTCGCCTGTTTCACGACAAGACGGGCAACGCGCCCGAGCGCTTCAAGGAATCTAGGGCTACTGCCAGATTCATGGACCTCGCTACCACCTTGCGCCCTGTGCACTCTGCCTTTCGTGACTATGGAAGGGGTGCCCCACCATGCTCCACCCAGGGCTACAGGCCGGTGTAAGCTGCTCAGCCTCTGCGCGGCCGGGGACGTGGGACCCAGCACCATGGCTCTAGGGGCCAGCAGGTGAGCCAGTCCACCAGTGCACCCTCTGCAACAACCTTCCTAGCCTGACCTTTCAGGGCCACCAGTTGCCAGTGGGCGGTAGGATCCGCCATCACCTCCCCACTGGCACATCATCACGTCGGACAGGTGGGTTTTGCAAATACTCCGAAGGGGCTACTCCCTCCCCTTCGAGACTACCCCTCCCTCCATGCCACCAACACTACATCGCATGTCGAAGGATCAGTTGGCCCTTCTCCCTCAGGAAGTTGCCGCTCTCTTGGCTAAGGGAGCTATCAAGCGAGTCCCTGTGCCAGAAGTACGTTGTAGTTGCTACTCCTACTACTTTCTGGTGCCCAAGAAGAACAAAGGCCTGCGTCCTATCTTAGATCTCGGGAAAGTCAACCGCTTTCTCTGGAAGGTGAAGTTCAAAATGTTGACATTGGCTCAGGTCCTGTCTGCCCTCGACCCTGGAGGCTGATTGGTAGCGTTGTACTTGCAGGATACGTATTTTCACATCCCTGTCTTACCTGCCCACCGGCGTTACCTACGGTATACCACGACCACTTTCAATTTACCGTGCTCCCCTTTGGCCTTACCAGCGCCCCTCGGGTGTTCACCAAAGTGATGGCGGTGCTCGCAGCCCATCTACGCAGATCAGGGGTCCCTGTCTTCACCTATCGCGACGACTGGCTGTTGAAGGCAGGCTCGCCCCAGCCTGTCGACTCCTACTTCCAGACTATGGCCGACCTCCTGCATTCGCTGGGGTTCTCCATCAACGTGCCGAAGTCACACCTGACTCCCTCTCAGAAGCTCCCTGTAAGAAACTGGCTCTATATATACTGCACCAAAGTGAGGTACAGTGTGTATAGAGTCCAAGAGTATCCAGAGGTTTGGCAGAGGTTAAAGTTAGATAGAACCTTACTCTCTAAGGTGGTAGCTTGGTCGAGCAGTAAGGCAGTATCAGAGGACAGTGTAAAGCATTTGATGTACACACTCAGTCAGCATATGGTCTCACACACTCCAGAACTGAACTCTAGGCCAATTGTTTTGTATAAAGAAATATACTGTTGTTTTATTTCTAGAACCAAGCAAGCCTGGTACAGGTAAGCATATAAATACTTTGCAGTAGTAATTGTCTTGTTTAGTTAGAGGTACGATTTTTAAAGAATATTATTGTATTTCAAAGGTTGACAAACTTTTTCACATAGAATCACCAATGTTATCCAATGGGTGGAAATTCACTTAGCAGGTAAGTTACTTTTGCGTTAATTTTGTAATCCAGTGCTGGACTCCTAGATTCAGCACTGGGACATCTACTTAAAACAGGTAAGTAATTACGTTTTTGCAGTTTGTACGATTTTTTTAAAGAATATTCTTGTATTTCAAAAGTTGACTCTTAGAAACTTTTTCACAAAGAACCCCCAATGTTATCCTATGGAAGGAAATTCAATTCACAGGTAAGTTACTTTTAAGTTACTTTTCTTACTCAGTGCTGGACACCTAGGTTCAGCACTGATATGTTTCCTGCAAACAGATGAGAAAATTTGGTTAGGTTATTTGTGCGATTTTTAAGCCAGTCGGGCTGTACAAGCAAGTGGGCTCAGGCTTGCAACTCTGTTACGGGGGGATACCTTTTGTTCTCTTCTCCAAAGCCCAGGGGTGACGGGTGCAGGGGTGTTCGTAGGCATCGGGGTTTTCCTTACCGGAGCAGTAGCGGTTGAGGGGTCTGCGTGCAGAGGCTGCAGGCGACGTCGGATAGTCCAGGAGGGGTGAAACCATGATGAACTCTAGCTCTTGACGGCTTGGGGAACTTTGTTGGCACCAGTGGTCCACTTTAACTTGGGCCGTAGGTTATGGGTTCAGTGGTGGAATAGAGTGTCTGATATTGATGGTTCCGGAGGCCTCAGAGTCTTTTCTTTTGGAGATTCTTTAGAACAGGTCCGCTGTTCATGGAAGGTCTTGAGTCTTTTTCAAAGACAAGCAGTCCTCCCAAGTTTCTGGAGTAACAGCTGCAGGACAAGTCAACTTTGGCGCCATTTTCGAGGAATGAAGGCAGGCCAGCAGGGTTGGTACCAGGTCACTTGGTTGTTTTCGCTTCTCAGCTTGTGCGGTTCTTCTGTGTCCTCGCTATTCTTAGGTCATCAGGATCTTCTTCTCTGGTGCCAGGTGCTTCCCTAAATACTGAATGTAGGGGTGTTAGTGGAGTGTAGGGTGGTAGCTAAGGGACTATTGACCTTTGGGGTCATTACGCCCCCTTTATGACCACTTACTGTGGGAAGTGGGCATAACCTTGTCCAGGAAGTAGAATGCCATCACTAAGATTACTTAATTGTGTCCACCTCACAGTAGCCCACCTTAGGAATAGTCCTATCCTGGGGTGGCACACCTACCTGGCTAGCTTATTTCCCACCTGTGCAGGTGCTGGTTGGGGGGGCTTCCTTTCCTATGAGGGTGAGCCAGATTCGCATTCCAAAGGCGGAAGCTTCTTTGAAGCTCGCCGGCCCCTGGAGGCTAATCTGAAGGTCATCCTTTGGGAAGGGGGTGTTACACCTTCTTCCCGGACAGGCTTTTGTTCTGGGTCTCCGGAGAGCAAAGGCTCTCGCCCTATGAGGTTAGAACAGCATCTCGGGTGGCAGGCTGACAGAAACCAGTCAGCAAAGACTTCAGAGACTGGTAGGTTTTCAGGGGACTCCTCTGAGGGGCCAGCCAGGTGCATGTATTGGTAAATGCAACACTGGCATCAGTGTGGGTTTTCCAATATTAGATGTTTGATACCAAACATCCCTATTTTCAGTGAAGTCATCATTTAGCTGGGGAACTCGTTTTCACAAGTGTCATGCTTATGTTTTAAAATGTCTTCACTTTTCACTTGCAGTGGCAGTCTTAGGACTGAGCAGAGGGGCATATCTGCTCATGCAGATATGCCCTCACATGTAATAGCAGCCTGCCTTTTGGCTATGAGGACTGCTGTAGGGTGACTTACAAATATGGCATACAGTTGTAGGGTACATGGCACAGAGGGATGTATCTGAAAGAGACACGTTAGTGATAGATTCTTTACCTTAGAATATCCCCAGGTGTCAGACTGGATCCGTAAAGTTTTTGTAGCAGTACACCCATGCGCGCTGACGTCAATTCTTTCTTTTTCCACGCCAGCATGCGCAGATCCGGATAGAGCACGTACCTTAGTCACTTTTTGACTACTCCTTTGGGACTTTTGTCTCCCCCTTTTTTCTCCTGGTGCGCGTAGGGATGCCTGGATTTAAGTCTTGTGGGGCCTGCCGTCACAACAGGTTGGTGGTGGATCCCCATGATGTTTGCCTCTGCCTGGAGACCGAACACGACTCCGGTCCTGTCTTGCCATGGCCCGAAGGCCGTGAGGGAACCGGTGCCAGAAACTGCTGGAGGCCCGGCACTCGTCCCAACGCCGCTCCAGGGACGGGGCCGCAGTCGTCCCTCCTCGGGCTCCAAACCTCGGATTCCGGTATACAACGACATGAAAAGTAGAAGAAGAAGCGGGTTTGCTCTCCGACGTCCCCACGTTGGTCCTCGGATGTGGACGAGGGGGACAGGGGTTCTGCCCCGGCGGCTCCTTTGGAGCCTGGGAGTCCAACGGCCTACCCGCCTTACCCGGGTTTGTCGGCAACTCCCAAACAGGTACAAGAGTTTCTTGCCACCATGGACCGCCTTTTTAGTCCTCGGGCTCCCGCCGGCGGGCCTTTGGGCCCCGCGGTCCTGTGTCCAGATCCTGTTGGCCCGTCGGCGCTCCCGGCGGATCCAGCTTTGGTGCCACAGGATCCTACACCGTTGGCTCCGGCCCCGACGCCACAAGGTCCGGCGTTTCCGGCGCCGCCTCCGGCACAGCAGTCGGTGCCGTTCACTCCGCCCGTGTCCGGGTTCCAGGACCATTTGGTTCCTGCCTGGGATCTGCATTGGGACACGGCGCCGGCCCGGCCTGTACCGTTTCCCACGCCATTTGTCCCTTCTCCGGCTCTTCCACTGCGCCAGTTCCTCCTGCAACAGAGGTGGAGGATGACTGGGAGGAGTCTGAGGACCCTCTGGCCCGTCAGTGTGACTCCGAGCAGGACTGGGTGGACGATCTGGAGGACGCCGACGACCTCGATGTCTCTTCTGACCCGGGGTTTGCCTCTCCCCCACCTACAATGGAGGAGGGCGTTTCCTACACGATGGTGCTCCATCGGGCTGCTGAGGTCCTCAACCTCGATCTTCCGACGGTGGCCCTCAAAACTAACCTTCTCACGAGGTGCTCCAGACGGCGTCTACTTCGTCGTAGCCACTGCTTCCCTTTAATGACGCCCTCACTGACGCCCTGTTGGGCACTTGGTCGCGGCCGGCCACGGGGGCCCCTTTGGATAAGAATGTCGCCAGGCGTCACCGCCCGGTGCCTGGTGACCCCGCGTTTCTGACCACTCATCCCACGCCTGAGAGTCTGGTCATCCAGGCCTCAACGTCGCAGAGTACCTTTCCACCGGATAAGGATTCTAAGAAGCTGGAACATGTCGGTAAGCGGTTGTTCTCTTCGGCCAGCTTGGGGCTGCGGTCGATGAACACCGCCTGCTTATTGGGCCGCTATTCCCATGCGGTGTGGGATACCGTTGCTCAGGTGTTGCCTCAGTGTCCTGAGGAGGTCCAGGCTGTCCTTTCCCAGGCGGTTGCTGAGGGTAAGGATGCGGCTAAGTTCGCCATTCGGTGTGGTTTAGACACCGCTGACTCGTTGGGCAGGGCGATTTCTACGACTGTGGTGCTGCGTCGCCACGCCTGGTTGCGATCTACTGGGTTCTCGCCCGATGTCTGGAGCTCGCTTTTGGATATGCCCTTTGATGGCACTCGCCTGTTTGGAGATAAGGCCGACAGTGCACTGGAGCGTTTTAAGGACTCACGGGCCACGGCCAAGTCCTTGGGTGTTTCCATGAAGAGCCCGGCCACTCCTGGTTTTTGTTCCTTTCGTGGCCAAGGCAGGGACGCCCAGGAACGTTTCTTCAGCAAGCCTATGCAAAACCAGCCTCAGCGCGGACGCGGCTTCCGCAGGGGCGGCTTTTGGAATCAGCGTGAGGGGCAGTCCACCTCTGCCCCCGCTGCTTCTACCTCCAAACCTTCCTAATCCGAGCTTTGTGGAGCACCCCACGCCAGTGGGTGGCAGGATTCGCCAAAACCTCCCCCACTGGCACGCTATTACATTGGACAAGTGGGTGTTGCAGATCATCCGCAAGGGTTACTTCCTTCCCTTTCAGTCCACCCCTCCAGCCATGCCACCTCGGTACCACCGCATGTCGGGGGAACACTTGCCGACTCTCCAGCTGGAAGTTGCGGCCCTCTTGGCCAAGGGGGCCATCAAGTGTGTTCCTGGGCCAGAAGTAGGGAATGGTTGTTGTTCCCACTACTTTCTGGTCCCCAAGAAGGACAAAGGGGGTCTGCGTCCCATCTTGGACCTCCGGAACGTCAATCGCTTTCTCCGGAAGCAGAAATTCAAAATGCTGACTCTGGCTCAGGTCTTGGCTGCCCTCGACCCTGGAGACTGGATGGTAGCGTTGGACTTGCAGGACGCATATTTTCGCATCCCCGTCCAGCCGGCCCACCGGCGTTACCTGCAGTTCACGGTAGGCCCGGAGCATTTTCAGTTTGCTGTGCTCCCCTTCGGCCTTACCTGCGCCCCTCGGGTGTTCACGAAAGTGATGGCGGTGGTCGCAGCTCATCTGCGCAGGTCAGGGGTATCAGTCTTCCCTTACCTCGACGACTGGTTGTTGAAGGCGGGCTCGCCCCATGCAGTCGTCAACCACCTTCATACTATGGCCGACCTCCTGCTTTTGCTGGGGTTCTCCATCAACGTCCAAAGTCGCACCTGAGTCCCTCTCAGAAGCTCCCCTTCATCGGAGCGGTTCTGGATTCAACGCTGTTTCGGGTTTATCCTCCCGAGCAGCGAGGCCCGGATATTCAGGCTATGATTCCGATCTTTCAGCCTCTGTCCCGGGTTTCAGTCAGGATGACCCTCCGGCTTCTGGGCCTGATGGCCTCCTGCATCCTGCTGGTGCAACATGCCAGATGGTATATGCGGGCTCTGCAGTGGGGCTTGAAGCTCCAGTGGGCGCAACATCAGGGCAACCTGTCCGATCATGTCCAGATCTCGGAGGGCACTGCACAGTAGGTGCAGCGGTGGCTCACGAATCGCGATAGGGTCAATGGCAGATCCCTCTCCCTTCCCCAACTGGAGCACACAGTGGTGACGGATGCGTCCCTCCTGGGATGGGGAGGCCGCATGGAAGAGGCGGAGTTCAGAGGCCTCTGGTCTCCGGCGGAGTCTCGGCTCCATAGCAATCTATTGGAGCTTCGGGCGATCCGACTTGAACTGAAGACATTCCTTCCCTCTGTCCGGGGAAGTGTGGTGCAGGTGTTCACGGACAACACCACCGCCATGTGATATTGCAACAAACAGGGCGGGGTGGGGGCCTGGACCCTACGTCTGGAGGCTCTGCGCCTCTGGACATGACTGGAACATCTAGGCATCACCTTGGTGGTTCAACACCTGGCAGGTTCTCTGTAAGCGAGGGCGGAAAAACTCAGCCATCGGTGCTTGATGGATCACTAATGGCGTCTGACCTCGGACGTGGTGCAAGGTCTCTTTCAGCAGTGGGGAGAGCCTTGGTTAGATCTTTTCGCCACCAAAGAGAACGCGCAATGTCATCAGTTCTGCGCGTTGGAATTTCCAAGGCGGCACTCGCTCGGCAACGCTTTTCGTTGCAGGTGGAGTTGCGGTCTATTGTACGCCTTTCCGCCTATACCACTTTTGCCCAGAGTGCTGAAGAAGATTCGGCGCGACCGGGCCCAAGTCATTCTTATGGCTTCGGATTGGGCACGAAGATACTGATATCCCGAGCTACTCAGCATGGCGATCGATCCCCTGATCCGTTTGCCTCTTCGGCAGGATCTTCTGTCGCAGCAGCAGGGGACGGTCCTCCACCCGAACCTGTCCAGCACCTCCATGCGTGGAGATTGAGCAGCGACAGTTGACAGCCTTCGATCTTCCTCCCGAAATCTGTGATGTTATTCTGGCAGCCAGGCGTCCCTCCACTAAAACGGTATATGCCTGCAGGTGGAAAAAGTTTGTGGCATGGTGCATAGCGAAGGCTGTGGATCCCCTTTCTGCCACTCTTTCTGAGGTCCTTCTGTTCCTTCTTTCTTTGGCCCAGCAGGGCTCTGCTCTGGGCACTATCAAAGGTTATCTTTCAGCCATCTCCGCCTTTTTACGGCTTCCAGATCAGCCTTCTCTTTTTAGGTCCCCGGTTGTTAACCGTTTCCTGTAAGGCATTACGCATAACGTTTCCTCCCGTGCCGTTCATAATGCCTCAATGGGACTTAAACCTTGTCTTGACATATCTGATGTGCGCTCCCTTCGAGCCACTTCATAACTGTCCTTGGCGTCTTCTCACTCTCAAGACGGCTTTTCTGGTAGCTATCACCTCTGCCAGACGAGTGAGTGAGCTCCAGGCTCTTTCTTCCAAGCCTCCTTTCCTTTCTGTTCATCCGGACAAGGTGCTTTTAAGGACCCGTCCTTCTTTCTTGCCAAAGGTTGTCACGCCCTTCCACATAGGGAAGACTATCACTTTGCCCACCTTCTTTCTGCATCCTCCAAGAGAGGAGGAGAGGCTCCACCGTCTGGACCCAAAACGTGCGCTTGCATTCTATCGGAAGCGTACGCAGCAGCTCCGGGTGGATGACCAGCTCTTTGTTGGCTACGTGGGCACCAAAAAAGGTCGGGCTGTGCACAAACGGACCATCTCGCGGTGGGTTGTTCTGTGTATCAAAGCATGTTACTCCTTGGCTAAGAAGCAGCCTCCTGTGGGGCTGCGTGCCCATTCTACCCGGGCGACGGCAGCCACTACTGCCTTGGGATGCGGCGTCCCCTTGCAGGATATTTGTCAGGCAGCTATGTGGGCTTCGCTGAACACGTTTACCAAGCATTACTGCCTTGACAGTCAGGTCCGGAGGGACGGCTTCTTTAGCCGTTCTGTTCTCCGTGTCTTTCTGGTGTAATCTTTTCGCAGACGCACCACCGGGGTTGGTATTGCTGGGGTATCTATTCTAAGGTAAGGAATCTACCACTAACGTGTCTCTTTCAGATGCACAAGTTACTACTTGTGTAACGATATATCAGTAAGAGACATTAGTTAGTGATTCCTTACCACCCCACCCATCCTCCCCGTTCTGCGAACTGATTTCTAGGGTTAAGGTAATCTCTTTCAGGGCCCTAGTTTCTTGGCACCAGTGGTCAGTTTCTTGCATGGCTCTGCGTTCCTGGCGCGGAAATAGTGTACAGAACAGACGTCAGCGCGCATTGGTGGCACCTAAGTAGGCTCCGTGACGTCATCTCGGCGCTTACGACGCCAGTGACGGACACGGAGCCGCACGACGCCACCTACTGACGCGCAGGTGTACTGCTACAGAAAACTTTCCGGATCCAGTCTGACGCCTGGGGATATTCTAAGGTAAGGAATCTATCACTAACTAATGTCTCTTACAGATATATATCTCTGGGTCTTGCTTCCTGTCGACACATCGGATCCTGCGGATCCATTGGACCCTAGGCTCAGTTCATCTTCTTTTCCGAAACCAGAACTCTCACTTCTGCAACGACTTTCTGGCTCTCTGCTTTCTTTCTCTCAACCCCTTATACATACGGGGGTTTTCGTGCTGTTCTTGACGGCTTGTGGTGCCGTTGCCTCCCATTGTTTTCCGCTCTTTTCAGAGCTTCGTGGTCTGGTGTTGGCTGCTCTGGCATTCTGGTCCCCACTGTGTTTCGTCACCTTGTTGACGGCTAAGTTCTCTGGGGAACATGGTGGGGTTCAGTCATGTGAGGAAGTGGCTCTGTATATACTGTTCCCAAATAGGTACAGGGTGTACAGAGTCCACAGTCCCCAGAGGTTTGGCAGAGGCTAAAGTTAGATATAACCTTACTCTCTAAAGTTGTAGCTTGGTCGACCAGTAAGGCAGTATCAGAGGACAGTGTAAAGCATTTGTTGCACACACTCAGCCAGCAAATGGTCTCACACACTCAATAACTGAACTCTAGGCCAATGGTTTATATAAAAAATATATATGTTTGTTTTATTTTAGAACCAACAACAGGTATTAAGATATACTTTCTCAGAATGAGATGCTTTAGGTAAATACTTTTGCAATATGCATTTGGCTTTTGTAGATATTTACAAGTTGTTGCAATAGGCAACACAGTTTAAACACGGTAATGCATTGAGTTCAATGCAAGTTTCAGGTTCTTTGCAATAGATTAGTTTCAGGATTACTTTTGTAATTCCAGGACTGGATCCTAGATACAGTCCTGGGACAGTTCTTAGAAACAAGTGATAAAAGTCGACTTAGTTACTATTTGTAAGTAATATTTTGCTATTTTAAAAGTTGACACTTAAAAGAAATTTCATAGAAAACAGTCAATGATTCCCTATGGAAGAAATTGCAAGTTGCAGGTATAGTATATTCTCGTTACTTTTGTAATCCAGTACTGGGTGCCTAGACTCAGTACTGAAACCTTTATCAAAAACAGGTAAGTAATTAAGTTTTTACAATTTATACGATTTTTAAGAAATATTTAAAGTTTGCAAAAATCAACACTTCGAAGAAATTTCACAGAAAAACAATCAATGATTTCCTATGGAAGAAAATTGGGTTACTGGTAAGTACGGTTATGAATATTTTTCAGGGTCAGTGCTGGGCACCAAGATCCAGCACTGGGAGCTCACCTAATAGCAGGTGAGTATTTTCGTTACTCGGCTCAATTTTGGTGAATATTTTAAGCTTTGAAAACTCCACACTTAGAAGAAATTTCAGAAGAAACCAGTCAATGTTACCCCATGAAGAAAATTCAGTTATCGGCTTTATGGTAAGTACTCGACTGGCAAAGTTAAGGTCCTGGGCACAGACTCGGGGGTCTCCCAGGGTCAGGTAGGTACAGTAGTTACACCCTCCGCGGCACAGGGGCAGCCGGGTGCAGAGAAAGTTAGGCCCAATGTTATCCTATGGGAGGCCAGGGGATCTTGGTTGGTGGCTGCTGACTAGCAGGCCACGTGGCTGTGGGAGCTGGGCTCCTGGTCACTTGCTCAGGGCAAATGGGGAAGTAGATAGGTGCAAAGGTTACACTGCCAGGGCCACTCGGGCGGCTGGGTGCAGCGTGCTTTCGAGCCGTCGGGCGCTCAATTGATTTCAATGGGAAAGCTCCGGTTTAGAGAGAGACTGCAAGCTTGGGTCGAAGATTCTTCAGGTGCCACCAACACTTTGAGAGGTAAGTTGGGTAGTTGGAGGATAGGTAGGTACCCAGGAGTTGGGCACAGGGGGCCGCAGGGCGCAGGGTGCAGGGGTGCCTTTTGAAATCTTACCCTCTATTGATCGCGGTTGGGGGGGAAACCTGGTTCTGAGGCTGCAGGCGGCGTCAGGAGCGTCGAGGGAAGTCCTTGGGTGCCGGACTCGGGGTCACTGTCACCGGGGGTCGTCCTCGTGGTCTTTGTTCACTCCGGCACAGGCCAGGCTTGGCGGGTGCAGAGTATGCAAGGTTCGCAGTTCCGGGCTGATGCCAGGGATTAGATGCTGAGTTTGAGCAGAGCCTCTGCTCATGGGAGTCCCAGGTGCTTAGAGCCAGAAGGTAGCCAGGTCCGGTGTTTGTGAGGTTGCTGGCCACAAGAGGTGCCGGGTTGTAGCAGGAACAGGTTTGAGGGTCGACAGGCCGGTACGGCTGGGGCCAAAGCAGTTGGTGTCTTTCTCTTCTTAGCAGCTGCAGGGCAGGTCTTCTTTCTACTTGCTCTTCTTTGTATTTCGGAATCTGGAATCTGGGGAAGGAAGGTTCAGGGTGCCCCTAAATACTAGATTTAGGGGCGTTGAAGGTAGGTAAAGGGCAGGGACCAATGGGTCCCTTTCCTGGGGTGGGTACACCCCCTATTCTGCCACTCTCCTGTTGGAGGGGGGCAGTAGCCTAGTCCTGATTATGTAGGGCCTCCCATCTTCAAGAGGGCGAGTGCCTGGAGATGTGCTTCACCTCGCCTCCCCCACCTGAGGGGTGGAGTTGGCCGGCTGACACATCCCCTGTCGTTATTTGGGGTTTCCGGTCAGACTTCCCGCCAGAGAGGGGGTTGCAAGTGGCCTAGGGAAGCTCACAGAGGTGGCATGCCTTTGAAGCTTCCCCCTGTCCATCCTGGGGGAGGAGACCTAGCACCTCGCCCAGGATGTGCATTTTTGCGGGCCCAGGAGAGCAGGGGCTCTCCTACCCAGGGGTCCAGCAACATGCTGTGTGGCAGCCTAGGCAGCCTCTCAGACCAGATGTGGATAGTAGTTTAGGTTTCAGGGGGCATCTCTAAGATGCCCTCTGTGGTGCTTGGTACATTAAATCCCACACTGGCATCAGTGTGGGTTTAATGTGCAGAGAAATTTGATACCAAACTTCTCGGTCTTCAGTGTTGTCATTATGGTGCTGTGGAGTTCGTGTTTGACGAGCTCTCAGCTCCATGTACTCTTAAATGGCAGCACTGCACTTACAGTGCCCAGGAATCGACCTGGGTACTGTAGGGGCACAGGGCTCATGCTCCTGTGCCCACACCACTGGCATAGGGCACCCAGCTAGAGGGGTGGCTGATGTATGCCAGGGCAGTGTAGGTGGTGGGCATGGCACACAGGGATGTGTGCCTTGTCGACTTTGCTTTGTCTTGTACCCAGACCCTCAGCCTGCAAGGGCAGTGTGTGTGTGTGTGTTAGGGTACAGGGCATCTAAGGGTGGCACAATGAGTGCTGCAGCCCTTAGACGCCTAACCTGGTCACAAGGCCCTGGGTACCTAGGGTACCATTTACCAGGGGCTGACATGTGGCCAGGGTTTGCCAATTTGGAGGATTTTGTTTAGGGAAGGAACATAGGCCCTGGGCACCTGATTGGCAGGAGTCCAGGGCACACTCAGTCAAAGTACATTCAGCAAAAAGTGGGGGCAAACCATGCAAGAAAGATGGCACTTTCTCACAAGTCACAGACCCGCCTCCTCTATGGGTATGGCTTTGGTATCTATTCTAAGTTAAGGAATCCGCGTCTAGATGTCTCTATCAGATGGACTAGTTACTTTCCTTCGGTAACGATGTATCTGGTAGAGACACAGTCTAGCCGCAGATTCCTTAACGTCCTCCCCGTTCTGCGAGGACCTTTTCAGGTTGGGTTTCCCGCATTCGCCTCCCTCCGGGTTGCTTTGTCTTTCTGCAGGGTAACATCTTTAACTTGACTCCTAAACGGGATGCTTCATTCTGTTTTGCTTGCTCTGCTCTACCCATTCTCATGATTGGGGGGTATGTTCATGTGTCCTTTTACATAACTACGCCCTGGGTCGTCCAGTGTGGGGTCTACTCATGTTCACCTCCCTTCTCAATCGCCTTGGGGTCTCTTACCTCCCCAGCAGTCCATTGGTTTGAAGTCTACTGGCTCTGCCTCAGTCTATAGGTCTCTGACAAGGGATACGATGTCCCTTTCTGGGGCCGAATTGTGGTGGATTGACATTGCTCATGTGTTCCGGACTTGTTGCCCTTCAAAGTTCTATATTGTGGTTGTAGACTTTGTCGTCTGTCATGATATTTTTTCACATCATCTTCTGTCTCCGGGGCGGGTTTAGCCTTTGCTTTTGCGGGGTTGCTTCTCAGAGCGGTGTTCTGCTCTTTCCCTTCACTATTTTTCAGTATACAGTGCCTGGCACTGTCATTTATGGTTAAATGTAAATGTAGTGCATTTATATAGCGCACCGCACACCCCCGAAAGGGTCTCTCAGGCGCTGTACACATACCGCTGTAGAACCGTTCCTGGCCTTTCCCTGTGAAGTGCCCACTCCTGGGCACCCCCAAGGTGAAGCCAGGCATCCTAGCGCTTTTGGGGCCGTTGTGGAGATTAAGCAAGCTATTTCCCAGAGTTGCAGAGTTAGGCCCATGATTAGAATAGGCACCGAGGCGAGAATTATCGGGTCCGGGGAAATTGAGCCCAAGACCCGCCGAGGCGGGAATTGAACCCTGGTCCGGGCCAGACCTCTGCATCAGGGTCTGCCGCTCTAACCATTGAGCCACACTTCTCCACTGTTTTTCACCATTCCATTTGTTTTTGTTTTCATCTTTTTCGCACACTGTTCCCATATTCTCACAGTTTTTGGTGGTGGCTCCGCGTTGTGGCGCGGAAAAGTTTCTCCGATAAACTGACGTCAGCGCTCCGGGAGGGACTTATATGGCTCCGCTGACGTCACGTCCGTGGACATCGGGGCGGCGCCATGCGGCGCCGCCCCTGGCGCGCAGAGGTTCTGCTGCGGAAAGTTTTTCGGATCCAGTCTGACGCATGGGGATATCCTAAGTAAAGGAATCTGCGGCTAGACTGTGTCTCTACCAGATACATAGTTTTCGAAGGTAAGTAACTTGTCCGTTACTTACATTTGGTAACTTTGGTGGAAACTGTGTGTTACTGCAGATTCCTCACCACTCTTCCACTTTCCTGTGCAGTGGTCTGTAGGAAGCTGGCTCTGTATATACTATACTAAAATGAGGTACAGTGTACACTCAGTCCAGTGGATCTCCAGAGGCTTTACAGAGGCTCAAGTAGATAATACTAATGCTCTCTTTTTTGGTAGTGTGGGTGAGCAGGTATGCTTATCATAGGGCAGTGCTAAGCACTTGTTGTACACACAGGGAAGAAATGATTGCACACACCCACTAACTAAATCGGAGACCAATGGTTTGTAAAAATATTAGTTTACTATATTTATTTCAAAGAACCAAGGATACATTGTTGCATTAAAATAGGTTTTTTCAATACCGCTTGTTTTTCAATGTAAAGAGTGCATTTTACAATCAGTGTAATGTAATCCTGTGGGAGGAAACACGATCCACAATATGCAGATAAATAAGCTTTGCACAATATTGAGCTTTTGGATGAAGAATACGTTCCAGGCAAGGTTCAGGTAAGTGACCTCACTTCACCACCAGCGGCAGTGGAGCGGCCGGATGCAGAGGTCAAACTCAGGACCTGGTACAAATGTTATCCAATGGAGAATGGAGGCAATCAAAGTGATACTGCTTAAAGGTAAGTAGAACCTTTTGGTAACCCAGTTCCTGCGGGTTGAGGTAAGCATAGGGAGGGCCACAAGGCAGCACCAAACTTACACCCTCTTCGGCCAGGTGCAGAGTGCCAACACAGATTCGGGTGCCAATGCAAACCGGTGAGCTATTTCAAACTTGGAAGAAGGCTGCAGGTTCAGGCCAGGAGGCTGGATGAAATAAACCTACAGCTGCGCAGGGAAGTTGGGATGTGTTGGAGCATCCGGACACCATCGGTAGATCGCGGTTGGAGGGGGGCGGGGTTCGTACAGAGGTTTCAGGCATCGACATGGAGTCTTGCAGGGGTCTACTAACAAGGGTCTATCCTCAGGATCACTGAGGAACCTTTTCTGGACCGGTGGGCCTCTTGGACTAGGGCCATGCAGAGGTGGTTGTCTTCAGGCAGAGTTTTGGTATTTAAACTTGAATTTCTTCTGGACATTTAGACGACAGACAGTCCTCCCAGGTTTCTGGAAGTCGCTGGGCTGCAGGACGAGTCTCTTATGTAGCAGAGTCTTTGAGGGCTGCAGACAGGCTGGTAGGGCTGGGGCCAAGTCAGTCAGTGTCTTCAGTCTTTGCTGCTGCGCACCTGTTCTTTGTCCTCTTCTTCGTAGGTCATCTGTAATCTGAGGATTAAGGTTTAGGGGTGCCCCTAAATACTTAATTTAGGGGCGTTACAGTGGTTAGAAGGTACTAGCCAATGGGATATTTATCTTTAGGGTGACTACACCCTTTATATGTCCACTCCCTCTGGAAAAGGGGGCATATCCCTAATCCTGTTGACTAGAACTTCCAAAACAATATGGAGGATTTTCGGGGGGGGGGGGGGAGGTCACTTCAGCTCAGGGCACCTTAGGGGTGGTCCTGTCTGAGGGGGGACACACCTCTCTTGTTTACTAATTTTCCCACTGACCTTACTGCCGAAAGTGGGGCTAGCATCTCCACTAGTTGGAAAGGCCTCATACAGCATAACAAAGGGCAGGAAGCCTTTGAGGCTCACCGTCGTTCTATGATTTTCCTGCTTGGGGTTAGGTGTGAAGCACCTCCACCCAGAGCAGGCTTTGTTTCTGACCCAGGACAGCAAAAGGATCCCACCTCAGGGGTTAGAAACATGTCTAGAGATGGCAGGCTGATGGAGACCAGTCAGGCACACACTAGTGGTTTGGTAGGTTTGCAGGGGCACCTCTGAGGTGCCCTTTGAGTGCATTTATTAATGAATTTAACACTGGCATCAGTGTGGTCTCATTAATCTCAGATGTTTGCTGCCAAACATCTTAGAATTTGGTGAAGCCATCATGGAGCTGAGGAAACCGTAGTGACAAACTCCCCGCCCATGTACTCAGTATGACTTCACTGTGCACTTATATTGTCTAAGAATGGACTTCGACACTATAGGGACATATTTGCTCATGCAGTTATGCCCTCATATGAGGTATAGCGCACCCTGCCTTAGAATGTAAGGCCTGCTGTAGGGGTGACCTACCTATTCCTTTTGTATTGCTGGTAGGCCTGGCACACAGGGATGTTTGCCAGGTTGACTCTTCACTTTTTTCTGCACCAAAACACGCAGGCTGCAGTGGCGGTGTGCATGTGTTTGGTGAGGGGTCTCTTAGGGTGGCACAATACATGCTATAGCCCTTAGATACCCTCCCCGGTCACAAGGCCCTTGGTACCACTGGTACCTTTTACAAGGGACTTATACGTGTACCAAAGGTGTGCCATTTGTGGAAACAACGGTGCAGATTTTTTGAAAGAGCACAGGCACCGAGAACCTAGTTAGGAACGAAGTGCACATTCAGTCAAAGATGGATCAGAGTCAAGCAAAAAGTGAGGGGCAACCATTTCAAAAGGAGTACTTTTCCACATCGCCTCTCTTTACCATCTAAAAGCATTGCAAATGGAGATCTGCACACTGGTACCTCCAGTTCTTTTGTGCTCTGCATCTGATGCACATGACAAAGGTCCTGCAAGAAAATAATATCGGTATGCAAGGATGGCTGTCATATGCGGCTCTGCTCCGTCACTTCCGTGGTGGAATGAAGTCAGTGCAGTGCCACATGATGCGATGTAGCGTCACACATAAACTCTGTAGAGAAAATTCCAGGATCCAGCCTGGCACTTGAGAATATTCTAAAGCGGAGAAATCTACTGTTAGATAGTTTATCCACCAGAATGAGCATTACCATATGTTATTAACTTTTTGTTCTGATGGATACTTCTACCTGCAGATTCCTAACCTTTTGAATATTCCAGGAGGCAGTTTGGATCTGGAAACTTCACAACAACTCTTTCACGCCGTTGGCATTTTGATGTCCATTGCCATTGTCGTGTCCTGGAGCACTTCAACTCTTCTCAAGGAAAAGTTTGAGATTATATATTTTCTTTCATGTTCAAATTAGGTGCCGTTTTTCGTCTGGTTGTCACTGCTGAAAATGTTTGGAATTCCAGCTTTGCTATGACTGTGACAGCCAAATCTCCATCATGAACTCTGATGACATCTAGCTCTGTTGCCTTGAATGCGACCACGACATCGAGATCTATGAATTGAGGGATGAACATCTAATGCCTGGGAAAAGCCCATCCAAGGTCCAAGCCCTCTTTACCACAGTTTTCAAAATCTTCCACAAATGGAAGCTCAAGAAGGAAATACAGGCATCTCAATGCCATTCCTCACTAAGCAAATTAGTGAGGCCTCTGACATCATCTCAACCAATGACAAAGGATCAAGATCATCTGATAGATACATTTTCGGAGGACCTGATGCCTGCGGCTCCCAACAGACTCTTTGTTGGATCCTGACACAGTACTGCCTGCAGTGCAGATTCTATGGCCTCCAGACCCATCGTCCATTGCCAGAATTCCCAACACCTGTGACCCATCTGCATTTTTTAACGCAATGTTTAATTTTTTCAACTGACCCATCATCCCCTCTGGTGCGCCTGCTGTCCCCGTGGGTTCAATGTCATATTCACTGGGTGGAATGTCGATGCAATCTTCACTTCATTTCTACCACTTCCACAAGTATCCTAGGGAAATCTGAACCAAACTCCGGCGCCGGACCCGATGCTGAAGTCGATGCTGCCTGTCCCTGGCACCATGATCCCGACGGCTCTACAGGTTGATAGACTTCTTGCTGCTGATTCTTCACCTTTTGAATATTCCCCAGGTGTCATACTGGATCTCAAAACTGTTTAGCAGTACCTCTATGCGCCTGTAGGTGGCGCCACGCAGCTCCTCACTGATGCTGTTTTGGAAAGCAGAGGCTATGTAGGCACAAGTGATTTGCGCTGACATTGGTTCCTTTCTCTCTATGCCACCATATATGGATCCAGAACTACCTCTTGCCTCTTCGAGACTATTGCCTCAAAATTTTACAGAATGTGCAAGGAAAATGTCACTTCCCAGAACTACAGGTTGTAAACCTATAAGAGACTGTCTCTAAAAATTTCGGTGAGAAATGAGTCATCACTGTTAAGGCCTGCAGCAACTGCATGTCAATAAACCGGAAGGGAATACAAGACCTCAAGGCGAAACTCTACATCTTTAAACACTGGTAGACTCCACAGCGGGACCCCTCCAGGTCAAAACTTCGGTCTCGATCCAGATCAGAAGTCGCAGGAATCGATCCAGCGGTCGGTCTTCTTGTCGATCAAAGTCTTCTGATAAGTCGAAGAAAAAACACAAGAAACGTAATCATTACTGGGCCCCTTCCTGACATTCTCTCTCCCCTCAGACAGCATGGGGGGTGGCGCCATTCTTCTCTATCTTGCTGCTGAAGACTATCTTGCAACTGCTTGCGGCACAACCTAAGTTTCTGGTGCTATCCGCTACTCCATTTCAGATCAAAGAGTTTTGCGAGCCATGCTCAGACACTGCAGTTTCTAACAACTCCCTCTGGCATGCCTTCGAGCCCCTTGGAGCGGAGAGGCCATCCAACTGCAGTACTGCTGCCTGATCCACCCTCAGCGTCGGTTGGACCCTCCATGCTCACCACAGGTTGATGTCTGGCTCCAGTTCCGACTCAACCTCCAGTGCCCTGGTCCATGCTGTTCCTGGAGCTTTGATGCTGATGCCTATTCCATTGCCACTGGAAGTCGAGGTACCTGTTGTGCTCTCTGACTCAGTTGGCACCAGTTGCACCTCGACTAAGACAGCATCTTGCTGCTGTCAAGGCTCTACCCCTTCTGCAAAAGGTAGAACACATAAGCTGCATTCCCTGTTTGGCACAGGTTTGGATAAGAGTACAACAAGGGTGATGAGATTGGCCAACCAGAGCACGAAGAGAATTGGTATGACGAGTGAGGACTCCTTTCAACCCCTGGCCTTGCAACTGAGGGAGTGTTTCTTACGCAATAGTGATGAGGACGGCCACAGTTTTTGACCTCAGCTTGGGAGGCCGTGTAGTTAAAGACCCACGTTCTCTCAGAAGTCCTTCAGCCGGGGCAAACATTTACTCAGCCCATATTACCTTTTAACAAGGCCCTTACGTATATCTTGCTCTTACCTCCTGGCCCAGCACGAGATTGCATGACACCACCGCCCTACCCTGGGTGACTCTGATTTGTTTATCTCAGCACCATTCACCTAAAAGTTTGCCGGTGCAGGCGTCAGCAAGTATGACTAACTCCAACACATTTCGCACTGCTGACCCCTGATAGGGAGTTGAAATGTGTGGAGATGTATGGAGAAAGAGAGTTCTCATCCACCAGCTTGGTGCTTCAATATGTAAATGCCGCCTCCCTTTTGAAGTTTGGGGGTTTAGGTCTTGAGGATTGCCGGCCTGTCTTTGCTTAGGCGATACACGACAGTCTTGATGTGGCAAAGTTCACAATTGTGGCTTGGACATCATGGGGCAGTAGGCATCAGTGTCGCCAGGTGCCCCCACACTTGGCTGCCGTCCACCATTTGTTCAGGCGATGTCCAGTCGCCCCCTCATGAACATTTGGTTCATCAGGTCTCACCTGTGTGGGGACAAGGCAGACTCCACTCTCCTTCTGTTCTAGAGCAGGGCCAGGCACTCTTCCTGGGCTTATTTGCCCCACCTCAACAGCCACATCAGCCCTACCACTCCTTTCGCGACTGAGGCGATGATGCCCACCACTCTGGCGGGTTGCCCAGTCAACTAACCACCTGCTGAGTCCCTTTAGCATGCAATTAGTGGAGCTCATAAAAATGGAGGGAGGCAGGATCTGATGATTCTTCCTAAGTTGGCAGGCCAGAACATCAGACCGGTGGGTCCGGGAAATTGTTTGGCAAGGATATGCTCTGCCTTTTATTACCTTACAACGTCCCCCCAGTGACTCATGGAGGGCCATCAGCCCATTTTGTGGCAGGACGTGCAGGCCCTTTTGGCCTAAGGGGCTTTTGAGAGGGTGTCTGTGCCAAAAGTAGGATGTGGTTGTTATTTCGACTACTCTCTGGTGCTCAAGAAGGATGGAGGCCTTCAGCTTATATCAGATCTTCGTCCTCTCAATGGCTTCAGCATGCTCGCACTGGCCAAGGCTGGTCTGTCCTCTGCCCTGGAGGCTGGATGGTTGCATTGGACTTGCAGGATGCCTATATCCATATGCCCCTCCTGCAAGCCCATTGACGATACTTAAGGTTTGGGATGCAACTGGAGTATTTTCAGTTCACTGTGCTCCCCTTTGGACTCACCAGTGCCGTTTGGGTATTCACAAGAGTGATGGGGGCACTGCAGTGGATCTACAATGATAAAATGTGACCAGCAACCTTTCTCTAGGAAAGCAGATGCACCCTTCTCGACTGACAACTGTGATCACGGATGCCGCCACTCTAGGGTGGGTATTTCATCTGGAGGAACTGGAGATCAGAGACTTCAGGTCGTCAGAAGAGCCCATTTTACTCCTAAATCTGTTGGAATTGCAGGCGATACGGCTTGCTTTCAAGGCCTTTCCCACATCCATTACTGAGTGATTCAGGCCAGATCTTGACAGACAATATAATATCTATGTGGGACATCAACAAGCAGGGAGGCGTGGGTTTGCATCATCACTATCAGATTTGCTTATTTGCAATTCACCTGGCTGGAGTAGTCGTCATGAGAGCAGATAGCCTCAGCCAACCTTTTGCCGACCATGAGTAATGTCTTAAATCCGAGGTAGTACAGCAAGACGAGAAGACATGGATTTTCTTCCGAATTTCTCCAGAGAGGTAGTGCAGAACATCTTTCATCTCTGGAAATCTCCTGAGATACACCTTTTTGCCGTTCTGGAGAACGTTCACTGCCTGAACTTCTGTGCCCTCCAGTGTCTGATACAGGGAGCATTGGTGGAGCTTGTTTAGTTTGAAAAGTGGAACTTTCTGCTTCCCTACATGTTTACTCTCATACTCTTGATTCCTAGTATCTTGAAAAAGATTCACCTCGACTGGGCTCTTGTAATCCTGATCGTCCCAAACTGGCAATGAAGGGTGTGGCATGCAGATCTCATTCACCTTTCCCTGTGCCCTCCACTCTATCTCCGTCACAGGGTAGACATCCTCCTGCAGTCGCGGATGTAGATTCTACACTGCAGCCTCTAGAGCCTCCACCTGAATGCCTGAAGATTGAGCAGGACAACAAGAGTTAATTTTCCTTACCTCCTTTAGTGATGAATGTTATTTTATACTCTTGAAGACCTGTCACTAAAACTGTCTATTCTGGTCAGATGGACCAGATTATTCAAATGGTTTGCAGAATAATCTGTAGATTTTTTTCCATCTAATCTGTCTGATATTCTCCACTTGGCTCCCTCACTAGCCCATCAGGCTGTGCAATTGCTACTGATACAGGTAATTTGTCAGCCTTACCAGTTTTCCTATGACCTCCATATCAACTTGCTGTCTTGAAAATTTCTTGTTGTAAGATTTCTCAAGTATCTCACAAACAATACCTATCTACTCCTGTTATTATCCCACAATGGGATCTCAGTTTGGTTTTTACCTACCTATTGTGTTCCCCGTTTAAAGCCTTACATAGCTGTCCCTTATGTTTACTGACGTTTAAGGATGTTTTCCTAATTGCTATTACCTCAACAAGGACGAGTCAGTGAATTACACCTCCTTTTTCCCTGACAAGATGATGTTGAGAAAGAGGGCTGCCTTCCTACAAAAAGTGGTTATGTTCGAGGCATATGAGCTGCAGATTATACACTTTTGCATAGGATCGCCATCTGGTGTTGGGCCCGGATGTTTGCAGTTTGTTTTTCTTCTTGGACAGTCTTTGGAAGTCACGAGTTCGGTGACTCCTCCTTCGGTCCGTAATGCGCATTGGCTTCGGCTCCATCCTCAGATTGTTTTTTTCCGCCATCGGGCTCGGATGTAATACTTCGTGCTCCGGCTTCGAACCTTTCCAGTTCGACCTTCGACGAAAAATCCTCGTCCATCGAGATTCTGTAGACGAAATCCACTTCTTCATCTCTCTCTTGGGCACTTCCTCGATTCCAGACATCGGCGGCGGCCTGCGGGCCTATCTCGACTCCGGTCTCGGCCGATGGAAAGGACTCCTTTTAAGAAGTGCCCGAAATGTGGGTCTAAATTTCCCCACACCGACCTCCATCAGGTGTGCAACCTCTGCCTCTCTCCCAAACACGAGGCCCGAGACTGCCCTGCCTGCAAGTCTTTTCGATCGAAAAAGACTATTCGGGATCGACGAGCTCGACGCACCATGGCGCACTCATCGACCTCGGCGCTACCTGACATCTTCGGAGAAGACACCGGAGCTTCGGGACAGCAGCACACCGAGCAGGAGGAAGATATCGTCAGGGCTTCCGAGGCCGACGACTCCGACGTGGAGATCACACCGGCGCAGAGGTTCGTGAGTACTCTACCCCCTCCCCGTCCCGCGCCCATACCGAAAGAGACTCCGGTTGCCCCTTCGCCTCCTGGCCTAGGGAAAGCCAAGCATACTGCTTCCATCACCCCACCTTCGGGCCCAGTGAAAAAGCATCACAAGTCTCCTGGCGGCTCGGGCTCGAGCCAGCCTCCTAGTGGCGCCGACAAACATTCTGCGGCGCCGAAGAAAACAAGTTCCGTTCCGAAGCCATCGGTGTCGAAACCTGGCCTCTCAGTGCCGACCAAACACAAACCCCTCGGCACCGACGCTTCCGTGTCGAAGCCTGCCTCGGCGCCAACCAAAAAATCGGACACCCCAAGAAAGCACGGCGCGGCTAAACCGACAAAGCATTCGGTTCCGAAAACGTCGGCACCGATGGACGAATCGGTGCCGGAGGAGCTTTTCGCACCGGATCCTCTTCAAAAGACTTTAACAAAGGATCCAAGGACTGGACACTTAATGTTGTCTGTCAAGAAAAGACTTTTGGACAAACCAACTCCTCCTCCGCCACCAAAACGGAAGGACTCTGCCACATCCCTGTTCAGAGTACCCTCCCCACCTCCTCCTCCTCCACCTACTCCACCTCCTCCACACCCTCCATCTCCTCCCCCACCTTCTCCACCCTTGCCTCACCGGTCTCCAACCCCGTCTCCAGACCCTGATGACCACGGAGATCCATTCTATGATCCCACAGATGCCCCGCAGGACCCCACTCCTCCGGGAACACCTGACCCATGGGAGGACTATCACAATCCCGATGTCCCAGATGTGCCTCAGGATGATCTCTATCCATCCAGACCGTCTCCATCAGAGGACTCCCTGGGGTTCCACCACCTCTTACAACGGGCGGCACATTACCATGGGGTGGAATTACACAGTGATCCAGTTGAGGAAGACTTCCTACTTGACACATTTGACATAGCAGATAAATCCACCGCTATATTACCCATGCTTAAAGGGGTGACCAAGCATGCTACAGAGGTTTTCAAAGACCCCGTTAGAGCTAGGGTCTTAAACCCCAGAATAGAAAAAAAGTGCAAGGCAGCCCCCACGGATCCTGTCTATATTAAAGAACCTGCGCCCCTAGACTCACTAGTGGTCTCCACTGCTAGGAAGCGCTCCAACTCTCAGTCATCTGGTGAGGCCCCTCCACCTGATAAGGAGTCCAAGCTTTTAGATGCGTCAGGCAAACGCACTGCCTCCCAAGCCGCCAATATGTGGCTCATCGCCAACACCCAGGCGCTGCTGGCAAGGTACGATAGAGCGCACTATGATGAGCTGGAGGCTCTCATGCAGCATCTCCCGGACAAATATAAGAATAAGGCTCATGAGCTAATACAAGAGGGGAAGATTATTACCAACACCTCTATCAAATGCGCACTTGACGCAGCAGACACGGCGTCCAGGGCTATAAACACCAGTGTCCTGCTTCGCCGTCACGCCTGGCTCAGAATTTCAGGCTTTAAACCAGAGGTCCAAGCATCTATTTTAAACCACCCCTTTGACCAACAACACTTGTTTGGCCCAAAAGTAGACGAAGCCCTGGAAAAAATGAAGAAGGATACGGATACGGCGAAGTCTATGGGAACCCTGCAATCACAAACCCCTAGACGCTCTTTACGCCGTTCCTCCTTTCGAGGCTCTGGCAGAGGTTACTCTTCCGATAACACCTCCACTTCCTACAAGTCCCCTCCTCAAAATACCTTCTCAAAGGGCTACCAAAGAGGTGGATATCGAGGGAACCATAATAAAGGCAGGGGCAAAACCAACACCGCCCGTTCTGCCACACCGCCCACACAATGACTTTCCCCCGCTCCCCCCAGACCATTCCACTCCGGTCGGGGGCAGACTACAGGACTTCTTCACACCTGGGAAGCCATAACATCAGACAAATGGGTAACCCAAATTATTCGGTCAGGGTACTGTCTCGTACTAACTTCTACCCCCCCAAATATTCCACCCAGACACCGTGCGATGTCACAAGAACACACCACACTTCTGAAACAAGAGCTACTCTCCCTGCTGCAAAAACACGCGATAGAGCAGGTACCCGTCGATCAGCAAAATCTAGGGGTCTACTCTCTGTACTTTCTCATACCGAAGAAAGACGAGACCCTACGGCCCATTCCCCTCCGGCCTCTAAATGCATACATCCATTCAGACCATTTTCATATGGTAACTCTTCAGTAAGTTCTCCCACTCCTCCGTCAGGGAGACTTTCTCACTACACTGGATTTGAAAGACGCATACTTTCATATCTCAATACACCCGGCTCAAAGAAATTACCTCCGATTTGTGGTGGACAACCAACATTATCAGTTCAAGGTTCTCCCCTTCGGGGTCACAACCGCACCACGGGTGTTTACCAAATGCCTGGCAGTAGTGGCAGCACACCTCTGAAGACAAAACATTCACGTCTTCCCCTACCTGGACGACTGGCTCATAAAAGCCGCGTCCTACCACCAGTGTGTACAAAATACAAACACTACCATACAACTACTCCACCAGCTAGGCTTCATGGTGAATCACCAAAAGTCCCACTTGATACCCTCTCACACAAAGCAATACCTCGGTGCCACTATAGACCCCTCAAAAGCTATAGCCTATCCCAACTCAGCCAGGATCGCAAGCATGCAAGCCCTGCGCCAAAAGTTCCTTCTTCAGCACTCTCTCTCAGCAACTAATAGGGATGATGGCGTCTTGCATTTTCATAGTGCCTCATGCAAGACTTCACATGCGTCCACTCCAAGAGTGCCTAGCACGCCAGTGGAACCAGGCCCAGGGCCATCTGACGGATCTGGTGTTGGTGGACGGTCGCACCCATCGCTCTCTGCAGTGGTGGAACACCACAAACCTTTCCAAAGGGCGACCGTTCCTGGACCCGGTTCCTCAGGTGATTCTAACAACGGACGCATCGCTCTCCGGCTAGGGAGCGCACCTATTACACCTCACAGTGCAAGGTGTATGGACGCCACAACAGAGGCTACTCCACATCAATCATCTGGAGTTGTTAGCGATCTTTCTAGCCCTGAAATCGTTTCAGAAACAAATTTCAGCCAAGGCAGTCCTAATTTGCACAGACAATATGACTGCAATGTATTATATTCAAAAACAGGGGGGGGAGGGGGGGGGACACTCTCCCCAGCTCTCCCGCTTAGCACAGAGCATATGGAGATGGGCGATTCCACAAAAAATCTTTCTCCTGGCACAACACGTCCCAGGCATACAAAACACCATGGCAGATCTGCTCAGCAGACAAACGCAGCAAATGCACGAATGGGAACTGCATCCACAATTTCTTCACCCATTCTTCCACAAGTGGGGGCATCCTCAGATAGACCTCTTCGCCACCCACGAAAACAAAAAATGCCCAAGCTTCGCCGCCAGATACCCACACCCATTGTCCAAAGGCAATGCGATATGGATGAACTGGTCAGGAAAATTTGCATACGCCTTTCCACCTCTCCCACTAATTCCATTAGTGGTAAGGAAGCTACAACAGCACTCCCTCAGACTCATTCTAGTAGCTCCAACATGGGCCAGGCAGCCGTGGTACACCAAACTACTACAGCTCTCAGTGGTACCACACCAAAAGCTGCACCTGTCCCCATGCCTCCTAACCCAGAACCATGGAGAAATCAGACACCCGGACCCAGCTCAGCTCAACCTTGCGATCTGGCTCCTGAAATCTTAGAATTTGGATACTTTAACCTACCCCCTGATTGCATAAACATTATCAGGGAAGCCAGACGCCCTACCACTCGAGCATGCTATGCCGCAAAGTGGAAGAGATTTGTTGTTTACTGCCGTAATAATACAATCGACCCCTTAGATGCATCCATACAGCACATCATATGCTATCTGCTCCATCTTCACAGGTGTAACCTGGCATATTCATCCATACGCCTACACCTAGCAGCAATTGCTGCTTACCTGCAAAACAGACAGCATTTATCACTATTCAGAGTGCCTGCTATTAAAGCCTTTATGGAAGGCCTTAAAAGAGTAATTCCACCCAGGGCACCACCTTCCCCTGTATGGAATCTAAACGTAGTTCTTACAAGGCTAATGGGCCCGCCTTTCGAACCAATGCATAAATGTGAGCTACAGTTCCTCACTTGGAAAACAGCCTTCCTCATAGCTATCACTTCCCTTAGAAGGGTTAGTGAGATACAAGCGTTCACTATACAAGAACCCTGTGAGGAAGCGGCCTCCATAGCCGGGATACCCTTCCCGTCATCCCTTGAAATGGAATACAACGAGACGCGAAGGCTGGGAGGGAAGGAGTTAACACTTTCCCCTACCTCTTGTGTGCAGGGAGGAGCCCCGCCTGGACCAGACAGGAACCAATGGCATCCGCGAGAGGAGGGAACTGACGAGTACGAAAAGAGCCCGGAAGACCAGCGAGGTGGTGTGGAGTCGGAGGAGCAGCGAGAACAGCCACGCCGAGAACAGCCACGAAGAGAGGAGCGGAGAGGAACCCTTGACCATCGACGCAGGAGAAGAGGAACCAAGGCCAGCCGTCGACTCGGAGGACTCGCCCGAAGCCGAAGAAGCCGAGACCTGGTCCGAAGAGTGGTGGACGCCCCAGGTGGATGCTGACAAGCCGCCGCAGCTCCGGAGAGTTGCGGCCAACGCGGAAACCTGGGGAGGACATCCGACCAAGTCAAGAATCCATCACCCGCTAGAAGACTGCGAAGACGATTCCCGGATAAAGAAGGCCATCACATCCTCATAAACCGTTCTGGGGAACTAGTTATTTTCTTTTGAAAAATAAATCTCAAACACCATTGATCATCGAATTCGGCCTCCTCGTTTTTCCTTTCGACCCTCCCTCTCACAAACCCTTTTTACAGATACATCACAGCAAGGTGATACTTCGCACAAATCCCAAATTTTTGCCCAAGGTCATTTCCCCCTTCCATCTCAATCAATCGGTGGAATTACCGTTTTTTTTCTGGCAACCTCAATCTGTTGCGGAAAGGGCTCTACATACACTTGATGTTAAAAGGGCTTTACTGTACTACATACAAAGAACGCAACCTTTCAGAAAGACTAAACAGTTGTTTGTCTCCTTCTCTCCACCGCATAAGGGCAACCCCATCTCTAAATCAGGGATAGCTAGGTGGATTGTAAAGTGCATACAAATTTGCTATCAAAAAGCAAAAAGAACATTATCTGTTCCACATAAAGCCCACTCTACAAGAAAGATTGGGGCTTCTATGGCGTTTCTAGGGAACATACCCTTAGATGACATCTGCAAAGCAGCCACATGGTCAACACCGCACACCTTCACAAAACATTACGGTGTAGACGTGCACTCTAAACAACAAGCTAGTGTGGGCCAGGCTGTACTAAAGACACTATTTCAAACCACTGCAACGGATACCGGTGGTCGCCGCTAAGGTTGGGTACTGCTATATAATCTATGCAAAAGTGTATAATCTGCAGCTCATATGCCTCGAACGGAATATGCTACTTGCCAGTATGCATCTGTTCTTGGCATGTAGAGCTGCAGATCTATACACGCCCACCCGCCTCCCTGGCTACCTGTATCCGTTCCAGTCTATCTTATTTAGATACAACACACATGGGTTTCTTACTATTATCACTACGCTCCATCTTTTCCCTGCTGGCGAAAAACAATCTGAGGATGGAGCCGAAGCCCATGCGCAGTACGGACCGAAGGAGGAGTCACCGAACTCGTGACTTCCAAAGACTGTCCAAGAAGAAAAACAAACTGCAAACATCCGGGCCCAACACCAGATGGCGATCTATGCAAAAGTGTATAGATCTGCAGCTCTACATGCCAAGAACAGATGCATACTGGTAAGTAGCATATTCCTTATCCCTTTTCACCTTGGATCCTCCTTTACGTCTAACTAAAGCGAAGGAAATACTTTATCGTCTTGATCCCAAGAGAGTTGTCTGCTTCTACCTTGATAGAAAATGTGAGTTCAAACTGATCAACAGTTTTGATGTTTCAAAACTTAGACTCCAAAGTTCATTTGTTGTGGGTGTTTTCAATGTTGTAACAGATTCTTCCCAGTAGCCAACACGTTTCGTTGAATGTTTCGACTTAATCGGGGCTTAGTATTTCTTTGTAAAAACAGTAAACAGCACAGCCGTGCTGAATAGAGAAGGCACGTATCCACCCTAATCTACTTTTCAGAGCTGTGTATCAATTTTCTTAGGCCTTAAGTTCCAGAAATCACAGTGGTCCAATAGATGATTAGAAGAGAACTGGTCTGTCTGGTATTAGGCGAGTAAGTCAGTTCTATATTGAAGTAAGCCAGTTCGATAAGTGTCACCGCAAAGTATTTGGTGATGCACGGTGCATGTGCTCCGTTTATCTCGGCGTCCAGCGTTCGCTTCTGATCACCTATTGGACCACCGTGATTTCTGGAACTTAATCCTAACAAAATACTAAGCCCTGATAAAGTCGAAACATTGAATGAAATGCGTCTTGGCTACTGGGAAGAATTTGCGGTTTCAACATTGAAAATACCCACAATAAATAAACTTTGTAGTCCAAGTTTTGGAACATCAAAAATCTGTGTGGAGTTGCTAACACACGTGAGTTGATTTTTGCTATAACAATATCTGAAAGAAACACGTTCATGATAGATTCCTTACCTTAGAATTACCCCCAGGTGTCAGACTGAATCCGGAAAGTTTTTGTCCGCATACCCCTGCGTGTCGGAAGGTAGCGACGTGTGGCTCCACGTCCGTCGTTGGTGTCGGGGTCGCCGAGCTGACGTCGCGGCAGCTACTTAGACGCCGCCCTCACGTGCTGACGTCAGTTCTTTCTTTTTCCGCTCCAGCAAGTGCAGATCCAGAGAGAGCGGTTCCCCCCAGTCACTTTTAGCCTGAGTTTTTCAAGGCCTTTTTGTCTCCATTTTTCAAGTCGATCAACTCCTGGTGCAATAGGGATGCCCGGCTTCAAGTCTTGCGGGGACTGTCATCACATGATGTCGATGACGGACCCGCACCGCTTGTGTCTTTACTGCCTGGGGCGCGACCACAACCCTAAGTCATGCCCGACTTCCGGGCCATGGCGCCGAAGAATTTGCGGGAGCGGTCCCGGAAGTTGCTTAAAGTCCTGCATCTGAAAGAAACACGTTAGTTAGATTCCTCACCTTAGAATATCCCCAGGCGTCAGACTGAATCCGGAAGATTTTTCGTCAGCAATACCCCTTGCGCGTCGCTAGGCGTCGTCTGCGGCTCCGCGTCCGTCGTCGGCGTCGTGCGCCGAAATGACGTCGTCGGAGTACTTGGACGCCGCCCTCGCGCGCTGACGTCAGTTCTTCTTTTTTCCGCGCCAGTAAGCGCAGATCCGGGAGAGCTACCCCTTTAGTCAATTTTTGACTAACTTTTTTGATCCTTTTTGATCTTGTCTCGACTCCGGTGCCGGTAGGATGCCTGGTTTTAAAGCCTGTGCTGACTGTAGCCGCTTGATGTCGGTTACGGACCATCACCGCCGGTGCCTTTACTGCTTGGGCCTCGACCACGATGCGGAGTCGTGCTCGGACTGCAAGGCCCTGACCTCGAAGGCTAGACGGGAGCGGTCCCGTAAGCTTCTCGAGATTCGCCACTCGGCTCCGCGCGCCTCTCGATCCCGGTCCAGGAGGAGTTCCAAGGATCGGTTGCGGAGCCGCAGCCGACGTCACCATCGGTCGTCGGGATCCAAGTCTTCGGGTAAGTCGAAGCATTCCAAGAAGTCCAAGAGGCGACACCGCTCTTCGGACTCCCCTCGCCAGTCGCGCGACTCGGCCGAGGGTCAGGGTGGATCCACCCCCGCGGCTCCGGCGGAGCCGCAGGCGCCGCGCAAGTCCCCATACCCACCGGTCCCTGGGACTGACGCGACGCCGGCGGAAGTCAGTGCCTTCCTCTCGGCCATGAGGAGCCTGGCTCCGCCGTCGACGCCCACTGGCGCGCCTTCGGGCCCCCCGGACCCGACTGGGCTGCCTTGCCTGCCGGTGGCTCCGGCGCCGCAAGCGCCCAAGGGACCCATTCCCGAGTCCCCGCCGACGCCGGTGGACCTAGTCACGCCTCCTCCGCCGGCGTCGACACTGGTACCACCCCCGACGTCGACTCCGCTCGACGTCGAGCCCCAGTTCAGCCCCACTCCGCGCCCGGCGTCGATGGACGCCGCGTTCGGCGCCGCTGGAGACACATTATGTCTATCGCCCGGATCCGTACCTTCCTCCTGTATACCAGGAATCGGATGATGGGGACAACTGGGAGGGATCCGAGGATCCTATGGCCCTTCAGGCTCAAATGTCACAGGACTGGGCAGATGAACTGGGGGAGGCCAGTGGCCTGGATACCTCTCCGGACACTGGATTCGTCTCTTCTCCGACTGTGGCTTCGGAGGAGGGCGCTGCTTTCTCTGTGGTGCTGCGCAAGGCGGCTGCAGCCCTTGGGCTCGAGCTGCCTGCCGTGGCTGTGAGGACTAACGTCCTTACTAAGGTGCTTCAGTCTGCAGCAAGCTCCACTGAGCCTCTGCTGCAATTCAATGAGGCCCTCATTGACGTTCTGCAGGGCACCTGGTCCAAGCCCTCCACAGTTCCTCCTGTGGACAGGAACGTCGCCAGGCGCCACCGCCCTGCTCCGGGCGACCCCAGTTTTCTGTCCCAACACACTACCCCTGAGAGCCTGGTTATCCAGGCCTCTACCTCCCAATCCTCCTTCCCGACCGTCCCGCCGGACCGGGATTCCAAGAGACTGGAACAGTTTGGCAAGAAGCTGTTCTCCTCCCTTAGTTTGGGCCTGCGGTCTTTGAACACCGCCTGTCTCTTGGACCGTTATTCCCACTCTCTGTGGGATGTGGTGGAGGACGTGCTGCCCCTGTGTCCGGAGGAGGTCCGGACACGACTTACCCAGGCTCTGGCCGATGGGAGGGATGCAGCGCGACATGCTATCTGATGTGGGCTTGACACTACGGACTCGCTGGGTAGGGCCATTTCTACCACAGTGGCGCTTCGACGTCACGCCTGGCTGCGGTCCACGTCATTTTCGGGCGATGTCCAGAGCACTCTCATGGACATGCCCTTTGATGGCACTCGCCTTTTTGGCGAGAAAGCGAACAGTGCGCTGAATCGCTTTAAGGACTCCCGGGCTACGGCCAAGTCCTTGGGCCTCTCGGCCCCGCGGTCGCAAACTTCCGCCTTTCGCCCCTTTTGTGGCCAAGGAAGGGGTGCCTCCTCACGTGCGCCTAGCCACCAGCCGCAGAACCAACCTGCGCGCGGTCGCGGTTTCCGCCGAGGCGGTTCTGGAGGACGACGAGGTCAGCCCACATCCACCCCTGCAGCATCCGCCTCAAAGCCTTCCTAGTCCGAGCTTTCAGGCCCATTCCACGCCAGTGGGCGGCAGAGTTCGCCATCACCTGCTCCACTGGCGGTCCATCACATCGGACAGGTGGGTGCTGCAAATCGTCCGAAGGGGCTACTCCCTCCCCTTCAAGATGACCCCTCCAGCCATGCCACCGCAGCACCACCGTATCTCGGGGGATCATTTGAATCTTCTCCACGAGGAAGTTTCGGCCCTCTTGGCCAAGGGGGCCGTCGAGCGCGTTCCGAGCCCAGAAGTAGTTCGTGGTTGTTGTTCCCACTACTTTCTGGTTCCCAAGAAGGGCAAAGGGGGCCTACGCCCTATCTTGGACCTCCGGAACGTCAATGCTTTCCTCCGGAAGGAAAGGTTCAAGATGTTAACTTTGGCTCAGGTTCTAGCTGCCCTAGACCCCGGAGACTGGATGGTAGCGTTGGACTTGCAGGACGCATATTTCCACATCCCCGTCCTGCCGGCCCACCGGCGTTACCTGCGGTTCACGGTGGTCCAAGAGCACTTTCAGTTTACCGTGCTCCCCTTCGGCCTCACCAGTGCCCCTCGGGTGTTCACGAAAGTGATGGCGGTGGTCGCAGCTCATCCGCGCAGATCAGGGGTTCCAGTCTTCCCCTATCTCGACGACTGGTTGTTGAAGGCGGGCTCGCCCCAGACAGTCGTCTCCCACCTCCAGACTACGGCGGATCTCCTGCATTTGCTGGGATTTTCCATCAACGTGCCGAAGTCACACCTGAGTCCCTCTCAGAAGCTCCTCTTCATCGGAGCGGTTCTCGATTCGGCGCAGTTCCGGGTCCATCCACCGGAACAGCGGGTCCGGGATATACAGGCCCGGATTCCCATCTTTCGGCCTCTATCCTGGGTTTCGGTCAGGCTAGTGTTGCGGCTTCTAGGGCTGATGGCCTCCTGCATCCTACTAGTGCATCACGCCAGGCGGCGCATGCGGGCTCTGCAGTGGGACCTGAAGTTTCAGTGGGCCCAGCATCACGGCAACCTGTCCGACCATGTCTTGATCTCGGAGGGCACTGCACAGCAGTTGCAGTGGTGGCTCACGGACCGCGATTGGGTCAAGGGCAAGAGCCTCTCCCTTCCCCAACCGGAGCATGTTGTAGTGACGGATGCGTCCCTCCTGGGATGGGGTGGCCATATGGGAGAGGCGGAGATCAGAGGCCTCTGGTCTCCGGCGGAGTCTCGTCTCCACATCAACCTGTTGGAGTTGAGAGCGATCCGACTTGCACTGAAAGCCTTCCTTCCCTCTGTCAGGGTAAGTGTCGTGCAGGTGTTCACGGACAACACCACCGCCATGTGGTATTGCAACAAACAGTGCGGGGTGGGGTTGTGGAACCTTTGTCAGGAGGCTCTGCGCCTCTGGACATGGCTGGAACACAAGGGCGTCACCCTAGTGGTTCAACATCTGGCGGGCTCTCTGAACGCCAGAGCAGACGAACTCAGCCGCCGGTGCATGATGGATCACGAATGGCGTCTGAACTCCGAAGTGGCGCAAGGTCTCTTTCAGCAGTGGGGAGAGCCTTGGTTAGATCTATTCGCCACTGAAGAGAACGCGCAATGTCAGCAGTTCTGCGCGTTGGAATTTCCAAGGCTGCACTCGCTCGGCGATGCTTTTCGTCACGAGTAGAGTTGCGGTCTGTTGTACGCCTTTCCGCCTATACCACTTCTGCCCAGAGTGCTGAAGAAGATCAGGCACGACCGGGCCCAAGTCATCTTGGTGGCTCCGGATTGGGCACGAAGGTACTGGTATCCCGAGCTACTCAGTATGTTGACCGATCCTCCGATACGTCTGCCCCTTCGGGAGGATCTTCTGTCGCAGCAGCAGGGGACGGTCCTCCACCCGAACCTGTCCAGCCTCCACCTCCATGCGTGGAGATTGAGCGGCGGCAGTTGATGCCATTTGACTTGCCTCCTGAAGTCTGTGATATCATTCTGGCAGCCAGGCGTCCCTCCACAAAGACGGTATACGCCTGCCGGTGGAACAAATTTGTGGCATGGTGCACAGCAAAGGCTGTGGATCCCCTTTCCGCCCCTCTTTCTGAGGTTCTCCTCTTTCTTCTTTCTTTGGCCCGGCAGGGCTCTGCCCTGGGCACCCTGAAAGGTTATCTTGCTGCCATCTCTGCCTTCTTGCGGCTTCCTGATCAGCCTTCTCTTTTCAAGTCCCCTGTTGTTACACGCTTTCTAAAAGGCATTACTCACACGTTCCCTCCTGTCCCTTTTGTAATGCCTCAGTGGGACTTGAACCTTGTTCTCACATTTCTAATGTGTGCTCCCTTTGAGCCTCTTCATAATTGTCCTCTTTGTCTGCTGACGCTTAAGACTGCTTTTCTGGTAGCCATCACCTCGGCTAGACGGGTGAGTGAGCTCCAGGCTTTATCTTCAAAGCCTCCCTTTCTCTCTGTTCATCCAGACAAGGTTGTCCTTCGGCCTCATCCTTCCTTTCTTCCGAAAGTGGTGACTCCATTTCATCTTGGGCAGTCTGTCACCTTGCCCACCTTCTTTCCGCCTCCGCATCCTTCCAAAGAGGAAGAGAGGCTCCACCGTCTGGACCCAAAACGTGCGCTCTCCTTTTATTTGGACCGCACAAAGCAGTTCCGGGTGGACGACCAACTTTTCGTTGGATACGTGGGTGCTAAGAAGGGGAAAGCTGTGCACAAACGGACCATCTCTCGGTGGGTCGTTTTGTGCATCAAAATTTGTTATTCCTTGGCAAAAAAGGACCCTCCTGTTGGGCTGCGCGCCCATTCCACTCGGGCCACAGCGGCTACTATTGCTTTGGGACGGGGTGTCCCTTTGCAGGACATCTGTCAGGCGGCGACGTGGGCTTCGCTACACACGTTTGCCAGGCATTATTGCCTTGACAGCCAAGTCCGGAGGGATGGCTTCTTTGGCCGTTCTGTCCTCCAGGACTTTCTGGTGTGATCTTGGTTCGCAGACCCACCACCGGGGATGGTATTGCTTGGGTATCTATTCTGAGGTGAGGAATCTAACTAACGTGTTTCTTTCAGATGAACAAGTTACTTACCTTCGGTAACGATGTATCTGTAAGAAACCTTAGTTAGTTAGATTCCTCACCGACCCACCCATCCTCCCCGTTCTGCGAACTGACATCTAGGGTTAAGGTTATCCTTTTCAGGCCCCTAGATTTTATTTTTGGCACCAGTGTCGGTCTTTGCATGGCTCTGCGTTCCTGGCGCGGAAAGCTATGTACAAGAACTGAGGTCAGCGCGCGAGGGCGGCGTCTAAGTGCTCCGACGTCATTCCGACGCCGACGACGGACGCGGAGCCGCAGACGACGCCTAGCGACGCGCAAGGGGTATTGCTGACGAAAAATCTTCCGGATCCAGTCTGACGCCTGGGGATATTCTAAGGTGAGGAATCTAACTAACTAATGTTTCTTACAGATACATCGTTACCGAAGGTAAGTAACTTGTTCAGTCGGCTCCCCGCCACTCAAGGTCCCGGTCCCGTGGGAGGTCGCTGTTCCGGTCGCGGAGCAACCACCATCGATCGTCGGGATCGAAGTCTTCGCACTCGGGGTCAGGTACGCAGTCACAGTCAGCCTACCCGCCCTTCCCGGGTCCGTCGGAAACTCCGGCCCAGCTGCAGTAATTTGTCAGCCATGTTTCGCCTCTTTGGGCCGTCGGGACCCGCCGTCGTGTCTTCGGGTCCCGCCGGCCCGACTGGGGGTCCTCGCCCTTTACTGTCGGCTGCTCCGGCCTCGCTGTCGGCTCCGGCGCCACAGGACCCCAGGCCTGGATCCCGGTCGACACCGGTTGACCCTGTGACCCCTCCACCGACGTCGACCCCACTGGCACCTGCTCCGACGTCGTCCCCGGTTTCACCCCCGATTTGGACGCGGTGCCGGAACTGCATCACTTGACACCGATTTAGACGCCAATGGGACCTTTCTTCCCTGGTGTCAAGCCTCCTTATTTTCGGCCTGTTCATCAGCCTTCGGAGGAAGGGGAGGACTGGGAGGGGTCTGAGGACCTTCTCACAGCACAATGTGAGTATGACCCGGACTGGGCAGAGGAGCTGGGGGATGCCAGTGGTCTTGATACCTCTCCTGACCTTGGCATGCTAACTCTTCCTACCGTGTCTACGGAGGAGGGTGCAAGTTACGCAGTGGTGTTGCGTAGGGCGAGGCCCTCCACCTTGAGCTCCCTACAGTGGCAGTCAGGACTAACCACCTGGCAGAAGTTCTTCAACCGGCAGCTACCTCTGCGGAGCCACTGCTGCCCTTTAATGATGCACTTTCAGACGTTCTTTTGGGCACCTGGTCCAGGCCCAACACAGGAGCTCCTGTGGATAGGAACGTGGCCCGACACCATCGCCCGGCCCCAGACGACCCCCTTTTCCTTTCCCAACACTCCACCCCAGAGAGCTTGGTTGTCCAAGCCTCTGCGTCCCAAAGCGCATTCCCTACTGCACCACTGGACTGTGAATCCAAGAAGCTGGAGCAGTTCGATAAGAAGATTTTTTTCTTCTGGCAATTCAGGGCTGCGGTCCTTGAACACCGCATGCCTCTTGTGCTGTTATTCCCACTCTGTGTGGGATACGGTGGCGCAAGTGCTGCCTCAGTGTCCGGAGGAGTTTCGGACAGTGCTCTCTCAAGCATTTGCTGAAGGAAGGGATGCAGCCAAGTTCACGGTTCGATGTGGCCTTGACACCGCCGACTCACTGGGCAGGGCGATTTTCATGACAGTGGCACTCCGTCGCCACGCCTGGCTGAGGCCTACTGGGATTTTCAGAACACTCTGATGGACATGCCCTTTGATGGCATTCGCCTTTTCTGCAATAAAGCAGATAGTGCGTTGGAGCTCTTTAAGGACTTGCGGGCTACGGCCAAGTCCCTGGGCCTTTCCGCCATGCACCCTCCTCTGCCTTCTGATTTTCGCTCCTTTCATGGCCACGGAAGGGGCGCACAATACGTTCGCTTCAGAGTCACAGGCCTGCGCAGCAACAGTGTCAGCGCGGACGTGTGATTCGCCGAGCCAGGTCAGGGGACCAGCGGGCGGGTCAGTCCAACTCCACCCCGGCCATCACTGCCACCAAACCTTCCTACTCTGGTTTTTCAGGCCCATCACATTCCAGTGGGAGGCAGGATTTGCCATCACCTCCCCTACTGGCGTACCATCACTTCGGACACGTGGGTTTTACAAATAGTCCAAAGGGGCTACTCCCTCCCCTTCGAGTCTACCCCTCCAGCCATGCCACCCCAGTTCCACTGCATGTCGGGGGATCACATGGCACTTCTTCAACAGGAAGTAGCAGCCCTCTTGGCCAAGGGGGCCATCGAGCACGCTCCTGCACCAGAAGTAGGACGTGGTTGTCATTTCCACTACTTTCTGCTGCCCAAGAAGGACAAGGGCCTGCGTCCTATCTTGGACCTCAGGGACATCAATCGCTTCCTCCGGAAGGAGAAGTTCAAGATGTTAACTCTGGCTCAGGTCTTTTCTGCCCTTGACCCTGGAGACTGGATGGTAGCGATGGACCTGCAGGACGCATATTTCCATATTCATGTCCTACCGCAGCACCGACATTACCTACGGTTTATGGAAGGCCACAAGCACTTTCAGTTTACCGTGCTCCCTTTTGGCCTTACCAGCGCCCCTCGGGTGTTGACGAAAGTGATGGCAGTGGTCGCAGCTCATCTGCGCAGATCAGGGGTTCCAGTCTTCCCATATCTCGATGACTGGCTGTTGAACGCGGGCTCGCCCCGGACAGTCATCTCCCCCCTTCAGACAACGGCCGACGTCCTGCGTTTGCTGGGGTTCTCCATCAATGTGCCGAAGTCGAATCTGATTCCCTCCCAGAAGCTCCTCTTCATCGGAGCGGTTCTGTATATGATGCTGTTTCAGGTCTATCCTCCCGAACGGCGCGTCCAGGATATTTAGGCTCTGACTCAGATCTTTCAGCCTCTATCCTGGGTTTCGGTCAGGATGGCCATGAGGCTGCTGGGCCTCATGGCCTCCTGCATCCTGCTCGTCGATCATGCCAGATGGCATATCCGGGCTCTGCAGTGGGACCTGAAGTTCCAGTGGGCACAGCATCAGGGCAACCTGTCCGATCACGTCCAGATCTCGGAGGGCACTGCACAACAATTGCAGTGGTGGCTCACGAATCGTGATTGGGTCAATGGCAGCTCCCTCTCTTTTCCCCAACCGGAACACACAGTGGTGACGGACGTGTCCCTTCTGGGATGAGGCGGCCACATGGGGAGGCGGAGATCAGAGGACTCTGGTCTCCAGTGGAGTCCTGGCTCCATATCAACCTTCTGGAGCTTCGGGCGATCCGACTTGCACTCAAAGCATTCCTTCCCTCTGTCAAGGGTAGAGTAGTGCAGGTGTCATCGGACAATCGGACAACACCGCTGCCATGTGGTACTGCAACAAACAGGGCGGGGTGGGGTCGGAGACCCTACGTCAGGAGGCTCCGCGTCTATGGACATGGCTGGAACATCAGGGCATTTTCCTGGTGGTTCAACATCTGGCAGGTTCCTTGAACTCCTGGGCGGACGAATTCGGCCGCAGGTTCATGATGGATCACGATGGCGTCTGCACTCGGACATGGCGCAAGGTCTCTTTCAGCAGTGGGGAGAGCCTTGGTTAGATCTATTCACCACCGAAGAGAACGCGCAATGTCATCAGATCTGCACGTTGGAATTTCCAAGGCGGCACTCACTAGGCGACGCTTTTCGTCGCGAGTGGAGTTGCGGTCTACTATACACCTTTCCGCATATACCACTTCTGCCCAGAGTACTGAAGAAGATCAAGCGCGACTGGGCCCAAGTTATTCTTGTGGCTCAGGACTGGGCTTGAAGATTATGGGATCCCGAGCTACCCAGCATGGCTATCGATCCTCTGGTCCGCCTGCCTCTTAGGGAGGATCTTCTGTCGCAGCAACAGGGGACGGCCTTCCACTCGATCCTGTCCAGTCTCCACCTCCTTGCGTGAGGATTAAGCGGTGGCAGTTGATGTCTTTTGACCTGCCTCCCGAAGTTTGTGATTTAATCTTGGCAGCCAGGCGTCCCTCCACTAAGACAGTATACGCCTGCAGGTGGAATAAGTTTGTGGTATGGTGCACAGCAAAGGCTGTGGATCCCCTTTCTGCCCCTCTTTCAGAGGTCCTTCTATTCCTTCTTTCTTTGGCCCAGGAGGGCTCTGCTCTAGGCACTATCAAGGGCCATCTCTCGGCCATTTCTGATTTTTACCGCTTCCAGATCAGCCTTCTCTTTTCAAGTCCCCTGTTGTAAATAGATTCTTAAAAGGCATTACTCATCTTTTCCCTCCTGTTCCTTTCATAATGCCTCAGTGGGACTTGAACCTGGTTCTGACATATCTGATGTGTGCTCCCTTTGAGCCACTTCACAACTGTCCTCTTCGTCTTCTCACTTTAAAAACCGCTTTCCTGGTGGCCATCACCCCTGCCAGAAGAGTGAGTGACCTCCAGGCTCTTTCTTCTAAACCTCCTTTTCTCTCTGTCCATCTGGACAAAGTGGTTCTAAGGAATCGTCCATCTTTTCTGCCGAAGGTTGTCACTGCCTTTCACATTGGGCAGACCATCACTCTGCTCACCTTCTGTCCACCTCTGCATCCCTCAAAAGAGGAAGAGATGCTCCACCGTCTAAACCCAAAACGTGCGCTCTCATTCTACCTAAACCGCACACAACCGTTCCGGTTGGATGACAAGCTCTTTGTTGGCTACGTGGGCGCCAAGAAAGGTTGTGCCGTGCACAAGTGGACCATCACTCGGTGGGTCATTCTGTGCATAAAGGCTTGTTCTTCTCTGGCCAAAAAGGAGCCTCCGGTGGGGCTGCGCGCCCATTCTACCAGGGTGACCGTAGCCAGTACTGCTTTGGGACGGGGAGTTCCCTTGCATGACATCTGTCAAGCAGCTACGTGGGCCTCATTGCACACGTTTACCAAGCACTACTTCCTGGACAGCCAAGTCCAGAAAGGCCGTTCTGTTCTCCAGGACTTTCTGGTGTGATCTTGTTTCGCAGACCCACCACCGGGGTTGGTATTGCTGGGGTATCTATTCTAAGGTAAGGAATCTATCACTACGTGTTTCTTTCAGATGCACAAGTTACTTACCTTCGGTAACTATCTATATGTAAGAAACATTAGTAGTGATAGATTCCTTACCGCCCCACCCATCCTCCCCATTCTGCGAACTGATTTCTAGGGTTACGGTCATCCCTTTCAGGGCCCTAGTTTCATGGCACCAGTGGCCAGTTTCTTGCATGGCTCTGCGTTCCTGGCGCGGAAAGTCGTGTACAAAACTGAAATCCATGGGCGCGTCTAAGTAGCTCCAGCGACGTCATCTCGGTGCCAACGATGCACGCGGAGCCGCACCACGACGCCTACAGACGCGCAGGGGTACTGCTGACGAAAACTTTCCAGATCCAGTCTGACGCCTGGGGGAAATTCTAAGGTAAGGAATCTATCACTACTGTTTCTTACAGATATATCGTTACCGAAGGTAAGTAACTTGTGCATTGTGTATACTTGAATATAAATCGTACCTAAAGTGTGTGCCAGAGGGTTTCGTATGATTTTGTTAGTACCCCGTTTACAGGGTGTCTGAATATGAATGCAGGGTAAACATTCCTCCCTTGTATGCACCACTTCTGATACAAGTGACTGAAAATACTGTGCTGACTACCAGGTGAGCGTCATTGCCAGATTCCACTTTTACCCTCTTAGTGGGATATGTTGGAAAGATGAAAGACAAGGCAGTTTGCTAACAAACTCTTGAAGATGGATAATCCTGTGTACCAAAATCTCCTGTGCCATGGCTCACTAGAATCCTCCAGAAACTCATTCTACCAGAGCAAAGTCCTCGGCATCAACTGTGGGAAGAAGAGTACAAGTGGTAGATATTTGCAAAGCGGCAACTAGATCATCCGTTCACACTTATGCGAAGCACTACTATTTGGATTCCAAAGTGAGGAGGGATAGTCACTTCACTTGTTCTGTTATGCAGGACATTTGGGTACAACCAGCCATGTTCCCAACTCCGGGTGTGGAAGTGCCTGGAGAAATGTATTTAAAAGTTGAACAATCTGCAGGTAGAAGTATCCATCAAAAGAACAAGTTACCTTCAGTGATTCTTTTTCTGATGCATGCTGTATCTACCTGTAGGCTCCTCACCGACTAACTAGTAGCCCTGTTGTTACATACTTAGTTTTACTAAAACGACAATAACCTGAATAAGATGTTGGTTTCATCTGTTCGCCCCAAGGGCATGCTAAAAATGGATGAAAACTGACAGCATGCTGACGGGGCACTTTGTGTCAAGTGATGTCACAAGGGGCCATGTGTGGAACCGAGGTGGAGCCAGTGTGGAAGAGTTATTGAAAAGTGCCCAGATCCTGACTGACACCTGGGATATTCAAAACATGAGAAATTTGCAGGTAGATACAGTATCCACCTGAAAAAGCCTTCTGAAGGTAAGTAACTTGTTCTTTTTGTTGTTTGTCAGCCATCTTGGTCAGTCAGAATTTCCACATTTTGTGTATGTCCTGCACACTTTTTTTTCTTTTTTTTGTAGAAGTTATAATTTCTGCATATGATTGCTGAACCAAAGCACTATAAAGTTCAGCATTAGTATGAATTACAGTTTCTTTAGCATAATGAGCTCATCATTTTTCTTTTTTTTCTTTAATTAAGTAGAAGGCTTCCCTCTACTTTCAAATAAATGTGCATGCAAAAAAGAGTCCTACCAAAAAGGTAAAGCTGCATTGCCTTTGAGCCAATTCTAAACACATTGTGCACTTTTTCATCATTTTCACAGGGTACACCTATAAAATATGAAAGCAATTCAAGTCAGTCTTCAATCAAGCACAATGTAAAATCTCTGATCACAGGGCCCAGCAAGCTGCCCCGTGGAATGTCTCAGATGGAAATTTTGCCAGAGAACTTGAAATTGGGAGATCGGGGGAAATATGAGGATTCCAAAGTGACAGACTCCATGCGCCCACGCCATACTTCAGTGGTCAGTTCTAACCCTTCTGTGCTCAGGTCAACTTTGCATGAAGCCTCAAAGTCACAGTTGAGCCCTGGTGTTTATGAGGATGCCAGCGCCAGGAGAACACCAGTGAATTACCCGAGCCCAATGTCCAGGAGCTCACCAATGGCAAGGGCAGGAGAAGGTAGGTGCTCAACATAAAATACTTGCATTTAGCGGTGTCGTAGCTTGAGCACTTAGTTGTCTTTCGTGGTTTTTTTTTTCTATTTGATGTTTGCTTTTTTTTCACAAGTCAATTGTATCCACAGCCTAGTGCTCTTGCTGCCCGAGCATATTTAAATCCATCACTAGATCACAGGCACTCTTATGAATTTTCAAACGTTCACTCTAACATCACTTGTGGGACACCCCCGCGCCGCACGGCCACCAACTGCTGTGTGTGCCCCCTTGCCTGCCCTCTGCCTCGCTGCCGGCTGACGCCGCTGGCGTCTGTTTTCGCCTGCTTTGTCGAAAATTTGTGCTTGCTTAACCGCTCTTCTCCCCGTGTTAACTATTTTTTTTCATAGCGTCTGTTCTCGCTTGTTTTGTCAAAAATTTGTGCTTGCTTAAACTACTTTTCTCCCCGTGTCAACTGTTTTTCTTTTCTCCTGACATTTGTGCCTGCATTTTGTTCGTGTCTTTTTCAGCCCTTCGCGCCCTCCTGCCTGCCTGCCCGCCCACCGCGCCGTCCTCCCTCCCCGCTCCCCGCTTCCCGCCACCACCGCTGACCACGCCCCTTTTTTCTTTCTGTTCCCTCCCCGCTCCCGCCTCCCAGCTGCCCCGCCCACCCGCGCACTTGGCCTTATATGGCGACCGTGCGACGCAGGTGAGTGTGACCCACTTGTGGGACACCCCCGCGCCGCACGGCCACCAACTGCTGTGTGTGCCCCCTTGCCTGCCCTCTGCCTCGCTGCCGGCTGACGCCGCTGGCGTCTGTTTTCGCCTGCTTTGTCGAAAATTTGTGCTTGCTTAACCGCTCTTCTCCCCGTGTTAACTATTTTTTTTCATAGCGTCTGTTCTCGCTTGTTTTGTCAAAAATTTGTGCTTGCTTAAACTACTTTTCTCCCCGTGTCAACTGTTTTTCTTTTCTCCTGACATTTGTGCCTGCATTTTGTTCGTGTCTTTTTCAGCCCTTCGCGCCCTCCTGCCTGCCTGCCCGCCCACCGCGCCGTCCTCCCTCCCCGCTCCCCGCTTCCCGCCACCACCGCTGACCACGCCCCTTTTTTCTTTCTGTTCCCTCCCCGCTCCCAGCTGCCCCGCCCACCCGCGCACTTGGCCTTATATGGCGACCGTGCGACGCAGGTGAGTGTGACCCACTTGTGGGACACCCCCGCGCCGCACGGCCACCAACTGCTGTGTGTGCCCCCTTGCCTGCCCTCTGCCTCGCTGCCGGCTGACGCCGCTGGCGTCTGTTTTCGCCTGCTTTGTCGAAAATTTGTGCTTGCTTAACCGCTCTTCTCCCCGTGTTAACTATTTTTTTTCATAGCGTCTGTTCTCGCTTGTTTTGTCAAAAATTTGTGCTTGCTTAAACTACTTTTCTCCCCGTGTCAACTGTTTTTCTTTTCTCCTGACATTTGTGCCTGCATTTTGTTCGTGTCTTTTTCAGCCCTTCGCGCCCTCCTGCCTGCCCGCCCACCGCGCCGTCCTCCCTCCCCGCTCCCCGCTTCCCGCCACCACCGCTGACCACGCCCCTTTTTTCTTTCTGTTCCCTCCCCGCTCCCGCCTCCCAGCTGCCCCGCCCACCCGCGCACTTGGCCTTATATGGCGACCGTGCGACGCAGGTGAGTGTGACCCACTTGTGGGACACCCCCGCGCCGCACGGCCACCAACTGCTGTGTGTGCCCCCTTGCCTGCCCTCTGCCTCGCTGCCGGCTGACGCCGCTGGCGTCTGTTTTCGCCTGCTTTGTCGAAAATTTGTGCTTGCTTAACCGCTCTTCTCCCCGTGTTAACTATTTTTTTTCATAGCGTCTGTTCTCGCTTGTTTTGTCAAAAATTTGTGCTTGCTTAAACTACTTTTCTCCCCGTGTCAACTGTTTTTCTTTTCTCCTGACATTTGTGCCTGCATTTTGTTCGTGTCTTTTTCAGCCCTTCGCGCCCTCCTGCCTGCCTGCCCGCCCACCGCGCCGTCCTCCCTCCCCGCTCCCCGCTTCCCGCCACCACCGCTGACCACGCCCCTTTTTTCTTTCTGTTCCCTCCCCGCTCCCGCCTCCCAGCTGCCCCGCCCACCCGCGCACTTCGCCTTATATGGCGACCGTGCGAACGCGCAGCGGTCACGCGCAGCGGGCGCGCCGATTGTGCGCCGAAGGCGCGCCAAAGGCAAGCCCGTCTACGCCCGTCCGCGCCTGGACCGCGCCCAGTGCCAGGACCCCTGGACCTCGAAGACCCCGACCTACACGCCTGACGTACTCAGCCGCCACCCTCAGCGCTCTCAACACCGGCCGACACCCAGAATGCCATCAAGCCACTCCTGGACGTACCAACGGACCTTTCAGCTGCCACGCCTGCAAGTTCTCATGCATCCGATCCTGCCCCGCACCCACCAAGCCGAACACCAGCAGTACCCACCTCAAGTGCATCCTGCTCAACACCCGCTCCGTCCACAGACACGCCATCGAACTCTGGAACCTCCTCGACGCCACAGCCCCTGACGTTGCCTTCCTCACGGAGACCTGGATGAACGCCTCTTCAGCTCCCGACATCGCCATCGCCATCCCAGAGGGCTACAAGATCGTCCGGAGGGACCGAAACGCCAACCAGATGGGAGGAGGCATCGCCATCATCCACAAGAACACCATCCGTCTCACGACCAGCACCGACAACACCCTGACCAGCGCCGAACACCTGCACTTCCAGATCCACACCAACCCGACCACCACCCTCAGAGGCACCCTGATCTACCGACCCCCTGGACCACGCACCCAATTCAGCGAGGACATCGCCGACTTCGTCAGCCCGCTTGCCCTCCCCTCCGCTGACTACATCCTCCTGGGAGACCTCAACTTCCACCTGGAGAACAACAACGACCGCAACACCAGCACCCTGCTCGACAACCTCGCCAACCTGGGACTCAAGCAACTGGTGTCCACCCCCACCCACCTTGCCGGACACACTCTCGACGCCGTCTTCTCATCCAGCACAGACATCGACTTCAGCCACGCCACAGAGCTTCACTGGACGGACCACAGCTGCGTCCACTTCACCTTCAAGAGAACGCCGACCCACCATCACCAACAACAGGCCGCCCGCAGAAGCTGGAACAAGATCACAGCAGACCAGCTCGCCACCTCCCTGAGCCAGCACCCTCCTGCCAGCTCAGCGAACCCCAGCCAGGCCGCCGACAACCTCACGAAGTGGATCAGCAACTGCGCGGACGAACTCGCCCCACTGAGGACCGCGCCCAGCAGACCCGGCAGCAAGAAGGCCCCATGGTTCACCGACGAACTCAAGAGCTCCAAGAAGAACTGCCGAGCCCTCGAGAAAGTCTGGAAAAGGGAACCGACACCGGACAACAGGACCTCCTTCAAGCTTGCTACCCGGAAGCACCACCAGCTGATCCGCGCCGCCAAGAAAACAGCATTCAAGGACCGGTTGGACAACAACGCACACAACTGCAAGGAACTCTTCAACATCGTGAAAGAGCTTTCCAACCCCAGCGCAGGAAACAACGACATCACCCCATCGCAAGACCTCTGCAACTCCCTCGCCTCATACTTCCACAACAAGATCACAGACATACACAGCAGCTTCGACAACCAACCAACGCACAGCATGACCGAACAACCACCCCCCACCACCACCCTCCACGCCTGGACCCCGATCAGTACCGAAGACACCATCCGCACGATGAACTCCATCCACTCCGGATCACCGACTGACCCCTGCCCTCACCACGTCTTCAACAAGGCCGACGCTGTCATCGCACCCCACCTGCGAGACATCATCAACACATCCTTCAACACCGCCACCTTCCCGGAGAGCTGGAAGCACGCCGAGCTCAGCGCCCTACTCAAGAAACCAACAGCGGACCCCACCGACCTCAAGAATTACCGCCCCATCTCGCTTCTCCCGTTTCCAGCCAAAGTCATCGAGAAGACCGTCAACAAGCAGATGGCCGCCTTCCTCGAGACAAACGGATCCCTCGACCCCTCTCAGTCCGGCTTCCGAGCCAATCACAGCACCGAGACCGCCCTCATCGCCGCCACCGATGACATCCGAGCCCTGATGGACAATGGAGAAACAGCGGCCCTCATCCTCCTAGACCTCTCCGCGGCTTTCGACACGGTCTGCCACCGCACCCTAGTACGGCGCCTCAGCAACGTCGGAATCCAGGACAAGGCGCTAGAATGGATCATCTCCTTCCTCGGCGGTAGAACACAGAGAGTCCGCCTACCACCATACAAGTCAGAGGCCTCCGAAGTCATCTGCGGCGTCCCCCAAGGATCTTCTCTGAGCCCCACCCTCTTCAACGTCTACATGAGCCCCCTCGCGGCCATCGTACGCAAACACAACCTCAGCATAATCTCCTACGCCGACGACACCCAGCTGATCCTCTCCCTGACCAACGACCCCGCCGCCGCCAAAGCCAACCTACAAGAAGGGATGAAAGAGGTAGCCGAGTGGATGACGACCAGCCGCCTGAAGCTGAACTCAGACAAGACGGAGGTCCTCATCCTGGGCTCCTCACCCTCCGCCTGGGACGACTCCTGGTGGCCTCCCGCCCTGGGCACCGCACCCAAACCGACAGACCATGCACGCAACCTGGGCTTCATCCTGGACTCCTCCCTCTCCATGACCAGGCAAGTCAACGCCGTCTCCTCGTCATGCTTCAACATCCTACGCATGCTACGGAAGATCTTCTGGTGGATCCCCACAGAGACCAGGAAGACCGTCACCCAGGCCCTCGTCACCAGCCGACTGGACTACGGCAACGCCCTCTACGCCGGCACCACCGCCAAGCTCCAGAAGAGACTCCAGCGGATCCAAAACGCCTCAGCCAGACTCATCCTCGACATCCCACGAACCAGCCACATCTCCGGACATCTGAGAGACCTCCACTGGCTCCCCGTCAGCAAGAGAGTCACCTTCCGCCTCCTCACCCACGCACACAAAGCCCTACACGACCAAGGCCCGAGCTACCTCAACTGCCGAGTCAACTTCTACGCTCCCAAACGCCACCTCCGATCTGCCAGCCACGCCCTCGCCGCCGTCCCCCGCATCCGAAGAGCGACTACAGGAGGAAGGTCCTTCTCCTACCTGGCCGCCAAGACCTGGAACTCCCTCCCGACCGACCTGCGCCTGACCCAAGACCACCTCTCCTTCAGGAAGAAGCTGAAGACCTGGCTGTTCGAGCAGTAGCGGCACCCCCCCCCCCAGCGCCTTGAGACCCTACGGGTATGTAGCGCGCTCTAGAAATGTCTTTGATTGATTGATTGATTGAGTAACTGCATTAACACCTGGTTAATTTATGTCTTGCTTATCTGTTTCGAACACTCCAGGCTGTTGGTCAGAAAGCATTTCCTCAGAATTAAGATTTATTGAGGATAAGCAATACTTAATTACATTTTAAATGGCATTTTAATGCTCATTTCTGCTGCCGTGGATTGCCCATTTTAGCGCTCTCAAATTTTAGCATGATCATAGTCCTCCGCAAATAATTTTGTTGTGATTTTAGTTACTGAAGAATTAACTAATAATAATTTCTGAGATCATGGATTATAACTGGAGAGATAGCAATCACTATACTCCCACAGACATAGTAATTAAGTGCTTTGCTAGGTAAATACAGTATCAGTGTCAAAACTTGGGCTTGCCTTTTTTTAGCTGTGGCCAAAGAGTGTCTGTTTTAATTAGAGATCTGAAATTAAAGTATTTAAAATGCTTAGTCAGAAAAACAATTGGTTCATTTCCATTACCAATTTAGCAAAAAGAATATTGATGTAGTGTGTAAAAATTAAACCTTAAACAAGAAAATGTGTTCAACGGGATCTGGAGATGAGAATTTCTGAATTAGATGTCAAATCCCTCCCATAGGAACAATGGAGGTGTAAAAGTCCATGTTAGTCTTTGCACGCTACCAATAATGACCACTGGAGATCTCTCTTGCACCAAACGTGGAAAGCAGTTTACAAAAAACTGTTCTGCCTCACAAAACCAGGAGGGCAAGGACAGTCTCAATTTCCTTGCATACTTTTACACTCAGATACTTCCTACCTTCCTAGTGCTCGGTGGATAGCACTATAGCCATAGAGTCAAGGGAATAAAGGCTTCCTTGCCCATCTTCCTTAGTGCCACAACCAAAGTCCAGTCCCTGTATCTGATTCCTCCATCAAAGCTGCAGCCTTCCAAGGGAGAGACAGCTTTCTCTCCCTCTTGCTTTCTTATGGCTACAGCGAGATACTTGTCTGACTGGGTTTATTTTTTCCAAAGTGCCTACTTTGGCTCAGATTCACTGGTGGACCGCTTCAAGCTAGCTTCTCTTTGAGGCACATTTCCAGAGTTTGAATGCAATGGAAAATTGATCCATCCTCTGTCTTTTCTCAGGCAACAAACATGTAGACTCTCTCTTCTTCTCTTATTCACTGAAGGTACTATGATGGTCTGATTTCCACAACTCCAAACAATTGTGGTACTTTAGGAGTGGTGGCTGGAGGGCCCTGATGCTCCAAACTGTTTTAATATAACCAAGGACTCTTCCAGAGTTCCTGATGGTGCCTGATAGGAACATTTAATGTCAATTGCTTTCCATCCCCTAACATTACTCAGATAAGCCGATGTGATATTTCTAATATTCACCTGCCCTGTCCTCCTGCAAGGGGTTATCCAACAAGTCCGCCACATGAAGGTCCCTTTATTTTTTAATTGAGCCATGATTGGTGGTGTTTACAATAATCCCGGACCAGGTAGAGATGTGAAAAGCCTGACGAGTCACTAGAGTGAATGACGCCCGGCAGAACTTGTTGCAAGACTGGCCAGGCTCCAGTCGAAGATGTGCAGGTTTTCATTGTCATCTTTGTGGTACTTGTTCACCAATAAATCTGATTTTTGATACATTTTTCAGTACTCTGAAAGAGATTTCTGTTGCCCTGTCCTAAGTCAACTTAATCTTAAAGCTGTCTTGGATAAAAATGGAGAGGTTCTTTTAACAATGCACTTTGTAATTTTTGCACTGCATAGTCATGCCAGTTCCAGATTCACATGGTTCCCCTTTGTACAGTCTGCACCCAGGTCTCAACGTTCCCATGGTGTGGACTTCAAAAGTGCAGGGCCTCAATGGCTTTTGCGCCATATTAGTGTAGTCTTTCTAAAAAGTGAGACATGCCACATGAAATAAACCAATTGTCAATATGCTTAGTGGGTCAGAGTATATGCACTGAGAGGTGTTTAACAGCCTCCTGGTGTCCAGAGTCAAAAAACGCAAGCAGAATACAGTTGTACAAAAATGGAGAGGGTTCATCCAACTTTAATTAGTCAGTATGTTGACAAGTATGTGTAAACTTAATAAATGCAGTACATATGTTGTTTCAGGAATCTGTTTAGAATCTGAGGGAATTGATGTTTTCGAAGGAACCAGGTCAGCTGTATGTTTTCAACTGGTGTAAAAATCAGAATCTATCTTTAAAAAAGTACTAAAAACCTGGCTCTTCCGCCTCCACTAGTGTCTCTCGCTTGGCTTGGTCACTCCCTATTGGCTGAATGCACTGCTAGCGCCGGGACACTTCCGTTGGAGGTAGCCGTGCGCTCTATAAGCTGCAATACTAATAATCATCTCACAGGCTACACCTGTATTCAATTTTGCAAGATTTGCTGATCTGTTTATTGCTCTTTTCCTTTGTTTGCAACCTCTAGATTGCTGATTCCAGGCCTAGTGGTAGCATCCTTAGTCTGGCAGCTTTTGTGCCCTTGTAAAATTCCCCATGTTCTCTGTTCTGGTCTCAGCAAGCAGCAGACATCTTAATACTATTTCCACAACAAGCAACCAATGCCCATGCTTGCCAGGAGTCTCTGCCAAAGAGGCAAAAAATAGTAAAGGTTTTGAAAAAACAGTATCCTATTGAACTAGAAGTGCTGTCTTCTGAGTGGGATACATATAATTTGGAGCATTGATGACTATGAGTGCATAGAGATTGCAGGTTGTCTACCTGAAGATGAATAGATCATTTTAATTTCCATTAATGAGAGTACATTTTAATTTCCGTTAATGAGAGGAAGTCACTTTTCTCACCACATTGCCAAGTAAATGTTCATGTTTACTGGCACTGCTAAGGTGAAATTAGATAGTGTTGTGAGTTAGTTTTTGTCCAAGTGAAAAAAAAAGAAAAAAAACATAAACTGCCGTTTGAGCATGAAGATGGGGATGGGGAATGCTCGGTCAACAATAGGGTGGCAGAGTATTTTATACTTTCAGCAGCATTCAAATTGCAGCAATCCACCTACTGGTTAGATATGAATGAAAATACAAAATCTAGTCCATACTTGACTTTTACAGTGACTTAGCTTATCATCCGTCATTTAGGCATTATGAGTTCTGCAAAGTCCTCCAGCCATGACCGAAAAAATGCTGTGACTCCAACTCAGCGTGAAAGTTTACCTGCCAAGTCTCCTATACCGGGAGTAGACCATGGAGGATCCCACAGTCCATTTGATGCCCACCACAGAGGAGGACCCCCACCAGAGATCTTCAGAGGACAGTTCCCCCATCATTTGGACCCAACCATGCAGTTTCATAGGGCTCTGGACCCAGGTAAAATCATATTGTATGTACATTGTTTTCATGCAGAAGTGACCTTCACCAAGAATGCTGATGTGCACTCTTGTGTCTGCTAATTCTGTCACATAATCACAGTTTCAGTTAGTGGATGTAATTGTTTTGTGCATGTATGTTTAAATATTAGAATGAGTTTATCAGCTCAAGGTTCCTCACTGCAGTTGATAATGCATGAATTGTGACTGTATTGAATAATCTTTCTATTTTCTCCCCTCTTTACAGCCACAGCAGCATTCCTTTTCCAGAGACAGATGTCTCCAACCCACGCATACACCAGCCAATACCAACTGTGTGCCATGGAGAACACGCGGCAGACCATCCTCAATGACTACATTACGTCACAACAGATGCAGGTCAATTTGCGGCCTGATTTAGCTAGAGGACTTTCTCCACGAGAGCAGACGTTGGCTTTGCCCTATCCAGGGGCTCGAGGTACATTACATTGTATGGTACTAGTATACTTTTGACGTATATTTTGCCAGGGTATTAGTTTAATATTTATTATTTGGGAACCTCCTTAGAACTCCATGTTTAGAGCGCAATATGCCAATTAGTTGGCCATCAAACTGTCCAAGATGGCGCTTTTGGCCATAAATACCCACACAGGCATCCAACATCACATTTGAACAAAACATCGCACACGCACATAAATGTACATGCACAAATATGTATAACATCCAAGTTCGGACACCACAGATGAGATGCGTGTTAATATACTATTTTACTTATTTAGTGTTTTATCTTAACTAAATGACTGCATTGAGTTCTATGTGTCAGACATAAAGCATGTATTTATTGTTATCGTTTGCTATTTTCCTGCCAGTCAGCCCAACACCTAGCAGAGCATGTTTAATATAAAATCTCCCATGCATATAACTTAGCTTAGACGTGCCTTATAGCTGGCTACCATGTCACTACGATACCAGCGCCCAATATGAAGAAATTAGACGGTTGCATAGCAGTTCATACTAGAGTCCTAATTACATGCCCGACAAAGGTTTGATACACAGCTGTCATCAGGCTTGCAACAGCACCTACCACCCAACAATGCATGTTATCAGTACAGTCTACATATGCTTATAATTGGCTTGTCATTAATTGAAAATGTCTGCAAGACCTGGTGATGCCTTAATTCACTCAATATGGCACCAAAATTGAATAGTTGAGAAAGCGTTTCACCTCAAACACGGATACCATTATGTATCCTGGGACCAGTCTGAAAATGTTAGCTAAAAGAAAGCATATCCTTACACACACAACATTGTGTCAACGCTTCATGAATATTTAGTGCATGAATCCATCCACCCAAAACTCTTGAAAGTTTGCAATCTTGAAGAGACACATTTTACTTTCGTTTTTAGGTGGAGCGCTGCGAGGCTTGCTGCATCTCCTCAATCGACATTGATCCTGCCCCTCGCTTCCCATTAGTTCCTATATGTGCTTGTCTAAATTCCATTCCTTTCTGTGCCTAATTTTCACATTTGTCTCTCTTTCGGTGGGCAGTTCCTGTCCTTGATGACTGGCCCTGTTGCATGTATAATAGTTCTTCTGTGGATTTCGTTAAATTTTTGCACTTCTTTTTCTGTTTCCTTGTAAGGGCTCTCCTCACGCACATCTCATTCTGTCGCTGCTTCATCTCCTCCCCCCACCCTTTTATCTCACTTCTCCACCCACCAGTCTGTACCCGCCTTTGAGGACAAGAGGTGGACGGTAGGCACAGTACCCCTGCGTGGCGTCGTGCGGCTGCGCGTCCGTCGCTGGCGTCGTATGCGCCGAGATTACGTCGCGGAGACTACTTAGGCACCACCCATGTGCGCTGATGTCAGTTCTGTACACGACTTTCCGTGCCAGAGCCGTGCAAGAAACTGACCACTGGTGCCATGAAACTAGGGCCCTGAAAGGGATGACCTCAACCTTAGAAATCAATTCGCAGAACGGGGAGGATGGGTGGGTCGGTAAGGAATCTATCACTAACTAATGTCTCTTACAGATATATCGTTACACAAGTAGTAACTTGTGCATCTGAAACTGACACGTTAGTGATAGATTCCTTACCTTAGAATAGATACTCCAGCAATACCAACCCCTGTGGTGGGTCTGCGAATAGATTACGCCAGAAAGTCACGGAGAACAGAACGGCCAAAGAAGCCATCTCTCCGGACTTGACTGTCAAGGCAGTAATGCTTGGTAAATATGTGCAGCGAGGCCCACATAGCTGCCTGACAAATATCCTGCAAGGGAAGACCACGTCCCAAGGCACTAGTGGCTGCCGTCACCCTGGTGAAATGAACACGCAGCCCTACAGGAGATACCTTCTTAGTCAGCGAGTAACACGCTTTGATGCACATTACCACCCACCGAGACATGGTTAGTTTGTCCATGGCACGACCTTTTTTGGCGCCCCTGTAGCCAACAAAGAGCTGGTCATCCACCCGGAACTGTTGTGTGCACTTCAGATAGAACGAGAACGTACGTTTTGGGTCCAGACGGTGGAGCCTCTCTTCCTCTTTTGAAGGAGGTGGAAAAAAGGTGGGCAAAGTGATGATCTGATAGAGACTACTAGCCGCAGATTCCTTAACGTAGAATTATCCCCAGGCGTGAGACTGGACCCAGAAAACTTTCTTGCCCAGCATCTCTGCGCGCCGGGGGGTGGCACCTCGTGACTCCACCCCGACGTCCTCTGCGGGCGTGACGTCAGCAAGGTCACATAAGCCCCACCCCGCTGACATCAGTTTTCTTCTTTTCCACATGCAACGCGGATCCGGATTGTGTTCCTGGCTTGTTTCAGGCCTTCTTTTTCCGCTTTGAGCGTTTTCTTGAGAACAGTGTACGTATGCCTTCGGGCTTCAAGACGTGCTCGTCTTGCTCGCGCCATATGTCGGCGACGGATCCTCACCCCCATCTGAATGTGGTGTTTGGGGGAGCACCACGACTCCATGGATTGTGAGGCGTGCAGCAAATGAAGCCGAAGTCCCGGCGGGAGCGCCGGATGAAACTCCTTTCGGCACGCATGTCTAGGTCGTCGTCGCCACGTCCGTCTCCCGTGGACGGCTTTAAGACACGCCGCTTCCGTCTCCGACATCGTCCTTCTACCAGGCCGCAAAGGCGTCGCTCACCTGTTGGTAATTGTCGCAGTTTGTTCCTGAGGCCCAGTCCTCGGCCTGTTGGGGGCATGGGTTCTCCGCGCGTGGTGCGGCCCTACGCGTCGCCACCCTATCCACCGTTCCCCGGCGCGGGGGCAACTAGAACCCAGATGGAGGCCTATGTGGCGGCCTTGCAGGCCTCTTTCGCTCTTCCTTCTTCTCCTTCTCTTCCTGGGACGTCTGCGGATCCCTTGCCGTGTGCGGAGACTCCTGCTCCGGCGCCGACAGGTTCGGATCCAGGTTCGGAGGATGTGGTGCCGTTGGGGTGCGGCCCTTCGGGGTTCCCACCTTCAGACCACGGCACATCTGCCTCGCCGCAAACCCCCGCGGGGGTCCCTGTGGTGTCGCGGGAGGTTACCGGGTATCGGGCGTGTCCTCAAGTCCCCCTCGGTCCTCTGGGCAGGCGGTGGCCTTGTCCGAGGCCACGCTGCTCAGGCACCGGCGGCTGCTGGCCCTGGCGGCGCCCTAGGGGCCGGCTAGGGCTTGGGGCGTGTCCCGAGTCCCCCTCGGTCCTCTGGGCAGGCGGCGGCCTTGTCCGAGGCCGAGGTGTCTGTCTTTCCCTCCACCCTTCTACCAGGGGCCCTCTTTCACGGACTGCCTTTCCCTCCTTGCCATCGGTGTTGTCTCCCCGTTACTGAAGGCCCGGTGGTTAGATTCCTGGGGGCGCAACATCTTTGCCTTCTCCAATGCTGCTTTGCGGGCCCTTAACACTGTGTGTTGGCCAGGGCAACTTCTTGCTTGTGGGATTCGGCGGAGTTCCTTATGTCTTCTGCTTCTCAGGAGGGTGCCTGCATTGATCTGCGGCACCATGTGTTGGATAGCCGGGAGCTGGCAGCGTTTATTCTTCGCTCGGCTCTGGACGTTTTGGAGGTACTTAGTCTTCCCATCGCTACTTCGGTGGCCTTTCGTCGCCATGCTTGTCTACGGGATAGTGTTTTCCCTGAGAACGTTGGGGAACGGCTGGTTGACCTTCCCTTTGATGGCACTCTGTTGTTCCACGCCCCTGCGGATTCTGCCATTCAGAGGTTTCTTGCGGGGCTTCCTCCTCCTCCCCCTCCTCCTCCCCCTCAGTGACCCGACTGTCGGTCTGTGTTTGGGGAGGTGTTCTCTGTTGTTTTTCCTGGGACCTTGTAATGGGTAGCCAGGGTTGTGTGTTCTGTATGGTTCCTGTGCCCTTGGGGTCCTTTTGTTGGGCACTTGGTGCTGTTGGCTGCTGGTAACTTGTAGTTTTGGCTGTTGGTAAGCCTGGTAGGCCTTGAGATTAGGCCTTCTGTGTCTTCTTTATTGGCTGCTTGGCAAGCCGTCTGCGGGTTTTTTCTGCAGGTCTTTCTGTTTTGTCGTCTGCTGCGAACGTTTTTCCTAAGAGGTGTTCCCATGGTTCTTGGGACGTTACCTACCCTATGTGGGGTACTTGTAGCAATTACATAGCTCTGTCCTTTGCTGGGAGGGTTGGTCACCCTTTCCGGGTTCCTTGCTCTCCGTGGTGTCACGGTATGTCGCAGGTGTGATCTTCTTGCCCTTTGTATTGGAGCAGCTTGCGCTAGATCCGTCCTTTCCCTTGTCGCTACGTCACTTGGCCGGCCTGGCCTACTGTCTGCGGCATCGGGTTGTAGCGGTTCTTCATTTTTGTCTTGTGTTTTGGCTTGGTCCTCGGTCTAATGCTCCAGAGAGTACGCTTTCCTTGGCCTCTGTGTTCTGGTGGCAAGCTTAAGCCGTCCTCAGTCTCTTTTTCTTTTATGCCGGTTCCTCCACTTCTTCGTGGGTCAGTGTGTGTCCTGGCCTCTACCTTCGGCTGGCGTCTGCCTTGTCCGGGGTGCGCTGTTCCGTGGTGTTGCCTGTTACTGGTGGCGCACGCCCTGCTTGTTCTTCTCCGTTGCGATCTTGATGTGTTTCCTTGCGCCCCTGCCTCTGGGGCTTCGCGCAACAGTGCTTTTCTTCTTCCGCTGCTTGCGGCTGAGGTGTATTCAGCTCTTTTCTATCGGTATGTCTGTGTTTCTTCTGGTGGGCTCTGCCTTTGGTTCTACCACTTCTCACTGGGTATGAGGTGGCCCTTGCGTTCCTTGAGGCTTTTGGGGTGCTGTCTGCCCCTTCAGGGTGTTGGGCGCTCTTTTTCTCTTGGTTGGGCTTGGATATCCTGGCCCTTTCCTTCTTGTTCTTGTGCCATGTCCCCTGCTGGGGCCCTAGTCTCTCCTGGTGGGGAGGCTCTCTCACAGTCCCTCCTCCCGTCTAGGTATGGCTAGGGTATCTATTCTACGTTAAGGAATCTGCGGCTAGTAGTCTCGATCAGATGTACAAGTTACTTACCTTCGGTAACAATGTATCTGGTAGAGACGATTCTAGCTTCAGATTCCTTCCCAACCCACCCTTCCTCCCCGTTCTGCGAGGACCCTCCGCTTGGTTTTCTGCACTAGCCTCCCTCTGGGTGGCTTGTCTTCTGTGGGGGTCCTTTTGTTTTCTGCCTGTTGGACTTCCCTCCAGCTGGGTTCTCTCCAGTGTAGGGGCCTGCTTTTGCTCTTTTACCTTTGTTGTTACAATTTCTGATCCCCTTGCAGTCTTCTACGCTGGGGGTTCTTTTGCCTGTCCTTAGTCTCCTGCTCCTTTCAGAGGCTCTGGCCCTCCTTGCCTGTGTAGTCTGGAGGTGGATTGCTGTTGCTCCTCTGTTCTGGGCTTGTGGCCCTTTGCTGTGTGGTCTATGGTTGCAGTCTCTCTCTCTTTCTCTTACAGCGCTTTCCACTGCTTGTGCCTCCAGCCCGGCTCTCGCTTTGGCTGGCACGGTGGTTCAGCGGAGGGGTGCTTTCCGCTCTCCCTACTGTGACTTTACTGATGTGGTCTTCTGGTACTTTTGTGCTGCCTGGTGCTACCACCTGGCTTAGACAGTTGTTCCTCAGAGGTGGTCTGCTCTCTTCCTGCTTTGGCTTTCCTGTTGTAGCCTCCTGGTGCCTCGGTGCCGCCTGGTGCTGTTCTTCACCTTTTGTCTCTCTCTTTCTCTCTCTTTGTTTCTCTGGTTTTTTCGCACACTGTTCCCATGCGCTCCTCAGTTTTGTTGTGATGGCTCCGCGTTGTGGCGTGGAAAAGTTCTCCAAAGTAAACTGACGTCAGCGCACTGGGGTGGTGTAGGAGAGTAGGGTCTGCTTTCTATGTTCACCCCCACTTTTTGCTTTAGCTTCACTGGTTTTCTACTTAGATGTGGCTGTGGGCCTGCTAATCAGACCCACAGCCCAGCTGTTCTCTCTCTAAATTCCTACTATGTACTTTAGGTACATAACCCAATTGGTAAGGATCACCTTATTGGCCCCTGTACAGTGTACCTTAGGTACCCAGGGCATTGGTGTATCCTAGGCCTACCAGGGGCTGCAGCGTGTATTATGCCACCCCTGGCTGGCCTTCCATTATGACACAACTGGCTGATCACTCAGCTGGGGCAAGGTCGTGTAATCACCCCTTGCTTAGGCATAGTATTCCTATGCCTACCTTGTATATAGACACATGGGTAACCTATCAGTCACTCCTATGGCAGGCCTTAACAATCCTGGAGGCAGAGTGCTTGGTAACATGTGAGATGGTGCTCTAGCATGAGCTGAGCCTGTCTGCAGCTTTCAGAACCATGCCCTTATAGCTGTTCTATGATATTGCCTACCATATACTCTTAAAGTGCCTTATAATCCTCGCGGTTATGGTGACTATGGTTTGGCTTTATCGAAACATGTTGTGTAAGTAGTGTGGCTCACTGGTTAGAGGCGGCAGACCCGGAAGCAGAGGACGGCCCGGGACCAGGGTTCAATTCCCGACGTGGCAGGGTCGTGGACCAGGGCCAGCGGACTCGATAATTCTCGCCTCGGTGCCCACTCTAACCAGGGATCACACTCGGCAACTCTGCGCATTAGCTTGCCTCATCTCCACAACGGCCCCCCACATTCGCCGGGGATGCCTGGTTTCACCTTGGAGATAGCCAGGAGGGACCATCTCACAGGGATAGCCAGGACGGGTTCCCCAGCGGTCTACAGCGCCACGACGCCTCGGCAGCAGTGCGCTTTACAAAAACACATACATTTACATTTACGGTGTCTAACACTGTGGAACACTACCCCCACACCGTTTCTGTTGGTGAGGATAGTATTCCCCCCTTCTAGAGAGAGAAGACATGTTAAATCCTACTACCCGGTAAAAGTTAACCAGAGCCCCAGCATCACAAAATAAATGCTGCTGCCACAGGCACAAGTCTAACCTCCTGCTGCTGGGAGTCCTTCCAGCGAGGGAGGCTTGGACAATGTTTCCTACCTTGGGAGGTACTAGCACCACCCTAGACAGGACTTAGTGTATTGGGGCAGGGAGGGATAAATGAAATGAGACACTGCCTGGGGCACACAAGGTGTCCCATGCATAGTCCGGTTCAAACCGGTGCTGGGGCACTCCAGCCCCAGTCCTGGCGCGAAACTGGACAAAGGGAAGGGGGTGTAACCACCCTCCTCCCTGGTCCCACCCATAGGAGGGACCTAGCAGGTAAACCAGCCCCCCAGATTAGTATAAGAGTGGGAGCTGGGTCCTTAGGACTTTAGATTATCCTGAACCTGCATCTTGAACAGAAACTCTGGACCTTCGACATTCGACTACGGAAGAAGACTGAAGAATCTCCCTTGTGGCCAAGGAGTGACCACCCTGGGCAACCAGGCACCATCCAGCGACCTCTGCTTGCTTTGCGACTGATCCTACGAGGGACGACTGCAGAGACTGACCAGCGCCGTGACTTCCAGACACCTCTGAACCAGATCCACATCTACAGCTAAGCTGAGACCCGTGGAAGGGACGTGGGACCGGCGACTTGGGAAAAGTGGCTAGTAACTGACTAGAGCGACTTCTGAGGCTTCCTCGAGGCTGTGCTTGGGGAATTGAGAAGCCCCAATCCCGAGCACCATCTGCAAAGAAGATCAGCTCCCCACACTTCACGTGTTCTGCGTGGGGCCCTTCTGCACCTGAGTTGCTCGACGTGTTGTCCGGTTGCTGGCCCGTTGGCTAGTGACCTCTGTGACGACGAACCTTCAATTTTGCCTTGCTAGTCCGGCTCCTCCAGACTGGCACCCGCTCCCCTGTGAAAGGGAAGCACCCCAGACCTTCCTGGTCTGCGACAGAAGCAAGTCCTCCATCCTGCGTGGGTTGCGCTTGCCAGGGCTTGTTGGGTCCTAACTCGACATCGACGCCGCCAACAGCAAGAGCCTTCGTGGGACAGCTCGCCTCCTGGTTCTGGTCGTCCTCGACGCTTCCTGGTACCCGTGGCTGCTGTGACCAGCTTCACCTCTTCACCTGCATCTTCACGACATCGCCTGGTTCCTTCCTGGTTCCATCCTGGCTCCTGGCTGGTGACCTAGACTCTGTCCCCTCTGCTTGCAGGTATCCTTCCTCTTGATTCCATCCTTGGAATCCACCGGACACTCTTCACTGACTGCCTGTCAGCATCTTTCTTCAGGCATCCATAGGAGTCGACGACGAAACCCGACGCAAGTTCACACCTATGCACCCGCAGCCCGTGGGCTAGGTAACTTGAGTACTCCGGTGCTCACAAGGGTATTGACTATCCTAGTGTCTAGTTTCCAAGTCTCTAACTCCTAGTTCCTTCCGAAGTGTCCTAAAACTCTTAATTTCTAAATACTACGATTTCTATCGACTTTAACGCATTACGCGTGAGTGTTTCCACTCTGCACCTGAATCCCGTGGGCCTCCCACTTCCTAGCAATTGGTAGTATAGTGTAGCCCCAGCGATTGCCTAGGCCTAACCTGTGTTCGTGACAATGGTTCTTATACCACTTACTTAGTATATGGTTTGCGTGGCCCCTAGGGCCTAACTGTATTACTTACCTGTGTGACTTATGTATGTTTAAATAAGACTGTCTTGTACTTACCTCGAATCTCATAAAGAGTGCTGAGGGTATTTTGACTAGAATAAATACATTCTATTTTTATAATATATCTGTTGTGGTGTCCTTTCATTTGGTATTCAAGGGGTTGCAAATGGTATAACAGCTGGCTTCACATGCCATTCAGAGTTTAGTTTAAGACTGCTCTTGTCCATGCTACCACTAGGATAGCTGGTCTATAAGGTTGACTTTACAACCAATCACCATAAGGGTTGTTTGGACTGATACAAGGTGGACACTAGAACTAGTGACATCATATATCAGGCCAACTTCTCACATTGGTGAGCAGCGGTTGGGATCTGAGCTTGCTGTTGTGATACCATTGCAATCTTGAGATATCAAATTGAAAGATCACAAAGATATTTGTAAGGTACATATAACATAGCTTACAAATACTTACGTTCTACTGAACTTAGTTGTTGTAGGTTGAAGGGCCTAGCACACCCTGACTACAACTACTAGAGAGGTTCTAGTAGGTACAACTAGTGTAGGTTGGTGCACACACCACACCCTCACTAGATCATGTCTCTGGGAGGAGATCAAGTTGATTCTCTCTCAGGAGGGGGATGTCCTAGAAAGATACCCTCTAGTTATGATACCCTAACTTTTCAGGAGATGAGACAATTGTGTACCTCCAGAAAGTAAAAACCGGGTTCAAACCCTACCCTCATTTATCTAGTGGAACTCTTAGAAGAGTATGATACTCAGAGAGCCTCCCAAGATGGTACCCTAGGTACCAATGAGGGTCTACCCTCAACAGAAGACTCCCCTCACAATACTGATCAAGAAGAGTCAGCAGGGACTTCAGAAGATGAGGTAGACAGCCAGGTCCAAGTTAGGAGACTTAGCCAGGCTAACTTAAGCCTACATGGGAGTCTGAATGGGGTCCCCCCAAGTGGACTTAACCAGAGAAGCAGGAGAGGAAGATCCCCTTCAAGGGAATATATCCACTCCCATGTCTCTAATAGCTCCAATGCCTCTTCTCACAGGGGAATGACTTCTCCACAGAGAAGAGAGCATCAGGCCAGAATGAGGGAAGCCAATCTGAGGATTGAAAGGGAAGAACTTGCCCTTGCCAAGGAGAAGCTTGTTCTGGCCAGAGAGCAAAAGTTAAGTGGGCTAGGACCCACTGGTGGCAGCAATATCCCTAAGGATAGAGACAGGGCCTATGATAATAGAAACCTGAGCAAGATTGTCCCTCCCTACAAGTGTGGGGATGACATCCACAAATGGATAACTGCTTTGGAGAGGGCTTGCAAAGTACAGCAGGTACCCCAAAGTCAGTGGGCAGCTATCTTGTGGCTCTCCTTCTCTGAGAAAGGTAGAGACAAGCTCCTCACAGTTAGTGATGAGGATGCTGACAATTACACTGTCCTGAAGAGTGCTCTGATTGATGGGTTTGGCCTAACCACTGAACAATACAGGTTGTTGTTCAGGGATACCCAGAAGACAAAGACTCAGGACTGGACTGACTTTGCAGATTGTGCCACGAAGGCTTTGAAAGGGTGGTTATTGGGTAGTAAGGTTAAGGACTATACAGGATTGTATAATTTGATCATGAGAGAACAAATACTTAACAACTGTCAAAACCAGCTGCTGCATCAACACTTGATTGACTCTGACCTAACTTCTCCCCAGGAATTGGGAAAGAAGGCAGATAGGTGGGTCAGGACTAGAGTTAAGCAGAAAAACCCAAACCAGGGCGGTGATCAGAAAAAGGCAGACCAGAAGGGTAATGAGCAGAAATCAAAAGACCAGAAGTCTTCACCAGGCCCCCAAAAGGCTCAGGGGGAGGGTGGTCCCAAAAAGGATAAAAAGAACGATGACCAAAAGAAACCTTGGTGTAACTATTGTAAGTCCAATTCTCATTGGTATAGTGAATGCACCAAAAAGGACAAACCTCCAACCACCATTGCCCCCAAGGCAACTGTACCCCCTAGTCCAGCTGTAAGTGGTGGTTCCCAGCAAAAGGGTGTAATATGTTTAACCCTGGGAACTGAAGTGGATTCTGGCCTAGTCAGAATGCCCACTCAGGCTGTTCTGATCTGTGATGGGGGTATAGCTTTGTCCTCTACTATAGGTCCCAGTAACCTGGGCAACAGGGACACAGGTGCTAGTGTCACAATGGTGACACCTGCCTTTGTGGACCCTGGACAGATCATGCTAGGTGAGAATTACCTAGTGATCAACACTAGCAATGCCACTACCTCCCATAGTGTGGCAATTGTTAACTTCTCCTGGGGAGGGGTAACTGGCCTCTAGAAAGTTGTGGTGAGTTCAGATCTTCCTGTAGTGTCTGTTGGGAAACGACCTTGAAACTTCAGTGTGGGCTGAAGTGGAGTATAGGACCCATGCAGAAATGCTGGGAATAGATGCACATGTCCTTGCTGTGACTAGGTCACAGGCAAAAAAGTGCAACACTGAACAAGTGCTGGATCCTAGGACAATGGACCAGACACAATCCAAGAGAAAGAGCAGTAGGGTTAAGGCTGTGCCTTCCCCCCTGCCTCAGGTAGAGAGTCAGCCCTCACAGGAGGAGGATTCTGAGAGCCCTGAAGGAACTGTCCTAGAAGAACTGGAACCTGACCAGGCTGAGTTTCTTGGGACAGGGGGACCTTCAAGGGCAGATCTGAGGCAGGCCCAATTAGACTGCCCTTCTCTTGAACCCCTCAGACAGCAGGCTGCTGCTGAGGCTGCAGGGAATGCTCAAGGTACCCATAGAGTGTATTGGGATGAAGGGCTGCTGTACTCAGAGGCTAGAGACCCCAAGCCTGGTGCATCCAGGAGGTTGGTCATACCACTGAGTTTCAGAGGCTTCCTTCTTACCTTGGCCCATGATATTCCACTTGCAGGACACTTAGGCCAGAATAAGACTTGGGACAGACTTGTCCCTCACTTTCACTGGCCTCACATGTCAGAAGATACCAAGGAGTTTTGTTGTTCCTGTGTCACCTGCCAAGCCAGTGGCAAATCAGGTGACACCACAAAGGCTCCCCCTCATACCACTACCTGTGGTGGGGGTTCCCTTTGAGAGAGTGGGGATAGACATTGTAGGACCAATGGACCCCCAAACAGCATCTGGGCACAGATTCATAATGGTGATAGTGGACCATGCCACCAGGTATCCAGAAGCTATACCCCTGAGGACCACACCAGCACCTGTTGTGGCAAGAGCCCTGCTTAGAGTATTCTCCAGAGTGGGTTTTCCAAAGGAGGTTGTCGCTGACAGAGGTGCCAACTTCATGTTAGGATATTTGACTGCAATGTGGAAGGAGTGTGGTGTAAACTACAAATTCACTACCCCCTATCACCCACAATGCAATGGGCTTGTTGAGAGAATCAACAAGACCCTAAAAGGGATGATAAAAGGTTTACCAGACAAGCTTAGGCGAAGATGGGACATCCTTTTACCCTGCCTTCTGTTTGCTTACCGAGAGGTCCCACAAAAGGGGGTTGGCTACAGCCCTTTTGAGCTTTTCTTTGGGCATCCTGTAAGGGGACCCCTGTGTCTAGTAAGGGAAGGATGGGAGAGACCTCTCAGACAACCCAAACTGAACATAGTGGATTATGTACTTGGCCTCCGCTCCAGGATGGCAGAGTATATGAAGAAGGCTTCTAATAACCTTGAGGCAAGCCAAGAACACCAAAAAGCTTGGCATGACCAAAAGGCTGTGCTGACTGTGTACCCGCCAGGGCAGAAAGTGTGGGTGTTGGAGCCAGTGGCCCCAGCAGCACTCCAAGACAAATGGTCTGGACCCCACACTATTGTTGAGAAAAAGGGAGAAGTCACCTACTTGGTGGACCTTGGGACTCCCAGAAGCCCCCACAGGGTGCTTCATGTCAACAGATTGAAGGCATATGTTGACAGGGCAGACATGGGCTTACTCATGGCTACAGATGTGGGGCAGGAGGAAGAGAGTGACCCTCTCCCAGACCTGTTGACTCAGAACCCTGATGATGGTTCAGTTGATGGTGTGGTCTTTTCTGACAGCCTCACTGACCATCAGCAACAGGACTGCAGGCAAGTTCTGCAGTCCTACAGACATATGTTCTCTCTGACCCCAAGTCAGACAAACTAGTGCACCCATGAGGTGGACACTGGTGACAGTCTGCCTGTGAAGAGTAAAATCTACAGGCAACCTGACCATGTCAGGGACTGCATAAAAATTGAGGTACAAAAGATGTTGGAGCTGGGAGTCATTGAACCTTCAGAGAGCCCTTGGGCTAGTCCTGTAGTTCTTGTGCCAAAACCTCACACCCAAGATGGTAAGAGAGAGATGAGGTTTTGCGTGGATTACAGAGGTCTCAATGCTGTCACTAGGACAGATGCCCACCCAATACCTAGGGCAGATGAGCTCATTGACAGATTGGCAGCTGCCAAGTTTTTGAGTACATTTGACCTGACAGCAGGCTACTGGCAAATCAGACTAGCTGAGAGTGCAAAGGCCAAAACTGCTTTCTCAACCCCAGGAGGACATTATCAATTTGTGGTAATGCCCTTTGGCTTGAAGAATGCACCTGCCACTTTCCAAAGGTTGGTGAATCAAGTCCTTACAGGCCTGGATGACTACTGTGCAGCTTATCTTGATGATATTGCTGTCTTTAGCTCCACCTGGGAGGATCACCTGGTTCACCTGAGGAATGTTTTAGAGGCCCTGCAAAAGGCAGGTCTCACTATCAAGGCCACTAAGTGCCAGATAGAGCAGAGCAAGGTTGTGTACCTGGGCCACCTAGTAGGTGGGGGTCAGGTTCAACTACTGGAGATCAAGATCCAGACCATAAAGAACTGGACTCCTCCAATTACCCAGACTCAGGTCAGAGCTTTCTTGGGCCTGACTGGGTACTACAGAAAGTTTAAGAACTATGGGTCCATTGTGACACTACTTAATGACTTGACCTCCAAGAAAATGCCAAAGAAAGTTCAGTGGACAGTAAGCTGTCAAAAAGCATTTGATGACCTGGAGCAGGCCATGTGCACTGCACCTATTCTGAAAAGTCCAGACTACTCCAAAGAGTTCATTGTCCAGACAGATGCTTCTGAGTTGGGTGTGGGAGCTGTTCTTTCACAACTGAATATAGATGATCAAGACCAGCCCATTGCTTTTATTAGTAGAAGGCTGACCCCTAGAGAGAAACGTTGGTCAGCTATTGAGAGGGAGGCCTTTGCTGTGGTTTGGGCCCTGAAGAAGCTGAGGCCATACCTGTTTGGCACTCACTTCAAGATTCAGACAGACCATAAGCCCCTCTTGTGGCTAAATCAGATGAAGGGTGAAAATCCCAAACTTCTTAGGTGGTCCATTTCCCTACAGGGGATGGACTTCACAGTGGAACATAGACCTTGGACAGACCATGCCAATGCAGATGGACTCTCCAGATAATTCCACTTAGAACATGAAGACTCAACTGGTCAAGGTTAGTTTAATGTCCCTACGTTTTGGGGGGGGGGGGGGGTTGTGTAGGAGAGTAGGGTCTGCTTTCTATGTTCACCCCCACTTTTTGATTTTGCTTCACTGGTTTTCGACTTAGATGTGGCTTATAGGTCCCTGTACAGTGTACCTTAGGTACCCAGGGCCTAGGTGTACCCTTGGCCTACCAGGGGCTGCAGCATGTATTATGCCACCCCTGGCTGGCCTTCCATTATGACACAACTGGCTGATCACTCAGCTGGGGCAAGGTCGTGTAATCACCCCTTGCTTAGGCATAGTATTCCTATGCCTACCTTATATATAGACACATGGGTAACCTATCAGTCACTCCTATGGCAGGCCTTAACAATCCTGAAGGCAGTGTGCTTGGTAACATGTGAGATGGTGCTCTAGCATGAGCTGAGCCTGTCTGCAGCTTTCGGAACCATGTCCTTATAGCTGTTCTATGATATTGCTTACCATATACTCTTAAAGTGCCTTATAATCCTCGCGGTTATGGTAACTATGGTTTGGCTTTATCGAAACATGTCGTGTAAGGTGTCTAACACTGTGGAATACTACCCCCACACCATTTCTGGCGATGAGGATAGTAACCCCCCCTTCTAGAGGGAGAAGACATGTTAAAATCCTACTACCCGGTTAAAGTTAACCAGAGCTCCAGCATCCCAAAATGGATGCTGCTGCCACAGACACAAGTCTGACCTCCTGCTGCTGGGAGTCCTTCCAGCGAGGGAGACTTGGACAATAGGTTTCCTGCCTTGGGAGGTGCTAGCACCACCCTAGACAGGACTTGGTGTATTGGGGCAGGGAGGGATGAATGAAATGAGACACTGTCTGGGGCACACAAGGTGTCCCATGCATAGTCCGGTTCAAACCGGTGCTGGGGCACTCCAGCCCCAGTCCTGGCGCGAAACTGGACAAAGGGAAGGGGGTGTAACCACCCCCCTCCTTGGTCCCACCCATAGGAGGGACCTAGCAGGTAAACCAGCCCCCCAGATTAGTATAAGAGTGGGAGCTGGGTCCTTAGGACTTGAGATTATCCTGAACCTGCATCTTGAACAGAAACTCTGGACCTTCGACATTCGACTACGGAAGAAGACTGAAGAATCTCCCCTGTGGCCAAGGAGTGACCACCCTGGGCATCCAGGCACCATCCAGCGACCGCTGCTTGCTTTGCGACTGATCCTACGAGGGACGACTGCAGAGACTGACCAGAGCTGTGACTTCCAGACACCTCTGAACCAGATCCACATCTACAGCAAAGCTGAGACCCGTGGAGGTGACGAGGGACGTGGGACCGGCGACTTGGGAAAAGTGGCTAGTAACTGAGTAGTGCGACTTCTGAGGCTTCCTCGAGGCTGTGCTTGGGGAATTGAGAAGCCCCTATCCCGAGCACCATCTGCAAAGAAGATCAGCTCCCCACACTTCACGTGTTCTGCGTGGGGCCCTTCTGCACCAACGCTCAACGTGTTGTCCGGTTGCTGGCCTTTGACTTTCCGCTGCTGGTTTGGCTCCTCCAGACTGGCCCTTGCTTCCCTGTGAAAGAGAAGCACCCCAGACCTTCCTGGTCTGCGACAGAAGCAAGTCCTCCATCCTGCGTGGGTTGCGCTTGCCAAGGCTTGTTGGGTCCTAACTCGACATCGACACCGCCGACAGCAAGAGCCTTCGTGGGACAGCTCGCCTCCTGGTTCTGGTCGTCCTGGACGCCTCCTGGTACCCGTGGCTGCTGTGACCAGCTTCACCTGCATCTTCACGACATCGCCTGGTTCCTTCCCGGCTCCTGGCTGGTGACCTAGACTCTGTCCCCTCTGCTTGCCGGTATCCTTCTTCTTGATTCCATCCTTGGAATCCACCGGAGACACTTCACTGACTGCCTGTCAGCATCTTTCTTCAGGCATCCATAGGAGTCGACGACGAAACCCGACGCAAGTTCACACCTATGCACCCGCAGCCCGTGGGCTAGGTAACTTGAGTACTCCGGTGCTCACAAGGGTATTGACTATCCTAGTGTCTAGTTTCCAAGTCTCTAACTCCTAGTTCCTTCCGAAGTGTCCTAAAACTCTTAATTTCTAAATACTACTATTTCTATCGACATTAACGCATTACGCGTGAGTGTTTCCACTCTGCACCTGAATCCCGTGGGCCTCCCACTTCCTAGCAATTGGTAGTATAGTGTAGCCCCAGCAATTCCCTAGGCCTAACCTGTGTTCGTGACAGTGGTTATTATACGGGAAACACCCATTACGACTCTGTAGTCACGGGCTGCCATCACAACGCGGCTTTTACATCGCGGGAGGCTTGACACCGCAGGTTTTTAGATCGCGTGCACATTTACTTCGCTAACGTTTACAACGCAAGCAAGTGCAACGGGAAACACATGATATTTTTAGATCGCATGCACATTTACTTAGCATATCCGAGCATATGGGGCTCCGCTGCCACCAAGTGGAAGATACTCAAATTGTCCTGGGGGCGCCGTGTTTGAAACTTTATACAGCTTTCGGTTGAGGTTGTGACCTCTGTGAAGTTAGTGCAGAGGGTTAATATGCCTACTGCAAAGAACATGTACCAAGTAGATTACAGAGTGCATACGATGGAAACAGATCTGCAGATTACTGCTTTCAAAAGAAACATCCTTTGGTGACTTGCAATTTATAACTTAAAGTCCTAATATAGAATAGTGAGCTACTAACTTTCATCCCAGAACTGCATACACACCGCAAAATATACATTTGAACATTGATTAATGTTGCAAAGAGGGTACATTTGGCTAAGAATCGATTCTTATTATTAAAGGAAACTCCCAACTATGCTGTTTCTTTTTCGTCTGCGTTTGTGCTTCTCCACACCAAGCACTCTTAAACTACTGCCTACCAGTATGGATGACATGTGACTCCTACACTTTCACCCCCCTTATGACAAAATATTTTGAGAAACAATGCCCATACTGCTTGCAGAAAGCACGAATAAAGCACTGCTCAGATTGGCAGGAGCTGCACATGTACAAAAGGACCATGTCGTTCCTCCATGAGGTTATTGCACAACGTTATTATGTGCACGTTATTCCAAACCGAGTCACACGTGTCAATTTTATTAATACAATGGATGCGTTGTTTACAGTCTTCAATGTCTCGCATTGCACCCCTAACTCACTGTGAGCTGATGGGTCTTCTCCCCAAAAGAAGAGGAGCCGGAGTCACAGAACAAATAAGGGTTCAAATGTGGAAAGGAGAAATAGGCGCCTGGTCAAATGTGCAAGTTCCTCCACAATGCAAAAGGCATTAAAGCTCATTTTGTACCTTCGTCAGACAGCAGAATTCAAGAAAACAGACGAGTATTCTTGTTGTGAGAAGTTGGCCTGATATATGATGTCACTAATTCTAGTGTACACCCTGTATCAGTCCAAACAACCCTTATGGTGATTGGTTGTAAAGTCAACCTTATAGACCAGCTATCCTAGTGGTAGCATGGACAAGAGCAGTCTTAGGCTAAACTCTGAATGGCATGTGAAGCCAGCTGTTATACCATATATAATCCCTTGAATACCAAATGAAAGGACACCACAACAGATATATATAAAAATAGAATGTATTTATTCTAGGCAAACCCTCATCACTCTTTATGAGATTCGAGGTAAGTACAACACAGTCTTATTTAAGCATACATAAGTCACACAGGTAAGTAATACAGTTAGGCCCTAGGGGCCACGCATACCATATACTAAGTAAGTGGTATAAGAACCACTGTCACGAACACAGGATAGGCCTAGGCCTAAGGAATCGCTGGGGCTACACTATACTACCAAAGGTTAGGAAGTGGGAGGCCCACGGGATTCAGGTGCAGAGTGGAAACACTCACGCGTAATGCGTAAAAGTGGATAGCAATAGTAAGTATTAGAATTAAACAGTTTTAGGACACTTCTGGAATAGCTAGAAAGTCGAGACTCGGAAACTAGACCCTAGGATAGTCAATACCCTTGTGAGCACTGGAGTACTCAAGTTACCTAGCCACGGGCTGCGGGTGCATAGGTGTGAACTTGCGTCGGGTTTCGTCGTTGACTTCTATGGATGCCTGAAGGAAAGTTGCTGACAGGCAGTCAGTGAAGAGTGTCCGGTGGATCCCAAGGATGGAATCAAGAAGGAAGGATACCTGCAAGCAGAAGGGACAGAGTCTAGGTCACCAGCCAGGAGCCGGGAAGGAACCAGGAAGGAACCAGGCGATGTCGTGAAGATGCAGGTGAAGATGTGAAGCTTGTCGCAGCAGCCACGGGTACCAGGAGGCGTCGAGGACGACCAGGACCAGGAGGTGAGCTGTCCCACTAAGGCTCTTGCTGTCGGCGGCATCGAAGTAGAGTCAGGACCCAACAAGCCTTGGCAAGCGGAACCCACGCAGAATGGAGAACTTGCTTCTGGTGCAGACCAGGAAGGTCTGGGGTGCTTCTCTTTCACAGAGGAGCGGGTGCCAGTCTGGAGGAGCCGGACCAGCAAGATGAAACAAAAGGTTCGTCGTCACAGAGGCTACTAGCCAACGGCCAGCAACCGGACAACACGTTGAGCAACACAGGTGCAGAAGGCCCCACGCAGAACATGTGAAGTGTGGGGAGCTGGTCTTCTTTGCAGATGGTGCTCGGGAGTGGGGCTTCTCAATTCCTCAAGCACAGCCTCGAGGGAGCCTCGGAAGTCGCGCTAGTCAGTTACTAGCCACTTTTCCCAAGTCGCCGGTCCCACGTCCCTCGTCGCCTCCACAGGTCTCAGCTTCGCTGGAGATGTGGATCTGGTTCAGAGGTGTCTAAAAGTCTTGGCGCTGGTCAGTCTCTGCAGTCGTCCCTCGTAGGATTCAGTCGCAAAGCAAGCAGCGGTCGCTGGATGGTGCCTGGTTGCCCTGGGTGGTCACTCCTTGGCCACAGGGGAGATTTCTTCAGTCTTCTTCCTGAGGTCGAATGTCGAAGGTCCAGAGTTTCTGTTCAAGTCTCAGATTCAGGTTAATCTAATCTAGCAGGGCTCAGCTACCTACTGATATACTGGGCTAGTGGGCTGGGCTACCTGCAAGGTCCCTCCTATGGGTGGGACAAGGAAGGGGAGTGGCTACATCCCCTTTCCTTTGTCCAGTTTCGTGCCTAGAGCTGGGGCTGGAGTGCCCTAGCACCGGTTTGAACTGGACTATGCATGGAGCACCTCGTGTGCCCCAGGCATGTCTCATTCCTTTCAGCCCTCCCTGCCCCAATACACTAAAGTCTGTCTGGGGAGGTGCTAGCACCTCCCCAAGCAGGAAACCTATTGTCCAGGCCTCCCTGGCTGGGAGGGCTCCCAGCAGCAGGAGGTCAGACTCGTGTCTGTGGCAGCAGCATCCATTTTGTGATGCTGAGGCTTTGGTGAGAGTTAAACAGTAAAGTAGGATTTTAACATGTCTCTCCCTCTAGAAGGGAGGAATAATATCCTCATCACCAGAAATGGTATGGGGGTATTATTCCAAAGTGTTAGACACCTTACACGACATGTTTTGATAAAGCCAAACCATAGGTACCATAACCGTTTAAGATTATAAGGCACTTTAAGAGTATATGGTAGGCTATATCATAGAACAGCTATAAGGACATGGTTCCGAAAGCTGCAGACAGGCTCAGCTCATGCTAGAGCACCATCTCACATGTTACCAAGCACTCTGCCTCCAGGATTATTAAGGCCTGCCATAAGAGTGGCTCACAGGTACACATGTGTCTATTTTAAGGGTAGATATCGGTATACTATATCTAAGCAAGGGGTGATTACACGACCTTGCCCCAGCTGAGTGATCAGCCAGTTGTGTCTGATTGGAAGGCCAGGCCAGGGGTGGCATAATACATGCTGCAGCCCCTGGTAGGCCTAGGGTACACCTATGCCCGGGGTACCTAGGGTGTACACTGTACAGGGTCCAATAAGGTGATCCTTACCAATTGGGTATGTACCTAGGGTACATGGAGTCCATTTTAAAGAGAGAGCAGACAGCCTGAGACCCTGAATGGCAGGATCTCAGGCCAACTAAGTCGAAAAACCAGCTAGACACTAGGCAAAAAGTTGGGGGTAACCATAGTCAGATATCCACCTTCCTACAACGTCGTGGCTCCTCATTGGAAGCCCTGTCACCATTGATGCTGCCAGAACAGTTATTAGATTCTGAAGTGGAAGATGAGGAGGATGAATCTGGAGAGGATGACAGATTCCGCACTGCAAGGAGTCCATCAGAACTATTTATTAAATACCAGGATGACGACCAGGACGAAGAACCAGATACTGAGCCTCAAGCTCCACTTCTCCCAGACCACCTTCTCCACTGCCATCTCTTCATTCCCTTGATGCAAATACAACAGATGATGACAGGGAAGAGGGAGAGGTGGATGACCAGTCAGTGTTGTCGGAGTGGGACGAATACCAAATCCAAACTCCGTCACCGTCCGCTCTGGCCCCTGCGGACTCTCCTCCGGTGGATATCGGAAGTTTTCATCTCCTTATGGAGAGGGCAGCAAAGAGATTTCTCATCCCTATGAAGGCAAAGAAAGAGGACTGCTTTCTTTACGATTTTAAGGACCAACCGCGAAAGCAGATCAGAACAATTCCAATAATAGATTTTATCTGGAAAGAAGGCTTAAAAATTATGGCAACACCAAATTCTCTTCCAGCAGTCTTGCCTCGGTTGGACAAAAAATATAAGGCGCCAAGCAATTCACCGGCATGCCTCATCGGCCAACCCAAAGCTGACTCTGTCATCACCCAAGCGGCATAGAGACGGGCCAGGAACCCCTCTTCACCTAGATCGGCTCCGCTTGAGAGGGATGGCAAATGGTTAGATTCAATTGGAAAAAAGGTCTCCATGATGGCTGCGACGACGGTTCGGGCTGCAAATTTCCTAGCCATATTAGGGAGATATGATCGGCAAATGTGGTCTGACATCTTCCCCTACATTAACATGCTGTCATAGCCTTCCAAGTCCGAGGTTTTGAAGATTTTACAGGAGGGATAATATACCTAAGCTGAAATCATCGACGTGGATGTGGCATCCACTGGATTTAGACAATTGGCGAGTGCAGCAGTATTGAGGAGACAAGGTTGGCTGAAGTCAACATCTTTACGTCAAGAGGTCCAAACAAAAATTATCGGTATGCCGTTCAATAGAGAGTCTCTGTTCGGGCAACATGTTGATGAGGCCCTTCAGGCTATTAAAAAAGATACAGAGACCGTGAGGTCTCTTGGTAGCCTGTAGTTTCGTAAGTTGTCTTTTCGTGGTACCAAAGGACGTGGATCCTTCTCCAACAGGGGAGGGTATAGTCAACAACGTTCTTATCAAACCTCCCAAACTAATCAAAGATTCCAAAACTACAGACAGCAATCTTATGGACAGCGAGGTAACTCTTAGTCGCTGTCAAGAAGGATGCAATCCTTTCGTGGACGGGAGTCCAATAAAAAACAATGAGGTCAGCCAACTGCCACCATCTCTGCCGTCGCCCCATTCAAGAATTGGAGGAAGAATATCCCACTTTTACTCGAACTGGTCCAGAATTGCTACAGACAAGTGGGTTTTGGATTTGTAGCCAGAGGCCATGCTCTGGAGTTCACAAAGATTCCCCCAAACTCTACTCCCAGAGGACCACCTCCTGCTCATCTCAAGGAGCTTTTTTCCCAAATATATTTGATGATTCGGAAGGGAGCAATCGAAAAAGTCCCTCTGTTACAAAGAGGAACAGGATTTTATTCAAGATCTTTCCTCATTCGAAAAAAGTCGGTAGAATGGCACCCTATTCTCTACCTTCGTGCCCTCAACAAATACTTAAAGAAGCTATCCTTCCGAAATTCTACAATTGCTTTCGGCGGGGGGGTCACATGGCCACCCTCGACCTTCAAAACGCTTATTTTCAGGTGCCGATCCTACCCAGACACAGAAAATTTCTACGGTTCTGGCAGAGACTTTCAATTCAGAGTCCTTCCGTTTGGGCTCCGTTCAGCACCCCGGGTATTTACAAAGGTCATAGCGCCAGTGACTGCACACCTTCGCCTGCAGGGCATTAAAATGTTCCCGTACTTAGACGACTGCCTTATCAAGGCAAATTCTTTCCAAACAACATCCGAACATGTTCAGAAGTGTCTGCTACTTTTCCAGTCTCTGGGTCTTTCCATAAATTTCGAAAAGTCTCATCTGACTCCATCACAGAGAAAGGCCTTTCTAGGAGCAACACTGGACACAAAGCTGACCCACGCCTTTGTCTCAAAAGAAAGCCAAATCAAAATCTCGCACGCTCCTTACTGTCAAAAGAGTGCGTTTCAAAACGATCTTAGAGCCAAGAAAATTGCTCGTAACTCTATAAGGTTGATATGCCACCTCTTTTGTTCTAAAGTCCACCTGCGGTTGACTGTCATCCCTTGAAGGTGCGGATCCCCATCCCTCGAGGGAAGCGTCTGTGGTTACGGTGAAATCCGGCATTGCGACTAGAAATGTACATCCTTCTCTTGAGTTCTCCATCTTGCTCCACCAATGAAAGGTTTCCCGCATCCGAAGAGTGATGCGAACGATGTCCTCGAACGATCCCGAAATCTGGAGCCATTGAAGGTTGAGTTCCTCTTGCAGTGGCCTCATTCTGTAACGGCAGTTGGGAATCCGAGGAATGCAAGAAGAAATCATTCCTAGGAAGGACTTGTATAAACGGACTGAGCCATCATCAAAGGAACCTCCGTACTAACACGAACGGACAATATGACAAGTATGCATTACTTGAACAAACAAGGTGGGACAAAGTCAGCCCTATTATCTCAGCAAGCACAAGAGATTTGGTACTGGGTGATTCGTCAAAAAATCAGCCTCACAGCCATTCATGTCCCAGGAGTCACCAACGTTCTGGCTCATTCTCTCAGCAGGTCCACATCATCAAACCACGAGTGGGAACTGCATCAACCATCCCTAAACAGAGTGTTTCGAGAATGGGGGCACCCCGATCTAGACCTGTTTGCAACCATCCAAAACCGCAAATGCCCATCCTTTACAAGTTGGGTTCCCCACAAAGACTCACTCGGAAATGCGTTTTCGATTGAATTGGTCACAAATATATGCCTACGCTTTTCCACCGATTCCGTTGGTTCCCCTAGTTCTGCGCAAGATCAAGAAACAACCTTGCCGCATGATACTCATTGCTCCCAGGTGGCCTCGCCAGTACTGGTTTACGGAACTTCTCCTCCTCTCGGAGTGCGAGCCCATCCAGTTTCGACCAATTCCGAACTTTCTGTCCATCCAGAACGGACAAATCTGTCACCCGGACACAGCATCGCTGAGATTAGCGGCATGGCTCCTCAACACCTTGAATTCACACACCTAGATATCCCTCCGGACTGTCAGGAGGTCTTGGCTAATGCTCGAGAACCTGCTACGATTAAAACTTACAAACTAAAATGGAAGAGGTTTTGCATGTGGTGTCAATCTGCAAATATCCACCCTATTCAGGCAAAACCAGAACAAATTCTACCATTCTTTCTGCAATTAGCAAGATCCGGCCTCTCCCATTCTACTCTAAAGATGTTCTCGGCGGCAATTTCAAGGTTTCGGCAGGATGGTGTTAACTCTCTTTATTCAAATAGTCATTCAACAATTCTTCAAGGGGTTGTTCCGGATGTTCCCCCCTATTCGACGTCCACCTCCTTCTTGGCACCTTAATATAGTGCTTACACAACTAATGCGACACCCATTCGAACCTATTCACAAGGTGGACTTAAAGTTCCTTTCTTGGAAAGTTTCCTTGTTATTGGCTCTAACATCAACAAGGAGAGTTGGTGACCTCCAAGCGTTCACTATTCATCCACCTTTTCTGCCATTTACATCAAAGTTCATACCAAAAGTCCCTGCGGATTTCCACCTTAATGAACCTATCATTTGCATTCCCTTGACATCAAAACATGTCTCAAGTTCTACTTACAACGGACAGCAACAATACGCAAATCAGGCCAACTGCTCGTGGAATATGGCAAACCGCGCCAAGGACATTCGGTCTCAAAACCAACAATTGCTTGATGGATCTCTGCTGCAATTTGCTTATGCCATGATCAAGCGGTAAGACCATTGCAGGCAACCCCAAGAGCGCATTCTACAAGAGCAATTTCTTCATCCACAGCTCTTTTTGCCGGTGTGCCTCTTCACCAGATCTGTAGAGCGGCAACGTGGTCCAACAGACACACTTTTACCAGGCACTACTGTTTGGAAGCCTCAAGCGATGCAGATGCATCAGTGGGACAAGCTGTTCTCCGCAATCTTTTCAAATAAGGTGAGCCTCTGTTCTCCCTCCTCCACTATACTTTTCTATAAGACGCTTATTCCATACTGTTTCTATATCTTGAAACTGTTTTGCATATGTTGAAACACACACGTATTTATCTATAATTATACCTTTTGATAATGTGTATGGACTATGATACAAAATCAGCGTCTTATGAGCATTATGTTACGTACTGCTATCTACTCTGATTCAGGCATGTGAAACTATGAAAGACACCCTAAATACTGGAGAAGAACAATAGTTACTTACCTGTAATCTGTGGTTCTCCAGTATTTGTGTCTTTCATAGATTCACATGCAACCCGCCCACCTCCCCTCAGAGGCTTTTAGGCTATTATGTATTGGTTCCCTACTGTGCGAGAAAATCTGAGAGCCTGAGCCTCTGAGGAGAACATCCTGGTGGGTGCTGTCGCCTGATTGGCTGCAGTTTGGACTGTACATAATGACTGGGATAGTCATTGGTGTGGAGGTTTTTTCCTTGCAGCCTAGGCTACTTTACTTCCTGGTTTTAGGTTACCAAGGTTTTTTAGTTATTATATGCATAATTATTGCTTTTTTTATGTACCGTGGGACTCCCACTCCGTGACGGGGAATGATTCAGGCATGTGAATCTATGAAATACACCAATACTGGAGAACCACAGATTACAGGTAAGTAACTATTGTTCATCTTTAAGAGACATTAGTTAGTGATAGATTCCTTACTGCCCCACCCATCCTCCCCGTTCTGCGAACTGATTACTAGGGTTAAGGTCATCCCTCTTAGGGCCCTAGTTTTCTGCACCAATGGTCAGTATCTTGCATGGCTCTGCGTTTCTGGTGCGGAAACTCGTGTACAGAACTGACGTCAGCGCGCATGGGAGGCGCCTAAGTACTCTCCGTGGCGTCATCTCGGCGCTTACGACGCCAGTGACGGACGCGGAGCCGCATGACGCCCCCTACTGACGTGCAGGGGTACTGCTAAGCGAATCTTTCCGGATCCAGTCTGACGCCTGGGGATATTCTAAGGTAAGGAATCTATCGCTAACTAATGTCTCTTGCAGATAGATCGTTACACAAGTAGTAACTTCTGCATCTGACCCCAAAAGGCACCCCTTGCATCCGACGCCCCACGGCCTTGTGTGCCCAAACAGACGGTGCCTAACCAACCCTTAACTTTCCAACTTACACCTCCAAGTGGTGGACGCACCCAAAAGTCCTTTGTCTCCCTGCCTGCCGCGCTTTTGCAAACCAGAGGTTCTCCATAGAAAACAGGGCGCCCGGTCGCTCCAGTGCCAATGAGGGTGCACCTTTTGTGCTTCTTTGTTTCCCCATTTGCCCTGACCTTAACCCTAGGAGCTTGGCTCCCACAGCCAAGTTTCCTGCTTGCCAGCAGCCACCAACCAGAGACCCCCTAGCCCCCATTGGATAAAATTGGGCCTCAACACTCTGCACCCAGCCACCCTAGTGCCGCTGAGGGTGCAACAACAGTGCATCACTGACCCTGGGAGACCCTTGAGTCTAACCCCAGAACCTTAACTCCCGCAGTCGTTTACTTACCTGTGAACCGTTAACCTGTTTTCCTTCCATAGGATAACACTGACACTTTTTCTCCAAAAAGTTTCTAAGTGTTGATTTTTGAAATCTAAAAATATTATTTAAAAATTGCACAAATAACAAAAACGTGTTTACTAATGTCCCAGTGCTGAATCTAGGTATCCAACACTGAGTTAGAAAAGTAATGAGAAAAGTAACTTACCTGCAATTTACTGTAGAAGCCCATTCATTTCAATGTACTGCTCCAAAAAGTTTCTAAGTGTGGAGTTTTGAAAACTGAAAATATTCTTTAAAAATCATGCGAATAACCAAAACGTAATTACTTACCTGTTTCCAGGAAATGTCCCAGTGCTGAATCTAGGTATCCAGCACTCAGAAAAGTAACGTAAAAAGTAACTTACCTGTAATTTACTGAAAAAGCCTATTCATTTCAATGTACTGCATTTGCTAAGTGTTGCATACTACTGCTCCCCTGTCAATCAAACAAAGTACAATTTCTATTGCATTTTCAAACTGTTCTATATCCAGTATCTTATTACTGAAAAGTATTTAATGCTTACCTGTGCCAGGCTTGCTTGGTTCTAAAAATAAACAGTATAGTTTAATACAACAACAATTGGCCTAGAGTTCAGTTCTTGAGTGTGTGAATTAATTTGCTGACTGAGTGTGTACATCAAATACCTAACACTGTTCTCTGATACTGCCTTACTGCTCGACCATGCTACCACAATTAGAGAGTAAAGTTCTATCTAACTTGCACCTCTGCCTGCCTCTGGGGACACTTGAACCCTATACACACTATACCTCATTTTGGTGTAGTATATATAGAGCCGGTTTCTTACAAGGGTTACACGCTCAGCCCTTAGTTGTACTTATTCCTGAGTGGTGCGCCCAAAGTGGGTACTCCAAGGTATCCAACAACTTGTTACATTAAGCCCAACTTGTATATCTAGTCGAAATTAATGTAACTTCTTGCAGTGTGCACTTAGTTGTCTTTAAAACTCTTATGCCTTCCCATGCACACATGGAGCCTGCTCCATGAGACAGCTTTCTGCCCTCCTAGAGACACGTGCCAGACACTCTCAGGAAGGAGAACAATGAGGGATTGTAGGCCAGGGAAGCGTAACCGCCATCCTGCAGGAAGCCACTTGGGTGTTAGACCCTAAAGACAGGCTTCAAAGGCGATACTGCCTCTGAAGGGCAGATGTGTAACACCAGGTTGAGGGCTGCCCCATTGTTGAAGTAGACAGATTAGCACGTGAGACAGAGCGGAGAAACCAGTTGCCAAACGGGTTTCCCCATGGGCGTGTAGCCCTGAAGTAGCCACACCCCTAAAGTGGGCTAGGGAGGTCTGAACACCAAAAGATGGGTCTCACCATCTTGGGAGTGGGCAGAATGGTTCATCCTGGAATAGCCAGATGCCACACTCCAGAGGAAGTGGTCACCAGGTGGGAGGTAACCTGGTAGCCCATCAAAGGGGGCACTCCTGGCACCCAGACCTCAGATCTTGACCAACTTAGAAGGACTGACCTGTTGCACTGAGGGACCCCTTGCTAGGTCCCTGCCATAGTTGCTCACCCTAATTTCGCCTAACTAACACATGGACACTTAACTAAGTTTTCTTTGAAATAGTTCTTAGTGTCCAGTTTGTATACTTTGCCAATTCTTTTTCAGGGTCGATTGAAATTTGTTTGTGATTTATTATTGCTTGTAAAATCAGTATCTCCAGAACCCGCGGTGGTTTTTTTTCGTTATAGCGTCTAAATTCTTTTAAAAAAAAATACAGTCTATTATAAATTAGTGTTGGATTTCTATTTTAATTGTTTTGGTGCTGGTAAAATGTTTTACACTTGTTCCTCTGTGTTAGCCTTGCTGCTCAGTGCTGCAGCTACCCAGGGTTGAGCTAAGGGTTTTACAGATAAAATATACTGGTTTTAAAGGGGTTGGTAAGTGTATTACACAGTTAGGTCGCACAACCACGTCATAGAATGCATACCATTTCCTCACAAAAAGCATAGGACAGTCCATTAAAATGAAACTGGATGGATTGGCACAACATTTTCAGCAGGCATGCACTTCAATCTTCTGTAAAATCTTACACGTACATTCACCTTTGATTCACTGGTGCAAGGAGCACTCCAGTGAATTTGTTGAATAATTTATGCTGTGAATATTTTATTTGTGATCTCAATGTGGATATGCTTTATATGAGCTTAAGAAAAAAATAAATAAAAATGTTCTGTTTTCTAACAGGGATTATTGACCTGACCAATATGCCTCCCACTATTCTAGTGCCTCATCCTGGAGGAACAAGCACTCCACCCATGGACAGAATCACTTATGTCCCCGGTACTCAGCTTGCATTCCCTCCCAGGCATTATAACCCTGCATCTATGTCTCCAGGTAAGGAGGCTTGCACACTGCTGCATATTTTTTTGGTTTCTGTCTTCTGATGGGTTGTACTGTCATTTGTCTTACTGTGGTTGCATCACCTACCAGTAGATGTACATACAATTTATAAACATGTGCAGGGTTCAGGGACTAAAGTGAGTTTGAGAGAAACCTTCTAATGGCTAAGGACTACACCACTAATCTTTTCTTTTGCACCAATATATTTACTGTCCTCTCATCTTCCTGCACCCTTGCTGTCTTAAGGACTGCTCAATGCGATGGAATGTGAGATCGCAGATTTTTCCAATGAGTAGAATTCTAAGTGCTAGATCTGCACTGGAAAGTTTACTCCTTGAGTAACTTGGTCAAAAAGTCCAAGACTAGTTCAAAGAAGGTGGTCTGAAGGTTGAATTGAGGTACATCACGGTTTAAATGTGTATATCGGTATCTTTTTTTAAATATTAGCTCTTAAAAAATAACTCAGTATTACTATATCAAGAGTAAGAACAGTGATTAATCATTGAAAGCACACAAATGAAACGTGCAACAAAATACAAAGACGTTAAGACACTGATCTCCCACATTAAGCACATAATATCCTATTCTCCGCGGCTAGGCAGACGGTTTGTTCACATGCTGCTCCACGCCTGTAAGCAACCTCATTTTAAGCCTGTATTGCACAGACTTTTAAAAACTGCATTTTAATCTTTTGATTGCATTACTTAGATTGGGCACTTTTGGGCACTTACTTGTTGTCACCCCCCGCCTCCCAGTCCACCGCGTTTAGCGTTTGTGTGGAGGAAGCGGGAAAAGGCCCAGGAGGCGGAGCTTGGGGGTGGGACTTCCAGCTGGAAGCCTCATCTGCTACTGGTCAGCACGGACGTGCAGGGGCTAGGCAGACGGTTTGTTCGTGCTGCTCCAAGCCTGTAAGTAGCCTCATTTTAAACCTTTATTGCACAGACTTTTAAAAACTGTGTTTAAATCTTTTGATCACAATTCTTAGATTCTGCACTTTTGGGCACTTAATTGTTTTCACCTCCTGGTCCACTGCGTCTAGCGTTTGTGTGGAGGCGGAGCTTGGAGGTGGGACTTCCGGCTTGAAGCCTCATCTGCCACATGTCCGTGCGGACGCGCGCAGTGGGCGCGCCTAAGGCAAGCCCGTCCGGGACCAGGGGCCAGAACCCCTGTCTCGCAACACCCAGACATAATAACTTACTCCAGTAGTCTCCTGTTTGAGCTGGCGAAGCCCTGTCTCTTCAAAGTGTGCCGTAATTCAATGACTCCTCTCAGTGAGGATTCCCAATGCTCCCACTGTACCTTTAGGCTTCACCCTCACATGCAGAATACCCCGGAGACCAGGAACCCCTCTACTCTAAAAAAAAAAATTATATATATATATATATATATATATATATATATATATATATATATATATATATATATATATATATATATATATATATATAATAAATATATATATATATATATATATATCTATCTAACTAACTAACTAACTGCCGGTCTCTAGTTAAACATTCAACTGAGTTGAAACTACTCCTTGAAGATGAATACCCAGATATAATGTTCCTAACAGAAACCTGGCTCCACAAGGAGTCCGATCCTTATTTGGTGCAGACTCTCCCGACGGGATATAACATTCAACGGAAAGACCGGGAGGGAAAGAAAGGAGGAGGCTTGGCAATAATATATAAAGAATTCTTCAAATGTCAGGTGGAACCTAACATTGTCTCAGACTGTGAAAGTGTTTTCTTTAACATCTCACTATCCGCTACACAGTCCTTCCCAGGAGTACTTCTCTACCGCCCCCCGGGTGGATGTGGGCTATTTCCCCAATCTCTTCTGGAGATGGCAGCCTCCCATGTCGGTAGTACTCCAAATACTACTCTTTTGGGGGACTTTAAACTTCACTTTGATAATCCAGACATGGCGGACACAGCAGAATTGACCAAAGACCTTTTAGCAGTCCAGCTTCTGCAAAGGGTCTCGTGCCCAACTCATAATTTGAGCCACACGCTAGATCCAATCGTTACCAATAATAAGGATCTGTTTGTGGGCGACCCCATACCTCTGCCTTGCACGACCACCACGTCCTGCTGCCTTTTTACGTCAATCTCTTGCAGCCCCACATAGTTGTTATACCTACCATCAAGAGAGTTAGACCATGGGCCAAACTAGTAGAAGATACTTGGACCACAGCCCCTAAGCTTAGAGCCAGATCTTAACTCTGACCTTGCGGTAGATAATTTCTCTACCTGAATTAAGTCAGCCTTAGACACGGTCATCCCACTCAAAACATGTAACATGTCCTCAGACGACACCGTCCCTGGTTTCATTCTGGGTTCGGCAGCACCTCTCGGCGCCGTCTCCGGCGTCGATGGGTGAGCCTTTCGCCTATGACCCGGCTCCGTCATTTCTGCCTGTTTACCAGGACACGGATGTAGGGGAGGACTGGGAGGGGTCTGAGGACTCTCTGGCACAGCAGTGCCAGTTAAGTCAGGACTGGGCAAATGAGCTGGGAGACGCCAGTGGTCTAGACACTTCGCCTGACACTGGTTTCATCTCTCCTCCTTCCGTGGCTACAGAGGAGGGTGCTAATTATGCTGTGGTGCTGCGCAGGGCGGCCCAGGCCTTGCACCTGGAGCTCCCTGCAGTGGCCGTGAGGACTAACCTCCTCACTGTGGTGCTTCAACCGCCAGTAAGCACTAAGGAAGCCTCTGCTGCAGTTTAATGAGGCCCTCACCGACATTCTGAATGGCACTTGGTCCAAGCCCTCCACAGTCTCTCCTGTGGATTGGAACGTGGCCTGGCGCCACCGCCCAGCTCCGGGCGACCCCAGCTTTCTGTCCGTACACCCCACCCCTGAGAGTCTGGTTATCCAGGCCTCCACGTCCCAAACCGCCTTCCCATCCACACCTCTGGACTGGGAATCCAAAAGGATGGAACAGTTTGGCAAGAAACTGTTATCCTCCCTAAGTCTTGGGTTGTGGTCCATTAATACCGCGTGGCTTTTGGACCGTTACACCCACTCTCTGTGGGATACGGTGGCGGACATGCTGCCCCAGTGTCCGGAGGAGGCCAGGACACGGCTCGCCCAGGCTCTTGCTGAGGGGCGTGATGCAGCACGGTATTCCATTAGATGTGGACTAGACACCACGAACTCGCTGGGTAGAGCGATTGCAACCACGGTGTCGATTCGTCGTCACGCCTGGTTAAGGTCCACAAACTTTTCAGGGGATGTCCAGAGCACTCTCATGGACATGCCCTTTGATGGCCGTCGCCTTTTTGGAGACAAAGCAGATAGCGCGCTAGAGTGATTCAAGGACTCCAGGGCTACGGTCAAGTCCTTGAACCTGTCGGCCCAGCGCCAACAAACTTCTGCTTTTCACCCCTTTCATGGCCTAGGAAGGGGCGCCCCCGCACGTTAGTCCAGCCACAGGCCGCAGAACCAGCCTCAACGCGGTCACGGATTCCGCCGTGGCGGAGCAGGGGGACAGAGAGCTAGTCAGTCCACATCTGCTCCCACAGCATCTGCCTCAAAGCCTTCCTAGTCCGAGCTTTCAGGCCCATTCCACGCCAGTGGAAGGCAGAATTTGCCATCACCTGCTCAACTGGCGTACCATCACTTCGGACAGGTGGGTGCTGCAAATCTTCCGAAGGGGCTACTCCCTCCCCTTCAAGGCGTCCCCTCCAGCCATGCCACCGCATGTTGGGGGATCACTTGCAACTTCTGCAGGAGGAAGTTACGGCCCTCTTGGCCAAGGGGGCCATCAAGCGCGTTCCTGGCCCAGAAGTAGGACGGGGTTGTTACTCCCACTACTTTCTGGTTCCCAAGACGGGCAAAGGGGGCCTACTCCCTATCTTGGACCTCAGCAGCAGTTCAAGATGCCTCCTTTAGCTCAGGTTTTGGCTGCCCTAGACCGTGGAGACTGAATGGTAGTGTGGGACTTGAAAGATGCTTATTTCCACATCTCCGTCCTGCCGGGCCACCGGCGTTTCCTGCGGTTCGCGGTAGGCCACGAGCACTTTCAGTTTACCGTGCTCCCCTTCGGCCTCACCAGTGCCCCTCGGGTGTTCACGAAAATGATGGCGGTGGTCGCAGCTCATCTGCGCAGATGGGGGGGTTCCTGTCTTCCCCTATCTCGACGACTGGTTGTTGAAGGCGGGCTCGCCCCAGGCAGTCATCTCCCACCTCCAGACTACGGCCGACCTCCTGCATTCGCTGGGGTTCTCCAATCAACGTGCGGAAGTCACATCTGAGTCCCTCCCAGAAGCTCCTCTTCATCGGAGCAGTTCTGGACTCTGCGCAGTTTCGGGTCTATCCTCCCAAAAAGCGGGTTCGGGACATTCAGGCTCTGATTCCTATCTTTCAGCCTTTATCCCGAGTTTCGGTCAGGATAGCCCTAAGGCTGCTGGGTCTGATGGCCTCCTGCATCCTGCTGGTACATGACACCAGGTGGCGGATGCGGGCTCTGCAGTGGAACCTGAAGTTCCAGTGGGCTCAACATCAGGGCAACCTGTCCGATCATGTCCTGATCTCGGAGGGCACTGCAAGACAGTTTCAGTGGTGGCTCATGGACCGCGATTGGGTCAGTGGCAGATGCCTTTTCCTACCCCAACCGGAGCACGTAGTGGTGACGGATGCGTCCCTCCTGGGATGGGGGGCCTACATGGGAAAGGCGGAGATCAGAGGCCTCTGGTCTCCAGCGGAGTCCCGGCTCCATATCAACCTTCTGGAGCTGCGGGCGATCCGGCTTGCACTGAAGGCATTCCTTCCCTCTGTCCGTGGAAGTGTGGTGCAGGTGTTCACGGACAACACCACCGCCATGTGGTATTGCAACAAACAGGGCGGGGTGGGGTCGTGGACCCTATGTCAGGAGGCTCTGCGTCTCTGGGCATGGCTGGAACATCAGGGCATCACCCTGGTGGTTCAATACCTGGTGGGTTCTCTGAACGCCAGGGCGGATTAACTCAGCCGCCGGTGCATGGTGGATCACGAGTGGCGTCTGAACTTGGACCTGGCGCAAGGTCTCTTTCTGCGATGGGGAGAGCCTTGGTTAGATCTATTCGCCACCGAAGAGAACGTGCAATGTCATCAGTTCTGCGCGTTGGAATTTCCAAGGCGGCACTCGCTCGGAGACGCTTTTCGTCTCGAGTGGAGCTGTGGTCTGTTGTACGCCTTTTCGCCTATACCGCTTCTACCCAGAGTGCTGAAGAAGATCAGGCGCGACTGGGCCCAAGTTATTCTTGTGGCTCCGAACTGGGCTCGAAGAGTATGGTATCCCGAGCTACTCAGTATGAGCATCGATCCCACGATCGGTCTGCCTCTTCGGGAGGATCTTCTGTCGCAGCAGCAGGAGACAGTCCTCCACCCGAACCTGTCCAGCCTCCATCGCCATGCTTGGAGATTGAGTGGCGACAGTTGACACCTTTCGATCTTCCTCCCGAAGTCTTTGATGTCATCCTGGCAGTCAGGCATCCCTCCACTAAAACGGTGTACGCCTGTAGGTAGAACAGATTTGTGGCATGGTGCACAGCTAAGACTGTGGATCCCCTTTCTGCCCCTCTTTCTGAGGTTCTTCTGTTCCTTCTCTCTTTGGCCCAGCAGGACTCTGCTCTGGGCACTGTTAAAGGTTATCTTTCAGCCATCTCTGCCTTTCTATGGCTTCCAGATCAGCCTTCTCTTTTTAAGTCCCTGGATGTTAACCGTTTTCTTAAGGGCATTATGCATACGTTCCCACCTGTGCCCTTCATAATGCCTCAGTGGGACTTGAATATTGTCTTGACTTTTCTGATGCGCCCTCCCTTTGAGCCCCTTCATAACTGTCCCTTACGTCGTCTTGCTCTCAAGACGGCTTTCCTGGTAGCTATTACCTCTGCCAGGAGAGTGAGTGAGCTCCAGGCTCTTTCTTCCAAACCTCCTTTCCTTTCTGTTCATCCAGACAAGGTGGTTCTGTGGACACGTCCTTCTTTCTTGCCAAAGGTTGTCACGCCCTTCCACATCGGGCAGACCATCACTTTGCCCACCTTTTTTCCGCCACCGCATCCTTCAAGGGAATAGGAGCGGCTCCACCGTCTGGACCCACAACGTCCGCTCGCATTCTATCTGCAGTGTACTCAGCAGTTCCGGGTGGTTGATCAGCTCTTTGTTGGCTACGTAGGCGCCAACAGAGGTCTGACGGTGCACAAACGGACCATCTCCCGGTGGGCCGTTCTGTGCATCAAAGCCTGTTACTCCTTGGCCAAGAAGGAGCCTCCTGCGGGACTGCGTGCCCATTCGACCAGGTCAACTGCAGCCACTACTGCCTTGGGGCACGGTGTCCCCTTGCAGGATATTTGTCAGGCAGCTACGTGGGCCTCACGGCACACGTTTACCACGCACTACTGCCTTGACAGTCAGGTCCAGAGGGATGGCTTCTTTGGCCATTCTGTGCTCCGTGACTTTATGGTGTAATCTTGTTTGCGACCCACCACCGGGGTTGGTATTGCTGGGGTATCTATTCTAAGGTAAGGAATCTATCACTAACGTGTCTCTTTCAGATGCACAAGTTACTACTTGTGTAACGATATATCTGTAAGAGACATCAGTTAGTGATAGATTCCTTACCGCCCCACCCATCCTCCTCTTTTTAGGGCCCTAGTTTTATGCACCAAAGGTCAGTTTCTCGCATGGCTCTGCGTTTCGGCGCGGAAAGTTGTGTACAGAACTGACGTCAGCGCGCATGGGTGGCGCCTAAGTAGCCTCTGTGACGTCATCCCAGCGCGCACAACACCAGTGATGGGCGCGGATCCGTACTGTGCCACCTACTGGCAGGGGTACTGCTAAGCAGAAAACTTTCCGGATTCAGACTGACGCCTGGGGAATATTCTAAGGTAATGAATCTATCACTAACTAATGTCTCTTACAGATATATCGTTACACAAGTAGTAGCTTGTGCTTCTGGTAATGTCAGCACTTTCTGGCCATGGGTCAGTATCCTACTGATGCTGCCCCACGTGCAGGTTCAACAGTGTTTTTTCCACTGCTGTGCATACTCGACCGGTATGCGTTGACTCTGTCATACTGTTTTGTCCTCTCTCTGGGTCTTGCTTCGTGTCGACACATTGGATCCTGCGGATTCATCGGGCCCTCGGGTCAGTTCATCTTCTTTACAAAGCCGTGAACTCTTACTCCCGCACCAGCATTTTGGGCTCTGTGCTTTCTTTCTCGCAACCCAGTAGGCACAAGGGGGTTTTCGTGCTGTTCTTTGATGGCTTGTGGTGCCTTTGCTTCCCATTGTTTTCCGCTCCTTCAGAGCTTTGTGGTCTGGTCTTGGCTGCGCTGGCGTTGTTGTCCCCACTGTGTTTCGTCACCTTGTTGACGGCTAAGTTCTTTTTGGAGCTTGGTGGGGTTCAGTCGCAGAACCGCCTCCTCTATGGGTATGGCTTTGGTATCTATTCTAAGTTAAGGAATCGGCGGCTATATATCTCTATCAGATGGACGAGTTACTTACCTTCGGTCTAGCCGCAGATTCCTTAACGCCCCGTTCTGCAAGGAGCTTTTCAGGTTGGGTTTCCCGCATTCGCCTCCCTCCTGGTGGCTTTGTCTTCCTGCAGGGTGACATCTTTCACTTCACACCTAGACGGGATGCTTCATTCTGTTTTGCTTGCTCTGCTCCACCATTCTTATGATTGGGTGGTATGCTCATGTGTCCTTTTACATCCCTAGGCCCTGGGTCGTCCAGTGTGAGGTCTGCTCCCCCCCACCCCTTTCCTCCCCCTTCTCAATCGTCCTTGGGCTCTCTTACCTCCCCTGCAGTCCATTGGTTTGAAGTCGATTGGCTCTACATCAATCTATAAGTCTCTTACAGGGGATACGGCGTCACTTTCTGGTACTAACTTTTGTTGGATTGTCAATGCTCCTGTGTCCCGGACTTGTTGTCCTTCACAGTAATATATTATGGTTGCAGACTTTCTGTCGTCTGTCATTATGTTGTTTTTACATCTCTTTCAGCCTCCGAGGAGGGTTTAGCCTCCGCTTTTGCGGGGTTGCTTCTCAGAGCGGTGCTCTGCTCTTTCCCTTCACTATTTTTCAGTATTCAGTGCCTGGCACTGTACTTTATGGTGCTCTTTTTCGCCATTCACTTCTTTTCTTTTCATCTTTTTTCGCACACTGTTCCCATACTATCACAGTTTTTGCTGGTGGCTCCGCGTTGTGGTGTGGAAAAGTTTCTCCAACGAAAAATGACGTCAGCGCGCCGGGAGGGGCCTATATGGCTCCAATGACGTCACGTCCGTGGACGACTTCAGGGCGGAGCCGTGCGGTGTCGCCCCTGGTGCGCAGAGGTGCTGCTGCGGAAAGTTTTCCGGATCCAGTCTGACGCTTGGGGATATTCTAAGTTAAGGAATCTGCAGTTAGACTGTGTCTCTACCAGATACATCGTTACTGAAGGTAAGTAACTCATCCTATCGGTTCACAGGTAAGTTATCGACTGTGGGAGTTAAGGTTCTGGGGTTAGACTCAGGGGTCCCCCAGGGTCTTGTTGCACCCTCAGCGGCACTAGGGCGGCCGGGTACAGAGTGTTGAGGTCCAATGTTATCCAATGGGGATAGGGGGCCTCCGGTTGGTGGGTGCTGGCATGCAGGCCACTGGGTTGTGGGAGCAAAGCTCCTAGGGTTTAGGTCCGGGCAAAAGGGGAAACAAAGTAGCACAAAAGGTGCACCCTCAGCGGCACTGGGGCGGCCGGGTGCAGGGTGCTGTTTCGAGGTCGGGTGCCCTGTTTTCAATGGAGAACCTCCGGTTTGCAAAAGCACTGCAGGCAGGGAGACTAAGGACTTCTGGGTGCAACCACCACTTCGAGAGGTAAGTTGGGAAGTTAGGGGTTAGTGAGGCACCGTCGGTTTGAGCACACAAGGCCATGGGGCGTCGCTTGCAGTGGTGCCTTTTGGGGTCGGTTCTTCTTACCAGCTCCGGGTCGCAGTGAAGGGGGCCTTCTGGATCTAGGCTGCTGATGTCGGCTGGAGGCTTGAGGCCGAGTCAGGGGTCACCGGATCTCAGGTCAGGATCGCCGGGGTGACCTGCTTGTGGGGTTTTTCCACTCTAGCTGGGGCCGGGTTCGGCGTGTGGTCTGGATGCGGTCTCCGGCTCCTACCAGAGGTTGCAGTTAAACAAATCCGGTGCTCATGGGAGAAGCAGTCTTTGGAAGTGAAGGCAGGCAGGTCCTCCGGGGTTTTTGAGGTTGCTGGCTGCAGGACACACCGGGATTTTGCAGGAGCAGGTTCGAGGAGAGACAGGCCTGTAGGGCTGGGGGCCAAGTCAGTGGGCGTCTTCCTCTTGTTAGCTGACTGCAAGGCTGTTCGGTCCTTCTTCTTTTCTTCTTGTCATTTCTGGATCTGAAGAAGCAAGGTTCAGGGTGACCCCTAAATACTAGTTTCCAGGGGCGTTACAGGTAGGCAAAGGGCAGGGACCAAGGGGTCCCGTCCCTGGGGTGGGTCCACCCCCCATCATGCCGCCCTCCAGTGCGAGGTGGGGAGGAGCATGTCCCTGGTTGGTTAGGTCCCCCCATCCTCAAGATGGCGGGGACTCGGAGTTGTGTTTCACCTCTCCTCCCCCACCTGAGGGGTGGAGTTGGCAGAGGTGGGCGCACCTCTTTCCCTCACTTGTTTTTCCCGACGGTTCTCCAGCCCACAGTGGGAACCAGTTGCTAAAAGCAGCAAATGGTCTGAGGAGGCTCACAAAGGCGGCATGCCTTTGAAGTTTCTCCTTCGTGAACCCTGCCCATTCTGGGGGAGGAGGCTTGGCACCTCGTCCCAGGATGTGCATTGTTTCAGGCCCCCGAGAGCAGCATGCTGTCGACCCAGGGGTCCAGAAACATGTCTGTTGATGGCAGCCTAAGCAACCACTCACTCAGGACACTTGAAGTTGGTCGAGTTTCAGGGGGCATCTCTAAGATGCCCTCTGTCGTGCATTTTACATTAAATCCCACACTGGCATCAGTGTGGGTTTAATGTGCTGAGACGTTTGATACCAAACTTCCCAGTTTTCAGTGTAGCTATTATGGTGCTGTGGCGTTCATAATGACAAACTCCCAGCACCATACACTCTTAATGGCAGCACTGCACTTACAATGCCCAGGAATGGACCTGGACACTGTAGGGGTACAGGGCTCATGCACCTGTACCCTCACCACTGGCATAGTGCACCCAGCTAGGGGGTGACTGATGTATGCCAGGGCAGTGGTTTGTAGGCATGGCACACAGGGATGTGTGCCATGTCGACTCTTCACTTTGTTCTGCACCAACACACGCAGCCTGTAAAGGCAGCGTGTGAGTGAAAATGTGCAGGGCTTCTAAGGGTGGCACAATAAGTGCTGCAGCCCTTAGGGGCCTTCCCTGGTCACAGGGCCCTGGGTACCCATTGTACCATTTACCAGGGGCCTACCTGTGGCTAGGGATGCCAATTGGGTTTAGGCTTCAATGCATTTTTAGGGAAGGAACATAGGTCCTGGGTACCTGATTAGCAGGAGCCCAGGGCACACTCAGTCAAAGAACATCAGCAATTCAGCAAAGAGTGGGGGCATACCATGCAGAAAGAGGGCACTTTCTCACAGCAGGGCATGTCAGTTCCTGAAACTCTGTAGAGAGGATGGAAATAAAGGGGGCCCATATTTTAGCGTATTAGGATTTGTCCCCTTGGGTAGCCATGGAGAGTCTCTCCATGCCCAAAAGGGACCACAGCTGGTGAAGCCATTGTGCGTGGTCTGGAATTCTGTACGATTTCCAACCAGATAAAAGTACCCGATGTGCAGCATTCAACGCCAGGGAGATCTGTCTGCCCTTGGTACAACTCAAGGGAAATGTCAGGGCATTGGGCAATCCTGAGATAGTGTATGCATGGAACATGGGAATGGTATTGTCGAAAGCTTTATCGATCTCATAGAGGATTTTGTCCCAATATCTCGTGAGCTTCGGGCAGTTCCACAGCAGATGAATAAGGGTACCCGGGCTCCCAGAGCCTCGCCAACAGATACCATCGCACTGTGAGTTCCATTTAGTTAAACGAGCCGGGGTGTGGTACCAGTAAGATACAGTTTTAAACACAGTTTCGATGAGGCCCATGGAGTGTGCAGTGTGGTGGATCCTATAAAAAATATCCTCCCATTCCTTGTCCGACAGCGTTCGTCCGAGTTCCGCCTCTGTCTGGCCGTCAAGACCCCAGACCCCAATCGTGCCCAGGAGAGAAACATGTAGATTCCCGAGATAAGTTTACAATCATCTTTTTTTCAGAAAAAGCCACTTTTCAAACTAGATCAAAGGGCTGCTAACCAAAGGACGTACTAGAGATCCAGACACCCAGTGCAGCATTTGCACGTGAAGGTAGCGGTCGGAACTGGTGGGGCCGTAATCCGCCCGAAATTGCTCAAAAGGGATATGCCCCTGGAGGTCAAACAAATGCCCCAAACGTTTGCAGCCTCCCGCTAACAACCTTGAACCCGACCCCTTATCCATCCCGGGTGGGAATTCGGTATTCGAGAAAATGGGGGACATAGGCAAAGGGAATGTTGTATGGTTTGCCCGCTTGGACACTCTATCCCATACTAACATGGTGAGTCGAGTGACTGGTGATGAGTATAGTCCCCAGGATCGTCTGGTCCATAAACACCCAGTGTTTCTCCCTCATTGAACGGTTCCATTCCACGAGATAGCGCAATAGCGAGGCTTGAAAGTATCCCGTGATGTTCGGCAACACAAGGCCACCTTCCTTTTTAGGCCATTACAACAGAGACTTCTGTAACCTGGGGGAGACCATACCCCAAATGAAATGTTCAATCTCATTTTGTATGTGTAAGAGCACATTCGGTGGGGGCAATAAGGGGAGGGTTTGGAAAAGATATAGGGCCCGTGGTAGGACATTAATTTTGACCACGGCTAGTCTCGTGAGCCATGAGAGAGGCAAACGTTGCCATTGCATGAGATCTGTAACGCGCCCTTTCATTCTATCTGGATCGCATAAAACAATTCCGGGTCGACGGCCAACTCTTTGTTGGCTATGTGGGTACCAAGAAAGGTGGGCCGTGCAGTTACGGACCATCTAGCGTTGGGTCATTCTTTGTATCAAAACCTGCTGTTCCTTAGCGAAAAAGGAACCTCCAGTGGGTTGCGTGCCAATTCCACCAGGACGATGGCAGCCACTACTGCTTTGGGACGTGGAGTCCCCCTCAGTGACATTTGCCAGGCAGATACGTGGGCTTCCTTGCACACGTTTACTAAACACTTTTGCCTGGACTGCCAAGTCCGGAGAGACAGTTTATTTGGCCGTTCAGTTCTTCAGGGCTTTCTGGTGTGAACTTGGTTCGCAGACCCATCTTCTTGGTTAGTATTGCTGTGGTATCTATTCTAAGGTGAGGAATCCATAACTAATTGTCTCTTTCAGATGAACAAGTTACTTACCTTCGGTAATGATATATATATCTGTAAGACATATATTAGGTATCGATTCCTCACCGCCCCACTCATCCTTCCCGTTCTGCGAACTGGCTTCTAGGGTAAGGGACTTCCCTTCAGGGCCCTAGTTTTTTGCACCAGTGGTCAGTGTCTTGCATGGCTCTGTGCTCCTGTCGTGGAATGTTGTGTAAAGAACTGACATCGGCGCGCGAGGGCGGTGTCTAAGTAGATACCGTGACGTCATTCCGGTGACCACAATGCCAACGACTAACGTAGAGTCGATCAACGCCACCTACCGACGCTCAGGGTTACAGCTGAAGAAAAATTCTCTGGATCCATTCTGACGCCTGTGGGTAATTCTAAAGTGAAGAATCAATAACTAATCTGTCTCTTACAGATATATTGATACTGAAGGTAAGTAACTTGTTCAACAGCACTAAAACAATTGAAGAAGAAATAACGGAAACACTTAAATACATCTCCAGTTTATAAAAATAGGCTCTAATTTGATTAATTTTTAGACACCACAATGAAAAAGATCCGCCAGAGGGCTCCGGAGATGTAGAATTTACAAGGTAGATTAAATCAAAGCATTTCACTCAACCGCAAACACTCATTGGCATATTCCACAAATCTGACAGCTTTACTAAAAAGTTTGGGCAAATTGTATTGCAGTCACTTAGTCACTTAGGGGTACCAACTCCAGTGGGTAGCCAGTCAGAGGGATCAGCGAGGTCCTCAAAAACAGTTACCTCAGCAGATGAAGCAGTATTCATTCCATTTCAGGCACTTTTGCAGGGCTTGCCTATGGAAGTATTCCTGTTTCAAGGGATGATGGATGCTGAAGATGCTCAAGAATGCTATGGGTGTGATGCTGTTGACTGGCTCTTGCTGTGACTTCTCCCTGATCCTCGAAGGGGGTGAGGTGGTCCTGCTCATAGGGTTGAAGTCCTCTCGGTGCTAACAGAAGTCCAGTCCTCACTGGACTACCATTTGCCCAGGATCGCAGTCACAGGTCAATTCTTCCTGGGTTGATAACTCATCCCCTGAGGGTCCCAACTGCATTCTGACAACACTCCTGTGCTCAGTGAACTCGGATGCAACTTTGTGCTTAGCGTGCTGGTTCTTAGTGCTGCAAAGTGGCGGTTCGCAGTGGGTTAAAGGCCTTAGGCTACCAACTTCCCCAGCAGGCTTCTTCAGCTGTTGTGTCCCTGTGCTGCAACAGGAGGCCAGTCAGCTGTCCCTTTTAGTCTCTTGGCGTTGGCTGGTGTAGGAAAGCGGGTTTCTGTTTCAGTATCTCCCCCACTTTGTGTCAGATTTCTGATGCACTTTGGCTGAGTGTGTCCTAGGTCCCTGTGAATCAGGTACCCAGGGCCTGTGTTCTTTCACTAATCTGTACCATTGCTTCCACAATTAGCACAACTCTGGCTTACCTGTAAGCCCCTTGTAAAGAGTACATAAGGTACCAAGGGCGTGGTAGCCAGGAAAATGGCCTCTGAGGGCTGCAGCATTTATTTTGCCACCCTTGGAGACCTCTCACCACAAACATGCAACACTGCCAATGCAGCCTGAGTGTTTTGGTGCAGCTAAAAGTGAAGTGTCGACATAGCACACAAACCTGTATATCATGCCTGTCAAGCACTGCATGAGACCTAGGTAAGTCACCCTTCAGGCAGGGTGCACTATCTCCCATGTGAGGACCCTATCTGCATGAGCCGACAGGCTCATATAATATCTAAGGCCATTCTTAGATATTATAAGTGCCAATTAAAGCCATACTGAGTATATGGTCGGGAAACTGGTCATTACGAGTTTCCCAGCACCGTGTTTGCTTTACTGACTCCCGGGGTGTTTGATATCAAACATCTCGGAATAATAAACCTGCACTGATTCCAGTGTCAGATGTATTATTCCCTGCACTCAGTGGTCACTCATAGAGGGGACCCCTGAACCAAACCATCCTCTGGTGGGTTCCTGACTGGTGACCACTTGCCTCTCCTGCCATCAGGAGGCCTCCTTCCTGTCTCACCCCCTATTCAGCAGCAAAGCAACGCCATTCCTCAGGTGAGGGAGGCGACGTTTTGCTGATGGCAGGCACCCTCCAATAAGGGTTTGGGATAGTGCCCCCTCCCCCATGTGGGGTGAGCACATCAAGGGTTGTCATACTGCATTCCCTTGTGTGGTTGGGGAATGCCAGATCTTTGAGTGTCCTTAAACAGTCTTGGGAGGCCCTTCTCCTGGGATTTGTTCTATCATTGATGCTGTTGTAGTGCACCTGCAGTCACATGTGCTGTGGTGAGAGAAGTGCAATTCTTCCTTCCAAGTCTCCAACTGCTTTAACAGAAGCCCAGCCTTGGTTGGATTCAACTGCCTCTCGTTCTTGTTAGATCCCAACGATCTATTGTGTATACACTTTACATTGTGGGAGGGTGATTTATTGGATCCTTCATTTCTTGTCCTGAGTTAAGCAAAATAGCTGATGGCAGTATTTCCCTTCACTCTGAGATTTGAGGGTTAAGGAGACTATATTTACCCATTTGGTCAAATAGATGGTTGCAGATTGGTTGCTCCTGTGTTCTATTTTTGGGAATGGTGGCCCATACATGTTCTTGGTAGTACCTCTATGTCACCTAGTTCTTTACCATTGAACTGATAGGCATCTGTTGATGGTTTTGCAGTTTGCAGTCCCTTGTTTTCTTTCTGCTGTTTTTGTGATGTTCACCATTCTTTTGGTTGTGGTGCATTTTCTTTTAACTGTTTATGCAACCTTCATGGTTCATTCTGAGTGTTATCTTGGTTAGACTCCTATTTGTTGTGGTACTGTGGAGATTTGACGGGCTCTGCCTACATGCTGTACTCTCCCCTGTACCTGCCGCTTTGCTGGATGGTTCAGTTTCTGGCACCTTGCACCCTATCTGGCGTCCTAGCGTGGATAACAAATTATGCTTTCTGCTGGTATACCTTGCATTTGGTTCTTCGTTAGGCAGGAGGTTTTTTTTTTACCTTTATCATTGGATTGTTGTATGACTGATAAGTTCTGCCTTTTGTTCACACATCAGCCCATCCTCTGAGTGTTGTATCATGCATCGAAGTAGTGATTGCGTTTGTATGATTTGTTTATTTTACCCTCGTCGCCTTATGATTCAAAAGAATTAGGGCCTAGGATATTCTACTTCCTCCCTTTGTGTGACTGTTGCTTCACCTTTGGTTTGCTGGCATTAACCAGTTATTGTCTGCTGGAACGATGGATCTCCAGTTTTGGACGTTTCTGTCTAGGTGTCTTGTTCTCGTTCCTTTGCTTTCATTGTTACGGTTGGTTACTTTTGTCCTGTGGTGTGTAGGGGTACCTCCCTTGGGTTAGGCTGTTGTCTCTCCTTGGTGAATTACTATTTAGATCACTGCCAATATGTCATGTGTTTAGTGTGTTTTCCAGGGTGTGCCTAGAGCTGGTTAACCTACTTTTTCTCCTCAAATCCATCTTCATGCAATGCTGCCTTGGTATAGATTCATGAGGTCAGGGATCTGCTAGTGGAAGTTTCCCCCAGTAAAAAAGTTGCTTACCTTTAGTAACAATTTGTTCGAGGCATATGAGCTGCAGATCACACACTTAGGATAAAATAGCCATCTGGTGTTGGGCTCGGATGATTGCAGGTTGTTGTTGTCTTCGGAAGAAGCCTTTTGGTCACGAGATAGGTGACTCCTCCTCTGGACAACAGTGCGCATGGGCATCCACTCCATCCTCAGATTGTTTTTTTCCGCCATTGGGTTCGGATGAACTTTTCCACTCCGGCTAAAAACTTCAAAAAAATCCAGCTTTCAAAGCGAAAAACCTTTACATACATCAACTCGACGTCGAAATTCAATCGGACCGGTTCCGGACACGGCTCATGGAAAGGACACCTTTTAAAAAATGCCCCCGATGTGGAGCAAAGTTCCCCCACAGTGACCACCACGAGGTCTGCAACCTGTGCCTCTCGCCGGATCATAACGAATCCAGCTGTCCAGCCTGCGCCGCATTCCGATCCAAGAAAACCATCCGGGACCGAAGAGCTCGATGCCATATCATGACCAGACCGGCTCCAGAACCAGAGGACATCTTTGATCAGGGCCCCGATGTCCCGGAAGAAGATTCCGAGGAACTCCAAATTCTATCCGAAGCGGACGACTCCGATGACCCCATCACTCCGGGGCAACGAGTGAGTACCAGTGCCCCTACCCCAACCCCCCCAAAAAAGGCATTGGTCAAGACTCCGCCAGCTGGCCCCAGTCGCGACCGAAAACTGTCTTCAGAAGCCCCGCCCTCGGGCTCGGCTCCGGAGAAATATAAGCCTACAGGTGGCTCGGGCTCGAGCAAACCACATGTTATAGTACCCACAGTACCTTCGGCACCGAAGACTCCAGACCTCTCGGCACCGAAGCAGGCTCCGATACCCTCGACAACGAAACCATCGAGACCTATTGATAAACCGGCATCTAAAGCTATCAAGCTTAAAGATTCTCTCTCGGCACCGAAATCTCCACCGGCATCGAAACGTTCTTCGGCACCGAAATCTCCACCGGCACCGAAATCATCATCGGCACCGAAACCATCATCGGTACCGAAACAACTGCCTAAAGTCACAAAAGACCGATCATCCAAAACATAGATCGGAACCGAAAAAGTAGACACCAAAGCCACTTTCGGACAATGAAGAACTTTTTCACCCTGATCCCACGCAAAAAAGGATTTATATCAATCCAAAAACTGGACATGTCACCGCTGTGCCATACAAGAAAAGGAAGCTGGACACAACACCTTCTCCAGCTCCCATAAAGAAGGACTCAGCCACCTCACCCATTTGTCCTTCCTCTCCTATACCACCTCTCACCCTGCCCCCACCTCCTTCTCCTCTACCATCTCCTTCACATACACAACCTCCACAGGATGATGATGATGGCTTAGGGGGAGGGGGTGATCCGGATGACCTTAATGATCCTAATGATCCTTTCACACTTCCGGATACGGTACCCTTAGACGACTGGGCCTACCCTTTACCTGATATTCCTGATCCCACTACATACCCCTCCAAACCCTCCCCTCCAGATGACCACCTAGGGTTTGGCAGCTGATAAACAGGGCAGCACTTTTCCATGGCGTCACCATGCATTCAGATACACCCGAAGAAGACTTTCTTCTAGACACATTCGAACAGTCTCAAAAATCAGTTCAAATCTTGTCCATGATTAAGGGAGTCATAAAACACGCCACAGAGGTTTTTAAAGACCCCGTCAGAGCTAGGGTTCTTAACCCTCGAATTGAAAAAAAATATAGACCTGCCCCACAAGATCCCGCTTACATTAAAGCACGGCTCCCTCTAGACTCTTTAGTAGTTTCAAACGCAAGAAAGCAGGCTAACTCCCAAACAACAGGAGACACATCGCCCCCAGACAAGGAGTCCAAGCTATTAGAGGCCTCGGGCAAAAGAGTTGCAGCACAAGCTGCTAACCATTGGCGTATTGCCAACACACAAGCCCTATTAGCCCGATATGATAGGGCTCATTATGATCAGTTAGAAGATCTTTTACAACACCTACCAGATCAGTACAAATCCCAGGCTAATGACCTCGTACAAGAGGGAAAACTTATATCTAACGCATCAATTAAATGTGCACTAGACGCCGCGGACACTGCTTCTAGGGCGGTCAACACAAGCATACTTCTTAGACGCCATGCATGGCTACGTATTTCAGGCTTTAAGCCAGAAGTACAAACAACAATACTTGGCCAACCATTCAACCAAGAGCAACTATTTGGGCCCGCAGTAGATACTGCACTTGAGAAGATGAAAAAAGATAACGAGACTGCTAAATCAATGGGAGCATTACAGTCTCCACACCCATGAGGCTCCTTTTGACGCTCCTTCTATAGGGGAGCCTCCAAAAATACTGGAACAGACACCTCCTCCACTTTCAAAGCCTCCGCGCAAACATCCCCCAACAGAGGATATTTTAGAGGAGGATATAGGGGAAACAACACCAAGGGCCGAGGTCGGGGCAATACCAACACCCGCACCTCTCCAGCCACTAAACAGTGACTTGCCTCCACTCCCCCCAGATCATTTCACTCCAGTCGGGGGAAGACTCCAACAGTTCCTACCTGTCTGGAATTCCATTACAACAGACAAGTGGGTAAGACAAATTATCCAGTTTGGTTACTGCCTCGAACTCACAAACACCCCCCCACACATACCACCCAAACACCGTCCAATGTCACCACACCATCTTACACTCCTCAAACAAGAAATTCGGTCCTTGCTTCAAAAACACGCAATAGAACCAGTTCCACTCCAACATCAGGGTACAGGAGTATATTCTCTATACTTCCTGATCCCCAAAAAGGACGAGACGTTAAAACCCATACTCGACCTCAGACTCCTAAATCAGTACATAATCAGATCACTTCCATATGATCACTCTTCAACAAGTGCTCCCACTACTTCAACAAGACGATTTCCTTACCACATTAGACCTCAAGGACGCATACTTTCACATCCCCATGCATCCTGCTCACAGGAAGTACCTAAGATTTGTGGTAGACGGACAGCACTATCAGTTTACGGTCCTCCCATTCAGAGTAACAACTGCACCCAGGGTATTCACCAAATGCCTAGCAGTAGTAGCAGCGCATCTCAGGAGACAACAAATCCATGTCTTCCCATATCTCGACGATTGGCTCATAAAAGCCAATACTTTCCACAAATACGTTCTCCACACTCACCACACTATTCAAACCTTACACAACTTGGGATTTACCATCAACTATCCCAACTGCAACCCTCCCACATCCATCAATATCTAGGAGCCACCATAAATACCTCCAAGGCCAAAGTTTATCCCAGCACAGCCAGGATAGCCAACATACAAAACCTCATCTTAAAATTTCAAACTCAACACTCTCTTCCAGCAAGAGTGTTTATGCAACTATTAGGCATGATGGCGTCATGCATCTCCATTGTGCCTCACGCACGACTTCAAATGCGTCCCTTGCAAGAATGTCTAGCACAACAGTGGAACCAGGCTCCGGACAACTTACCGATCTGGTGTTGGTGGACAGTCGCTCACTGAAATGGTGGAACACCATCAACCTGTCCAAAGGGCGACCATTCTTAGAGCCTCTTCCACAAGTAGTGCTGACAACCGACACATCTCTCACAGGGTGGGGAGCCCATCTCCTACAACACACCACTCGGGGCAAATGGACCACTCAACAAAAACTGCTCCATATCAATCACCTAGAATTTCTAGCGGTGTTCCTAGCACTGAAATCTTTTCAAGTACATCTAAGGAACAAGACTGTCCTCATTCGCACAGACATGACGACCATGTATTGCATACAAAAACAGGGGGGGACACATTCTCTTCAATTGTCCCAACTCGCACAGAACATTTGGAGATGGGCAATTCCCCAAAACATCTACCTGCTAGCGGAACACCTTCCAGGGGTTCACAACCAGATTGCCGATCTCCTAAGTCGACAGACCCAACAAATCCACGAATGGGAATTACACCCCAAAGTCCTACTCCCATTCTTCCAAAAATGGGGCCAACCAGACATAGACCTGTTCGCCACACACGAAAACGCAAAATGCCCAACCTTCGCCGCCAGGTTTCCACACCCACAGTCGAAGGGCAATGAATATGGATGAACTGGTCAGGCAGATTTGCATACGCTTTTCCGCCTCTCCCACTCATTCCATTTGTGGTACGCAAGCTCAAACAACAGTCACTAAAACTGATGCTAATAGCTCCCACTTGGGCACGTCAACCCTGGTTCACGACACTTCTGGAACTCTCCCTAGTTCCACATCAAAAATTGTGCCTTTCCCCGGCCCTATTAACCCAGAACCATGGAGAAATCCAACACCCAGATCCACAACAACTGAACTTGGCGATCTGGCTCCTGAAGTCTTAGAGTTCGGTTACCTCAATCTCCCACCAGACTGTATGAATATTATAAAAGAAGCTAGAAGACCTACTACTAGAGCATGTTATGCTGCAAAATGGAAAAGATTTTCCATTTACTGCACTAACAATAATGTTCGAGGCATGTGGGCTGCTGAATTCATATCTGTGCATAGATCGCCGCCTAGTGTTGGGTCCGGATGTTTGCACGTTGTTGTCCTGGAAGAGTCTTTGAAGTATCCTGAGATAGGTGACTCCTCCCCTGGACCACAGTGCGCATGGGCATCCTCTCCATCCTCAGATTGTTTTTTTCCGCCATTGGGTTCGGATGTGCTTATCTTGACTCAAGTTAGGAAAATTTAGTTTTCAGGCCTAAAGGCCTTTAGTTTTCGTCGGTACTGTTCCCGATCGGTATCGACAGTTTACTGGCTAGTTTAGCGACTTTAACAACTTTTTCGGATCCATTATATCCGACCTTCGACCCTACATCGACGATGGAATCGAGGACCCCATTCAAGCGGTGTCCTGTTTGCCACGCGAAATATCCACATATCGCCGTCCACTCGGTGTGCAACAAATGCCTCTCACCGGATCACGACGAATCGAAATGTATGGCCTGTGCCCGATTCAGATCCAAGAAGACTCTCTGGAATCGACGAGCCGCGAGACTTGAAGCGCAGCAAGCAGCACCGGCCCCGACCAACATCTTCAGCACCGAGGACGAAGATGTTCAAAGCGTGGAAAACATACCCTCCAGCCCCGCTTCCGAACACGGTTCCAGATCGGAAGACGTAGATGAAGAGCTTTTTCACAGGGAAGAAGCCGACGATGAGGTAGACTACGATGAGGCCTTAGGGGCCGAAGAAGGTAGCTCTGGTGACGAGCAGGGCCTACCCGTCCAAACGGAGGATATCCCAGTGCGTCCGTCTACGGCTCCGGTCGAGGGATCGCCTTCGGGCCTTACCCAAGATCAATCCCGCAGTTCTTCGGCCCCGCCCTCTGGCCCGGCCTCGGACATCCAGCGAGAGCCATTATTACCCAAAAAGACTGGTTTCCCTTCCACGAAACCGAAACCAATCGTTGCACCGGTTCAACAGAAACCGAAAGTGAAACTAACACTGGTCGGCTCGAGGACCGCCACACCTTCGACGCCAGCCTAAACCGTCGGCTCCGACCGCACCAAAAGGGACTTCGGTGCCGAACTCGCTGCAGCCGATGTCGGCGCCGACCCAAAGAGAAAGGCCATCGGTACCGCCAAAGCGCCTCGGCCCCCGGCACCGAAACAATCGGCACCGAACACCAAGGTTAAAATGGCCGCTGCATCGCAATCCACCTCGAAAGCAGCGACTACGGTCCAATCATCGACGCCGTCGACAGCTACTACCTCTCCTCGGCTCGATGACCCTGTGGCTCCAAAGAAGTCCACACCTACCTCTACAGAACCACTCGGCGCCAAAGATCCGTCGGCGTTCCAGGTGCGACAAGTTGCAGCGTCCTTGCAACGCATCAGAGAAAAGGCAGCCCTCCAGGCCACGTAGGGCTCCGAGCCGAAAAAGGCTCAAAACGCACCTTCGGCACCGACCAACATCACCTTTGGTTTGCCGCCATCCACGGCGCCGAAACTATTCGAGATCAGAACACGTGTCACCCAGACAAGGTCCCCATCTACTGAACACTCTCCTACTGGGACATCACCGTCCCACTTCATCGACGCCGACACCGGCAGGCTCATGCTCCGAAAGCGGAAGATCACTTCCGAGCAGGCTTTGGACTCTTACAGGATCCCGCTAAAGCAAAAACTGCCGGCGGAATCGGAACCAGTTCTTTATGAACGCCTCTACACCTCTTACCCAGATCCACAGTCCTTCTCTCCGACGCACTCCGACACGGACGCAGTAGAGGACTACATGGGTGACGACACCACCTACCCCAGGGATATGGACCCTGAAGGCCAGCAGGACCCTGATCAAGTTTGGGATGACCCTGTAGACCCAGGTGCCGCTCTGGATACACAGGACACGCAGCTTTATGGCGCAAAAACGTCTCCCACGGAGGACATTGCTGCATTCAACGCCCTCATTGAACGTGCCGCAGCCAATCATGGAGTGCAACTCCACTCAGACACAATCGAGGACGATTTCTTGGTGGACACTTTCGCAACCTCAGAGAGGCCTGTAAAGACTCTGCCCATGTTGAAAGGTGTCCTCAAGCCAGCAAAGGACATTTTCAAAGAAACCACCAGGGCACGGGTAATAAACCCCAGGATCAAGAAAAAATACAAGCCCGCACCTGGGGACCCTACGTACATTAGAGGCCAGTTACCTCTGGACTCCATCGTAGTTGCTAATGCTCGCAAACGGGCACACTCGCAGACAACTGGTGATGCTCCTCCCCCGGACAAAGAGTCCAAGGTGCTAGAGACCTCCGGCAAAAGGATTGCAGCCCAGGCGGCAAACATATGGCGCATTGCCAATACACAGGCGCTCCTAGCTCGCTACGATCGCTCACACTATGACACGTTAGAGACCCTACTCCAACATCTACCAGACGAGTACAAAGAGGCAGCGGAGCTCCTCATCAGGGAGGGACAACTTCTCACAAACGCATCCATTAAGTGTGCACTGGATGCCGCCGACACAGCTGCGAGAGCAATAAACACCAGCGTCATGCTACGACGACACGCCTGGTTACGAATCTCCGGATTCAAACCTGAGGTTCAAAATAACATCCTCAATCAGCCTGTCAACCCCGACTACTTATTCGGACCAGAGGTTGACACCACCCTAGAAAAGATAAAAAAAGACACAGACACTGCAAAGTCAATAGGGGCTCTGCAAACGCAGACATTTCGTAGTGGCTCCTTTCGTCGCCCCGGAAATAGAGGAGCGGGTAGAGGACAGGGGTCACAGCAAACCTACAATAAAGGGGGCACACAAAGTACCTATGATAAAAACACCCAAGGTGGATATCGTGGCTCCAGCACGAAGGGCAGAGGACGCAGTTGCGGCAATACCAGGTCCTCCCCCAAAAACAAACAGTGACGCCCTTCCCCCCGACCACATAACACCTGTCGGGGGAAGACTCCAGCGGTTCCTGTCCACGTGGAATACCATCACCACGGACAGGTGGGTCAAAGATGTTATCCAACACGGTTACTGCCTCGAATTAACCTCCACTCCACCCACAATACCGCCAAAGCACCGTCCTATGTCCTCAGAGCACTTAGCATTATTACAGCAGGAAGTGCTAAGTATGCTGCAAAAAGGCGCAATAGAGGTCATGCCCGTCCACCAGCAGGGGACAGGGGTGTACTCTCTGTACTTCTTAATACCAAAAAAGGACGGGTCACTCAGACCTATACTAGACCTGAGACCCCTCAACCACTACATTCTCTCAGAGCATTTCCACATGCTCACCCTACAGCAGGTTCTCCCGCCGCTCAGACAGGGAGACTTCCTAGCCACGCTAGACCTCAAAGATGCGTATTTCCACATACCCATACACCCATCACACAGAAAATATCTCAGGTTCACTATTCAGGGGCAGCACTACCAATTCAAAGTCCTTCCCTTCGGCGTGACAACAGCACCCAGAGTTTTCACAAAGTGCCTAGCTACTGTGGCTGCACATCTACGGAGGCAACACATTCACGTCTACCCTTACCTGGACGACTGGCTTGTTCAGGCAAAGTCAGCCCAGCAATGTGCCAGCCACATGTCCCGCACCATTCACCTTCTTCACAGTCTGGGATTCTCACTAAATTACCCAAAATCACATCTCCAACCCGCACACGTACAACAGTACCTAGGTGCGACCATAGACACTCTGGCAGCCACAGCTCAGCCAAATTTAGTGAGGATCAACGGCATGCAAATGCTGATCTCAAAGTTCAAACCCCAACACTCCCTTCCTGCGCGAGTGTTCATGCAGTTGATAGGCATGATGGCCTCCTGCATTTTCATAGTCCCGCACGCGAGACTACATATGCGCCCGCTTCAGGAGTGCTTGGCACGTCAATGGAATCAGGCTCACGGGCAATTAAAAGACCTGGTGTTGGTGAGCGGTCGGGCATACAACTCTCTGCATTGGTGGAATCCACAAAACCTTTGCAAGGGCCGACCGTTCCACGAGCCTGTTCCACAAATAATACTGACAGCGGACGCGTCTCTCCAGGGATGGGGAGCTCATGTACTCAATTACACAGTGCAGGGACTATGGACAATACAACGAAAGAAGATGCACATCAACCTTCTAGAACTGATGCAATCTTCCTGGCAATGAAAGCCTTCAAGGTACACTTGTGCAACAAAGTCGTGTTGATCCGGACGGACAACATGACTGCCATGTACTACATACAGAAGCAGGGAGGAACGCACTCTCCACAGTTGTCTCATCTGGCTCAGAGCATGTGGAAGTGGGCCATTCAGAGGAACATATTCCTCATGGCGGAACACCTCCCCGGCAAGGACAACCAGATGGCGGATCTGCTCAGCAGACACAGCCACCAGATGCACGAGTGGGAGCTACACCCGTCCGTACTCCAACCGTACTTCCAACAGTGGGGTCATCCAGAGATAGACCTATTCGCCACAAGCGAAAACGCAAAATGCCAAAGCTTTGCCGCCAGGTTCCCACATCCACAGTCGCAGGGCAATGCGATATGGATGAACTGGTCCGGCAGATTTGCGTACGCTTTTCCCCCAGCGCCGTTGATACTATGTATTCAAATTTGCTATCAAAAGGCTAAACGCACATTAACGATTCCCCCACGAGCCCACTCAACACGTAAGTTAGGGGCCTCCATGGCTTTCCTGGGAAACATTCCTTTACATGATATATGTAGAGCAGCCACATGGTCCACTATACATACATTTACCAAACACTATTGTGTAGATGTACACTCAAAACAGCAGGCAGCTGTAGGACAGGCTGTTCTCAAAACTCTTTTTCAGACCGCTGCAGCTGGCACTGGTAGCCGCCGCTAATGGGAGGTACTGCTATGTATTCTATGCACAGATATGAATTCAGCAGCCCACATGCCTCGAACGGAATATGCTACTTACCAGTATGCATCTGTTCTTGGCATGTAGGGCTGCTGACATTTATATCGCCCACCCTCCTCCCCGGCGCCTGTAGCAGCTGCAGCTCTCAGAATTACTGTATAGCATGGTCATCACTTTCTGTATCTACTCCATCACTGCCACAATGGCGAAACACAATCTGAGGATGGAGAGGATGCCCATGCGCACTGTGGTCCAGGGGAGGAGTCACCTATCTCAGGATACTTCGAAGACTCTTCCAGGACAACAACGTGCAAACATCCGGACCCAACACTAGGCGGCGATCTATGCACAGATATGAATGTCAGCAGCCCTACATGCCAAGAACAGATGCATACTGGTAAGTAGCATATTCAATACGTCCACTGGATGCTTCCATCCAAAACATCATTTGCTATTTACTTCACTTGCAAAGATGCAATTTAGCGTATACATCTATACGTCTACACCTAGCGGCGTTAGCAGCCTACTTACAAAATCGACAACACTTGTCACTATTTAAAGGACCAGCGATCAAAGCCTTCATGGAAGGTCTTAAAAGGATTATTCCTCCCAGATTACCACCTTCTCCAGCGTGGAATCTGAATATTGTTCTAACTAGGCTCATTGGCCCCCCATTTGAACCTATGCATAAATGCGAACTGCAATTCCTTACATGGAAAGTGGCTTTCCTTATTGCAATCACATCCCTGCGAAGGGTAAGTGAGATACAGGCTTTAACTATTCAAGAACCATTCCTACAACTACATCGTAACAAAGTGGTTCTTAGGACAAACCCAAAATTCCTACCAAACGTCATTTCCCCTTTCCATCTTAATCAATCAGTCGAGCTGCCAGTCTTCTTCCCTAATCCAGACTCAATAGCTGAGAGAGCTCTTTATACCTTAGATGTTAAAAGAGCCTTGCTTTATTACATCGACAGAACCAAACCTTTTCGCAAAACCAAACAACTGTTTGTTGCTTTCTCTCCACAACATAAAGGCAACCCCATTTCAAAATCAGGTATAGCCAGGTGGATAGTTAAATGTATCCAAATATGTTACCAAAAAGCTAAACTCACTCTTACAGTTCCCCCTAGAGCGCACTCCACATGCAAAATAGGGGCTTCCATGGCATTCTTAGGGAACATTCCCTTAGAAGATATTTTCAAAGCAGCCACATGGTCTACCACACACACCTTCACTAAAGATTACTGTGTTGATGTGCAATCCAAACAACAAGCTTCCGTAGGACAAGCGGTCCTAAAAACTCTATTCCAAACTGCTGCAACAGATACAGGTGACCACCGCTAGGGGAGACACTGCTATATAGTCTATATTAAGTGTGTGATCTGCAGCTCATATGCCTCGAACGGTATATGCTACTTACCGGTATGCATCTGTTCTTGGCATGTAGAGCTGCAGAGCCACACACGCCCACCCACCTCCCCGGGACCTGTATCTGTTCCAGCATTGTCTTAATTAGACATTACACATGGACATCCTTTTTCTTTATTCTTATACACTCCATTTCCCATCATGGCCAAAAACAATCTGAGGATGGAGTGGATGCCCATGCGCACTGTTGTCCAGAGGAGGAGTCACCTATCTCGTGACCAAAAGGCTTCTTCCGAAGACAACAACAACCTGCAATCATCCGAGCCCAACACCAGATGGCGATCTTATCCTAAGTGTGTGGCTCTGCAGCTGTACATGCCAAGAACAGATGCATACTGGTAAGTAGCATTTTCTTTCCGGTGGATTCCCTGTGTACCAGCGGATTCCTCACCTACCGCCTGTCTCCCCACTCTGTCAAGTGGTTACTGTGCTGCTTTGGAGGAATGAAGTTGTTTTGTGCCCTACATTCCTTTAAGTTGTTCTGGCTCGTGTCTGCCTCTTAGGGTGGTTTGGGGGAAGGATGAGAAGTAGCATTGGAGTGCCAGGTGGTGCCCTATGTAGCTTCGTGATTTCCCGTCTGGGAATTACTGTAGTTGACTTGGAGCCATGGCGCCACCTACCAAGATAGGACAGATGTTAAAAACCAATTCAAATCCATTGTGGCATCTTGGGGGAACTTCATAAGATGAAGAATCTGCAGGCAGGTAGAGCATCCAGCAGAAAGATTGCTATCCAGAATTAAGTAAATTTTTCGCCTGGCGGGCTTGTAGTTCTGCTCATTCACAGTAAGCAGTAGCAGAATTTCAGCAGGGCATTAGTCTTAGCTCAAGTCATTTGGAAATGGGTAGAAAGACTCTCCACTTTAGGATGTATGAGAGCAGACTCAAGGCATGTGTCAAGTCAATGTAAATCTTCCTCAACCTAGAGTGGAGCTCCGGCTTATATTTACAGTCCGTGGCAGTTGTAGAACAGCTCACTTCCAATTTAAATCCGAAACAGTTTCAGTTACCAATTAGTCAGTTTGACATATACTTACCCTATTCAAGGCTGCTTCTAATAAGGGAAAACCCTCCCAGAATGTACTGTGAGGAATCATGACACCAGGCAGGTTTAAATTGGTAGTGAAACCTCCAGAGAGAGAGAAAAAAAAAATCAAGATGATGGTTTAAATATTCTGTTTGTTTATTTGTCAGCAGCAGCTAGCCTCCATTTAATTTTGTGAACATTCATGTTCAGTGAAACACATTTGCCTCTGGTCACTGGACTACATTTATAAGGGTAGGCCAGTAGAGATCACCAAAGGTTGCATTTACTCCACCTCCAAAACTATACATCGTTATCACCATCCAGGACATGGATGGAGGGGTCAAAGAGGGCTACCGCACTGACACTACTGTGTGGACCAATTCAAGATCGACCTAATCTTGGGACACAACAAGGGTGTTACTAGGTGCACCTTATCTGCTCTTTTTGGTGCCACGTGTACAGGGAATATCCACAAAGTGGGTGAGCGCAGGAGGAATTACTTATTGACATTTGTTATCCCAAACAGAACAAATATGTTTGGAACTGCAACTCAATTAATTATGACATAACAAATTCAAAGATAAACTAATAAGACGGGGAAGGCAGGAATAAGAATGTGAGAGAATGCAGAATGGATCGGGAAAGCCATCATGAGAACCACAAACTAACTATACTCACATGCAGTGGAACCTTTAAAAGAAATGAACTTTCAGGAGGAGCAACGAAATGGGTATGAAACAGTTGATCAGATATTCAGAGACTTTTGTCATTATCCTATGCGTACTGCAGTAAGCCCAGGCTGAGGAGTGGAGGATCTCTTTTTTCCCATCTGGTCACTTGTTGCCCTACAGTATTGTGACAGCAAAAAATGATGGACAGAATGCTGACAATGCAAACATTCTCCTCCAGTCAAACGATCTGGGTTAAATCCATCGTGTTTTGCTAACCCACGCTCACAAGGCCCTCCACGACACTGGACCAGCATACCTGAACGGCCGACTCAAATTCCACGCAACCCAGAGGACCCTACGATCAGCCCAGCTCTCCTACGCGGTCTTCCCCCGCACAAGAAAGACCAGATCAGGAGGCTGCTCCTTCACCTTCCGCACGGCCAGAGCCTGGAACGACCTTCTGCTCCACCTCAGACAGACATCGCTCCCCATCTTCGCAAGAAACCTCAAAACCTGGCTCTTCGACAGACCCCCTCCTTGATGGACTGGAAGCTGCGACCCCACCCCCCCCAGTGCCTTGAGACCCTTACGAGTGAATAGTCGCGCTTAACAAACACCTGATTGATTGAGCAAATAAATGATGGACAGAATGCTGACATTGTAAACATTCTCCCCCAGTCAAAAGATCTGGGTTAAATCCATCGTTCTTTTGCTAACCCACGCTCACAAGGCCCTCAACGACACTGGACCAGCATACCTGAACGGCCGACTGAAATTCCACGCAACCCAAAGGACCCTACGATCAGCCCAGCTCTCCTACGCCGTTGTCTCCCGCACCAGAAAGACCAGATCAGGAGGCTGCTCCTTCACCTTCCTAATGGCCAGAGCCTGGAACGACCTTCTGCTCCACCTCAGACAGACATCGCTCCCCATCTTCGCAAGAAACCTCAAAACCTGGCTCTTCGACAGACCCCCTCCTTGATGGACTGGAATCTGCGACCCCACCCCCCAGTGCCTTGAGACCCTTACGAGTGAATAGTCGCGCTTAACAAACACCTGATTGATTGAACAAACAAATGATGGACAGAATGCTGACATTGCAAACATTCTCCCCCAATCAAAAGAACTGAGTTAAATCCATCGTTCTTTTGCCCACGACGCCACCCCAGTTTGGACCCAGCCATATGCAAATCAGTCTTGACCCTGTGCCCCATGGGAACAGTCCAGACCGAACTGCCAGGCCAGGTCCTCCGTGGACCGGAAACAAGCATCCTGGCACCTGTTTCAGGGCATGTCAACCTTCTTCAGCCACGCTAGCTTGAATCCAGGTGCATGAGTAAGAAAGTGAGCAGCGGATCCGGAGAGAGTTTTTTGGGACTTTTGTCTCTGCTCTTTTGAGTCTTTGACTCATGGTGCATAGGGATGCCCGGTTTCAAGTCTTGCGAGGCTTGTCCCTGCACGATGTCTGTGACGGACCCGCACCGCGAGTGTGTCTACTGTCTGGGGCGCGACCACGACCCCGCGTCGTGCCCCGACTGCCAGGTCATGGCTCTGAAAACTTTGCGGGAGCGGTCCTGAAAGTTTCTTGAGGCCCGCGAGTCTGCTCCACGCCGTTCAAGGTCCCGGTCCCGTGGGAGGTCGAGGGACCGGTCCCGGAGCTGCCATCATCGTTCAACGAAGTCTTCGCACTCTGGGTCAGGTAAGGCGAATCACAAGAAGTCTGAGAAGTGGCGTCGCTCTTCACCTTACCCTAGCCTGTCGCGCGACATGGCTGAGGGTGCCGGTGGTACCACCCCCGTGGCTCCGGCGGAGCCTACACAGTTGCTGACGGCCTACCCGCCCTTCCCGTGTCCGTCGGCGACTCCGGCCCAGCTGCAGGACTTTCTGTCAGCCATGGCCCACCTCTTTCTCCCATCGGGCCCCACCGGCACGCCTTCGGACCCCACGGGTCCGACTGGGGGTCCTAGCCCTTCCTCGTCGTCACCGGCTCTGGCCCTGACGTTGTCGACAGCTCCGGCCTCAATGCCACGAGACCCCCATGGATCCATGCATGGATCCCAGCCGATGTCGGTTGGCCTCGTACGACCTCCACCGACATTGTCGTCTACGGCTCCGGTGTCGGCCGGCCGATGTCGTCCCCACCTTCCACCCTGACATGGAGACAGTGCCGGACCGGTGTCGATCAACGCCGATGGGGAATTTCTATCCCTTTCTCCATCCTCCTCATTCTTTTCCCCCTGCCCAGCAGGTTATGGAGGACAGGGAGGGGTCTGAAGACCCTCTCACAGCCCAATGTGAGTTAGAACCGGACTGGGAAGAGGATTTGGAGGACGCAAGTGGACTGGATTTTTCTCCAGAACCTGGCGCACTATCTACTTCTACTGTGGCTACGGAGGAGGGTGGTACTTATTCAGAGGTGTTGCGTAGGGCAGCCGAGGCTCTCCACCTCCCTACAGTGGCTGTCAGGACTAACCTTCTGACAGAAGTGCTTCGGCCAGCGTCTTCCTGTGCGGAACCGCTCCTGCCCTTCAATGACGCACTTTCAGACGTTCTTTAGGGCACCTTTTCCAGGCCCAACACAGGGGCTCCTGTGGTTAGGAATGTGGCCCGATGCCATCGCCCGTCCCCGGGCGACCCCATTTTCCTCTCCCAACACCCTACCCCTGAGAGCTTGGTTGTCCAAGCCTCTGCATCCCTGAGCGCATTCCCTTCCACACCTCCAAACAGGGAATCCAAGAAACTGGAGCAGTTTGGGAAGAAGATTTTCTATTCTGCCAGTTCATTGTTGCGGTCTGTGAAAACCGCATGCCTCTTGGGCTGTTATTCCCACTCTGTGTGGGATACGGTGGCGCATGTGCTGCCTCAGTGTCCGGAGGAGGCCTGGACAGTGCTTTCCCAAGCTATTGCTGAGGGGAGAGACGAAGCCAAGTTCACGATTCATTGTGGCCTTGATACCGCAGGCTCGCCGGGCAGAGCGATTTCCACGACAGTGGTGCTACGCCGTCACGCCTGACTGAGGGCAACTGGTTTTTCTGGGGATGTCCAGAATACTCTGATGGACATGCCTTTTGATGGCACTCGCCTTTTTGGCGGCAAGGCAGACAGTGGGTTGGAGTGTTTAAGGAATCGCGGGCTCTGGCCAAGTCCTTGAACCTTTCGGCCAGGTACACTCCTTCGGCTTCTGCTTTTCGCTCCTTTCGTGGCAAAAGGAAGGTGCACCCAAACACGTTTGTTTCAAAGCCACAGGCCTGCGCAGCAACAGTCTCAGCGCAGCTGCGGACGTGTGACCCGCTGATATGGGACACGGGGCCAGCGGGCGGGTCAGTCCACCACCTCCCCTGCCACCACTGCCTCCAAACCTTCCTAGTCCAGTGTTTCAGGCCCACCAAACGCCAGTGGGCGGCAGGATTCGCCATCACCTTCCCCACTGATGCACTGTCACTTCGGACAGGTGGGTTTTACAGATAGTCCGAAGGGGCTACTCCCTCCCCTTCGAGTCTACTCCTCCAGCCATGCCACCTTCGTATCACCGCATGTCGGGGATCACTTGGTACTTCTCCAGCAGGAAGTTGCTTCCCTCTTGGCTAAGGGGGCCATCGAGCGAGTTCCGACGCCAGAAGTAGGTCGTGGTTGTTACTCCCACTACTTCTTGGTTCCAAAGAAGGACAAGGGCCTGCATCCTATCTTAGACCTTTTGAACGTCTATCGCTTCCTCCGGAAGGAGAAGTTCAAGATACTTACACTTGCTCAGGTCTTGTCTGCCCTAGACCCGCAAGACTGGATGGCAGCGTTGGACTTGCAGAATGCTTATTTTCATATCCCCGTCCTGCTGGCCCACCGGCGTTACCAGCGGTTCACGGTAGGCCCCATGCACTTTCAATTCACTGGATTCTCCCTTTTGGCCTTTCCAGCACCCCACGGGTGTTCACAAAAGTGATGGCGGTGGTCGTAGCTCATCTACGCAGATCAGGGGTTTCAGTCTTCCCCTATCTCGACGACTGGCTGTTTAAGACGGGCTCGCCCCAGGCAGTCGTCTCCCACCTCCAGACTTCTCCTGCATTTGCTGGGGTTCTCCATCAATGTGCCGAAGTGGCACCTAATTCCCTCTCAGAAGCTCGTCTATATCGGAGCGGTTGTGGAAATGGCGCAGTTTCGGGTTTATCCTCCCGAACAGCGAGTCCGTGACATTTGGGCTATGATTCCGATCTTTCGGCCCTTGTCCTGGGTTTTGGTCAGGATGACCTTGAGACTGCTAGGTCTCATGGCCTCCTACATCCTGCTCACCAATCATGTCAGATGGCATATGCGGGCTCTGCAGTGGGACCTGAAGTTCCAGTAGGCGCAGCATCAAGGGGACCTGTCCGAGTACGTCCAGATCTCGGAGTGCACTGCACAACAGTTGCAGTGGTGGCTCATGAACCAGCATTGGGTCAGCGGCAGATCACTCTCCCTTCCCCAACCAGAGATCACAGTGGTGACGGATGCGTCCCTCCTGGGATGGGGCGGCCACATGGGAGAGGCGGAGATCAGAGGCCTCTGGTCTCCGGCGGAGTCCAGGCTCCATATCAACCTTCTGGATCTCCGGGTGATCCTACTTGCACTGAAGGCATTCCTTCCCTCTGTCAAGGGGAGAGTAGTGCAGATGTTCACAGACAACACCACCGCCATGTCGTACTGCAACAATTTCCTTGGCGGTTCAACACTTGGCAGGTTCTTTGAACGCCAGGGCGGACGACCTCAGCTGCAGGTGCATGATAGATCACGAATGGCGTCTTCACTCGGAGGTGGCGCAAGGTCTCTTTCGACAGTGGGGAGAGCCTTGGTTAGATCCATTTGCCACCGAAGAGAACACGCAAAGTCAGCAGTTCTGCGGGTTGTAGTTTACTAGGCGTCACTCGCTTGGAGACGCTTTTTGTCGCGAGTGGTGTTGCGGTCTGTTGTACGCCTTTCCGCCTATACCACTTCTACCCAGAGTGCTGTAGAAAATCAGACACGACCAGGCCCAAGTCATTCTTGTGGCACCGGACTGGGTTCAAAGAGTTTGGTATCCCGAGCTACTCAGTATGAGCGTGGATCCCCCAATACGACTGCCTCTTCCGGAGGACCTCCTGTCGCAGCAACAGGGGATGGTCCTCCACCTGAACTTGTCCAGCCACCACCTCCTTGCGTGGAGATTGAGCGGCGACTGTCGATTCCATTTGACTTGCCTCCTGAAGTCTGCAGTGTGATTCTGGCAGCCATGCGTCCCTCGACTAAAACTGTATATGCCTGCCAGTGGAAGAAGTTTGTGGCATGGTGCATGGCGAAAGGTGTAGATCCCCATTCTGCCCCTCTTTCTGAAGTCCTTTTGTTCCTTCTCTCTTTGGCCCAGCAGGGCTCTGCTCTGGGCACTAACAAGGGCTACCTTTCTGCTCTTTCGGCCTTTCTTAGGCTGCCTGATCAGCCCTCTCTTTTCAAGTCCCCAGTTGTCAATAGATTTCTCAAAGGCATTACTCACCTTTTCCCTCCTATTTCTTTTGTGATGCCTCAATGGGACTTGAACCTGGTTCTCACATACTTGATGTGTGCTCCCTTTGAACCTCTTCATAACAGTCCTTTGCGGTTATTAACTTTGAAAACTGTCTTCCTGATGGCTATCACCACTGCTCGGCGGGTGAGTAAGCTCCAGGCTCTTTCCTGTAAACCTCCTTTCCTGGCGATTCATCCGGACTAGGTTGTGCTTCGACAGCGTCCCTCCTTTCTACCAAAAGTAGTCTCTGCCTTTCATCTTGGGCAAACTGTCACTCTGCCCACTTTCTTTCCGCCTCTGCACCCTTGAAGAGGAGAGGATCCACCATCTGGACCCAAAACGTGCACTTCCGTTCTATCTCAACCGCACACAACAGTTCCGGGTGAATGACCAGCTCTTTGTTGGCTAAGTGGGTGCCAAGAAAGGCCGGTCTGTGCACAAGCAGACTAACCCCCGATGGGTTGTCCTGTGCATTAAAGCCTGTTACTCTCTGGCTAAGAAGGAACCTCCGGTAGGACTGCGCGCCCATTCTACCAGGGCGACTGCGGCTACTACAGCATGTGTCCCCCTGCAAGACATCTGTCAAGCAGCCACTTGGGCCTCGCTGCATAGTTTCACTAAGCACTATTGCCTTGACAGTCCAGTCCAGAGAGACGGCTTCTTTGGCTGTTCAGTTCTCCGTGACTTTCTGGTGTAATCTCACTTCACAGACCCACCACCGGGGTTGGTATTGCTTGGGTATGTATTCTAAGGTAAGGAATCTATCACTAACATGTCTCTTTCAGATGCACAAGTTACTTGTGTAACGATATATCTGTAAGAGACATTAGTTAGTGATAGATTCCTTACCGCCCGCCCATCGTCCCTGTTCTGCGAACTGTTCTCTAGAGTTCAGGTCATCCTTTTCAGGGCCCTAGTTCTGTTGCATCAGTAGTCTGTCTCTGGCATGCCTGTGCGTTCCTGGCGCAGAAAAGTCGTGTACAGAACTGACATCAGCGCGTGTGGGCGTGTCTTAGTAGCACCGACGTCGTCATCTCAGCGGCTACGACGCCAGCGACGTACGTGGAGCCGCATGACGACCCCTACCAACGCGCAGGGGTACTGCTGACGTAAAACGTTCCGGATCCAGTCTCACGCCTGGGGATATTCTAAGGTAAGGAATGTATCACCTACTAATGTCTCTTACAGATATATCGTTACACATGTAAGTAACTTGTGCATATATATATATATATATATATATATATATATATCTCCCCAAATGTTCACAAGTATCGTGTGCTCTCAGTAAGTACACACTCCGCACTGGTAAAGTAATCCACAAAGGTGTTTAATCACACAACGTGTTTCAACTTCCTTAGAAACCTTGTTCACGTGGCCTTGCTGGCGTCTCCTCCTCCTTCCCCTCCTGGGGCGTCGACGGACCCCTCACCCTGTGCAGGGCGCGGCGCCATCCCCGGCGCCGACTGGTTCGGATCCAGGCTTGGAGGATGTGGGGCTGTTGGAGTGCGGCTCCTCTGGGGCACCTACTTCAGGCCACGGCGTCTCTGCCTCGCTGCAAACTCCCGCGGGGATCCCTGTGGTGTCGCGGGAGGTCGCCGGGGCTCGGGTCGCAACCCCGAGCCCCTCACGGTCCTTAGACAAGGTGGTCCTGCCTAAGGCCTAGGTGACACCGCTACGGCGCCGACAGCAGCTGGACCGTGCGGAGCCACAGGGGTCGGTGGACCCTCCTCGTTCCGCTCCGGGTCGAGGCTGAGGGAGGACACATCGTGCCTCTCCAGGCCCCTCTCATCCCTCCCCACAGGCGGCTGCCTCGTCGGAGGGCGAGTCTGAGGTTAAATCGTCCCTGGCGCCGTCACATGGGTTGCCGAGCGATCTTTGCCTCATTCTGGGCCGCGGAGGGCTTTGTGCCAATTCCCAGGCCTGTCTCGTTCCCCCACGCGGGGGACTGCCTCGGCAGGGGTCGGGTCGGCATCTTGCCGGTGCGGCTCCAGCTCTACTCCGGTCTCTGGTGCGGGGTGACTTGGAGGTACCTTGTCCGGTGACGCCGGATGGTGCCGACGTCCTGCCTCAAGCAGCGGACTCTACGGCTCCGTGCTGGAGTCGTACAGCAGATTAGTCTTCAGACGCTCCTTCTTCTCCGGAGGCAAGCTGTATATTGGTGTCATCCTCCCCGGAGACTGGTCGCCGTGTGGTGTCTTTCTCACCGGCATCGAAGGTTGGCTCCCCGCCCTTCCTGCGTCAGAGGTGTTCGTCGGAAGAGCGGCAGGTCCCTCATTCTTCGTCTCCTTCTGACTTCCAGGTCTGGCCCTTGCCGTCCCGCTTGGCCTCGGGGACGGCCGTCTTAGATTGCAGCCGTCGCCCACGGACGAGCTGCTTTCTCCACCGCGGGGCCCTACGGAGGCGGGTGCGGCCTTCGCTCACGCGGTGGGCATCCTGCGCATGGGTGACCCGGTGGCTCACTTTCCAGTGGATCATCTATTGGAGGTCCTCCACCAGGGCTCTGGCGGTAGGGAAGTCTTACTTCCCTTTGAAGGTTCGCTCCTTTCTTCCTTAACGGGGGCTTGGAGGCGTCCTGCCTCAGGGGACCCGGTGTCAGCATCTTCTGCACCGGCACCTCCCGGCACCGCGTGATCCAGCGTGTCTTTCCCTTCACCCCTCAGCCGCCAGCCCCCTTTTGCAGACTGGTTCTCCCTCCCTGCCGCCACAGTTGACTCCGCCTTCCCGAGAGTCCCGCTGGCTGGACTCTTTGGGGCGCCACATGTTCGCCTCGACCAGTGTGGCCCTGCGGTCCCTTAACACCTTGTGTGTGCTGGCTAGGGCCTCCTCCTGTTTGTGGGTCTCGGCCGAGTCTCTGGGATCTGCAGCTTCCCAGAAGTCTGGTCAGGTGGACGTACGGCATCATGCATTGGATGGCCAGGAGCTTGCGGCGTTTATTCTCCGCTCCGCTCGGGACATCTCAGAGGTGCTGGGCCGGGCCATGGCTTCCTCAGTCTCTCTCTGTCGCCATGCTTGGCTTCGGGACTGAGTATTTCCCGAGAATATTCGGGAGCGACTCATCTACCTTCCGTTTGATGGCAGCCTGTTGTTCCATGCCCCAGCCGACTCCACCATCCAAAGGCTCTTTGCGGGGCTCTGTCCTCCTCCGCCTTATCTTCCTACTCCTCCATCCCCTCCTCAGTGACTTCTGAGTTGGGTTGATTCTGGGCCTTCTTAGGCTGGTTGTTCTGTCTGTGGAGTGTGTTTTCTGGCCGTTTACGTCCTTTCTTGGGACTTTGGCATTGTTGGCTGCTGGATGGCCCTTGTGTTGATTGTGTATGGGTTCTGCAGGAGTTGTTGCACGGACTTGGCCCTGAGATTGGGCCTTCTGCTTTGCTTGGGCTGATTATCACGCCTTCAGCGGGGGTGTTTTTTTCCCCGTGGCTCTTTTGTTTTTCCTCTGCTGTGGAAGTTCTTCCAAAGAGGGTTCCCATATCTTGGGACTTAAGGTACCCTATGTGGGGTAGTGGTAGCTGTCATATAGCTTGCGCTCTGCTAGAGGGTTCTGGTCGCCTTCGGGTGCCTGTTCTCCATGGCGTTTAGGTAGGTTGCTTTTGCTTCCTGAGGTACTGTGCGCGGCCACTCGTAGCGGTGTGCCCGGGCATCTTCTCCTCTCCCTGCTCCTGTCCTGAGGTCTGGAATGATTGTGAGAAAGTGGCTCTGTATCTACTGTTCCCAAATAGGTACAGTGTGTACAGAGTCCACAGTCCCCAGAGGTTTGGCAGAGGCTAAAGTTAGATATAACCTTACTCTCTAAAGTGGTAGCTTGGTCGAACAGTAAGGCAGTATCAGAGGACAGTGTAAAGCATTTGTTGTACACACTCAGTCAGCAAATGGTCTCACACACTCAATAACTGAACTCTAGGCCAATGGTTTATATAAATAATATATTTTTGTTTTGTTTTAGAACCAACAATAGGTATTAAAATATACTTTCTCAGAGATGCTTTAGGTAAATACTTTTGCAATATGCAATTGACTTTTGTAAATACTGGTTACAGGTTATTGCAATAGGCAACACAATTTCAATCACAATAATGCATTGAGCTCAATGGAAGTTTTAAGTTATTTGCAATAGATTACTTTCAGGATTCCTTTTGTAACTCCAGGACTGGATCCTAGATTCAGTCCTGGGACAGTTCTTAGAAACAAGTGATAAAAGTCGACTTAGTTACTGTTGTGATTTTTAGGCAATATTTTGCTATTTTAAAAGTTGACACTTAAAAGAAATGTCATAGAAAACAGTCAATGATTCCCTATGGGAGAAAATTCAAGTTGCAGGTAAAGTATGTTCTCGTTACTTTTGTAATCCAGTACTGGGCTCCTAGACTCAGTACTGGGACCTCTATCTAAAACAGGTAAGTAATTACGTTTTCACAGTAATATTTGTAGTTTGCAAAAATCGACACTTCGAAGAAATTTTACAGAAAAGCAGTCAATGATTTCCTATGGAAGAAAATTGGGTTAATGGTAAGTACGGTTGTGAATATATTGCTCATGGTCAGTGCTGGGCACCAAGATCCAGCACTGGTATCTCTCCTAATAGCAGGTGAGTATTTTCGTTTTCGTTACTCGGTTGATTTTCTGTGAATATTTCAAGTTTTAGAAACTCCACACTTAGAAGAAATTTCAGAAGAAACCAGTCAATGTTACCCTATGGAGGAAATTTGGGTTATCGGCTTTTGGGTAAGTACTCGACCGGCAGAGTTAAGGTACTGAGCACAGACTCGGGGGTCTCCCAGGGTCAGGTAAGTACAGTTGTTACACCCTCAGCGGCACAGGGGCAGCCGGGTACAGAGTGAGTTAGGCCCAATGTTATCCTATGGGAAGCAGGGGGGGGGGGCCCTGGTTGGTGGCTGCTGACTAGCAGGCCACGCGGCTGTGGGAGCTGGGCTCCTGGTTACTTGCTCATGGCAAATGGGAAGGTAGATGGGTGTAGAGGTTACACTGCCAGGGCCACTCGGGCGGCTGGGTGCAGGATGCTTTTGAGCCTTCGGGCGCTCAATGTTTTTCAATTCAAAAGCGCCTGGTTGAACAAAGGCTGTGAGCTCGGGGACGAAGATTCTTCAGGTGGCACCACCACTTCGAGAGGTAAGTTGGGTAGTTGGAGGATAGGTAGGTACCCAGGAGTTGGGCACAGGGGGCCGCAGAGCACCGGGTGCAAGAGCGCCTTTTGGTGTCAGGAAATCTTACCCTCTGTTGATCGCGGTTGGGGGGGTACCTGGTTCTGAGGCTGCAGGCGTCGTCAGGAGCGTCGAGGTGAGTCCTTGGGTGCCGGATTTGGGGTCACAGTCGCCGGGGGGACGTCCTCGGGGTCTTTGTTCACTCCGGCACAGGCCAGACTTGGCGGGTGCAGAGTGTGCAGGGTTCACGGTTCCGGGCTGAATCCAGGGGTTAGAAGCTGGTTTTGAGCAGAGCCTTTGCTCATGGGAGTCCCAGGTGCTTAGAGCCAAAAGGTAGCCAGGTCCTTAGGGGTTTGTGAGGTTGCTGGCAACGAGGTGCCGGGATGTAGCACGAGCAGGTTCGAGGGTCGACAGGCCGGTAGGGCTGGGGCCAAAGCAGTTGGTGTTTTCCTCCTCTTAGCAGCTGCATGGCAGGTCTTCTTTCTTCTTGCTCTTCTTAGTTTTTCGGAATCTGGAATCTGAGGAAGGAAGGATCAGGGTGCCCCTAAATACTAGATTTAGGGGCGTTACTGGTAGGTAAAGGGCAGGGACCAATGGGTCCCTGCCCTGGGGTTGGTACACCCCCTATGTTGCCACTCTCCTGTGGGAGGGGGGCAGTAGCCTAGTCCTGATTGGGCAGGGCCTCCCATCTTCAAGATGGCGAGTGCCCGGAGATGTGCTTCACCTCGCCTCCCCCACCTGAGGAGTGGGGTTGGCAGGCTGGCACATCCCCTGTCCTTATTTGAGGTTTCCGACCAGTCTTCCCGCCAGAGTGGGGGTGAAAACCGGTGGGGGCCAGTTTGCTGGGTACAGCAAGTGGCCTGGGGATGCTCACAGAGGCGGCATGCCTTTGAAGCTTCCCCCTGTCCATCGTGGGGGAGGAGACCTAGCACCTCGCCCAGGATGTGCATTGTTGCAGGCCCAGGAGAGTGGGGGCTCTTCTACCCATGGGCCCAGCAACATGTCTGCTGTGTGGCAGCCTAGGCAGCCTCCCAAACCAGATGTGGATTGTAGGTTAGGTTTCAGGGGGCATCTCTAAGATGCCCTCTGTAGTGCTTTATACATTAGATCCCACACTGGCATCAGTGCGGGTTTAATGTGCTGAGAAGTTTGATACCAAACTTCTCAGTCTTCAGTGTTGCCATTATGGTGCTGTGGAGTTCGTGTTTGACGAGCTCTCAGCACAATGTACTCTTAAATGGCAGCACTGCACTTGCAGTGCCCAGGAATGGACCTGGGTACTGTAGGGGCAAAGGGCTCATGCTCCTGTGCCTACACCACTGGCATAGGGCACCCAGCTAGAGGGGTGGTTGATGTATGCCAGGGCAGTGTAGGTGGTGGGCATGGCACACAAGGATGTGTGTCATGTCGACTCTTTGTTTTGTCTTGTCTTGTACCCAGACACTTAGCCTGCAAAGGCAGTGTGTGTTAGGGTACAGGGCCTCTAAGGGTGGCACAATGAGTGCTGCAGCCCTTAGAGGCCTTCCCTGGTCACAAGGCCCTGGGTACCTAGGGTACCATTTCCAGGGGCTGACATGTGGCCAGGGTTTGCCAATTTGGGTTTGAGGTTTTTAGGGAAGGAACATATGCCCTGGGCACCTGATTGGCAGGAGTCCAGGGCACACTCAAAGTACATTCAGCAATTCAGCAAAGCTTTTTGAGGGGGAAATTGAACCTGAATGCTGGTACCCGGGCTCTGAGGCTGTTGCTGGGTGTCCATTCCTCGCCGCCGCCGTCGCTGTCAGGAGCCGCATCTGGACTGCTAGCAGGGGTGTTCCTGTTTTGAATCCACCGTTTTGAATCCACCGTCAGGAGCTTGCTGCAGTGCCCCTGTTCCTCCCCGCCGCCTCAGGTAGAACATCAAGCGGCCGCTGAGCGGGAGGAACGCGATCAGGACTGCATTGCCCACAATTCCCTGCTGGGTCCCGCCCACACACACAGCCACTCCCGCGCCCGGAGGCGCTAAAACCAACTGGGCTTCCTCCGCATCGCGGGACGTGCGCGGGAGCGCCCGGGCAAAGGGCGGGCCGTCAAAGGACGACGAGGGATGGGACGGGCCACTCCCCTGACATCTACTATATGGTAAGACTGTCCTCCGGATTTATTGCGACCATTGTTTGGACCATTCAAAGATTTTACAGGAATTACCTTTCTCTGTAACTATACTTCTTCGTGCCTGGAAACCCTGACTACAATCCCTGTTGACTAGTACTCTACCATGTCTACACAAATGGGACAGTCCCGTACCATAACTGTCAATACATCACATGGAACTGCAACTGGGACAATTGATCAATTTTTTAAGAGGGTAACAAATGTACTTGAAAAAGGAATAGCTGATACAGAGAAGCGTCTTTTACTAGATTTATTAACTGGGAAACGCTCTTCTCTGGGGTTATTAGCCCAAGTTGCTTCCCCAGGGAGGACACACTTGGACATAGCACAGGGTTCCACTCCCCTAACAGCGGTAAGGGTGGAGGACGATGATGATATACCTTCCACCGCTAACGCTGTGCTTCTTACAAATTCCTCCTCACCTTGTTCAAATACATCTGGATTATCAAATTCCCCCAAATTATTCTCAGTTTCTCCATCGACCATAGACCAGCATCGTAGCGAAACAAAAAGAAAAGAAGGGGATCTCCATCTGTGACATCCCAAACAAAAATACAAAAAATTAGTCCCTCTGCTCCCCACTCTACAAGATCCTTTGAGTCAGTAGGACCCTCTCTCTTCTTGGAGATAAACAATCCGTCCGCTATTCCTAATTTTTCAGGATCCTTAAATACTTTACATTTAGAAACAGATTTCATTAATAAATTAGAGGTTTTGATGAAATCCCTCCTACTCCCCTTGTTAGAGAGAACACAAATGATAAGTGCACATCTGGATAGCTTGAGTAGTCAAATAGAAGGGAATACTGCCGCCTTGATAGAATTGCAAAGCGCTCATGCCAAAAACATTGGTAGTAACCATATGATGCCTCCTATTTTGTCAATATCACAACCCTTTGACAAGCGCCGTGCCTGTAACAGCAGTTAGCATACAGGGGAAAAAAGCTCTGTTCAAAACAAATAAACCAACAACTAGTAAGGAGAAATTCTCCTCTCTAGCCAACAGTCAGGGAAACAGGGAGACCGTCCAGTCTAGCATTAAAAGGGAAGGGGATAAGAAAGGACCCACTAAAAATCTTCCAGCAGATAAAATCTCCCAACCAGTAAACGAAGTAGTTGGGAACGAAAAGGGAAAGTTGCCACCCACACAGTTACCTAGAGAAACAAAAAGAATAGTAGAATAGTAGACTTACCACCACAATCGGCCCCTTATACGATTATTATGGCTGGGGTACCAGAGCTTGTAAAGGGTGTCATGCCTTAAAAAATAAAACTATCCATTGGCTGGAGCAGAATAGACCATTACCTGCCCATGTCAGTGGAGAAATTGTGACCGTGAGACGAGCAATCTGGGTGGGATCAAGACCCAAAGATAGAACTGGGGATGTGATAATTATAAACTTTAAAGATCATAGAGCAGTAAGGTGCATCGGAGACTGGTACGAAACAAGAGGGGGGGGACATTATCTCCACCCATTACGTCAGTTATTTCTATCCAAGAGACCCAACCTCATATTCAAAATCTATCCCAGTAAAAAATCCTTATCTGGATTGGAAGGAAGTGGGTCCCCGATTTCTGCGCCAAAATGTGGATAATTATCGCACTTATCCTCAGTCATATAGGGGGTTCCACAGTAACAATAATAATTTTCCCCCACATTATGGGTGTAACGTGCCCACCTATAATCGTTATTCAATGCTCTTTGACTTAGATGGCAGTGGAGAGTCCCGCAAAGACCGCCTTCTTCAGAGCCTTACATAGCGCAGGACTCTGTAACTGCGGAAGGGGATACCATTGGTAAAGCATTAGAAGACAGAGAGCAAGATGCATTGGGTGACCAACCATCTGCAAATGAGGAAGATATTCCCCTTTTGCAGGAAGTCATAGACGACTTAGTACATAGATCACCCAATGAAGATGACCTCCCCGTATTGGAAAACACACTAAACGGCATATCTAGTTTATTAAGAGAGGAAAGTCAATCGACCGTAAAGAGCTCCTCTCAAGAGGAAGTAGACTCGATTGAAAGAATTGATGTAACCCAGAAAAGTTTAAAAATACAATTTTTATACTGGAACATTGCGGTGCTCAAGAGAAAAATCATAAATGGGAGTATTTTAAACTATGTACAGGAATACCATGTGATATGTTTACGGGAGACATGGGCAACAACTGAGCTGCATTTAACAGGTTATAAAACCTTTTTTACTCCGGCAAAAGCCGTCTTGCATGGTAGACCCAAAGGTGGGTTGGTGATCTACATAGCTAACACTCTATTGGGCCTAGAGATAACACCCCTTGCACTAGAACCAAACTATCAGGTACTAAAACTGACATTTGAGGAGAAAAAGATCATTCTTGTCGTAAACTTATACGATAATTTGATAGAAATTGATAGATTGCATATATTAGGGGCTCTCCGTAAGAAACTTGTAACCTGGTCTAAACAGAAAAAAACTCAGGATCCCCCAAGCATCATATGGGGGGGTGATTTCAACCATCACCCCTGTACTAGAAGTAACACTAACCTCTGCGGGGTGGTGGATGAAACAGATGGTCAAACAACTCATTTCAGCCACTCAGAGGTGGGAAACTTCTTAAACGAAACCATGTCTGAATTAGGCCTCGTAATATTAAATACGCCAAAACCTTTTAATGGGCATCTGGAACCAACTTATCTGGGAAGGGGCTGTGAGTCGACAATCGATTACGTATTGGCCACAGCCACATTAGGAAACAAGGTTGGAAATTTTAGTATTCTCATAAATACCCTAAGTGACCATGCTGCCTTGGCGATAGTTTTATTCCTGGACCAAGGTCAGCTCCCGCACTCGCTTATAAATTCCATCCTTGCCCAACACGAAATATACCTTAAAAAAATAAACGGCTATACCCTAGGGTGGGGTAAGATAGACCCCGTAGATTTAACAAAAAGGGTGGTGCGTACGACATACGAGGCAATAGTAAAATGCTTAGATACTAACACGGGGAGCAGGAGGTTTTGGATAACTTCGGGGAAATCTTAGACAAGGTAAAGGAGCTGCTAACCAAAAAGTGCAAAGGAAATGGGGGGGAAAAAGAGGGTGGTTTGACCACAATTGTTCTATGGCACATAAAAAATTAAAGCGAGCCCTGTCAAAAGTCCCTAGAGACCAGGACGAGATTAGGAGGTTAAGAAGAACTTATACTTCAGTATGTAAGGGCAGGAAACAAGAATTGAAACGAGCATTATGGGATCAACTCCATGAGAGTTCCCTGACTAGAAACAGCGATGCCTTCTGGAAACTGGTCAAGGCTCCATTCCTGCTAGATAATAGCAATCAGCCATCGGTAGATGTGCCAATTGATGGCCCGACGTGGGTAAACCATTTCTCAAAAGTCTTTGCCAAACCTCCAGAAACTGGCCCAATAGAAGATAATGTCAGGAGCACCCAGTCTAATTCCTTCCCAATTTCAATACATGTCACACTAATTGAAATCATCAATGCAGTTAAATCAAGCAAAAGTGTGAAAGCCCCTGGCCCGGATGGTGTGCCAGTGGACTTTTTTAAATCTAATCTAGAACTGTGGGCCCCCATCCTAAAAAGGGTATTCGACGCAGTAATGAAGTGCGGTCTAATTAAATCCTGGACACAATCAACCATGGTCCCTATTTTCAAGAAGGGAGATAGGGAGGATGTTTCTTGCTATCGTTCAATCTCGCTCCTGGACTCTCTGGGGAAGGTACTGGGCAGAGTGGTTCTCCAGCGACTCCAGGAGTGGGTGGACGATGACAAGGTCCTCTCTGATATCCAGTTTGGCTTCAGGGAGGGCTTTGGGACAATTGAGCAGGCCCTAAATTTGTCCCTAATTATGGGGAAATATGTCTCTGCAAAGCGGGGCAGATTATATATGGTCTATGTTGACCTGTCCGCGGCTTTTGACTGCGTCTCTCACTCGAAACTATGGATAATTCTTAGCAAAATGGGTGTAGACCCGGTCCTAGTAATTCTCCTTCGTGAATTACATATGAATACCTCTGCCAGGGTACGCTCTGGAGTCCGGGGAGATCTCTCGAATTCATTTGCAGTAGAGCGTGGTGTCAGGCAGGGTTGTGTCCTGGCCCCCTTTCTCTTTTCGTTATATACAAATGGTCTTGAGATGGAGATGTTACAGGGGGCCCAGGACCTCCCTCGAGTTGGAGAACGCTTGATACTAGCGCTCTTATACGCGGATGATGCCGTGATACTTGCACGTACCCCACGAGAATTACAAAAGGCAACGGAACGGTACGCAAGTTTCATGGGCAAATTAGACCTCTGTATAAATATAAAAAAAACGTTTGTTATGGTGGTGGGGCAGGGCAGAAAAAGGGGGAAGAGTATCTATCTAGACAAGGAAAGGCTAGAATCAACGGACCAATACCCATATCTTGGTGTAATGATGGACGCGAAGCTAAATTGGAAGCCAGCCATAGAGGCCCGCAAACATCATCTTTTGAGGGCAAATGCCGCCCTAATAAAATTTTCACAAAAATTGGGTAAGAGGCCACCTGTAGAGCTTCTCCGTATCTACAAAGCGAAATGCCTTTCGACAGCACTCTACGGAGCAGGCCTTTGGGGACACAAAAATACTAATTCCCTCCAGGTGGCAGAAAATAACTTCTTAAGATTTCTTCTGGCGGTTCCAAAACGAGTCTCCACCTTCGCATGCCATACTGAATTGGGGACTCCCCATATTGAGGACCTCGCAAAAATTGAACCACTCCTACTGTGGCGCCGCGTTTGGACTTCGACCAAAAATACCTTCACAAAGAAGTTACTGGCAGATTGTATGTCATTGGACCACGTGGGGAAGATCGAGTGGCTGATGTACATAAAACAATTTTTATCTGACCTAGGACTGGGTAAATATTATTTGACACCAGAACTTATTTCTGAAACACCCAAGAAGGAACTAAAAATAAGGGCACTGTCCCATGTCGAAGAATCACGTATGTGCGTAGAGGTACGGAAACCATCGGTTCGCCACTCCATGGTAGTGATGACAACTCTGGATATCGAACCATATTTGACGTATGTCCAGTCGCAGTTTGAGCGGTTCTTATTGACCAGATTTAGGTTAAACATCTTCCACAGGATAGTAGCCTTCCCTTCTAAAAACACTTGGGAGGAACATTTGCCGGTGTGCCCATGTGAAGAAATAGCAGAGCACTCTACAATGCACACTATTTTGTTCTGCAAATATTATACATCTGAAAGAAACACGTTAGTTAGATTCCTCACCTTAGAATATCCCCAGGCGTCAGACTGGATCCGGATGATTTTTCGTCAGCAATACCCCTTGCGTGTCGCTAGGCGTCGTCTGCTGCTCCGCGTCCGTTGTCGGCGTCGTGCGCCGGAATGACGTCGTCGGAGTACTTAGACGCCGCCCTCGCGCGCTGACGTCAGTTCTTCTTTTTTCCGCGCCAGTAAGCGCAGATCCGGGAGAGCTACCCCTTTAGTCATTTTTTGACTAACTTTTTCGATCCTTTTTGATCTTGTCTCGACTTCGGTGCCGGTAGGATGCCTGGTTTTAAAGCCTGTGCTAACTGTAGCCGCTTGATGTCGCTTAAGGACCATCACCGCTGGTGCTTTTACTGCTTGGACCTCGACCACGACGCGGAGTCGTGTTCGGACTGCAAGGCCCGGACTTCGAAGGCTAGACGGGAGCGGTCCCGTAAGCTTCTCGAGATTCGCCACTCGGCTCCGCGCGCCTCTCGATCCCTGTCCAGGAGGAGGTCCAAGGATCGGTCGCGGAGCCGCAGCCGACGTCACCATCGGTCGTCGGGATCCAAGTCTTCGGGTAAGTTGAAGCATTCCAAGAAGTCCAAGAGGCGACACCGCTCTTCGGACTCCCCTCGCCGGTCGCGCGACTCGGCCGAGGGTCAGGGTGGTTCCACCCCCGCGGCTCCGGCGGAGCCGCAGGCGCCGCGCAAGTCCCCATACCCACCGGTCCCTGGGACTGACGCCACGCCGGCGGAAGTCAGTGCCTTCCTCTCGGCCATGAGGAGCCTGGCTCCGCCGTCGACGCCCGCTGGCGCGCCTTCGGGCCCCGCGGACCCGACTGGGCTGCCTTGCCTGCCGGCGGCTCCGGCCCCGGCGCCATTGACGGCTCCGTCCTCGACGCCGCAAGCGCCCGAGGGACCCGTTCCCGAATCCCTGCCGACGCCGGTCGACCTCGTAACGCCTCCTCTGCTGGTGTCGACACCGGTACCGACGCCGACTCCGCTCGACGTCGAGCCCCAGTTCAGCCCCGCTCCGGGTCCGGCGCCGATACGGCGTCGATGGACGCCGCTGGAGACACATTTTGTCTATCGCCCGGCTCCGATCATTCCTCCTGTATACCAGGAATCGGATGATGGGGACAACTGGGAGGGATCCGAGGATCCTATGGCCCTTCAGGCTCAAATGTCACAGGACTGGGCAGATGAACTGGGGGAGGCCAGTGGCCTGGATACCTCTCCAGACACTGGATTCGTCTCTCCTCCGACTGTGGCTTCGGAGGAGGGCGCTGCTTTCTCTGTGGTGCTGCGCAAGGCGGCCGCAGCCCTTGGGCTCGAGCTGCCTGCCGTGGCTGTGAGGACTAACGTCCTTACTGAGGTGCTTCAGTCTGCAGCAAGCTCCACTGAGCCTCTGCTGCAATTCAATGAGGCCCTCATTGACGTTCTGCAGGGCACCTGGTCCAAGCCCTCCACAGTTCCTCCTGTGGACAGGAACGTCGCCAGGCGCCACCGCCCTGCTCCGGGCGACCCCAGTTTTCTGTCCCAACACTCTACCCCTGAGAGCCTGGTTATCCAGGCCTCTACCTCCCAATCCTCCTTCCCGACCGCCCCGCCGGACCGGGATTCCAAGAGACTGGAACAGTTTGGCAAGAAGCTGTTCTCCTCCCTTAGTTTGGGCCTGCGGTCTTTGAACACCGCCTGTCTCTTGGACCGTTATTCCCACTCTCTGTGGGATGCGGTGGAGGACGTGCTGCCCCTGTGTCCGGAGGTGGTCCGGACACGACTTACCCAGGCTCTGGCCGATGGGAGGGATGCAGCGCGACATGCTATCCGATGTGGGCTTGACACTACGGACTCGCTGGGTAGGGCCATTTCTACCACAGTGGCGCTTAGACGTCACGCCTGGCTGCGGTCCACGTCATTTTCGGGCGATGTCCAGAGCACTCTAATGGACATGCCCTTTGATGGCACTCGCCTTTTTGGCGAGAAAGCGGACAGTGCGCTGAAACGCTTTAAGGACTCCCGGGCTACGGCCAAGTCCTTGGGCCTCTCGGCCCCGCGGTCGCAAACTTCCGCCTTTCGCCCCTTTTGTGGCCAAGGAAGGGGTGCCTCCTCACGTGCACCTAGCCACCAGCCGCAGAACCAACCTGCGCGCGGTCGCGGACGTGGTTTCCGCCGAGGCGGTTCTGGAGGACGACGAGGTCAGCCCACATCCACCCCGGCAGCATCCGCCTCAAAGCCTTCCTAGTCCGAGCTTTCAGGCCCATTCCACGCCAGTGGGCGGCAGAGTTCGCCATCACCTGCTCCACTGGCGGTCCATCACATCGGACAGGTGGGTGCTGCAAATCGTCTGAAGGGGCTACTCCCTCCCCTTCGAGACAACCCCTCCAGCCATGCCACCGCAGCACCACCGTATCTCGGGGGATCATTTGAATCTTCTCCACGAGGAAGTTTCGGCCCTCTTGGCCAAGGGGGCCGTCGAGCGCGTTCCGAGCCCAGAAGTAGGTCGTGGTTGTTATTCCCATTACTTTCTGGTTCCCAAGAAGGGCAAAGGGGGCCTACGCCCTATCTTGGACCTCCGGAACGTCAATGCCTTCCTCCGGAAGGAAAGGTTCAAGATGTTAACTTTGGCTCAGGTTCTAGCTGCCCTAGACCCCGGAGACTGGATGGTAGCATTGGACTTGCAGGACGCATATTTCCACATCCCCGTCCTGCCGGCCCACTGGCGTTACCTGCGGTTCACGGTGGGCCAAGAGCACTTCCAGTTTACCGTGCTCCCCTTCGGCCTCACCAGTGCCCCTCGGGTGTTCACGAAAATGATGGCGGTGGTGGCAGCTCATCTGCGCAGATCAGAGGTTCCAGTCTTCCCCCTATCTCGACGACTGGTTGAAGGCGGGCTCGCCCCAGACAGTCGTCTCCCACCTCCAGACTACGGCGGATCTCCTGCATTTGCTGGGATTTTCCATCAACGTGCCGAAGTCACACTTGAGTCCCTCTCAGAAGCTCCTTTTCATCAGAGCGGTTCTCGATTCGGCGCAGTTCCGGGTCCATCCACCGGAACAGCGGGTCCGGGATATACAGGCCCTGATTCCCATCTTTCGGCCTCTATCCTGGGTTTCGGTCAGGCTAGTGTTGCGGCTTCTGGGGCTGATGGCCTCCTGCATCCTACTAGTGCATCACGCCAGGCGGCGCATGCGGACTCTGCAGTGGGACCTGAAGTTTCAGTGGGCCCAGCATCACGGCAACCTGTCCGACCATGTCTTGATCTCGGAGGGCACTGCACAGCAGTTGCAGTGGTGGCTCACGGACCGCAATTGGGTCAAGGGCAAGAGCCTCTCCCTTCACCAACCGGAGCATGTCGTAGTGACGGATGCGTCCCTCCTGGGATGGGGTGGCCATATGGGAGAGGCGGAGATCAGAGGCCTCTGGTCTCCGGCGGAGTCTCGTCTCCACATCAACCTGTTGGAGTTGAGAGCGATCCGACTTGCACTGAAAGCCTTCCTTCCCTCTGTCAGGGGAAGTGTCGTGCAGGTGTTCACGGACAACACCACCGCCATGTGGTATTGCAACAAACAGGGCGGGGTGGGGTCGTGGACCCTTTGTCAGGAGGCTCTGCGCCTCTGGACATGGCTGGAACACCAGGGCGTTACCCTAGTGGTTCAACATCTGGCGGGCTCTCTGAACGCCAGAGCAGACGAACTCAGCCGCCGGTGCATGATGGATCACGAATGGCGTCTGAACTCCGAAGTGGCGCAAGGTCTCTTTCAGCAGTGGGGAGAGCCTTGGTTAGATCTATTCGCCACCGAAGAGAACGCGCAATGTCAGCAGTTCTGCGCGTTGGAATTGCCAAGGCGGCACTCGCTCGGCGACGCTTTTCGTCACGAATGGAGTTGCAGTCTGTTGTACGCCTTTCCGCCTATACCACTTCTGCCCAGAGTGCTGAAGAAGATCAGGCACGACCGGGCCCAAGTCATCTTGGTGGCTCCGGATTGGGCACGAAGGTACTGGTATCCCGAGCTACTCAGTATGTTGATTGATCCTCGGATACGTCTGCCCCTTCGGGAGGATCTTCTGTCGCAGCAGCAGGGGACGGTCCTCCACCCGAACCTGTCCAGCCTCCACCTCCATGCGTGGAGATTGAGCGGCGGCAGTTGATGCCATTTGACTTGCCTCCTGAAGTCTGTGATATCATTCTGGCAGCCAGGCGTCCCTCCACAAAGACGGTATACGCCTGCCGGTGGAACAAATTTGTGGCATGGTGCACAGCAAAGGCTGTGGATCCCCTTTCCGCCCCTCTTTCTGAGGTTCTACTGTTTCTTCTTTCTTTGGCCCGGCTGGGCTCTGCCCTGGGCACCCTGAAAGGTTATCTTGCTGCCATCTCTGCCTTCTTGCAGCTTCCTGATCAGCCTTCTCTTTTCAAGTCCCCTGTAGTTACACGCTTTCTAAAAGGCATTACTCACACGTTCCCTCCTGTCCCTTTTGTAATGCCTCAGTGGGACTTGAATCTTGGTCTCACATTTCTGAAGTGTGCTCCCTTTGAGCCTCTTCATACTTGTCCTCTTCGTCTGCTGACGCTTAAGACTGCTTTTCTGGTAGCCATCACCTCGGCTAGACGGGTGAGTGAGCTCCAGGCTTTATCTTCAAAGCCTCCTTTTCTGTCTGTTCATCCGGACAAGGTTGTCCTTCGGCCTCGTCCCTCCTTTCTTCCGAAAGTGGTGACTCCATTTCATCTTGGGCAGTCTGTCACCTTGCCCACCTTCTTTCCGCCTCCGCATCCTTCCAAAGAGGAAGAGAGGCTCCACCGTCTGGACCCAAAACGTGCGCTCCTCTTTTTATGTGGACCGCACTAAACCGTTCCGGGTGGACGACCAGCTTTTCGTTGGATACGTGGGTGCTAAGAAGGGGAAAGCTGTGCACAAACGGACCATCTCTCTGTGGGTCGTTTTGTGCATCAAAATTTGTTACTCCTTGGCAAAAAAGGACCCTCCTGTTGGGCTGCGCGCCCATTCTACTCGGGCCACAGCGGCTACTATTGCTTTGGGATGGGGTGTCCCTTTGCAGGACATCTGTCAGGCGGCAACGTGGGCTTCGCTACACACGTTTGCCAGGCATTATTGCCTTGACAGCCAAGTCCGGAGGGATGGCTTCTTTGGCCGTTCTGTCCTCCAGGACTTTCTGGTGTGATCTTGGTTCGCAGACCCACCACCGGGGATGGTATTGCTTGGGTATCTATTCTAAGGTGAGGAATCTAACTAACGTGTTTCTTTCAGATGAACAAGTTACTTACCTTCGGTAACGATGTATCTGTAAGAAACATTAGTTAGATTCCTCACCGACCCACCCATCCTCCCCGTTCTGCGAACTGACATCTAGGGTTAAGGTTATCCTTTTCAGGCCCCTAGATTTTATTTTTTGGCACCAGTGTCGGTCTTTGCATGGCTCTGCGTTCCTGGCGCGGAAAGCTATGTACAAGAACTGACGTCAGCGCGCGAGGTGGGGCGTCTAAGTACTCCGACGTCATTCCGGCGCACGACGACGGACGCGGAGCCGCAGACGACGCCTAGCGACGCGCAAGGGGTATTGCTGACGAAAAATCTTCCGGATCCAGTCTGACGCCTGGGGATGTTCTAAGGTGAGGAATCTAACTAACTAATGTTTCTTACAGATACATAGTTACCGAAGGTAAGTAACTTGTTCTTCACACCGCAAACTCTGGTTAGTCCCTGTGTTGAGACGGGTAGGTTTTAGAAGGTGCCGGCCAGCTATGTTACGGTTGCAATTCCTGGACTCTGAATTTGTCTGCAAAAATCTTTGAGGATGTATAGCCGGTTATTTGAGGTTAAATGGTATAATATTCTTTTAAATTGTATTAATAAGAATTCTTTTTTTGAATATTTTAATCAAATCTATTTTATAGATTATTTTTATCAATTGTATGTTATTGATGAAATTCTTTTATGTTTTTTTTTTCTCGAAAACCGAATAAAGAAGATTATTATTATTATTATTATTAATTCAGCAAAAAGTGGGGGCATACCATGCAAGAAAGATGGCCCTTTCTCACAATGATCCTGTGTTCTCCGTTGCCAGGCGTCACCTACTCGGCCTTCCTGGTGCCTCGGGCTGTTCTTCTTGCGACTTTGACTGCCGGCGCTGTTCTGGCTGGCAGGCTGCTCTCCATCTGGAGTGGGTTCGCCTTCTTTTCCATCGTTTCCTTGGGCCCTCTAGGCTTCTTCTTCTTCCGCTATTCCTGTCTTGGCATTGGGCGGAAGCTATGTTGCCTTGTGGGGGAGTGGGGTGCTTCGGCTTCTCCGTCCTTGCCTCCTCTGCTCTGAGTGTGCAAGCCTCTTTATAGTCTTCTTTCCCTCCTACATCCCCTTGGGGTCGGTGTGCTTCTGCTTGTGGGGGTTCCCTTGGCCTAGCAGGGGGGAGGTTCTACCTGGTCCCCTGTGGGGCCCTCTGTTCTGCATTGGCTGGTGGGGTCCTTTCGCAGACCCTCCTTCCCAGGGGTTATGGCTAGGGTATCTATTCTACGTTAAGGAATCTGCGGCTAGTAGTCTCTATCAGATGTACGAGTTACTTACCTTCAGTAACGATGTATCTGGTAGAGACGATTCTAGCTGCAGATTCCTTCACGGCCCGTCCTTCCTCCCCTATTCTGCGAGGACCCTTGGGTTGGTCTTTGGTACTCGCCTCCCGGTGGGGGCCTGTGTCTCCTGTGAGTGCATTCCTTGTTCTTGACAGGTGGCTCCGTCTGGGGGCTGTTCATTCCTCCTTTGGAGGATTGGGTTTCGGTGCTCCGTTGCCTTGCTGCACTGGCTACTCCAGGTTCGGGGGGGTTTGCTTTCTATCCCTATCCTCCCTCCCTTCCTTCCTTTGCTATCCTCTGATTACGGGTCATCTGGCCTTGTCTTGCCCTTAAACCTTGTGGGTGGTTGCCCTCTAGGTTGGGGTGACTTGGAGGTTTGTTGTCCCTGTCTTTCTTGGGACTGGTCCCAAACCTTGCTCAGAATGGGGTGGGTGGGTTTACTATGTGTGCCATGACTTTTACTCATGTTCTTTGCCTCCGGGGTACAGGGATGGGAGATTGTCTATGTGCTGGCAGGGTGACTGCGCAGGTTTCTGCTTGTTCTTCTTCATCTTCTTTCCCTGCCCTTGGTTTCTGCGGTGTTGGCACTACTCTGGTGGTGGTGTTAGTCACCTATCTTTCCAATTTTTCTGCTCTTCGCACACTGTTCCCATGCTTCCACAGTTTGGTGGTTCCGCGTTGTGGTGCGGAAAAGTTCCCCGAAGAAAACTGATGTAGGCGCCCCGGGGCGGGTCTTATGTGACCTCGCTGACGTCACGTACGCAGACGCCTGGGCGGAGTCGCGTGATGTCGCCCCGCCCCCGGCGCGCAGGGATGCTGTGGCAAAAAGTTTCTGGATCCAGTTTCACGCCTGGGGATAATTCTACGTGAAGGAATCTGCTGCTAGAATAGTCTCTACAAGATACATAGTTACCAAAGGTAAGTAACTCGTACATATATGCAAAAAATGTGCATGCGTTTATGCGCTTGCTCGGTTTTCTTAAGCATTACCGGTACGGAAAGAGGAGTAGGGCAGCCCGGGGACGCCACATTAAAGAGGTAAGTGGTTTTAAGTTTTTTTTTAATTGCTGTTAATTTACTTCTTAATAGAGGGGTGGAGGCGGGCGGCATAGCGGAGCTCCACAAAGTTTGTTTGCAACTCAGTGGACCTCCGCGTAGCCCCGCTACGCACACTGGCCCCAAGTTTAGTTGTAGCCTGACCAAGGGGATCAGGTTTCACAGCCTCCCAACAGGGAGGGAAAAAAGAAAACAAAGCACTTTTCGACTCCAACCACTAGATGGCGAAATATGCACAGTATGTGAATCTAGAAGAGTCTAGGCTGCAAAACTATTCTTACAGGTAAGTTACTAGTTTCGTTTTTGATGTTGCGACGTTTTGTAGAGAGCAACAATTACATAGGACAGTTGAAGAGTGTAAGTAGGATAGGACTCTGGTATGGATACTGGGGGTTTGTCTGACATAGTCTTAATATTTATTCTGTGTGCCCCTATTTTGTGATGTGATGCATCTATTTCCTTGCCTCCTTTGTATATTTTTTTCATATAGACAGTTCCTTCACCCTTAAACGTTTTGCTTTCACGTTTTGTTTTTAGGACATCAAGCCCATCTTGCTGCCACAGCCACAGTCAATGCCGAAAGGGAGCGTGAGAGGGAGCGTGAAAGGGAACGTGAGAAAGAACGCGAAAGAGAGAGAGAACGTGAAAGGGACCGGGAAAGAGACCGGGAAAGGGAACGAGAACGTGAGAGAGACCGGGAAAGAGAGAGACTGACATCTGCTTCTACAGCCTCCAGCGATCTCTACCTCCGCACAGGTGGGTCAGCATTTGTTTTGTCCTACCTTGTGAAGAGGGTTCAAGAATTTACCAGATCTGAAGCTTGTTATCTCTGGTGTGGCGTTATCCGATGTCATCACTCCTGAAAGTGATATTGTGGCTCCTCGGGCAGTGATCTTTTTTAAATCAATGTATTTGATAGAGACTTCTAGATGGAGATTCCTTGCTTCGGAATTATCCCCAGGCGCTAGAAAGAAACTGGAACTTTTTTATGAGCAGTACCCCTGCTTTCTAGTAGGTGGTGGTGTTTGGCTATGCGTGACATTGTCCGTGCCGGAAGTGATGTGCACGGTGCGTATATAGGCACCACGCCAACATGCTTATGACCGTTCTATTTGTTTTTGAATAAAGACAAAGGAACCCTACAAGGTAACCAAGGACCTAGGGTGTCAATTTTGAAGAAGACAGTGGCCCTTGTTTGAGAGAATTCAAGAAACAAGAAATGAATTGGAACAAAATCAATTCTATATATTTGCTATCCAGCCGGATAGTACAATTTGATAAGAATCATTAAATATTGTCAAAGGACAAACGTAATAAACAGTGGGATACACTCCTGTATCCAAAAATCACATAGATACACAAAAAGTGACAAATTAACAATTTACTAAAAACAGAGCAAACAGGCGAAACAGAAAGAGTTGCTTGTACTCCAATGTAAAAGATAAGACAAGCATGATATGTAGCAACAACCGTTACACATAGTCACAGAATTGTTTGTGTGCACTGTGTTTTAAAATGTCGACGACGTTTCGATCCCTTTTAAAGATCATTGGGATCATCATCAGGACAGTAATACTGTTGGCCTGAACAGTTAGACAACTGATTAAACACATACATAATAGAAGGAAAAGGAGAAAAAATAACATATGTTGTTAAAAGAACTTCCCAGTAAACGTAGTGAAGGCAGAATAATTATATACATAAAAGAATCATTTATTGTGCATAAGGTCTGCACCATTGACCGTGCTAAGGGGTAACCAGGCATTGTGAATTAAGGCGGTGAAGTTACAGGGCCTAATTAGTGCTGCGAAGTGAATGTAACGTTCAGGAATAGGCCGTGCTGATTTATAGTAGTGCAGCAGCGCTAGAAATAGCTTCTGATCAAGCCGTGCTGAATTATAGTGGTGCAGCAGTGCTAAAATGAGCTTCTGATCAGGCCGTGCTAAATTATAGTGGTGCAGCAGCGCTAGAATGAGCTTCTGGACAGGGCGAGCAATGAAGCCGACGGGGGATTGCATTGAGGATACGTGGGCAAGGAAGACATGATGCGTGAGTCCACTATGTTGGGGGCAGTGAGGCCGCGGGGCAACGTCGTTGAAAACGCGGTGGGGATAAGATCTCGAGATTTACCTTAGTGAGCCTCTGGAAGGGTATATCTGGAGTTGTAGAAAACCACAAGGGTCTCTTCGAAGCGGGCACTGCGCATAAGGGCGGAGGATGTGGAATAAGAAAGTGAGGGTGAATTAGTGTCTCGATTGCGAGTGATAATGTTTTAAAAACATTTATAATTACGGACCCAATCACGCTTACCTTAAGTAAGAATATGTAGGGCTGTGCCAGCGGCGCTTGAATTCCTGGCCCTGATTATAGTATTAATCGTGGGGCACTTTGGAGAGAGGGAACGGAAAATGCCTAAGGGGAAATGTAGGTAGCTTCAGCTAACGGAGCGGTCGTTCGGATAGAATGTCGCTCGGAGAACACGCACTCAGTAGTAAGGGTCGTACCGTTGTATTGATTTGTAGTTCAGATGCCGGAGGGCAGAGGGTCCAAGGTAATCGGTGGACGGATGCGGAGCGCGGTGGCTCGATGCGAGGTCTCAGTGTAAGCCAGTTGAGATTGATTTAAATCGCGCTCGAAGCTGTGATGATGTAGAAAACTAGTGCAATAACTGTGGCGGCCATCTTAGGTGTGGGTATTTGGCGGAATACAAAGGGATTAAGTGATGTGCAGTGAGTGAATTGTGATGATTGTGGGTTAAAATTAAGCAATTATGCAACTAGTACATTTGCAACATTTGGCAAAAATCAGGAATTGCTTAAAAATGTGGTGGGCAACCAAAAGGCGAGTCATTTTCAGCAATTCGAGATGAGAAGGGAGAAAAAAACATGACACTAAGGTGCTTCCAATTGAGTTCATAGTAATGTGGTCCAGTCCTCGGTCCTATTTAAACCGTTTTTTATACTTTAGGTGCGCAAAATCCACTTTAGTTCCTCTTTGTTCAACAGACTCCCAATGTCAGCGCCTCTTGGAGGTGGTTTGATCAGAGAGATAATTGTCCATTTGATGTCGTTTTCGTTGTGTCCAGTGCTTGAGAAATGTCCACCAATGGTGCATTGGGCGTTTTGCATCGGATTTGACCGCGATGTTGGCAAATCCCGATGCGGGCTTTCTGTGTTGTTTGTCCTATTTATATATTTTTTCGCAGGGACATTGAATCGCATAAATAACATTACAAGAATTACAGTTGGTAAAACTTTAGGATGTGAGCTTGACATTATTGAAAGTGAATTCTTGTCCTTCAATAGTTGTGAGAAAGTGGCTCTGTATATACTGTTCCCAAATAGGTACAGTGTGTACAGAGTCCACAGTCCCCAGAGGTTTGGCAGAGGTTAAAGTTAGATATACCCTTACTCTCTAAAGTGGTAGCTTGGTCGAGCCGTAAGGCAGTATCAGAGGACAGCGTAAAGCATTTGTTGTACACACTCAGTCAGCAAATGGTCTCACACACTCAAGAACTGAACACTAGGCCAATGGTTTGTATAAAAAATATATGGTTGTTTTGTTTTAGAACCAACAATAGGTATGAAAATATACTTTCTCAGAATGTGATGCTTTAATTAAATACTTTGCAATAGGCAATTGACTTTTGCAGGTAATAGTTAGTTTGTTGCAATAGGCAACACAATTTCAAACACAATAATACATTGAGCTCAATGTGAATTTTAAGTTATTTGCAATAGATTACTTTCAGGATTACTTTTCTAATTCCAGGACTGGATCCTAGATTCAGTCCTGGGACAGGTCTTGGAAACAAGTGAGTAAATTCGTTTTAGTTACTGTTGTGATTTTTATGCAATATTTTGCTTTTTTAAAAGTTGACACTTAGAAGAAATTTCATAGAAAAACAGTCAATGATTCCCCATGGGAAAAAAATTCAAGTATCTGAAAGAAACACGTTAGTTAGATTCCTCACCTTAGAATATCCCAGGGCATCAGGCTGAATCCGGAAAGATTTTTCGTCAGCAATACCCCTTGCGCGTCGCTAGGCGTCGTCTGCGGCTCCGCGTCCGTCATCGGCGTCGGGCGCCGGAATGACGTCATCGGAGTACTTAGACGCCGCCCTCGCGCGCTGACGTCAGTTCTTCTTTTTTCCGCGCCAGACAGCGCCGATCCGGGAAGAGCTTACCCCTTAGTCAATTTTTGACTAAACTTTTTGACTCTTTTTGGTCTTTTGTAGACTCGACTCTGGTGCCGGTAGGATGCCTGGATTTAAGACCTGTGACGCCTGTCATCGCCTGATGTCGGTTACCGATCACCATCGCCGGTGCCTTTACTGCCTGGGGGTCGACCACGACTGTGAGAAGTTGGCCTGATATATGATGTCACTAGTTCTAGTGTACACCTTGTATCAGTCCAAACAACCCTTATGGTGATTGGTTGTAAAGTCAACCTTATAGACCAGCTATCCTAGTGGTAGGATGGACAAGAGCAGTCTTAGGCTAAACTCTGTATGGCATGTGAATCCAGCTGTTATACCATTTGCAACCCCTTGAATACCAAATGAAAAGACACCACAACAGATATATTATAAAAATAGAATGTATTTATTCTTGTCAAAATACCCTCAGTACTCTTTATGAGATTCGAGGTAAGTACAACACAGTCTTATTTAAGCATACATTAAGTCACACAGGTAAGTAATACAGTTAGGCCCTAGGGGCCACGCAAACCAAATACTAAGTAAGTGGTATAAGGACCACTGTCACGAACACAGATTAGGCCTAGGCCTAGGGAATCGCTGGGACTACACTATACTACCAATTGTTAGGAAGTGGGAGGCCCACGGGATTCAGGTGCAGAGTGGAATCACTCACACGTAATGCGTTAAAGTCGATAGAAATAGTAGTATTTAGAAATTAAGAGTTTTAGGACACTTCGGAAGGAACTAGGAGTTAGAGACTTGGAAACTAGACACTAGGATAGTCAATACCCTTGTGAGCACCGGAGTACTCAAGTTACCTAGCCCACGGGCTGCGGGTGCATAGGTGTGAACTTGCGTGGTGTTTCGTCGTCGACTCCTATGGATACCTGAAGAAAGATGCTGACAGGCAGTCAGTGAAGAGTGTCCGGTGGATTCCAAGGATGGAATCAAAGAAGAAGGATACCTGCAAGCAGAGGGGACAGAGTCTAGGTCACCAGCCAGGAGCCGGGAAGGAACCAGGAAGGAACCAGGCGATGTCGTGAAGATGCAGGTGAAGAGGTGAAGCTTGTCACAGCAGCCACGGGTACCAGGAGGCGTCGAGGACGACCAGAACCAGGAGCCGAGCTGCCTCACGAAGGCTCTTGCTGTCGGCGGCGTCGATGTCGATCTCGGACTCAACAAGCCTTGGCAAGCGCAACCCACGCAGGATGAAGGATTCGCTTCTGTTGCAGACCAGGAAGGCCTGAGGTGCTTCTCTTTCACAGGGAAGCAAGGGCCAGTCTGGAGGAGCCAAACCAGCAGCGGAAAGTCAAAGGTTCGTCGTCGCAGAGGTCACTAGCCAACGGGCAAGCAACCGGACAGGCAAGTCGAGCAGGAAAATGCTGAAGGGCCCCACGCAGAACTCGTGGAGTGTGAAGGGCTGATCTTCGGTGCAGATGGTGCACGGGGGTTGGGGCTTCTCAATCCCCAGAGCACAACTTCGAGGATGCCTCAGAAGCTGTGCTGGAAGCTAGTAGCCAATTTTCCCAGGTAGCCGGTCCCACGTCTCTCGTCGCCTCCACGGATCTCAGCTTTGCTGTGGATGTGGATCAGGGTCGGAGAAGTCTGGAAGTCAAGGCGCTGGCTGGTTTTCGACTGTGGCTGTGGGCCTGCTAATCAGACCCACAGCCCCGCTGTTCTCTCTCTAAATTCATACTATGTACTTTAGGTACATAACCCAATTGGTAAGGATCACCTTATAGGTCCCTGTACAGTGTACCTTGGGTACCCAGGGCCTAGGTGTACCCTTGGCCTACCAGGGGCTGCAGCATGTATTATGCCACCCCTGGCTGGCCTTCCATTATGACACAACTGGCTGATCATTCAGCTGGGGCAAGGTCGTGAAATCACCCCTTGCTTAGGCATAGTATTCCTATGCCTACCTTATATATAGACACATGGGTAACCTATCAGTCACTCCTATGGCAGGCCTTAACAATCCTGAAGGCAGAGTGCTTGGTAACATGTGAGATGGTGCTCTAGCATGAGCTGAGCCTGTCTGCAGCTTTCGGAACCATGTCCTTATAGCTGTTCTATGATATTGCCTACCATATACTCTTAAAGTGCCTTATAATCCTCGCGGTTATGGTAACTATGGTTTGGCTTTATCGAAACATGTCGTGTAAGGTGTCTAACACTTTGGAATGCTACCCCCACATGGTTTCTGGTGGTGAGGATAGTATTCCCTCCTTCTAGAGGGAGAAGACATGTTGAAATCCTACTACCCAGTTAAAGTTAACCAGAGCCCCAGCATCACAAAGTGGATGCTGCTGCCACAGACACAAGTCTGACCTCCTGCTGCTGGGAGTCCTTCCAGCGAGGGAGGCTTGGACAATAGGTTTCCTGCCTTGGGAGGTGCTAGCACCACCCTAGACAGGACTTAGTGTATTGGGGCAGGGAGGGATGAATGAAATGAGACACTGCCGGGGGCACATAAGGTGTCCCATGCATAGTCCAGTTCAAACCGGTGCTGGGGCACTCCAGCCCCAGTCCTGGCGCGAAACTGGACAAAGTGAAGGGGGTGTAACCACCCCCCTCCCAGGTCCCACCCATAAGGCGTGACCTAGCAGGTATCCCAGCCCCCCAGATTAGTATAAGAGTGGGAGTTGGGCCTCAAGACTTGAGATTATCCTGAACCTGCAACTTGAACAGAAACTCTGGACCTTCGACATTCGACGAAAGAAGAAGACTGAAGAATCTCCCTTTTGGCCAAGGAGTGGCTACCCTGTGCAAACAGGCACCATCAAGAGACTACCCTTTGCTTTGCTCCAGTTCTACGAGGGACCGACTGCAGAGCCCGACCAGAGCCTTGACTTCCAGACTTCTCCGACCCTGATCCACATCCACAGCCGTGCTGAGATCCGTGGAGGCGACGAGAGACGTGGGACCGGCTACCTGGGACAAGTGGCTAGTATCTTCAAGCGCAGCTTCTGAGGCACCCTCGAAGTTGTGCACCGGGGATTGAGAAGCCCCAACCCCAAGCACCATCTGCACCAAAGATCAGCCCCCCACACTCCACGAGTCCTGCGTGGGGCCCTTCTGCATTTTCCTGCTTGCCGCGTCTGTCCGGTTGCTTGCCCGCTGGCTAGTGGCCTTTGAGACGACGCACCCTGAAATCTTCAGCGCTGGTTTGGCTCCTCCGGACTGGCTCCCGCTTCTCTGCAAAGAAGAAGCACCCCAGACCTTCCTGGCCCGCACCAGAAGCAAGTCCTCCGTTCTTCGTGGGTTCCGCTTGCCAAGGCTTGGTGAGTCCTAGTCCACTTCGACGCCGCCGACAGCAAGAGCCTTCGTGGGACAGCTCGCCTCCTGGTCCTGGTCATCCTCAACGTTCCCTGGTCCTCGTGGCTGCAGCGACAAGCTTCACCTTCACCTGCAATCTTCACGACATCGCCTGGTTCCTTCCTGGTTCCACGTGGTCACTGGCTAGTGACCTTGACTCTGTCCCTTCTGCTTGCAGGTATCCTTTCTTCCTGATCCCAGCCTTGGGATCCACCGGACACTCTTCACTGACTGCCTGTCAGCATCTTTCTTCAGGCATCCATAGAAGTCGACGAAACCCGACGCAACTTCACCCCTATGCACCCGCAGCCTGTGGGCTAGGTAACTTGGGTACTACGGTGCTCATCAGGATAGTGACTATCCTAGTGTCTAGTTTTCCAGTCTCGACTTCCTAGCTACTCCGGAAGTGTCCTAAATCTATTTAATTCAAAACTGTACTATTTCTATCGATTATACGCATTACGCGTGCACCTGAATCCCGTGGGCCTCCCACTTCCTAACCTTTGGTAGTATAGTGTAGCCCCGGCGATTCCCTAGGCCTAGGCCTATCCTATTTCCATGACAGTGGTCCTTATACCACTTACTTAGTATATGGTTTGCGTGGCCCCTAGGGCCTAACTGTATTACTTATCTGTGTGACTTAATGTATGCATAAATAAGACTGTGTTGTACTTACCTCTAATCTCATAAAGAGTGCTGAGGGTTTGTCTAGAATAAATACACTTTATTTTATATATATATATCTGTTGTGGTGTCCTTTCATTTTGTATTCAAGGGATTATATATGGTATCACAGCTGGCTTCACATGCCATTCAGAGTTTAGCCTAAGACTGCTCTTGTCCATGCTACCACTAGGATAGCTGGTCTATAAGGTTGACTTTACAACCAATCACCATAAGGGTATTTGGACTGATATAAGGTGTACACTAGAACTAGTGACATCATACATCAGGCCAACTTCTCACAATGACCGTTTCATCTACCGCCCGGCTCCGATCGTTCCTCCTGTTTATCAGGAATCTGATGACGGGGGCGACTGGGAGGGGTCAGAGGACCCTCTGGCCCTCCAGGGTCAACTTTCACAGGACTGTGCAGACGAACTGGGGGATGCCAGTGGTCTGGACACTTCGCCGGACGCTGGCTTCATCTCTCCTCCGACTGTGGCTTCGGAGAAAGGTGCAGCTTTTTCAGTGGTGCTGCGCAAGGCGGCTGAAGCCCTGGGGCTCAAGTTGCCTGCTGTGGCCGTGAGGACTAATATCCTCACAGAGGTGCTTCAACCGTCAGCAAGCTCCACAGAGCCTCTGCTGCAGTTCAATGAGGCCCTCGTCGACGTTCTGCAGGGCACTTGGTCCAAGCCCTCCACAGTTCCTCCTGTGGATCGAAATGTGGCCCGGCGCCACCGCCCTGCTCCGGGCGACCCCAGTTTCCTGTCCCAACACCCCACCCTCGAGAGCCTGGTTATCCAGGCCTCCACTTCCCAATCCTCCTTCCCGTCCGCTACTCCGGATCGGAAATCCAAGAGGCTGGAACAGTTCGGAAAGAAACTGTTCTCTTCCCTGAGTTTGGGCCTGCGGTCTTTGAACACCGCTTGCCTCTTGGACCGTTTCTCCCACTCTCTGTGGGATGCGGTGGAGGACGTGCTGCCCCGGTGTCTGGAGGAGGCCCGAACACGTCTCTCCCAGGCACTTGCTGACGGCCGAGATGCAGCGCGACATGCCATACGGTGTGGACTTGACACCACGGACTAGCTGGGTAAGCGATGTCCACCACGGTGGCGCTCCGGCGCCACGCCTGGCTGAGGTCCATGTCTTTTTTGGGGGATGTCCAGAGTACCCTCATGGATATGCCCTTTGATGGCGCTCGCCTTTTTGGTGAGAAGGCGGATAGTGCGCTGGCTCGTTTTAAGGACTCCCGGGCTACGGCCACGTCCTTGGGTCTCTCTGCCCCACGGCTGCACACTTCCGCCTTTCGCCCCTTTCGTGGCCAAGGAATGGGCGCCTCCTCACGTCCGCCTAGCAACCGGCCGCAGAACCAACCTGGACGTGAGTTCCGCCGTGGCGGTTCTAGAGGACAACGCTGTCAGTCCACATCCACCCCGGCAGCATCCACCTCAAAGCCCTCCTAGTCCGAGCTTTCAGTCTGATTCCACGCCAGTGGGCAGCAGAGTTCGCCATCAACTGCTCCACTGGCGCTCCATCGCTTCGGACAGGTGGGTGCTGCAAATCGTCCGAAGGGGCTACTCCCTCCCCTTCGAGACGACCCCTCCAGCCGTGCCACCGTATATCGGAGGATCACTTGAATCTTCTGCGGGAGGAAGTTACGGCCCTCTTGGCCAAAGAGGCCGTTGTGCGCGTTCCTGGTCCAGAAGTAGGCTGTGGTTGCTATTCCCACTACTTTCTGGTTCCCAAGAAGGGCAAAGGGGGCCTACGCCCTATCTTGGACTTCAGTAGCGTGAACACCTTCCTCCGGAAGGAACGGTTCAAGATGCTAACTTTGGCTCAGGTTCTGGCTGCCCTCGACCCTGGAGATTGGATGGTAGCGTTGGACTTGCAGGACGCCTATTTTCACATCCCTGTCCTGCCGTCCCACTGGCGTTACCTGCGGTTCACGGTGGGTCAGGAGCACTTTCAGTTCACCGTGCTCCCCTTCGGCCTCACCAGTGCCCCTCGGGTGTTCACGAAAGTGATGGCGGTGGTCGCAGCTCATCTGCGCAGATGGGGGGGTTCCTGTCTTCCCCTATCTCGACGACTGGCTGTTGAAGGCTGGCTCGCCCCAGCAAGTAGTCTCCCACCTCCAGACTACGGCCGACCTCCTGCATTTGCTGGGGTTCTCCATCAACATGCCGAAGTCACACCTGAGCCCCTCCCAGAAGCTCCTCTTCATCGGAGTGGTTCTCGATTCGGCGCAGTTCTGAGCTTATCCTCCGGAACAGCGGGTCCGGGATATTCAGGCTCTGATTCCCATCTTTCGGCCTCTATCCTGGGTTTCGGTCAGGTTGGTCCTCACACGCCTGATGGGTCCACCCTTTGAACCTCTCCACTCATGCGAGATTCAATTCCTCACCTGGAAAGTAGCTTTCCTGGTAGCGATCACTTCTTTAAGAAGAGTTAGTGAACTCCAGGCACTAACAGTTCAAGAGCCATTTATACAGGTTCATGCCAACAGGGTCGTACTACGTACCAACCCCAAATTCATGCCCAAGGTAATATCGCAGTTCCACATGAATCAAACTATTGAACTGCCCGTTTTCTTCCAAAACCCACAAACTGTCGCGGAAAGGGCACTCCACACACTAGATGTCAAAAGGGCCCTCATGTATTACATCGACAGGACCAAACCCTTTAGGAAGACAAAACAACTGTTCGTTGCCTTTGCCCCACACCACAAAGGTAACGCCATCTCCAAAGCAGGGATAGCCAGATGGATAGTTAAGTGTATCCAAATTTGTTATCAAAAGGCAAAACGCACATTAACTATTCCCCCATGAGCCCACTCAACACGTAAGTTAGGGGCCTCCATGGCTTTTCTAGGAAATATTCCCCTGCATGATATATGTAGAGCAGCCACCTGGTCCACTACACACACATTTACCAAACACTATTGTGTAGATGTGCAATCAAAACAGCAGGCAGCTGTAGGACAGGCTGTTCTCAAAACCCTTTTTCAGACCGCTGCAGCTGGCACTGGTAGCCGCCGCTAATAGAGGGCACTGCTATACATTCTATGCACAGATATGAATTCAGCAGCCCACATGCCTCGAACTGAATATGCTACTTACCAGTATGCATCTGTTCTTGGCATGTAGGGCTGCTGACATTCATATCGCCCTCCCTCCTCCCCGGCGCCTGTAGCAGCTGCAGCTCTCAGAATTACTGTAAGCATGGTCATCACTTTCTGTATCTACTCCATCACTGCCACAATGGCGAAAAACAATCTGAGGATGGAGAGGATGCCCATGCGCACTGTATTCCAGGGGAGGAGTCACCTATCCAAGGATACTTCGAAGACTCTTCCAGGACAACAACGTGCAAACATCCGGACCCAACACTAGGCGGCGATCTATGCACAGATATGAATGTCAGCAGCCCTACATGCCAAGAACAGATGCATACTGGTAAGTAGCATATTCATTTCCAAGGCAGCTCTTGCTCGGAGACGCTTTTCGTCCCGAGTGGAGTTGCGGTCTGTTGTACGCCTTCCTGCCTATACCACTTCTGCCCAGAGTGCTGAAGAAGATCAGGCGCGACCGGGCCCAAGTTATCTTAGTGGCTCCGGATTGGGCACTAAGGTTCTGGTATCCCGAGCTACTCAGTATGTCAATCGATCCCCCGATACGACTGCCTCTTCAGGAGGACCTTCTATCGCAGCAGCAGGGGACGGTCCTCCACCCGAACCTGTCCAGCCTCCACCTCCATGCGTGGAGATTGAGCGGCGGCAGTTGATGCCATTTGACTTGCCTCCTGCAGTCTGTGATGTCATTCTGGCAGCCAGGCGTCCCTCCACAAAGACGGTATACGCCTGCCGGTGGAACAAATTTGTGGCATGGTGCACAGCAAAGGCTGTGGATCCCCTTTCCGCCCCTCTTTCTGAGGTTCTACTCTTTCTTCTTTCTTTGGCCCAGCAGGGCTCTGCTTTGGGCACCTTGAAAGGTTATCTTGCTGCAATCTGCCTTCTTACAGCTTCCTGATCAGCCTTCTCTTTTCAAGTCCCCTGTTTCCCGTTTTCTCAAAGGCATTACTCACGTGTTCCCTCCTGTCCCCTTCGTAATGCCTCAGTGGGACTTGAATCTTGTTCTGACTTTTCTGATGTGCGCTCCTTTTGAGCCTCTTCACAATTGTCCCATTTGTCTTCTGACCCTGAAAACTGCTTTCCTGGTAGCTATCACCTCGGCTAGACGGGTGAGTGAGCTCCAGGCTCTGTCCTCTAAGCCTCCCTTTCTTTCTGTTCATCCGGACAAGGTTGTCCTCCGGCCTCGTCCTTCTTTTCTACCGAAAGTGGTGACCCCCTTTCACCTCGGGCAATCTGTCACGTTGTGCACCTTCTTTCCGCCTCCGCATCCTTCAAAAGAGGAAGAGAGGCTCCACCGTCTGGACCCAAAACGGGCGCTGTCCTTTTATTTGGACCGCACCAAACAGTTCCGGGTGGACGACCAATTTTTTGTTGGATACGTAGGAGCTAAGCAGGGGAAAGCGGTACACAAACGGACCATCTCCCGGTGGGTCGTGTTGTGTATTAAATTTTGTTACTCCTTGGCAAAAAAGGACCCTCCTGTTGGGTTGAAGGCCCATTCCACCCGGGCCACAGCGGCTACTACTGCCCTGGGCCGGGGAGTCCCCTTGCGGGACATCTGTCAGGCGGTGACGTGGGCTTCACTGCACACGTTTGCCAAGCACTATTGCCTGGACAGCCAAGTCCGGAGAGATGGCTTATTTGGCCGTTCTGTTCTCCAGGACTTTCTGGTGTGATCTTGGTTCGCAGACCCACCACCGGGGTTGGTATTGCTGGGGTATCTATTCTAAGGTGAGGAATCTAACTAACGTGTTTCTTTCAGATGAACAAGTTACTTACCTTCGGTAACGATGTATCTGTAAGAAACATTAGTTAGTTAGATTCCTCACCGACCCACCCATCCTCCCCGTTCTGCGAACTGACATCTAGGGTTAAGGTTATCCTTTTCAAGGCCCTAGATTTTTTGATACCAGTGTCGGTCTCTTGCATGGCTCTGCGTTCCTGGCGCGGAAAGCTATGTACAAGAACTGACGTCCGCGCGCGAAGGCGGCATCTAAGTACTCCGACGTCATTCCAACGCACGACGCCGAAGACGGACGCGGAGCCGCAGACGACGCCTAGCGACGCGCAAGGGGTATTGCTGATGAAAAATCTTTCCGGATCCAGCCTGACGCGTGGGGATATTCTAAGGTGAGGAATCTAACTAATGTTTCTTACAGATACATCGTTACCGAAGGTAAGTAACTTGTTCTACAGGTAAAGTATGTTCTCGTTACTTGTGTAATCCAGGGCTGGGCTCCTAGGCTCAGTACTGGGACCTCTATCTAAAACAGGTAAGTAATTACATTTTCAGTTTGTACGATTTTTAAAGAATATTTGTAGTTTGCAAAAATCGACACTTTGACTGTTTTTCTGTGAAATTTCTTCTATGATTTCCTGTGGAAGAAAATTGGGTTAGTGGTAAGTACGAAATGAGGGTACCCAAGCACACGTAAAAATCAAGGTCATAACAGTTAGAATGTACATAAACAAGTAACACAAGTGGATCTTCGTCTCTTTCTTTTAAGTTTCTTCGATTTAATATTCTTTTTCTCAGAATGTATTTCACAGTCTTCAAAGTGGTTCCCAAGCCAACACGTGTTTCGTCGCCTTTAGTAGTTTTTTACATGCGACTTGTTCACGGCTAGGTACAAATTGATATGGTAATTCACATTAGTTTATATGTTATTACAAGATGCAAACATTTGTAAACAACGTAAACAAATGTGCTCCCAGGGTAGGTGTAAGTACTATGGGTAGATTTATCTTTAGGTGGTATCAAAAGGCTATAGTGTACTATCAAACACCGTGAGGTAAGGTGAGTACTAGCCTTATCATATCAGTTGGTGATTGTCAGATCTTCTACAGAACTTGCGTGTGAGTGACATATGTGAGACAATCATATATGTGCTGGAACTTCATTCCAGTCAAAATTAATCAGGTATCGCATGCGGTATGAACAGTCCATTAAGTCAGAAAACACAATATGTACGCTGGCTATTATCGTAAAGAAAGAACTATGAATAGAAATAGATCGTGTGCCAAATGGAAGGAGCAGGTGAGGCAAATAAAACAACTGACCTGAACACTGTTTTATATGCAAAATCTGTAATAAATGTAATCAAGATAAGAAAAAATGTCGCTATTAGTAACTATATAAAAGGACACTTTGTAAAATGCTGGAGTAGTGGACGAATTCTTGTCCAAATTCATATACATACGTCCAGTATGACGATAATTCCAGGTCATACAATCATACGACGTGGGAGGGGGAGGTTATAGAATTTCTTCAGGGTAAAATGCTTTCCAATCTCAGCTGTGCTCGGAATTTGAGCACCCCGTCTAAAACAAAGAGATAGATTGTCTCAGTATTGCCAACGGGCAACAGAACTGGTCTGTCTGTCAGAAATTTCGTTTCTGCGGCAATCACGAGGTGAGCTATGCATATATATGTGTGACCCGTTTAAGTATCGTCTATGTTCAATATAAAACATCTAGTCTTAAAAACCCGAGAGATGCAGAGTATGATCTTAACATGCAGACAGTATACTGCTGGTCTGCCCATAATATCACTTGCTATTAACGTAAATATAAAATATGGTCTCAGCATGCAAGAGTATATTCTCGGTCTGCCCATGCAATCATTTGTTCTTAAGGAGGGACCACAAGAAAACTAAATTACTTAATCGCTTCATTCCAATATTATCTATGTTCAGTAAAAAAGAATCCCCGTTAGAAACAAATAAATATCATAGTGTCCTCACTATCTGGCTTATTATCTTTAAACGTATTTACTCTCGGTAAAGAGTAAAAGGTTATGGTAAAATGACAACGCGTGCCCCGTTATACGTCCTCCTCTTACCTCTGGGTATACGAAGTGTATCTTCCCCCAACCGCGTCTGGCTCCAAATCAGAGTTGTTGGTGTACGTTTACTCGGCAAGTATATGCACGAGTAGGAGGTCACGTGACCGGAAGTGGGTCAGGTGCGAAAAACATACGACCGAAAACCACAGGCGCCATATTTAAGAAGGTTATGTCTAGGTAGTATGGAATGAGTAAATATCTCTCCATATTCTATGTTAGTACTATACAAATAAATAAAACGCGGTAAAACCATGTTTTTCAACATTCAAATCCCGATATAAATGCGCGTGACGTTATCACATTAGTAACCGATTTATTAAATCGGTAGAATATATTTCATTATGCGTTTGCGTCGTATAAGGAAGGACCAAACTTAGAGTATCTAATTATAATTGTATATCTATTATGAACGTATTTTAAGCACATATTGATTTGCAAATTTGGCAGCCATCTTGGGTCAGGACATGCCCAAGATAGTGAAGGAAAAGAAAACTTTATAAAGGGCCCAGAGTGAACAGAAATCACGACTGCACTGTATAGGCAGTGACTGAGTGGATATTATAAAGCGTAAGGATAGGGCCACATGTACATATATCTGTTTAACCGAATAGAAATCTGAAACTATTAGAATTAAAGAAGATAAAGCGCACCTGTAGTATTCTGATAAATTGTTTGTCAAGTATCCAAGGAATTTCCAAGACTCAAAGACTGTACATACCGTGATGTGTATAGAATTTATAATGGCTTACCACATATAATCAATGGTGATTTATGGTGAATGGGTGAGTGACATCATGAAACATATACTTCGCAGAATTCTCATAGTCTCTTCAATAAAACCGTATTTGTACAACAACCAAATGTTTTCAGAAGAACAACACCTATGTATTTAAACACTGTCCATTCATCTCAGGAGATGATACAATACTATGGCCGTATATAGTGTCTGAATTCATTTACCAAGAAAGTAATGCATTTCATCATCAACATTGATCCCTAACTCAGTCGTACGCAATTTCAGTATCCAGGAAGCTTCATTTCTACGAAGCATGAGTTCTCTGTTACCCCCTCTAGGGTTTCTCATGGTTTGCTCTATACCATAGAATGTAAAGTCCCTGTGTACTCCCTGCGAGTGGCATTCCAGGATGTGTGTCGCAATGGGGTATCTTTGATCACCTTGTTTCACTGCCCTCATGTGTTCCCCTATCCTGACACGTAGGGGGCGTATCGTGCTGCCCACATATTTTTTATTGCACCTGCACTCAATAATATATACAACAAAATTTGTGTTGCAATTGATATTCGTCCTAATCTTGTAACATTTCTCGTTAGGACCCATGAATTCCAATTTCTTGTTGTAAGCCCATTTACACGCTGAGCAGTGTCCACATCTATGGAAGCCCTCCATATGTGTAGTCAACCAGTTTTTACCAGTAGTGGCTATTGGATAACGGGCTAAGGAGACCTCTAAGGGAGTTCCCTTTTTTATAGGTGATTTCTGGTTTGTTGCCAATAACCCCTGTCATGGTATCGTCTTTTTTAAGGATATGCCAGTGTCTATTGAGACTTTTAACTAGCACATCCGAAATGTCGTTGTAGTTTGTAATAAATCTTACTTTGTTGTCATCTGTCTTTCTGTTGGTAATATCCCTGAGGGTCGTTTCTCTTTTAATCTTCCCGATCCTAGACTTTGCTTTTTTTAGAATGTTGGTGTTATAGCCCCTGGATTTAAAACGTTCAGTCATTTCTTCAGTACATGTTGTAAATTCAGCGTCCAGACTACAGTTGCGTCTGGCTCTGACAAATTCTCCATAGGGTATCGCATTGATCTGGTGCCTAGGGTGCGCGCTGGTGGCATGTAATATTGCATTGCACGCTGTCTTTGCGATACAATCTGCTATTAATCTGGTTGTTTCCTACGTACAATTCTATGTCAAGGAATGTTATTCTCACCTTGCTATGCTCGTGTGTGAATCTGATATTCCATGTATTATTGTTGAGGTGTTCAACAAATTTCATAAGTGTTTCTTCATCTCCTGTCCAGATCATCAGGCAGTCATCGATATATCTGCCCCAAAAGAGAATAAACTCTGTCCATTCTGATCCATGTCGGCCCCAGATCCACTCCTCCTCAAACCATCCCATGAACAGATTGGCGTATGAAGGAGAGAATCTGGAGCCCATGGCAACTCCCTGTTTTTGACGATACCAGTGGTAAGTACGGTTGTGAGTACTTTTCAGGGTCAGTGCTGGGCACCGAGATCCAGCACTGGGATCTCTCCTAATAGCAGGTGAGTATTTCCGTTTTCGTTACTCGGGTGATTTTAGGTGAATATTTTAAGTTTTAGAAACTCCACACTTAGAAGAAATTTCAGAAGAAACCAGTCAATGTTACCCTATGGAAGAAAATTGGGTTATCAGCTTTTGGGTAAGTACTCGACTGGCAGAGTTAAGGTTCTGGGCACAGACTCAGGGGTCTCCCAGGATCAGGTTGGTACAGTTGTTACACCCTCAGCAGCACTGGGGCGTCCGGGTGCAGAGTGAGTTAGGCCCAATATTATCCTATTGGAGGCAGGGGGGCCCTTGGTTGGTGGCTGCTGACTAGCAGGCCACGCGGCTGTGGGAGCTGGGCTCCTGGTCACTTGCTCACGGCAAATGGGGAAGTAGGTAGGAGTAGAGGTTACACTGCCAGGGCCACTCGGGCGGCTGGGTGCAGGGTGCTTTTGACCCTTCGGGCGCTCAATGGATTTCAATGGGAAAGCTCCAGGTTGAACAAAGGCTGCAAGCTCGGGGACGAAGATTCTTCAGGTGCCACCACCACTTCGAGAGGTAAGTTGGGTAGTTGGAGGATAGGTAGGTACCCAGGAGTCGGGCACAGGGGGCCGCAGGGTGCAGGGGTGCCTTTTGGTGTTGGGAAATCTTACCCTCTGTTGTTCGCGGTTGGGGGGATCCCTGGTTCTGAGGCTGCAGGCGTCAGGAGCGTCGAGCTGAGTCCTTGGGTCCCGGATTCGGGGTCCAAGTTGCCGGGGGGACGTCCTCTGGGTCTTTGTCCACTCCGGCACAGGCCAGGCTTGGCGGGTGCAGAGTGTGCACGGTGCGCAGGGGTTAGAAACTTGCTTTGAGCCGAGCCACTGCTCATGGGAGTCCCAGATGCTCAGAGTCACAAGGTAGCCAGGTCCTCTGGGGTTTGTGAGGTTGCTGTCCACAAGATGTGGCGGGATTTAGCAGGAGCAGGTTTGAGGGTCGACAGGCTGGTAGGGGTGGGGCCAAAGTAGTTGGTGTCTTCCTCCTCTTAGCAGCTGCACGGCCGGTCTTCTTTCTTATTGCTCCTCTTTGCTTTTTCGGAATCTGGAATCTGGAGAAGGAAGGTTCAGGGTGCGTCTGTATACTAGATTTAGGGCTGTTACAGGTAGGTAAAGGGCAGGGACCAATGGGTCTCTGCCGTGGGGTGGGTACACCCCCTATCCTCCCACTATCCTGTGGGAGGGGGGCAGTAGCCTAGTCCTGATTGGGCAGGGCCTCCCATCTTCAAGATGGCGAGCGCCCGGAGATGTGCTACACCTCGCCTCCCCCACCTGAGGGGTGGGGTTGGCAGGCTGGCACATCCCCTGTCCTTACTTGGGGTTTCCAGCCAGTCTTCCCGCCAGAGTGGGGGTCAGAACCGGTGGGAGCCAGTTTGCTGGGTACAGCAAGTGGCCTCGAAGCTCACAGAGGCGGCATGCATTTGAAGCCCATCCTGGGGGAGGAGACCTAGCACCTCGCCCAGGATGTGCATTGTTGCAGGCCCAGGAGAGCGGGGGCTCTCCACCCAGGGGTCCAGCAACATGGCTGCTGTGGGGCAGCCTCCCAGACCAGACGTGGATTGTAGGTTAGGTTTCAGGGGGCATCTCTAAGATGCCCTCTGTAGTGCTTTGTACATTAAATCCCACACTGGCATCAGTGCGGGTTTAATGTGCTGAGAAGTTTGTTACCAGTCTTCAGTGTTGCCAGTATGGTGCTGTGGAGTTCGTGTTTGACGAGCTCTCAGCACCATGTACTCTTAAATGGCAGCACTGCTCTTACAGTGCCCAGGAATGGACCTGGGTACTGTAGGGGCACAGGGCTCATGCTCCTGTGCCCACACCACTGGCATAGGGCACCCAGCTAGAGGGGTGGCTGATGTATGCCAGGGCAGTGTAGGTTGTGGCATGGCACACAGGGATGTGTGCCATGTCGACTCTTTTTTTGCCTTTTACCCAGACACTCAGCCTGCGAGGGCAGTATGGTTGTGTTGGGGTACAGGGCCTCTAAGGGTGGCATAATAAGTGCTGCAGCCCTTAGAGGCCTTCCCTGGTTACAGGACCCTGGGTACCTAGGGTACCATTTACCAGGGGCTGACATGTGGCCAGGGTTTGCCAATTTGGGATTTTAGGTTTTAGGGAAGGAACATAGGCCCTGGGCACCTGATTGGCAGGAGTCCAGGGCACACTCAGTCAAAGTACATTCAGCAATTCAGCAAAAAGTGGGGGCATACCATGCAAGAAAGATGGCACTTTCTCACTATAGTGAACTCACATACACCACAATTACCACATTTTGCATTTCCTAGTAAGGGGTTCAGTCCCCATAATTCTGTTAGGGTTTACTTTTACGAAAAGCAAACAGCGGGCGATCGATGCTCATGGTTCCGGCATTTAATATCGTCCAGTGTCTGAGAATGGATTTGCGTATGGCGTTTGAAACAGGTGAGAAGGTAGTCACGCAAACCATACGGTTTTGGTCAGTCTTGATTTCTCTAGGACAATACCAGGTTCTTTTGCGCGCATTGCACACCAAACGTCTGGGATATCCGCGGGCTTGAAGTTTAGATGAGAGTACTGATGCCTCATGAAAGTAGTCTTCTTTGTGAAAGCACTTTCTCCTAATGCGTAAAAATTGTGAATAAGGGAGAGAATCTCTTCAGGCACGGGGATGGTTGCTGCTGTATTTGAGTAAAGTATTTCTTTCTGTTGGCTTCCTATATAGACTGGTGATCAGTTCCTCATTAAAATGATAGATGGTGAGGTCCAGAAATGGTATGGAAGATCTGTCGCGTGTGAGAGTGAAGTTTAGTTCTTGGCAGTTGTTATTGAGCCAATGTAGGAATTGATTGAGACTGTCTTCAGTGGAGTGCCAGATTAAAAAAATATCGGCAATATTTCGTTTCCATAAGGTAATCCCTGCCTGAAAGGGATTGTGTGGTGCAAGGATTCTAGATGTTTCCAAATGGTCCATGAACAATATGGTTAAATTTGGTGCAAAAACAGCCCCCATGGATGTGCCTTTCACCTGCTGATAAAATTCGTTTTCGAAGGAGAAAAAATTCCTTGTGAGGCACCGTTCCAGAAGTTGTAATATAAAAACGGTTGGTACATTATGTGGCTGGGGTCTTGGTCAAGGGTATGTTCAATGATCAGCATTGCCTCTACTTGTGGAATATTTGTGTAGAGGGATTCTACATCTAAGGTACAGAGAATGTCCGTGTCAATGTTGAAAGGGCGGTGTTCCACCAAATTTATCATGGCCATACTGTCTCTTATATAACACTCATTGCTGGGAACAAAATATTTTATAAAGAAATTAACATATTGGCCAAGTGGCTCTAAGATGGATCCACAACCTGACACTATGGGGAATCCGGGGGGTGTGGTTTCATTTTTGTGGATTTTAGGCAGAGTGTAAATTACGGGAGCACGTGGTGATTTGATATTGAGAAACAGAAACTCTTTTTGGCTCAGAAACCCTTGCGTTTTACCATCAGTGGTGATCTGCAGAATCCATTTTTGGAATTCATTGGTTGGGTTGATGAATAACCTACAATAGTGATCTGTGTTTGTAAGCTGACGTAAAATTTTGTCTTTGTATGTGTTCCTTCTTTGTAAAACTATGCCACCACCTTTGTCAGCTGACTTGATCACAAGGGATTCATTATTTTTTAATGTGTCAATGGCTTTTTTCTCTTCCATGGAGATGTTGTATGGAATAAAGCGTCTGGTATTCTCAAGTGTAGATAGATCTGAGTACCATTTTTTTAAACGTGATAATCTCGCTTTCTGTTGAACAAAGAGGAATTAAAGTGGATTTTGCGCTCCCAAAGTATAAACAAGCATTAAAAATGCAATAGGTCTCGCCTTTAATTAAGTTAAAGCCATTTGCTTTGCTATACAATACCATTAGCAAAGCAAATGGCTTTAACTTAATAAAAGGTGAGACCTATTGTATTTTCAATGCTTGGTTTCTATGAAACTCTGCTTTTACCCTCATTAAACATTATCTGAGTTTGTTTCCCACTTCCCTATGCCGCTTTATAGACATTTACACCTGACTTCGATAGGAATTATTAATGCATTTCCAGGGAGGGAAACCTTCACTGATATGTCAACCCAGAAATGGAAGAGCTTCTGGGTGGTCACCATGTCCTGTCTCTAATCTTAACCTGCCCTACGTGTGGAATTACTACATTCATAAATCCTTTTTAAAAAATAAAAAGAAATGCTACTCGAATTGGGAATCTATGTATGTACGGTTCCTTTTTCAGGCACCCATATCCAATTACCAATGCGCAAAGTTCTGAATCGGACTCAATTCCTGGTGCTACTTAGGTAAGAATACCTATTCGGGGTAGTATTACTGCTTTAGGAGGGTACTAAAAACCTGCATTAAAACCTTATCAGAAGAGCAACGGTTAAACATGCGTTAGAACTTTAACACTAATGTTGCGTGACTTGCTTGGCACACAATCATAAACGCAGTGACAAACTGCTGCAGTCCCAAAAAGTTGGACAGACACCATGACAGAGAGATGGGCATCTTTTGCGAACGCCGTTCAAAGACACATTAATCCTCAATTCTTTGCATATAAAGAACATGTCACTATCTGACCAGGAAAAATGCACAGCTTCATTTTCCTTTTTTTGGGTGTGCACCAGCTTTCTGTGATGTTGGTCAACCTTAACTCTAGTCTCTGGCTGATTGAATGCACGCAAGTGTCATACCATGTAGCGAGTTATACCACCAATGCCGAAGGAGGCATTTCTCAGGCTGATTCCATTTCTGTTGAATTTGGGGAGTGTGACAGTGCTCTACATGAGGGACAGCACCTCCTACACAATCTTATGTTGAATATTTGAGGCAGGGATAGCTAGAAGAAATTAGGAACTAGGGAGCTACAGAATATATTTATATAAGATATGCATCTGTGTAAACAGCACATGCACGCACAGCCCACGAGTATATACATTTATATGTACAAAGCACACATATGATGAGTGTAGAACATACCTGTACAGGAGCCCAGGGATGCGACAAGCACCAGCAGATGGGGGGGCAAAGAGCAGCGCGCATCACGGGAGCAGTTTTACTTTTTCTGTCATAAATGTAGTTAGGTATGTTACCTGGCAAGAGGGCCGTGTCATGATGGTGAATTTCAGTCAGTCTTAATTTTCCAGCCACAAGAAATAGGACTGCTAGAAACGGTCATTCACTTTTCACGTAAGCATGTGCCTACAAATACAAGCATGCTTAGCGTTATTGGTGTGAAGTCAGGAATGTGTGAACGTCAAACTTGACGTCGGCCCAGTTCACAGCTATGAAAAGAGTAACAATGTAAAGAAAATAAACAGGACTGGGTGAAGGGCTCAGGTCTGACAGAGCGGTACATGCGACCTCTGGCGTGCCACCCGGGCACCGGAGCTTTTTTCACACACTGCACCACATCAGTCTAATCGTGTCCTGTCGTGCCATCACTCAGCCTGCCACACAAACATCTGCGCCACAGAAAGACCCAGATGGCAGCACAATTGCTGCTAAAATAAAGCCGGGCTCTGAGACAGGTGAAGACTGTTTACAGCACCTGCACGATGAGCAATTACCGTAATAAAGGAGTTAGGGCCTACCGACGGCATGCAAAACGCACCTCGGCAGGCGAGTCAGCCTCGCGAGGATACAAAGAGCGGCTTCCTAATGACATCAAATCAGGCAGTCTGAGAGAACAGGTGCCACGTTCAAACGAGATTATCGCCAGCGCCTGCAATGGCCTCGCGCGCTACCGTGCGTAAAGCGTCAAGACAATCCAAAACAGGCGTGTGTGTGTGCATTGGCGCATAGTGCCCAAACCATTACCATTTCTGCCGTAGTTGGTTTATGCGCCTTTTGACAAATGTGCATTTTAAATTCCTCACAGCGAGCCTCCGTCCTTACCTAGACCTAGAAAAACAATATATGCGTATAGTATTGTTATCTGAAATACAGTTGGCTAGACTCCTTGCGTCAGAATGTCAGAGCAGGTGCAATTTTAAAATACATGGAATACATACCTCGAGAACCACAAGGCACAGTTAAAATTACAAATGCATGTGTTATCCATACCTTACGTGGCCTCTTAATAGCACGGCGCTACGTCATGGGATATCTGCGTACATCCAATAACTGGCAACTGGTCCATAGTGTGAAGGTGATTTTCCGCCTTACTGTTTTTTTTCTTCAACCAGCAGCATTAAGACAGAAAACTGATAAGTTTAACCAGTCATAGTTCGATAGCAAACTGATCACTCTTTACAGTATCTTCTAGTTTTATGTTTCCTTCGTTAGGAAAAGCTTTAAAACATGAATGTGCACAGTGACAGTCGCGTCTCTTCTGCGACGTGACGCATGTCTTCAGGGTTAAAGTTCCAACAAAGAACTAGAATACTGTCATAACAAGCGCTCGCCATGACGTTCGTTCGTTTTTTTCTGCCCTCCCACTTGGACGGCCTCGCCTGCTAAAAGGTTTCTTATCTTTATGGGGCCATATGTTTGGCCCCATAAAGATAAGAAACCTTTTGCGACGAACGCAAAGCAGGTGAGGCTGTCCAAATGGGACGGCTCAGAAAGCCGACCAAAGACGTCACTGACACCTCTGTTCCAGTGGCTGGCCACCGTTCAGCATAAACAGTGACGCCGGCCAATGGAAAAGAGGGGCGGGGCTTAATGCCCCTTACAGAAAATCCCTCAAACCGTTTGATCTCGCCGGGCGAGACTGCGCATGCGCGCAGCCTACGCCAGGCAAGACCTAAAAACGGTTTAAATAGGACCGAGCACTGGACCACCTTACTATGAACTCAATTGGAAGCACTTCAGTGTCATGTGTTTTTTTCCCTTCTCATCTCGAATTGATGAAAATGACTCACCTTTTGGTTGCCCACCACATTTTTAAGCAATTCCTGATTTTTGCCAAATGTTGCAAATGTATTAGTTGCATAATTGCGTAATTTTAACCCACAAACATCACAATTCACTCACTGCACATCACTTAATCCCTAAGTATTACACCAAATACCAACACCAAATAAGATGGCCGCCACAGTTATTGCACTAGTTTTCTGCATCATCACGGCTTCGAGCGCTTTTTAAATCACTCCCAGCTGGCTTACACTGAGACATCGCATCAAGCCACCGCGCTCCGCATCCATCCACCGATTACCTTGAACCCCCTGCCCTCCGGCATCTGAACTACAAATCAATACAACTGCAAGACCCTTACTACTGAGTGCGTGTTCTCCAAGCGACATTCTATCCGAACGACCGCTCCGTTAGCTGACGCTACCTACATTTCCCCTTAGGTATTTTCCGTTCCCTCTCTCCAAAGTGCCCCACGATTAATACTATAATCAGGGCCAGGAATTCAAGCGCCGCTGGCACAGCCCTACATATTCTTACTTAAGGTAAGCGTGATTGGGTCACTCGCAATCGAGACACTAATGCATCCTCACTTTCTTAATCCACATCCTCTGCCCTTATGCGCAGTGCCCGCTTCGAAGAGAACCTTGTGGTTTTCTACAACTCCGGATATACCCTTCCAGAGGCTCACTAAGGTAAATCTCGAGATCTTATCCCCACCGCGTTTTCAACGACGTTGCCCTGCGGCCTCACTGCCCCCAACATAGTGGACTCACGCATCATGTCTTCCTTGCCCACGTATCCTCTAGGCACCAAACCTCCACCACCTGTTTCCCTGACTCTTCTGAAAAAGAAAACATTTGATGAAGACATTGCTGGGCCCGAACCAACCCATCAACCAAGGCACAAGCCCTATTTGGTTTCCTCCTTTTTCTCCTCCTAATCCTTCACCTTCACTTCCATCTTCACCTACTCTACCTTCACCATCATCAAGGCCATTGCAGACACCCTCTTCGGAACACTTACCTTCAGAGCAGCCACTTTTTTTTTTCAGATCAGTCACCAACTGGTGACTGATCTGATGCTCTATTTTAAACCATGCTTATTCCCACGCGCAGTGGACGCGCTTAAGAGTAAGGCTCCTCTACTATCTTTGACTTGTGCATTAAATTGTGGTTTTACTTTCTTAATCATTTGTTAGCCTCATCATTTTAAAAACCTCTATCTAAAACCTCGTCATTTTAAAGCCTCATTGTATTAGCCTCGTCATTATTAAAGTTATCTCCTCACCTCTAATAGGCTTCCCGCTCCTGTTCTCCGGCCAGGCTGACACACCACTAGCCTCCCTGGTCCATCAGGAGATTTCCTGATTGCGTGGAGAGAGTAAGCGGTGGTGTTTTCCTTTGCTTACTCACTTCCTGGCAGGGAGGGAGCCCGGCTTAGCAGTCTAGCTGTGTCCGGGCTTGCTCTATTTAAAACCTTGCTTTTTCCCACACGCAGCGGGCGTGCCACTGGCATGACGAAGGCGCTCCAAATGCAAGCCCGTCCGCGCCCAGCCGTCACCAGGAGCCCTGCTCCTCCTTAGCCAGAAATACACCTATAGTAGCACGGAGCTTATTGCATTAAGAAAGGTAAGCACCCCTAAATGCACACCCATGGCCCTTCCGGTAGTGGGAAGGACCTTTTGCTTGTAGAGACTGCCAATTCCACAGCTTGGAATTTCATCAGGTAAATTTTGGGACCGGCACCGTAGGCAAGGAATTCCCTCAGTTGGAAACAAATTATCACCCTCCCCACCTTAATCGCTCCACCTGTAATCCTAGAGAGGGATGGAACTTCTTCTTAGCAAATGTTAAATCACTGCCTAAGCACGCTACAGAAATTTGGGACTTGCTGTCCTCAGTACATACCGACATTTGTTTCCTAACGGAAACTTGGCTCAAACCTAGCTCCACCCCTGCGATAACAGTGGCAATCCCTGATGGCTACTGCATCCAAAAACTTGACAGACAGGCCAATGTTGGTGGAGGCATAGCCATAGTTCACAAGGACTCACTCCATCAAGATTACAATTCTAGATCAATGCAGTGGCAACAAATTGGAAATTCTTTTGTTCCAAATCGATTCCCAACTCCACTACTGCTCGAAAGGCCGCCCGCCAGGCCCCCTTCAGGACCTCTCGCTATAACTAATTGCCCCACACATTATCTCCTCTAAACAGTTTTTGTTATTAGGTGACTAATGTACATAGCGAAACCCCCTCTAATGTGGTCGCTTCAACACTCCTGGCAGATCTAGCCACTCCAGGGCTGGAATTGTTCAACATAGACCCCACACATCTCGCGGGACACTCTCTAGACCTCATCCTCACCACCTCCCCCAATATCTGCTGTGAGGCTCCCTGCCAACTCACATGGTCAGACCACTCTTTACTTCGATTTCAAATAAAAGAAGGAGCCATTCCCAACCCTGCAAAAATCACCCCCAGTCTGCAAAGACACTGGCATAAAATTATGCCTGAACGCTTTGCGACTATTTTTCCAACAAATGCCTATATGGCTTCAGATAACATTGATGACTGTCTGGCCAGGTACAACAACATAGTAGGAACTACCCTAGAACAGCTGGTCCCATTAAAATCTCATCCAACTAGGACCGGGCGAACGCAGGCGGCATGGTTCTCTTTTGATCTGCGGAAGGAAAAAAGCCTAAGCAAAAAACGAGAAAGGCGTTGATGTCTCTCCCACGCCACAAATGACAAAATAACTTATATGAACTCTCTTGACCTATATCACAAAAACCTAAAGAAAGCACGTAAAAGACACATTGAGTCACAACTCAAACAGGCCTGAAAATCTTCTAAAGAACTTTATCGTATCCTCAATTCCTTCATTAATGCCAAGGCTTGTCATAATGAGGTAACGCCTTCACAAGAACTCTGTGACAAACTAGCCAATCATTTTATCCAGAAAATTTAGAACATATAAGACAGAATCATCAAAGACAGGGACCCTCCTAACGACGTCTCCACCCCCAATCCAACTTTCTCTCCCACTACACATTCTTTGGACTGCGTCCCTCTACTCTCTAGAGATACTTTGGAGTCTCTTTTGAAAACTGTAAAATCAGGCTCTCCTCAAGATATTTTACCTGCTAAACTATTCTCCCAGCTTTATAAACAGTTTGCTCCCACTATTTGCTCCATTCTCAACTCTTCCCTGAACAAGGGCTATCTTCCACCTGAATGGAAACGGCCCAGGTGATCCCCATCCGGAAGAAACCTAACACCCCTCAGGATGACCTGTCCAACTACCGCCCTATCTCCCTGTTACCTTATTTGTGCAAACTTCTGGAAAAACAGCAGCTCTCAGAGTACACTGAACTAACAGGATGTCTTGAACCCTCTCAGTTCGGGTTCCGGCCCAGGTTTAGTATGGAGTCAGCACTGATTGCAGTCACGGACAACCTTAGACGCTCCCTAGATAATCGACATGCAGCATTACTGGTGCTGCTGGATCTGTCAGCGGCGTTTTACACAATATCCCATTCTATCTTGCTAAATAGGAGGAGTAACATTGGAGTCCAGGGCCTCGCTTTCCAGTGGTTAGCCAACTTCCTAACTCACCGCACCCACACCATCTATCTCGGCACCTTCCGCTCCCAAGGTGCCAGTCCCACTTTATTTAACATTTATGTGGCTCCCTGTAGGAAAGTGGGTTTCTGTTGCAGTAGCCCCCCACCCCCCCCCCCCCACACACACACACACACTTTTTGCCAGACTACTGATGTACTTTAACTTGTTGTGCCCTGGGTTCCTGCCAATCAGGTTCCCAGGGCCTGTGTTCTTTCCCCAAAACTAACCCAATTGGCATCTCTGGCCACAGGTCAGTCCCTGGTAAATGGTACCACAGGTACCTAGGGCACTGTGACCAGGGAAAGCCTCTAAGGGTTTGTGCCACCCTTGGAGGTCCTGTACAACTACACTCACACACTGCCCTTGCAGGCTGTGTTATTGTGCAAACAAAGTGAAGAGTCGACATGGCACACATCTTGTGTGCCCTGCCTACAACCCACTGCCCTGGCATATGTCAGTCACCCCTCTAGCTGGGTGCACTATACCAGTTGTGAGGGTACAGGTGCATGAGCCATGTACCCCTACAGTGTCTAAGTCCATTCTTAGACATTGTAAGTGCAGTGCTGCCATTAAGAGTATAAGGTGCTGGGAGTTTGTCATTACGAACTCCACAGCACCATAATGGCTACACTGAAAACTGAGATGTTTGGTATCAAACTTCACAGCACATTAAACCCACACTGATGCCAGTGTGGGATTTAATGGAAAATGCACACAGAGGGCATCTTAGAGATGACCCCTGAAAACGAACCCACCACTAGTGTCCAGGATGAGTGGCTGCTTTCAACTGCCACCACTCGACATGTTTCTGGACACCTGAGTCGAGGGCCTGCTTCTCTCTGGGGCCTGAAACTATGCCCATGCTGGGACGATGTGCAGGGTTCAAGAAGGGGAAGCTTCAAAGGCTTCCAGACTTAGTGAGCTTCCCCAGGCCAATTGCTGCTTTCAGCAACTGGTCCCCACTGGTTCTGACCCCCACTTTGGGCGGGAGAACCGGCGGCAAGAACAAGCGAGGAAGAGAGGTGTGCCCACCTCTGCCAACTCCACCCCTCAGGTGGGGGAGGCGAGGTGAAGCACAACTCTGTCCACGCCATCTTGAAGATGGGGGGAATCAGCCAACCAGGGACAGGCACATGCCCCCCTCCCACTGGAGGGTGGCATAATAGGGGTTGTACCCACCCCAGGGAAGGGACCCATTGGTCCCTGCCCTTTACCTACCAGTAACGACCCTAAATCTAGTATTTAGGGGCACCCCTGAACCTTGCTTCCTCAGATCCAGACAAGAAGATGGAAAGAAGAAGGACCGAACAGCCGTGCAGCAGCTAACAAGAGGCAGACGCCCACTGACTTGGCCCCAACCCTACTGTCCTGTCTCCCCCTCCGACCTGCTCCTGTGAAATCCTGGTGTATCATGCAGCCAGCAACCTCAAAAACCCCGGAGGACCTGGCTGCCTTCACTTCCAAAGACTGTTTCTCCCGTGAACATCGTATTTGTTCAACTGCAACCTCTGGCGGCAGCCGGAAACCGCAAATCCGCCCAACTCAGCACTCGCCGTCCACGGCCCAAGCTCGAGTGGGCAAACACCACGAGGAGGTCACCCCGGCGATCCTGAACTGATTTCGGGCGACCCCTGCCCTGCCTCAAGCCGACGCCTGCAGCCTAAATCCAGAAGGCCCCCCAAACCGCGACCAGGAGCTGGTAAGAAGATGCGACCCCACAATGCACCCCTGCACCCGAAGCCCCACAGCCTTGTGTGCCCAAACCGACGGTGCCTAATGTCAGCAGTTCTGAGTGTTGGAGTTTCCAAGGCGGCACTCGCTCGGAGACGCTTTTCGACGTGAGTGGAGTTGCGGTCTGTTGTACGCCTTTCCGCCTATACCACTTCTGCCCAGAGTGCTGAAGATCAGGCGCGACCGGGCCCAAGTCATTCTTGTGGCACTGGACTGGGCTCGAAGAGTTTGGTATCCCTAGCTACTCAGTATGAGCGTGGATCCCCCAGTCCGACTGCCTCTTCGGGAAGATCTCCTGTCGCAGGGGACGGTCCTCCACCCGAACCTGTCCAGGCTCCACCTCCTTGCGTGGAGATTGAGCAGCAACAGCTGATTCCATTTGACTTGCCTCCCGAAGTCTGTGATGTGATTTTGGCAGCCCGGCGTCCCTCCACTAAAACTGTATACGCCTGTCGGTGGAAAAAATCTGTGGCATGGTGCACAGCGATATCTGTTGATCCTCTTGCTGCCCCTCTTTCTGAGGTCCTATTGTTCCTTCTTTCTTTGGCCCAGCAGGGCTCCTCTCTGGGCACTATCAAGGGCTACCTTTCTGCTCTTTCAGCCTTTCTTAGGCTGCCTGAACAGCCCTCTCTTTTCAAGTCCCCAGTTGTCAATAGATTTCTCAAAGGCATTACTAACCTTTTCCCTCCTATTCCATTTGTGATGCCTCAATGGGACTTGAACCTGGTTCTCACATACTTGATGTGCGCTCCCTTTGAGCCTCTTCAGAACTGTCCTTTGCGGTTATTAACTTTGAAAACTGTCTTCGGGGTGAGTGAGCTCCAGGCTCTTTCCTGCAAACCTCCTTTCCTCGCAATTCATCCGGATAAGGTTGTGCTTCGTCCGCGTCCCTCCTTTCTACCAAAAGTATTCTCTGCCTTTCATCTCGGGCAAACTGTCACTCTGCCCACTTTCTTTCCGCCTCCGCACCCTTAGAGAGAAGAGGAGAGGCTCCACCGTCTGGACCCAAAACGTACGCTTTTGTTCTATCTCAACCGCACACAACAGTTCCGGGTGGATGACCAGCTCTTGGTTGGCTACGTTGGCGCCAAGAAAGGCCAGGCTATGCACAAACGTGCTATCTCCCGATGGGTTGTCTTGTGCATTAAAGCCTGTTACTCCCTGGCTAAAAAGGAACCTCCGGTTGGGCTGCGCGCCCATTCTACCAGGGCGACAGCAGGTACTACAGCATTGGGACGCGGTGTCTCCCTGCAAGACATCTGTCAGGCGGCCACTTGGGCCTTGTTGCATACTTTCACTAAACACTATTGCCTTGACAGTCCGGTCCAGAGAGACGGCTTCTTTGGCCGTTCAGTTCACTGTGACTTTCTGGTGTAATCTTACTTCGCAGACCCTCCACTGGGGTTGGTATTGCTTGGGTATGTATTCTAAGGTAAGGAATCTATCACTAACGTGTCTCTTTCAGATGCACAAGTTACTTGTGTAACGATATATCTGTAAGAGACATTAGTTAGTGATAGATTCCTAACCGCCCACCCATCCTCCCCGTTCTGCGAACAGTTCTCTAGGGTTCAGGTCATCCCTTTTAGCGCCCTAGTTCTATTGCACCAGTAGTTGGCATCTGACATGGCTCTGCGCTCCTGGCGTGGAAAAGTTGTGTACAGAACTGATGTCAGTGCGCGTGGGCGCATCTAAGTAGCTCCAATGACGTCATCTCGGCGATCACGACGCCAGCGACGTACGCGGAGCTGTACAACGACACCTGCCAACGCGCAGGGGTACTGCTGACAAAAACTTTCCGGATCCAGTCTGACACCTGGGGATATTCTAAGGTAAGGAATCTATCACTAACTAATGTCTCTTACAGATATATTGTTACACAAGTAAGTAACTTGTGCATTATTGACCATGCTAACAAAATTTTTATTATGCATTTGTCTTCTAATTGTGGCACGTATACTGCATTTCAAAGCACACTAGTTCAATGAATATTCTAAACTTCCTCCGTGTTTCTTGTTTATCTTATTGTGGACAAGTATGAGTGGGAGAATGAAAGGGTGTGTCCTGTCACTGTGATCCCGGAGAGGGTCAACAGTGTTGTGTTCTGGGAGTGCCAACTCACTTGTTTCTCTGGTTTGGTTAGGATTGCAAGTGAGGCACTACAGCTAGTCGGACTTGTTCTAATGGATACCGAGGTAGTAGGATGACTCAGTCCCTACATGCTGATGTTCCATGGTTCCCAGTATAGTTCTGTTTCAGAACAGAATCCCTGCAACAATTACGTAGGTAAAAAAATATATATATATCACCAAACAACCGATAATACTTAATATAAGCGTTTTTCAAAAAAGGATTCTTTTTGGGCACGCTATTTCCTTAGCGGTTTCTATACATGGCTCTGCGTTTTAGCCCAGAAAATAGTCTTGGAAGAAACTGATGTCAGGGGAGGGTTTATATGGACACTTAACAATGTTGCATCCGGTAGACGATGTTGTTACTTAGTCGTTCGATGCCATCTGCTGACGCCCAGCGGTATAGCTGTAGAAAACTTTCCGGCGCTAGTCTGGCTCCTGGGGATAATTTTATGGTAAGGAATCTGTAGCTAAATCTAGTATTTACCAGATAAGGTATTACTGAAGGTAAGTAACTTATTTATTTTTGTTGTGCTTCTGGTGTTTGAGGCTTGACTCAAAGTCCTATGAGAAGTGTGCCCATATGAATCTGAAGGCGATCTGGGAATGCGAAGTGAAGCTGTACGTCACCATACACTGACAGAAGTCCCACTCCTGTTCAAAATCGAGGGTGTGGACCCGTTTCCACTCCGGGGGCCGTTCTTGTGCCTGGCCCTCATCACAGTCCAAGTCTTCCAGTAAGTTAAAAGCAGAAGCACAAGCATAACTGGGAGTCAACCCAGTCCTGCCACTTTCTGGCTGAGAAGTTGCAAGGATTTCAGGGTGCCGTTTAGTTTTGCTCCTTGTCCTACAACGAGGAGCTTATTCTGCAGCTGATCCTGATGCACCTCAAGTGTCTGTGATGTCGCTACACATTGGGGTCTTTAGAACGACCATTTTACAATTCTTTTGCACTCTGGCCTCTTCTAACTTTCTTTCAGCTCAAAGGATTTACGGAGGCCTCCTATCTGGTTACTACTGGCTGGTCTGCCGTTCTGCCCCCTGAACCCATTCCTGGTTCCACCCTGTTGCCTGAGCCTTTTTCAACTCCTGGACTGAAATCCATGCTTGTCTTCTTGACAGACACCAGCCCCAACGTCCCTGGTGAAAAGATCTGTTTCCCAAGTCCTTCCTGACTCCAAACCTAATTATCCTTGGATCCGATTGATGGCTCATCCTGTCACCTTCCAATTGCACCTTTTCCCAGTCCAATCCAATTTGAATAGAATCATGCCCTTCCTTGGATCTGCAACACTGCACTCAACTTTACAATACCCACTCTGATCAGATATTGGAGATTAGGCGGATTATTCCAAATATCGTGATGACAATTTTTGTGTCGACTAGCAGGATGCAAGTGGGTTTGACACTTACCCAGAGTTGTGTTCTTCCCCTGGACTATTAACAGTTGCTGTGGTAATGAGAAGGACAGCAGAGGTACTGGATTTACAATTGCCAACCATGGAAGTCAAAACTAACATACTGACAGAGGTTTTGCATCCTAGACAAACTTCATCTAAATCCTTATTCCCATTTATTGAGGTCCTGAGTGACACCCTTGGGGGAACCTTGTGTAAGCCTTTTTAGAAAGCTGGCTCTGTATTTACTATACCAAAGTAAGCTATACTGTGCACAGAGTCCAGTGGATCCTGAAAGGCTTACTAAGGTAAAAGTAGATGATACCTCACGCTCTACTTATGGTAGTGTGGGCGAGCAGTAAGGCTTTATTAGAGGGTAGTGTTATGCAATTATTGTACACACTCAGGCAAGAAACGATGTCACCCACTCGGACTGAACTCGGACCAATTGTATCAAAAATATTTATTTGTTGTATTTGTATTTATAGAACCAAGCAGGACTTGGTACAAGTACATATGGTTGTATTTTTCAAGACAGAGAGCTAAAAAGCAAGCTGGATTAATAATGACTTTTCTTACAGGTTTGTAAAAATGTGCAAATACAGTTGGATTACTTTTGATTACTTTTCAAGTTTACTTTTTCTCCTCAGTGTGATATCCATAGATATCACACTGGGACATTTCCTGGATAAAAGGTAAGTCTGTTTTTCTCTAAACACAGTTTCTTAGGTTTTCAAACAATTTTCAACTCCACACAGAACTTTTTCCACAGAAAAACCGTCAGTGCAGTTCTATGGGGGAAAATCAGGTTATCGGTTTAAAGGTGCGTTATTGGTCTTGGAAGCTGTTTCTGGGTTTAGAACCAGGGTTCCCCCAGGGTTAAGTATGCACTCAAAGAGCACCGTCGGGTGCAGAGTTCAGAGGCCCGTAGTTAACAAATGGGTAATGGGGGCCTCCGGTTGGAGGCTTCTCATGGGCATGCCACTTGGAAATAGGAGCAAAGCTCCTAGGGTTTAGCTCAGGGCATAGGGGGATCTGAGTTAGCAAGCACACAAGGGGCACCCACAGCGGCACAGGGGGCGGCTGGGTGCAGGGTGCTAAATTGAAGGCCGGGTGCCCTGTTGGTTTAAATGGGGATTCTCCGGTCACTATAATCACTACAGGCTCGGGCTCGAAGATCTTCTGGAGTCGGCCGCCAGTTGGAGATGTAAGTTCCGATGTTGGGACACTGTTGGTTGGGCCACCCAAGGCCATGGGGCATCGGGTGCAGGGGTGTCATTTGGCGTCTGGTTTTCCTTACTGGCTCCCGTCGCGGTCAGGAGGATCTTCCAGATAGGTGCTGCAGACGTCGTCCGGAGACTTAAGGGATGTCAGTCATCGCCGGATCTGAGGTCAGGATCGCTGGGGAGACTTCCTCGTAGTGTTGGGCCACTCAAACTCGGGCTGTGGGCGTCTGGTGCAGAGTGGTGCAGACTCGCAGATTTGGCAGGAGCCAGAGTCTGTTGGTGAGCAAAGCCGGTGCTCACGGGAGACAGTCTTGCTAGTGAAGGCAGGGCAGGTCCTCTGGGTTCTCGGGGGCTGCTGGCTGCAGGACACACCGGGATTCTGCTGGAGCAGGTAGAGGTTGGGACAGGCCAGTAGGGTTGGGGGCCAAGTCAGTTGGTGTCCTCCTCTTATTCCTTCAGCAGGGTCTTCCGTCCTCCTCCTCCTTCTTTCTTGTCTAAGGAGGCAGGGTTCGGGGTTGCCCCTAAATACACAATTTAGGGGAGTTTCAGGTAAGTACAGGTTGGGGCCAATGGGTCCCTTCCTTGAGGTGTGTACACCCCCTATTATGTCAACCTCCAGTGGGAGGGGGGCATAAGCCTCGATTTTGGTTGGCTGGGTCCTTTGAAGCTCCCCCTTCGTGGACCCTGGCCATCCTGGGGGATGAGGCTTGGCGCCTCTGTCCAGGATGTGGTTAACGTTTTGCACAGTGGTATTTATAATAGAAGTTAGGCGCTTATGGTGAGTACACCTGATATCTATGAGCTTAATAAATCAGTGACGGTGCTCAAGGGTAGGGGAGAACCACCAACCTCCCTAAAAACTGCGGTCAGACCACATATAATCAAGAAAAGGGTACCCAAGCACACGTTAAATCAAAGTAAAGGCGGTTAGTATAAACATAAACAAATAACACAAATGGATCTTTGTTTCTTTCTTTTGGGTTTCTTCGGTTTATTGTTCTTTTCTCAAAGTGTATTTCATAGTCTTCAAAACGTTCCCAAGCCAACACGTGTTTCGTCGCCTTTAGTAGTTTTTTACATGCGACTTGTTCACGGCTAGGTACAAATTGATACGGTAATTACATTAATTAATATGTTCTTAAAAGATGCAAACATTTGTTAACAGCGTAAACAAATGTGCTCCCAGGGTAGGTGTGAAACTATGGGTAGATTTATCCATAGATGGTATCATCAGGCTATAGTGTACTATCAAACACCGTGAGGTGTGGTGAGCACTAGCCATATCATATCAGTTGGTGATTGCCAGATCTCCTATATACTAACGTGTGAGTGGTATATGTGAAATAATCCTGTGTGTGCCGGAACTTTAATCCAGTCCGAATTTAATCCAAAATTGCATGCGGTATGAACAGTCCAGTAAGGTAGAAAATGAATTGAGTATACTAACTCTTATTGTAAAGATTTTTTCTTTGAGTGAAACTAGAAGGTGTGCCAAATGGAAAAAAGGTGACGCAAATAAGACAACTGACCTGAATACGGTTTAATATGCAGAGTCTGTAAAAGTATAATCAATGCAAAAAGAAGTGTCAAAATGGTGACTATATAGACACTTTGTCAAACGTTTTAGGAAATGGAGAGGTTTTATGTCCAAAATCATATACATACGTCTAGTATGACGATAATTCCAGGTCATACAATCCGACGACGAGGGGGGGGGGTTTTAATTGGTCAATTAAGTCCAAATGAAATGTTATCACATTTCCGCATGTGCCCCAGATCTGAGCACCACGTCTGTAACAGAAAGGTAGAAAATCTAATTATAGGGCACAGCCTGACATAAATGGTCCGTTTAACCGAAATTACATTATTGCGGCAATGTCGACATCAGCTATGTATATGAGGTCTGTATACGTCTTGTCTGCGTATACTGTCAATAGCCAAAGAAACTGGAGGTTCCTAATCTCTTAAAGATCGATACAGGACTTCGGTTTCAGTATGTACGAACACAGTCTCTGTATACCCATTTACATAAGTTATTTGCAATGGAATAAGTAGACTTCTTACGCATGGTTATTAAGTTAATTCAAAACAGTAAACCTCGTTGGAGCCCAAGTAGAGATCCTAATACTCCCACTATCTGGCTCATAATTTCTCCGTTTACCTATTTAGGTAAGGAGTTAAGGGCAAGGATAAAGCGACACGGCGTACTCCGTGAATCGTTCTCATTACGGCATAATTACAAGGTGTATCACGTTAACCGATACCCTCTTACCTCTCGGTCTGTACAGTTGTATCTCCCCCAACCGCGTCTGGCTCCGAATCAGAGTTGCCGGTATGCGTTTAGCTATCGAGTATATACGTGGTTGTGAGGTCATGTGACCGGAAGTCGGACTGATGCGGATGCCAAACCGCTTTCGAACACAAGCGCCATATTCGAGAGGGTTGCGACATTAAGAATGGGTCTTAATCTCCCCAGATTCCATTCTTTCAGTAAATGTGGTATGATTTAAACCAGTATATCAGTATACCAGTGTTTCCAAATTCATATTAGTGTGAACGACATTGCTATATTCATAACCGAATCGAGAAAATATTAACGTAATATAAAATTAATTTGCGTTGTTTAGACAGAAGGACCATAGCTCGGCGTATCCAATTATAAGGATAACACTGATTCAAAAAACATTAAGGTGTATATAGAATTTCTAAATTTGGCAGCCATCTTAGGTCCGGACACGCCAAAGATATTGAAAGCAAAGAAAACTTTATAAATGTCAAAATGCCCAGAGACCACGACTGCACTTAAGATAGTCGTTGAATGTATATTATACAGGCATAAATTTATGGACTAGTCAAATTCCATATGAAATTTATCAGATTTACGGAACAGAAAGCGTGCCTGTAGTGAGAAAAAACTTTATTTGTGTGGTGTCTGAAGTGTTTCTAACACTCAAAGACTGAACATACCGTGATGTGTGTAAAGTTGATGGTGGCTTACCATATACAATCCAGAGTGAATTACGGTGAATGGGTGAGTGACATCATGAAACATATATTCCGCAGAAATTCCCATATTCTCTTCAATGGAGCCATATCTATATCACAACCAAAAGGTTTTCAAAGGAAAATATCCATAGGTTTGTACATTATCCAATACACTCAGGAGATGATACAGTAATACGGTCATGTACATTGTCTGGTTTCATTTACCTAGAAAATAATGCATTTCATCATCAACATTAATCCCTAGCTCTGTCGTGCGTAATTTCAATATCCAGGAGGCTTCGTTCCTACGAAGCATTAGTTCTCTGTTACCCCCTCTAGGGTTCCTCATGGTTTGTTCTATACCATAGAATTTAAAGTCCCTGTGTGTAACCTGCGAGTGGCATTCCAGGATGTGTGTTGCAATTGGGTATCTTTCATCACCCTGTTTTACTGCCCTCATGTGTTCCCCTATCCTGACACGTAAGGGGCGTATCGTGCTGCCCACATATTTTTTGTTGCACCTACACTCGATGATGTATACAACAAAATTTGTATTACAATTGATGTTTGTCTTAATCTTGTAAATTTTCTCGTTTGGACCCATGAATTCCAATTTTTTATTGTAAGCCCATTTGCACGCTGAGCAGTGTCCACATCTATGGAAACCCTCCATATGTGTAGCCAACCAGTTCCTTCCGGTGGTGGCTATTGGATAGCTGGGGCTAAGGAGACCTCTAAGGGAGTTTCCTTTTTTATAGGTGATTTCTGGTTTGTTGCCAATAATCCCTGTCATGGTGTCGTCTTTTTTGAGGATATGCCAGTGTCTGTTAAGACTTTTAACTAGCACACCCGAAATGTCATTGTAGTTTGTGATAAATCTCACTTTGTCATCCTCTGTCTTCCTGTTAGTATTGTCCCTGAGGGTCGTTTCCCTTTTGATCTTCATGATCCTAGTTTTAGCTTTCTTTAGTATGTTGGTATTGTAACCCCTGGATTTGAAACGTTCGGTCATTTCCTCAGTGCATTCTGTAAATTCAGAGTCCAGACTGCAGTTGCGTCTGGCTCTGACAAATTCTCCATAGGGTATTGCATTGATCTGATGTCTAGGGTGTGCGCTAGTGGCATGCAATACTGCATTGCACGCCGTGTCTTTGCGATACAATCTACTGTTGATCTGATTGTTCCCTACATACAGTTCTATGTCAAGGAATGTAACTTTCATTTTGCTATACTCGTGTGTGAATCTGATATTCCATGTGTTACTGTTGAGGTGTTCAACAAATTTCATGAGTGTTTCTACATCTCCTGTCCAGATCATTAGGCAGTCGTCGATATACCTGCCCCAAAACAGAATAAACTCTATCCATTCTGAACCATGTTGGCCCCAGATCCACTCCTCCTCAAGCCATCCCATGAACAGATTGGCGTATGAAGGAGAGAATCTGGAGCCCATGGCAACTCCCTGTTTCTGACGGTACCACTTATCCTTAAATAGAAATACATTATTGTCAAGGATGAGTTCTATCATGGTAATTAGCATTTCTGTGTGTTCCCATGTACTTGCTGATCTGGTGCTAAGGATTTTTTTGATAGCTTTCAATCCACATTCTCTATTGATGCTGGTGTAGAGGGCCGTGACGTCTAGTGTTACTAGTATCATTTCTGGTCCCCATGTAATGTCCGATAAGAGTCCCAAGATGTGTTTTGTGTCCCGTATATATGATGGGAGGTTGCAAACCAATGGTTTTAGGAAAATGTCGACATATTCTGACAGCCTTTCTGTTGGGCCCTCTATCCCTGAGATGATGGGTCTACCCGGAGGGAAAGGAAGGTTTTTGTGTATTTTGGGCAGTGTGTACAAGCAAGGGTATCTTGGTTTATTAACCTGCAGATAGCTGTACTCATCATGATCTAAAATACCCATGCCATACCATTGTTTTAGATGTCTATTAATGTGTTCTGTCAATTTCCAAATTGGATTGCTGGGAAGATGTTCATAGCACTCCAAATCTCCTAATTGAGATAGAATTTGTTTCTCATAGTCAAGGTTGGACATGATGACAATGTTGCCCCCTTTGTCTGCTTCCTTTATAATAATGTCGTCATCCGTTCTTAACTTGTGTAGTGCTTGTCTTTCCCCATATGTCAAGTTATCATTCATTAATCGTGGTGTGTGCTTCTTTAGATCAAATCTGTCTAAATCACTGCTAACAAGTTTATGAAAAATGTCTATACTGTTCCAACTCTGTAGCGTTGGTACCCATTTGGATTTCTCTTTTAGGCCACTTTCTATTCGTACATCACTTATCACATTCAGATCACGCATGACAATATCTGCAGTGGTAATTTCATCTTCACAATCTGTTAGTGATAACAGTAGCCTAGTATCAATAATTTCTTGAATAGTTACCGCACTCAGAGGATGTGGTTGCTGATCAATAGTATCTTTTTTATTCATTTCATTTGTGAACATAAAGTGTTTCTTGATTTTCATTTTCCTAACAAATTTAAACAAATCAATTTTCACATCCACCACATTACCATGACTCTTGGGACAGAAGCTAAGACCTTTTTTCAAAAGTGTTTCGTCATCGTTTGTAAGAGTTCTGGTTGACAAGTTAACTATATTTACAGTATTTACTTTCTCTTGTTCCAAGATCTCGTCTTCATTCCTGCCTTTTCCTCTCTTCCTGCCTCCTCTCTTCCCTCTCCTTGTTTTGGGCTTATAATAGGGCGTTTGTTCTGTTCTCTGTTCCCTTTCTTGATGCGTAACACCTCTTGTAAAAAACGATTCCCTAACTCTGATGGGTCTGTCCGGGTATCTCCCTGTTCTGATTCGCTTGTTATTGGTGTATCTAGTGAGGTGTTACTTGAGCTTACGGGAGTTGCCTGTTTTGATTTCACGGAGTCATCCTTGGATACAAGGTGATCATATTTAGCTGCGAAGGTAAAGATCCTACCATTACGGTAGTCAGCCTCATCTCTCTTAAGTTTTTTGGTTTTCCGTGCTTTAATTTCTGAGATGTGATATTTCAAGATGTCATTCAAGATGTTATAGTTTTTCTCAGTTGGTTCTGGAAGATTGAGAGATTTGATTTCTGCCTCTAGGGTTTCTATCTCTGTTTGTAATTTAGCTGTTTTTCTATCGCAATTCTCAATCAGTATCTCCATAAGTTTATTAGAATTCTCTGTAAGTTCCTGTTCCCATGCTTTTAGTAAGTCTGGGTCCAGGTCATCGTAAGTAGGCAGAATTTGGGAACGGAGTCCCCTAGGTATTTGCTTGATCTTAATGTATTGTTTTAGGGTGGCCCCATCCCACCATTTGGAAGCCTCATTCTTCCGTAGTTTCTCAAGACGTTGGAATTTACTCTTGAGACCCTCATTCGGTCTAGATGTAGCCCCTGGGTTGGACGGAAAAGATGATGTGTTGTCATCCCTATTGTTAAAGAGATCATCCGCTTCTTTGTCTCTACTGCTTCTCATATTTTCAAAAGTATTCATGGTGCACCACAGCAGCCTTCTATTCTGTTAAGTAGTTAACGTTTTGCACAGTGGTATTTATAATAGAAGTTAGGCGCTTATGGTGAGTACACCTGATATCTATGAGCTTAATAAATCAGTGACGGTGCTCAAGGGTAGGGGAGAACCACCAACCTCCCTAAAAACTGCGGTCAGACCACATATAATCAAGAAAAGGGTACCCAAGCACACGTTAAATCAAAGTAAAGACGGTTAGTATAAACATAAACAAATAACACAAATGGATCTTTGTTTCTTTCTTTTGGGTTTCTTCGGTTTATTGTTCTTTTCTCAAAGTGTATTTCATAGTCTTCAAAACGTTCCCAAGCCAACACGTGTTTCGTCGCCTTTAGAAGTTTTTTACATGCGACTTGTTCACGGCTAGGTACAAATTGATACGGTAATTACATTAATTAATATGTTCTTAAAAGATGCAAACATTTGTTAACAGCGTAAACAAATGTGCTCCCAGGGTAGGTGTGAAACTATGGGTAGATTTATCCATAGATGGTATCATCAGGCTATAGTGTACTATCAAACACCGTGAGGTGTGGTGAGCACTAGCCATATCATATCAGTTGGTGATTGCCAGATCTCCTATATACTAACGTGTGAGTGGTATATGTGAAATAATCCTGTGTGTGCCGGAACTTTAATCCAGTCCGAATTTAATCCAAAATTGCATGCGGTATGAACAGTCCAGTAAGGTAGAAAATGAATTGAGTATACTAACTCTTATTGTAAAGATTTTTTCTTTATGAGTGAAACTAGAAGGTGTGCCAAATGGAAAAAAGGTGACGCAAATAAGACAACTGACCTGAATACGGTTTAATATGCAGAGTCTGTAAAAGTATAATCAATGCAAAAAGAAGTGTCAAAATGGTGACTATATAGACACTTTGTCAAACGTTTTAGGAAATGGAGAGGTTTTATGTCCAAAATCATATACATACGTCTAGTGCTTTGTTTCAGGATCCTAGGAGCGGGGACTCTCTCCACTCAGGGGTCCAGAAACATGTCTGGGGGTGGCAGCTGATTAGTAGCCAGTCAACCAGGACACTAGAGTTAGGTCATTTTTCAGGGGGCATATCTAAGATGCCCTCTGAGTGCATTTGGCATGAAATCCCACACTGGCATCAGTGTGGGTTTAATGTCCTGAGAAGTTTGATATCAAACTTCCAAGATTTCAGTAAAGCCATTATGGTGCTGTGGAGTTCGTAATGACAAACTGCCAGACCATATACTCTTTATGCTTTACTGCACTTAACAATGTCTAAGAATGGACTTAGACACTGTAGGGGTACAGGGCTCATGCACCTGTACCCTCACCAGTGGTATTATGCACCCAGCTAGAGGGATGGTTTACCTATGCCATAGGCAGTGGATTTTAGGCATGGCACATGTGTGCCATGTGGACTCTTCACTTTGCTCTGCACCAAAACCCAAATAGCCTGCAATGGCAGTGTGTGTGTTGAGGTACATGGCCTGAAAGGGTGGCACAATTTGTGCTGAAGTCCTTAGAGAAGTTCCCTGGTCACAGTGCCCTTGGTACCCATGGTGCCTTTTACAAGGGGCTTACATGTGGCCTGAGGGTAGGCAATTGGGTTTGCAACCGTACAGTTTTAGGGAAAGAACATGGGGCCTGGGTGCATGGTCGGCAGGAACCCAGGGCACACTTAGTCAAAGAGCATCAACATCAGGCAAAAAGTGGTAGGCAACCATGCAAAAAGGGGAACTTTCCTACAAGCCTTCTTCCAATACACCAGTGAACACCTAAAAGTCAGGTTGTTCAGGCTTCCTCCAGTAGGATGAACCCCAGTTGGAGAGTTATTTCGCCTTTTCTAGAGCACATCTAACCTGGAGGAGATTCAAGAGGTGAGGAATCTGAAGGTAGATAATGATATCCACCAGAAAGATTGGTACTGTTGATAAGTAACTCATTATTTTCTATATTTGCTACTGTAAGTGATAGGTATGTAGTGACCTTCATTATTCAGCTTCCCAGTAGTTGTGTGTTTGCTTTCCACATTAATGCACATACTGTTATTAGCTATATCAAAACTATCTTATTTTGCAGGGGCAGAGCAGCCTGGTAGACAAGGGGCACCTGGCTTTGCCCGGTCGCCTTCTCCATCAGTGAGAGCCCAAGATGCTATGCAACAAAGACCGAGCATTTTCCAGGGAATGAACGGCAAGAGTGTGATCACGCCACTGGACCCTGCAGCGCAGCTTCGCATCATGTAAGTGACTATCTTCTTAATCTTGCAGAGGCTTTTTTGACTTTTGCATTGAAATTTGTACATATTATACACTTAACACATTTTTCCCGAATGCCCTGGAGTACACAAGATGAGAACATAATGAAAGATGAGACAGTATCAAGACTGGATTTGACTTAAAGCTAACAGATTTCACAGTAACTTTGGCTTTTGTTGCATAATGTTAATTGTTAGCATTTTTTGGTGAAAAAGTGGATATTTTGTATATCGGCACCACAGATATCCTCAGATGTTTATCCTTTTGATGTTTTTGTTTTGTGGGTTTCTATAGAACAACAATAATCTGCCTATATTTGGAATACCTCTGTAATTATTGGTTTATGTAGATGACTGACAATACTTCACATGTAATGTCAACCATTCAAATTTATAGACTAGAGCAGTGTTTAATTATAGTTGTTCAAGTAATGCTTCTCTTCCTGGAATGTGAATTTCTCTAGGAGGTAAACTGTGCTCAAATTTGACTGAGCGATATGAGTTGCTGGTAAATTCATGCCATAGAGTTGTAGGAGTTGTGTATTTTTCTGGTTGGTTGATTAGGTCTTCAAATATCAGCTTTTGTAAGATATTCTATTTTATCATGTCCAGTTATCTTTGAAAAACAAAAAATCTTCATTAGGCCAGTAAAAAGAACATTTACACAAAATAACATTTCTGAAGTTTGTAACCCCTTTTAAGGCCAGGATATAGCCCAAAATATTATAGCTCTGTTGGCCTTCTGGCCAGCATTATCCTATGTGACTTAGTTCATGTTAGGTGCTCACTTCAGGTCGTCAAAGGGTCTTTTTTCCATTCCCCAGCCAAAGTGACCTGCTTGGTCTTCTGTTACGAGGTTCACTGTAAAGGGCGTAAATTTGGTTCCAAGCCAAGTTTCTGTCCTGGGTCTGTGTAGTATGGATTGTTGAGACAAAGGTCGTCCTGGTTTTGTAAAGCTATGCCGTCCTGCCCCTTTTATGTTATCTGCCCACACCTTTGTGTTTCCCTAGTGAACATGAGAATCGTACAACCTCACTCAGGGTTCTGTTTTATTGACTGGGCTTGCCTCTGGCCTCAGGCGTTGTGGTGAGTGTGACTTCTATCCCTACTACCTCAGCTGTGTTTAAATATAATTACTTATCAGGGACAGCATCCTTGGAGCATCTTCAGCATCCTTCATAGCTTGCATCAGGACCACTCTATAGGATTCCGTTGTAACGCATATAAGGTGCCTGGAACTGCTAAAGAGCTGCTGCTTCTGTGAAGGTAACTGTTCTTGAGGACCTAGCTGATCCCTCTGTTTAGCTTCCTGCCGGAGTTGGTTGCCCCAAGTACTTCCATATGATCGCATTGACAATTAACTTGAAACTTAACTACGTTTTCTTTTTAAAAGTTTCTAAGTGTCCAATCTGATAGATATATCTAGCCGCAGATTGTAGGTATCCTCCCCAGGCATCATACTGGATCCAGAAATTTTCCGACCACTAGCTCTGTGTGTCGGTAGAGGGCGTTGAGCGACTCCGTAGTGACGTCATCTCCCGAATGTGATGTCAACGGAGTCCATATAAGCCTTTCCTCAACACGCTGATGTTAGTTCCTCCTTTTCCGCACCAGCAACCCGGATCCGCACTGCAGTTCCTCTGCCCGTTTTTCAGCCTTTGTTAAGTGTTTTTTGTCGACAGAGTAGTGTGCCCTTTTTCTACCCTTTCAATGTTGTCGAAGTTAAAGCTTTTTGAGTCCTGTGGATGACAAATGTCCGCCACGGACCCGCACTCGTTTTGCATGTGGTGTCTGGAAGAGCATTATTACTCTGATGAAAATGACTCTTGCTGCCAGCTCCGAATGAAGGCGTGGATGTCAATCATCAAAGTCTTCTCATCGTCCTTGGTCCCCTACGCACTCCATGAACCTACATCGTGTCTGCTCTAGGAGACGTTCTTGTGGGCATCATTCTCCGTCAACATCCGGAAGTAAGTCTCCGCATAGGTGGTCGAAGTTGCAGCGCCTCCTGCCTTCATCACCTACCGCTGGTCCCCGCTCTTCTGTTGAAGTGTCTGGACACGAGTTTGCCCGCATCTCCCCACCAATCCTGGGGCCGGGGCGTCTTTGACCCAGATGAGAAAATATTCTGAATCTCTTAATTCTATTTTTGGGTCGTCACCTTCCTCTGCAGCGCCCTTTGGCCCCACGGGGATGCAAGTGGTCGTGCCTATGTCCCCACAAGCAGGTTCTTCCTCGGCTTCAGTTTGGCCTCCTGTTTCTAACACCTTAGTGACAATGGTGCACAGTCCGTCGAGACTACCACCTTCGGCTCCTGCTCTGGTCTGCCAACATTGGATCCGATCGATGCGTTGAGGCTTCCTGGCGTCGACCAACTTTGGTTGCAGCGGTGACGGAGCCGACAGTCTCAGACTCCCTTCCTCAGTTTTTTCGTTCTGTGGACCATGATTGTGGAAGTACTACGGAATGTGTAGTGTCTCCCCATCCCATTTCGGACACGGTTCCACCCCCTATGCAGTCTAACTGCTTGCTTGACTTGGGTGATGCAAGTGGCATAGAATCTTCTCCAGCCTCCTGTCTCTGCTTGGTTTGGCTACAGAGGCGACTTCACTCTGGCAGACGTGCTCAATTGAGTTTTGGTTGTACTGGATAGGCAACTTCCTTCTATGGAATTGTCAACAGACCCTTTACTTGGCATTCTAAATCCTGACCAGTCTAACGTAGAGCCTGTCCTTGCTTATGTGACTGTTTTTTTAATATCCTGTTGGGTACTTGGGCTAAACCTGAAAACAAGCTCCCTGTGGAGCGTTCTATTTCTCACTGGCATCGCCCGGCCCCGGAGGGTCTGTTCTGTCTCCTTGGGCATCCATCTCATCAGAGCTTTGTGATACAGGCTGTTTTAGCCACCCAAAATATTGATTTGTATCCCTCCTATCCCTGAATGAGAGGCCAGATAATTTGACACCTGGGTTAGGAGTATTTTCTCTACCTCTGCCCTGCGATCTCTGAACACTTCTTGTGTCCTCGCCCGCTTTTCCCACGCCTTGTGGGACGCCTCTTGCCCTCCCTTGCAGAAGAATCCTGGAATGCTCTTATTCCATTGGTTCAAGATGGCAACAAGCTGCCACTCTTAACAGCTGCTGTGGTATGGATACCACGGATTCTGTTGGCTGGGCTATGGCCTGTTCCATATCCCTACGTCCGCATGCATTGTTGCCTACTGCCAGGTTTTCGTAAGCTGTGAAAGCTATGTTGATTGACATGGCTTTAGGTGGCTCCTCCCTTTCTGGTGCGCATGACGACTCCGCTTTATGGTGGTGAGGAGTCTTAACTCTGTTGTTGTACTAGGTTATCAGGACGTTTGTTTCCCCTCATTTCAGCTCTTATCAGCCTTCATAGGGTGGAGTGCTTTCTCCCTTCTAGGGTTACACCCGTTGTGGTGTTCCTGCTGTCTGCAGGTGCCTTTCTTATAAATATTCTGTCAGTGACAGATTTAGTTTCCAGCCCTCTGGAACATATCTTACTTTGCGGCCTTGTGGGGGCCTGTTCTTGCAGGTTCCTTTTGCTGCTTGATTTTTTTCTACCCAAGTACTTACTCTATTTTGGGTATTCTGTTACATTATGCAGATGCACTATAGCCTTGTTTCCTGTTTTTTCAGGGACCTTATTTTGTATGCTTTAGGGGCATTGTGTGAGCTACCTATACACTAAGTATCATCTTCTCTTTTCTCCTTATGGGCGATGATCATACCACAGGCAGGCAGACTCTTGACCTGGGTACCGTTTTCTGGTGCATGCCCTTTTTAGGTGTCGCCTAAGCAGCGCTCAAGCGCTGCTTTGGAGTGACCTCTTGGAATCACTGTGGGCTTTTTTGGAAACTCGTGCATGTTCTGCACTGTTAACAATGAGCTCTGCTGCATGTATGGCGTCTCCTTGCGGGAGCGAGCAACGGCGGCATCTGTGTGCAATTATTGCACTCGCGCTTTGGAAACAGATGGCGCCGCTGCTTACTCCTGCAAGGTAAACGCTGTGCGAGTCTCACCCCCGTATGAAACCTTATTGTAATATGCCTTTTGTGCTACCTTAACATACCAAAGTGGCCCCTTGTTTATTAATAATACATCTTATGTTTAACACCCCTTCTACAAGCTTAAAAACACATGTTCGAGGCATATGAGCTGCAGATTACACACTTTTGCATAGATCGCCATCTGGTGTTGGGCCCGGATGTTTGCAGTTTGTTTTTCCTCTTGGAAAGTGTTTGGAAGTCACGAGGTCGGTGACTCCTCCCTTGGTTCGTATTGCGCATGGGCTTCGGCATCCTCAGATTGGTTTTTTCCGCCATCGGGCTCGGATGTAATACTTCGCGCTCCGGTTCTGAACTTTTCCAGTTCAACGATCGACGCAGAATCCTCGCTCATCGGTATTGTTCAGATCCAGATCTCTTCAATCACCTTCTCTTCGACACTTCTTCGATTCCAGTCGTCGACGGCGGCCTTCGGGCCTATCCAAGCACCGGTCTCGGCTGATGGAAAGAACTCCATTCAAGAAGTGCCCTCGATGTGGGTCCAAATTCCCCCACACCGATCTTCATGAGGTGTGCAACCTCTGCCTCTCCCCTGAACACGAGGCTCGAGACTGTCCCACCTGCAAGTCTTTCAGATCGAAAAAGACTATTCGAGATCGAAGGGCCAGACGCAACATGGCGCACTCATCGACCTCCGCTCCAGTAGACATCTTCGGGGACGACTTCGAAGCTCCGGGACAGCAGCACACCGAAGAAGAAGACCTAGTCAGTGCTTCCGAAGCAGACGACTCGGATGTGGAGGACATCACCCCGGCGCAGAGGGTCGTGAGTACTATACCCCCTCCCACACCAGCGCCAACACCCAAAAAGGCTCCGGTCATGCCTTCGCCTCCGGGCCTAGGCAAGACCAAAGACACTGCTTCAAACACCCCACCTTTGGGCCCGGTTAAGAAGCCAAATAAGCCTTCCGGCGGCTCGGGCTCGAGCCAGCCTGCCAGCGGTGCCGAAAAACACACTTCGGCACCGAAAAAGAAATCGGCCTCTACCTCGACACCAAGCTCCGCACCGAAGCCCTCGGGGTCGAAACCAGGCCTTTCGGTGCCGACCAAACCACATAAGGCCCTCGGCACCGAGACTCCCGCGCCGAAGTCCACCTTGGCGTCGAATAAAAAATCGGAGGTTCCTAAAAAGCACGGACAAGTCTAAAAAGTCATCGGCCCCGAAACCTTCGGCGCCGACGGAACAACCATTGTCACAGGAACTGTTTACGCCGGATCCCTTGCAAAAGACATTTACCAAGGATCCAAAAACTGGACATTTGGCTCTCTCTTCAATAAAGAGACACTTGGACAAACCGGCTCCGCCTCCACCTCCAAAGAGGAAGGACTCTGCTACCTCCCCTTTCAGAATTCCTTCCCCACCTCCTCCACCCTCTCCACCTTTCCCACCCCCACCTCATCGCTCCCCGACCCCGTCTCCGGACGATGATAATGAGGGGGACCCATATTATCCAGGGGATGTGCCACAAGACCCCACCCCTACAGGACCCCCAGACCCATGGGACGACTATAATAATCCAGACATTCCAGATGTCCCACAAGATGAACTTTATCCATCCAGGCCATCTCCACCGGAAGACTCATTAGGTTTCCATCACCTACTTCAGAGGGCGGCACATTATCACGGGGTAGAGTTACACACTGACCCGGTAGAGGAGGATTTCCTCCTCGACACCTTTGATACCGCACATAGGTCTACCGCTATACTACCTATGCTCAAGGGGGTAATAAAACATGCACCAGAGGTTTTTAAAGACCCAGTTAGGGCTAGGGTCATTAACCCACGTATAGAGAAGAAGTACAAAACTGCCCCCACAGATCCTGCCTATATCAAAGGGCCGGCGCCACTGGATTCCCTAGTGGTTTCCACTGCATGGAAGAGGTCAAACTCCCAGGCGTCAGGCGAAGCACCACCGCCTGACAAGGAGTCAAAGCTACTAGACGTGTCAGGAAAGCGCACTGCGTCACAGGCAGCCAATATATGGCGTATCAAGCGCTATTGGCCAGATACGACAGAGCGCATTATGATGAGTTAGAAACCATCATGCACCATCTCCCAGAAAAATATAGAAATAGGGATAATGAATTAATCCAAGAGGGTAAAACCATAACTAACACCTCTATACGATGTGCCTTTACGCAGCAGACACAGCCTCCAGGGCAATTAACACTAGTGTCCTCCTCCGTCGCCACGCTTGGCTCAGAGTTTCAGGCTTTAAGCCTGAGGTACAGGCCTCCATTCTAAACCATTCCTTCGACCAAAAACATCTATTCTGTCCAAAGGTAGATGAGGCCCTAGAGAAAATGAAGAAGGACACGGATGCGGCGAAATCTATGGGAGCCCTGCAGTCACACCCTCCTAGACGCTCCTTTCGCCGCTCTTCCTTTCGGGGTACCGCCAGAGGCTACTCCTCAGATAGTGCGTCCACTTCCTACAAATCCCCTGTTCAATCCACCTTCACAAGGGGTTATCAAAGAGGCAGAACAAATACCACCCGCTCTGCCACACCGCCTACCCAATGACTTCCCCCTGCTCGCTCCAGACCATCCCACTCCGGTCGGGGGCAGGCTACAAAATTTCCTTCACGTCTGGGAGACCATCACCTCAGACAGATGGGTGACCCAAATTATTCGTTCAGGGTACTGCCTAGAATTAACATCTACCCCCCCCCCCCAAACATTCCACCCAGGCAACGCCAAATGTCACAAGAACATTCCACGTTACTAAAACAGGAGGTAATCTCCCTCCTACAAAAACATGCCATAGAACAAGTCCCCGCCAATCAGCAAAATTTAGGGGTTTACTCCCTGTATTTTCTGATACCAAAAAGAGACGAGACTCTACGACCTATTTTAGATCTCAGGCCTCTAAACACTTACATACATTCGGGCCATTTTCACATGGTAACCCTTCAACAGGTACTTCCGCTCCTCTCCCAGAACGACTTTCTCACCACACTGGACTTGAAAGACGCATACTTTCACATTCCGGTACACCATGCTCACAGAAAGTACCTCAGATTTGTAGTGGACGGGCAACACTACCAGTTCAAGGTGCTCCCATTCGGGGTCACAACAGCACCAAGGGTATTCACCAAGTGCCTAGCGGTAGTGGAGGCACACCTCAGAAGACAGCACATTCACGTCTTCCCATATTTGGACGACTGGCTAATAAAAGCCACGTCCTACAACCAATGTGTACATCACACCGCCACTACAATCCAACTACTTCACCAGCTAGGTTTCACGGTGAACCACCAAAAGTCCCAGCTAATACCATCCCACACAAAGCAATACCTCGGTGCCATCATAGACACCTCAAAAGCCATAGCCTATCCCAATCCTGCTAGGATTGCACGCATCCAGGCTTTGCGTCAAAGATTCATACTTCAACACTCTCTCCCAGCAAGAGTGTTTATGCAACTAATAGGGATGATGGCCTCTTGCATTTTCATAGTACCTCATGCAAGACTCCAGATGCGTCCACTCCAGGAGTGCTTAGCACGCCGGTGGAACCAGGCCCAGGGGCAACTGACAGATCTGGTGTTGGGAGACGGTCGTACCCATCCCTCTCTGCAGTGGTGGAAGACCACAAATCTTTCCAGAGGTCGACCGTTCATGGACCCGGTTCCACAAATAACCCTAACAGACGCATCGCTCTCCAGCTGGGGAGCTCATCTATTACACCTCACAGTGCAGGGCACATGGACGCCGCAACTAAAGTTACTCCACAACAACCATCTGGAGTTACTGGCAATCTTTCTAGCCCTAAAATCCTTTCAGACGCAGATTTTAGGCAAGGCAGTCCTGATTCGCACAGACAACATGACGGCCATGTATTACATTCAAAAACAGGGCGGCACACACTCTCCACAGCTCTCTCAACTAGCGCAGAGCATATGGAGATGGGCAATTCCACACAAAATCTTTCTCCTAGCCCAACATGTCCCAGGAGTCCAAAACACCATTGCAGATCTGCTCAGCAGACAGACGCAGCAGATCCACGAGTCGGAACTTCACCCGCAGGTTCTGCACCCGTTCTTTCAGATGTGGGGGCATCCACAGATAGACCTCTTCGCCACCCACGAAAACAAAAAATGCCCAAGCTTCACCGCCAGATACCCACACCCATTGTCCAAAGGCAATGCAATATGGATGAACTGGTCAGGTAAATTTGCGTACGCCTTTCCACCTCTCCCACTAATTCCATTAGTGGTGCGAAAGCTACAACAGCACTCCCTCACACTGATTCTAGTAGCTACAACATGGGCCAGACAACCGTGGTACACTACACTGCTGGAACTCTCGGCAGTGCCACACCAAAAGTTACACCTCTCGCCATGCCTCCTAACCCAGAACCATGGAGAGATCAGGCACCCGGACCCAGCTCAGCTCAACCTTGCGATCTGGCTCCTGAGATCCTAGAATTCGGATACCTTAACCTTCCCCCTGACTGCATGAACGTCATCAGAGAAGCTAGACGCCCTACTAGTAGGACCTGCTACGCTGCAAAGTGGAAAAGATTTGTTGTTTACTGCCATAACAACACAATCAACCCTCTAGACGTATCTATACAGCACATCATATGCTACTTGCTCCATCTACAAAGGTGTAACCTAGCATATACATCCATTCGGTTACACCTCGCAGCAATTGCTGCTTACCTACAGAACAGGCAGCACCTATCACTTTTCAGAGTGCCTGCCATTAAAGCCTTCATGGAAGGCCTCAAGCGGATAATTCCCCCCAGAGTACCACCCTCACCTGTGTGGAACTTAAATATAGTTCTCACAAGGCTAATGGGGCCGCCCTTCGAACCTTTGCATAAATGCGAACTGCAATTTCTCACATGGAAAACAGCTTTTCTTGTAGCCATCACTTCCCTTAGAAGCGTCAGTGAGATACAAGCACTCACTATACAAGAACTTTTTCTCCAAATGCACCAGAACAAGGTTGTTCTCCGTACCAACCCAAAATTCCTACCCAAAGTCATTTCCCCCTTCCATCTAAATCAATCGGTAGAATTACCGTTTTTTTTTCTCGCAACCTCAAACTGTTGCAGAAAGGGCTCTACACACGCTAGATGTTAAAAGGGCCTTATTTTACTATATCCAGAGAACACAACCTTTCAGAAAGACCAAACAACTGTTTGTCCCTTTCTCTCCACCACATAAAGGCAACCCCATCTCTAAATCAGGGATAGCTAGGTGGATTGTAAAATGCATACAGATTTGCTACCACAAGGCAAAACAAACGCTATCTGTTCCCCGTAAAGCCCACTCTACACGGAAGATAGGGGCTTCTATGGCTTTTCTAGGGAACATCCCATTAGATGATACCTGCAAAGCAGCAACATGGTCAACACCGCACACTTTCACTAAACATTACTGTGTAGATGTGCAAACCAAGCAACAAGCTAGTGTGGGCCAGGCTGTACTAAAAACACTATTCCAAACCACTGCAACGGATACCGGTGGTCGCCTATATAGTCTATGCAAAAGTGTATAATCTGCAGCTCATATGCCTCGAACGGAATATGCTACTTACCAGTATGCATCTGTTCTTGGCATGTAGAGCTGCAGATCTACACACGCCCACCCGCCTCCTCGGCTACCTGTATCCGTTCCAGTCTATCTTATTTAGATACAACACACATGGGTTTCTTCACTATTATTACTACGCTCCATCTTTCCCTGTTGGCGAAAAACAATCTGAGGATGGAGCCGAAGCCCATGCGCAATACGAACCAAGGGAGGAGTCACCGACCTCGTGACTTCCAAACACTTTCCAAGAGGAAAAACAAACTACAAACTTCCGGGCCCAACACCAGATGGCGATCTATGCAAAAGTGTGTAGATCTGCAGCTCTACATGCCAAGAACAGATGCATACTGGTAAGCAGCATATTACTTTTGAAACATCTGCAACAATGTCACTTTCAAACGAAAGAGGCAGAGTTGTTTATACTTGTTACCTTGCTTATACGTACAGATGATTACCCAATCACTGAAGATGTCGCTGCATTTTCTTACTGTCAGGTAAAGCCATATCATCCAATAAACAGCCGCGCAACACCCGAACCGATTTCCGAGATCCACGTCCATTTTTTCCAATCAAGGGCCGCGTCGTCTACGTGCCATCCGTAGGTTCCTACACGGAGCAAGACTCCGTCACTTTCTCGTCCAATGGTAGAACTCTCCTGTTCCCAAGCCCCCACTCATCTGTGTGCGTGTATTGCTACCGCCATGTTAGTGCAGGCTCGAGCGTTTCCGGTGCTGTGGGGGTCGTTCCCAATACCGCTCCGTAGGGCAGGTGGCTCGGACTGAACGTGGTGACTCCCGTCCAAAGCTGAAAGCCGAGTGCTGTCTCCTGTTCGCCATGAGCCGCCCCTCCTCGGCCGGGGTAGGCCTGGACTCGGGGAAGGCGGGCGGCGGCGGGAAGCAAGGCAGGGCAGCTGCTGGTGGCGGTGGCAGGGAGTTTGCCCTCCCCGGTACAGGGCGCCTCAGCCGCCGCCGCCGGTTCCTCCTCGGCTGGGCCCGCCGCCCTGCCTGCTCAGTCCGCTGAGCTGACGGCCCTCTTCGAGTGCCCTGTGTGCTTCGATTATGTGCTGCCGCCTATTCTGCAGTGCCAGGCTGGACACTTGGTGTGCAATCAGTGTCGCCAGAAGCTGAGCTGCTGTCCCACCTGCAGAGGCCCGCACACCCCCAGCATCCGTAACCTGGCCATGGAGAAAGTGGCCTCTACTCTTCCCTTTCCCTGCAAGGTGAGTTTCTGGAGGTGGCGAAGGGCAAGCTTTTGGAGAAGGTGGCTAAGCGGAATAGTTTGGATCAGCATTTAAGACGTAGGGCGTTAATTTGATATCTTAATTCTCATGAGGAGACTGAAATCTCACTTTTTCAGAAACTATATATGTATACGAAATTGTCTGAACAGAAATATTGCACACTTATTGGGCTTGCCTGAATGAGGGGCAAAAAAGAACTGACTTAGTTACTTATGGACATGTTAGCACTGTTGGAATTTAACGAAGAATCTATGCCCCACTCCACCCAGTTCTTAAAAGAATCCTCCAAGAACATAAACATGGTGAAACGCTACATTAGGACTCCAGTACTGATAATACATGAGACCTGATGTTTGCCCACACAAACTGCGCCGAAACTATGGAAGGAACAGTATGTGCATAGCAAAGTATCCGTGTATATTTTCTATGGTAATAAGTGGCGTGACACCGTCCTCCACGAACAGCTCAGTTATAAGTCTTGTTCTAAAACCGGCTTTGTCGGGGCTAAACAGGGGCAGGCGCTATTTGGAGAGCAACTCGTGATAGGAATCGTATTAAATTGTCTAGATACGCCCCTGACAACTTGTGCGGACAAAATGACAGAACACGGAACTGTTGCCAGAACGGGATTAATAAAAGTTGAAGAAATGTGTTACGACACATGAAAGGTTTACGCTTTTTTCTACTGTTGGATATTTATGGCATAAAAGCTGATACATGACAATAATGCGAAAGATAAGTAAAACTATAACATTATTAAGGTAGACTCCCCACGATTCACTGTTAGGCCATTCTCAATATACTCGTTCAGCTTTTATAGTTAACCTTTGTAAGCCTTTTTAATGCTAATGAAAAGTTGACAAAGTAACTACCTGATTGCCAAATATTAGTGGTAGTCCTGCCATTTTAACGAGGTAAAATGGTTAATCTGAAGTATAGCGAGGAAAAAAAACAAGAGACACCAAAATACAACGCCTCTTTAAGCCGTTCGACATGAGCATCATAGAAGAAGCGTCTTGATGGTCGATTTCATTTTCTAACAGTTTTAAGTATAGTTGCCATGGCGTATTAGATGCATGCTTTTTGAATTCCTACGGTCCTATTATGTAATTGAACATCTGAAAGAAACACGTTAGTTAGATTCCTCACCTTTGAATATCCCCAGACGTCAGGCTGGATCCGGAAAGATTTTTCGTCCGCAATACCCTTGCGCGTCGCTAGGCGTCGTCTGCGGCTCCGCATCAGCGCGCTGACGTCAGTTCTTCTTTTTTCCGCGCCAGTAAGCGCAGATCCGGGAAGAGCATACCCTTTTAGTCATTTTTTGACTAAACTTTTTTGAACTCTTTTGGTTCCATTCTTCGTCGACCTTGACTCGTGTGCCGATAGGGGATGCCTGGCTTCAAAGCTTGTGACACCTGTCACCGACTGATGTCGGTCACAGATCACCACCGCCGGTGCTTCTATTGCCTTGGGGCCGACAATGATGCCGAGTCGTGCCTCAACTGCCGGGCCTTGACTTCGAAGGCTCGGTGGGAGCGGTCCCGCAAGATGCTCGAGTCCCGGCAGTCGGCTCCGAGCTGCTCAAGGTCCTGGTCGAGGAGGAGGTCGAGGGACCGGTCGCCCGAGCCACAGCCATCACCGCTCATCGGGGTCAAAGTCTTTGCGATCCGGTAAGTCGAAGCACAGCAAGAAGTCGAAGAGGCGACATCCCTCTTCTGGCTCCCCTCGCCGGTCGCGCGACTCGGCTGAGGGTTCGGGTGGCACCACCCGCGCGGCTCCATCGGAGCCGCAGGAGTCCAGTCCGACCCCATACCCTCCTGTGTAAGAGAGTAGGGTCTACTTTCTATGGCCACCCCCACTTTTTGCTTTTGCTTCACTGGTTTTCGACTTAGATGTGGCTGTGGGCCTGCTAATCAGACCCACAGCCCAGCTGTTCTCTCTCTAAATTCATACTATGTACTTTAGGTACATAACCCAATTGGTAAGGATCACCTTATAGGTCTCTGTACAGTGTACCTTAGGTACCCAGGACCTAGGTGTACCCTAGGCCTACCAGGGGCTGCAGCATGTATTATGCCACCCCTGGCTGGCCTTCCATTATGACACAACTGGCTGATCACTCAGCTGGGGCAAGGTTGTGTAATCACCCCTTGCTTAGGCATAGTATTCCTATGCCTACCTTATATATAGACACATGGGTAACCTATCAGTCACTCCTATGGCAGGCCTTAACAGTCCTGGAGGCAGAGTGCTTGGTAACATGTGAGATGGTGCTCTAGCATGAGCTGAGCCTGTCTGCAGCTTTCGGAACCATGTCCTTCTAGCTGTTCTACGATATTGCCTACCATATACTCTTAAAGTGCCTTATAATCCTCGCGGTTATGGTAACTATGATTTGGCTTTATCGAAACATGTCGTGTAAGGTGTCTAACACTGTGGAATACTACCCCCACACCATTTCTGGTGGTGAGGATAGTATTCCCCCCTTCTAGAGGGAGATGACATGTTAAAATCCTACTACCCGGTTAAAGTTAACCAGAGCCCCAGCATCACAAAATTGATGCTGCTGCCACAGACACAAGTCTGACCTCCTGCTGCTGGGAGTCCTTCCAGCGAGGGAGGCTTGGGCAATAGGTTTCCTGCCTTGGGAGGTGCTAGCACCACCCCAGACAAGACTTAGTGTATTCGGGCAGGGAGGGATGAAAGAAACGAGACACTGCCTGGGGCACACAAGGTGTCCCATGCATAGTCCGGTTCAAACCGGTGCTGGGGCACTCCAGCCCCAGTCCTGGCGCGAAACTGGACAAAGGGAAGGGGGTGTAACGACCCCCCTCCCTGGTCCCACCCATAGGAGGGACCTAGCAGGTAAACCAGCAACCCAGATTAGTACAAGAGTGGGAGCTGGGTCCCTAGGACTTTAGATTATCCTGAAAAACTGCAACTTGAACAGAAACTCTGGACCTTCGACATTCGACTACGGAAGAAGACTGAAGAATCTCACTTGTGGCCAAGGAGTGGCCACCCTGTGCAAACAGGCACCATCAAGCGACCTGCCATTTGCTTTGCCCAAGTTCTACGAGGAACCGACTGCAGAGCCCGACCAGCGCCTTGACTTCCAGACTTCTCCGACCCTGATCTACATCAAAGCTGAGATCCGCGGAGGCGACGAGAGACGTGGGACCGGCTACCTAGGAAAATTGGCTACTAGCTTCCAGCGCAGCTTCTGAGGCATCCTCGAAGTTGTGCTCTGGGGATTGAGAAGCCCCAACCCCGAGCACCATCTGCACCGAAGATCAGCCCTCCACGAGTTCTGCGTGGGACCCTTCTGCATTTTCCTGCTCTACGCGTCTGTCCGGTTACTTGCCCGTTGGCTAGTAGCCTCAGTGACGACGAACCCTTAACCTTCCACCACTGGTTTGGCTCCTCCAGACTGGCCCTTGCTTCCCTGCGAAAGAGAAGCACCTCAGGCCTTCCTGGTCTGCAACAGAAACGAATCCTTCATCCTGCGTGGGTTGCGCTTACCAAGGCTTGTTGGGTCCGAATTCGACATCGACGCCGCCAACAGCAAGAACCTTCGTGGGGCAGCTCGGCTCCTGGTTCTGGTCGTCCTCGACGCCTCCTGGTACCCGTGGCTGCTGCGACAAGCTTCACCTCTTCACCTGCATCTTCACGACATCGCCTGGTTCCTTCCTGGTTCCTACCCGGCTCCTGGCTGGTTACCTAGACTCTGTCCCCTCTGCTTGCAGGTATCCTTCTTCTTGATCCCAGCCTTGGAATCCACCGGACACTCTTCACTGACTGCCTGTCAGCATCTTTTCTTCAGGCATCCATAGGAGTCAACGACGAAACCTGACGCAAGTTCACACCTATGCATCCGCAGCCCGTGGGCTAGGTAAATTGAGTACTCCAGTGCTTACAAGGGTATTGACTATCCTAGGGTCTAGTTTCCAAGTCTCTAACTCCTAGCTCCTTCCGAAGTGTCCTAAAACGCTTTAATTCTAAACACTACTATTTCTATCGACTTCAACGCATTACGCGTGAGTGTTTCCACTCTGCACCTGAATCCCGTGGGCCTCCCACTTCCTAGCAATTGGTAGTATAGTGTAGCCCCAGCGATGGCCTAGGCCTAACCTGTGTTCGTGACAGTGGTCCTTAAACCACTTACTTAGTATATGGTTTGCGTAGCCCCTAGGGCCTAACTGTATTACTTACCTGTGTGACTTATGTATGCTTAAATAAGACTGTGTTGTACTTACCTCGAATCTCATAAAGAGTGCTGAGGGTATTTTGACTAGAATAAATACATTCTATTTTTATATATATCTGTTGTGGTGTCCTTTCATTTGGTATTCAAGGGATTGCAAATGGTATTACAGCTGGCTTCACATGCCATACAGAGTTTAGCCTAAGACTGCTCTTGTCCATGCTACCACTAGGATAGCTGGTCTATAAGGTTGACTTTACAACCAATCACCATAAGGGTTGTTTGGACTGATACAAGGTGTACACTAGAACTAGTGACATCATATATCAGGCCAACTTCTCACACTCCGCTCCCTGGGTCTGACGCGACTCCGGAGGAGGTCAGGGACTTCCTTGTGGCCATGAGGAACCTGGCTCCGACGTCGATGCCTGCCGACGTGCCTTCGGGCCCCGCAGGCTCGACTGGGAGGCCTAGCGAGCCGGCGGCTCTTGCCCCGGTGCGGTCCTCGACTCCAGAGCCGGCGGCTCCTGTTCCGATGCCGCAGGCTCCCGAGGGATCCAGACCTGGATCCCAGTCGGCGCTGCTCGACCTCCCGACCCCTCCGCTGGCGCCGACCCCTCCGGTTCCCCGGTTTAGTCCCGGTCCCGGTCCAGGCCCAGTGTCGGAGCGGCGCCGCATCTGATGCTGATGGGTGACAGGTTCATCTTCCGCCCGGCTCCGATCCTTCCACCTGTATACCAGGAATCGGATGACGGTGATGACTGGGAGGGGGTCTGAGGACCCTCTGGCATGGCAGGGCCAGTTATCTCAGGACTGGGCAGACGAACTGGGGGATGCCAGTAGTCTTGACACCTCCCGTGACACTGGCTTCATCTCTCCTCCGACCCTGGCTTCGGAGGAAGGTGCTACATTTTCTGTGGTGCTGTGCAAGGCGGCCGAAGCCCTTGGGCTGGAGCTGCCTGCTGTGGCCTTGAGGACTAATCTCCTCACTGAAGTGCTTCAACTGTCAGGAAGCTCCTCGGATCCTCTGCTGCATTTCAATGAAGCACTGATTGACGTTCTGAAGGGCACCTGGTCCAAGCCCTCCACAGTTCCTCCTGTGGACCGGAACGTGGCCCGGTGCCACCACCCTACACCAGGCGACCCCAGTTTTCTGTCGATGCACCCCACGCCCGAGAGCCTGGTTATCCAGGCCTCTACCTCCCAGACCTCCTTCCCGTCCGCTCCCCCGGATCGGGAATCCAAAAGGTTGGAACAGTTTGGGAAGAAACTGTTCTCCTCCCTTAGTTTGGGGTTGCGGTCTATCAACACCTCGTGCCTTTTGGACCGTTACTCCCACTCCCTATGGGATACGGTGGAGAACGTGCTGCCCCAGTGTCCGGAGGAGGCCGGACACGGCTCGCCAAGGCTCTTGCCGAGGGGCGGGATGCGGCACGGCATGCAATCCTATGTGGACTGGACACAACACACTCGCTAGGCAGGGCAATGGCGACCACGGTGGCGATTCGTCGCCACGCCTGGCTGAGGTCCACGAGTTTCTCCGGGGATGTCCAGAGCACCCTCATGGATATGCCCTTCGATGGCAGTCGCCTTTTTGGCGACAAAGAGGATAGTGCGCTGGAGCGCTTAAAGGACTCCAGGGCGACGGCCAAGTCCTTGGGCCTCTCGGCCCCGCGCCTGTAAACTTCCGCTTTTCGCCCCTTTCGTGGCCAAGGAAGGAGCGCCCCCTCACGTCCGTCTAGCCACAGGCCGCAGAACCAACCTCCACGCGGCAGCAGACGTGTATTCCGCCGAGGCGGAGCAGGGGGACAACGAGCCGGTCCGTCCACATATACCCCAGCAGCATCCGCCTCAAAGCCCTCCTTGTCCGAGATTTCCGGCCCATTCCACGCCAGTGGGAGGCAGAGTTCGCCTACACCTGCTCCACTGGCGTACCATCACATCGGAGAGGTGGGTGCTGCAAATCGTCTGAAGGGGCTACTCTCTCCCCTTCGAGGCGACCCCCTCCAGCCATGCCACCACAGTGCCAACGAATTTCGGGGGATCACTTGCAACTGCTGCAGGAGGAAGTTACGGCCCTCTTGGCCAAGGGGGCCATCGAGCGCATTCCTGGTCCAGAAGTAGGTCGTGGTTGTTATTCCCACTACTTTCCAGTTCCCAAGAAGGGCAAAGGGGGCTACGCCCCATCTTGTACTCAGGAGCGTCAACGCCTTCCTCCGGGAGAAGTTCAAGATGCTCACCTTAGCTCAGGTTCTGGCTGCCCTAGACCCTGGAGACTGGATGGTAGTGTTGGACTTGCAGGACGCCTATTTCCACATCCCCGTCCTGCCGGCCCACCGGCGTTACCTGCGGTTCATGGTGGGCCAGGAGCATTTTCAGTTTACCGTGCTCCCCTTCGGCCTCACCAGTGCCCCTCGGGTGTTCACGAAAGTGATGGCGGTGGTCGCAGCTCATCTGCGCAGATTAGGGCTTCCAGTCTTCCCCTATCTCGATGACTGGTTGTTGAAGGCGGGCTCGCCCCAGGCAGTCGTCTCCCTCCAGGCTACGGCCGACCTGTTGCATTTGCTGGGGTTTTCCATCAATGTGCCGAACTCGCATCTGAGTCCCTCCCAGAAGCTTCTCTTCATCGGAGCGGTTCTGGACTCGGCGCGGTCCTGGGCCTATCTTCCGGAACAGCGGGTCCGGGATATTCAGGCTCTGATTCCCATCTTTCGGCCTCTATCCTCGGTTTCGGTCAGGTTGGTGCTACGGCTTCTGGGTCTGATGGCCTCCTGCATCCTGTTGGTGCATCACGCCAGATGGCGGATACGGGCACTGCAGTGGGACCTGAAGTTTCAGTGGACCCGGCATCGGGGCAACCTGTCCGACCATGTCTTGATCCCAGAGGGCACTGCAAGACAGTTGCAGTGGTGGCTCACGGACCGCGATTGGGTCAGTGGCAGCTCCCTCTCCCTACCACAACCGGAGCATGTAGTAGTGACGGATGCGTCCCTCCTGGGATTGGGGGGGCCACATGGGAGAGGCGGAGATCAGAGGCCTCTGGTCTCCGACGGAGTCTCGGCTCCATATCAATCTTCTGGAGCTGAGTGCGATCCGACTTGCACTGAAGGCATTCCTTCCCTCTGTCCGGGGAAGTGTAGTGCAGGTGTTCACGGACAACACCACCGCCATGTGGTATTGCAACAAACAGGGCGGGGTGGGGTTGTGGACCCTTTGTCAGGAGGCTCTGCGCCTCTGGAAATGGCTGGAACATCAGGGCATCACCCTGGTGATTCAACATCTGGCAGGCTCTCTGAACGCCAGAGCAGACTAACTCAGCTGCCGGTGCATGATGGATCACGAATGGCATCTAAACTCTGACGTGGCGCAAGGCCTCTTTCGGCAGTGGGGAGAGCCTTGGTTAGATCTATTCGCCACCGAAGAGAACGCGCAATGTCAGCAGTTCTGTGCATTGGAGTTTCCAAGGCGGCACTCGCTCGGAGACGCTTTTCGTCGCGAGTGGAGTTGCGGTCTGTTGTACGCCTTTCCGCCTATACCACTTCTGCCCAGAGTGCTGAAGAAGTTCAGGCGCGACCGGGCCCAAGTCATCCTTGTGGCTCCGGATTGGGCACGAAGATACTGGTATCCCCAGCTACTCAGTCTATCGATCGATCTCCCGATCCGCCTGCCTCTTCAGGAGGACCTTCTGTCGCAGCAGCAGGGGACGGTCCTCCACCCAAACCTGTCCAGCCTCCACCTCCATGCGTGGAGATTGAGCGGCAGCAGTTGATGCCATTTGACTTGCCTCCTGAAGTCTGTAATGTTATTCTGGCAGCCAGGCGTCCCTCCACAAAATCGGTATACGCCTGCAGGTGGAACAAATGTGTGGCATGGTGCACAGCAAAGGCTGTGGATCCCCTTTCCGCCCCTCTTTCTGAGGTTCTCCTCTTCTTTCCCTGGCCCAGCAGGGCTCTGCTCTGGGCACCCTTTAGGGATATCTTTCAGCTATTTCTGCTTTCTTACGGCTTCCTGATCAGCCTTTTCTTTTCAAATCCCCTGTTGTTTCTCGATTCTTTAAGGGCATTACTCACATGTTTCCTCCTGTCCCTTTCATAATGCCTCAGTGGGATTTGAATCTAGTATTGACCTATCTGATGTGCGCTCCCTTTGAGCCACTTCATAATTGTCCCCTTCGTCTTCTGACTCTTAAGACTGCTTTCCTGGTTGCCATCACCTCTGCTAGAAGGGTGAGTGAGCTCCAGGCTCTCTCTTCTAAGCCTCCTTTCCTCTCTGTCCATCCGGACAAAGTTGTTCACAGGACTCGTCCTTCCTTTCTCCCTAAGGTGGTAACGGCCTTTCACATCGGACAGTCTGTTACACTGCCCACCTTCTTTCCGCCTCCGCATCCCTCGAAAGTGGAAGAGAGGCTTTACCGCCTGGACCCAAAACGGGCGCTGTCCTTCTATCTGGACCGCACCAAACAGTTCCGAGTGGACGACCAACTCTTTGTTGGCTACGTGGGCGCTAAGAAGGGGTGGGCGGTCACAAGTGAACCATCTCTCGGTGGGTCGTTTTGTGTATCAAGGCCTGTTATTCCGTAGCTAAAAAGGAACCTCCTGTAGGGCTGAGGAGCGACCACTGCCCTGGGCAGGGGAGTCCCCTTGCAGGACATTTGTCAGGCAGCAACGTCTGCCTCGCTGCACACTTTTGCCATACACTATTGCCTGGACAGCCAAGTCCGGAGAGCCTGCTTCTTTGGCCGTTCTGTTCTCCAGGACTTTCTGGTGTGATCTTGGTTCGCAGACCCACCACCGAGGTTGGTATTGCTGGGGTATCTATTCTAAGGTGAGGAATCTAACTAACGTGTTTCTTTCAGATGAACAAGTTACTTACCTTCGGTAACGATATATCTGTAAGAAACATTAGTTAGATTCCTCACCGCCCCGTTGTGCGAACCGATATCTAGGGTTGAGGTCATCCCTTTCAGGGCCCTAGATTTTTTGGCACCAGTGTCGGTCTCTTGCATGGCACTGCGTTCCTGGCGCGGAAAGCTATGTACAAGAACTGACGTCAGCGAGCGAGGGCGGTGTATAAGTACTCAGACGACGTCATCCCGGCGATCACGATGCCGCCGACGGATGAAAAATCATTCCGGATCCAGCCTGACGCCTGGGAATATTCCAAGGTGAGGAATCTAACTAACTAATGTTTCTTACAGGGAAACTGCTGTACTAATACTGTTCTGTGGTTAATTGTGTGTTGTGTGGGTAGCAAAGGCACGTTTATGATCGTGTAGTGCTTCAACCTCTCAATGATGTGCCAGCTTGAAATTTTGGATAGTATGAACTCTACTCCGAGTGCTGTGCATGGAAATGTGTTGGGTGATGCTTTGATGCTTGTTAGTACCACATTTGTTCTGTTACCGTACTTTGTCTGTGGCCTACGTGTGAATTTGAAATTAAAAGGAGTAAGGTATGACATGTTAAATTCTAGGTTATTAATGGGTAGAAAGTGACTGCAGTGTGGCCTTTGTACTAGATCTTTGGTATCATAAGTGTATCACAGATACTGCCCACCCTTTCATAGCAAGCCTGTAGCTGCAGGTACACCTTGTAGGGTAAAATTGTACGCATAGCCAGTCATTTATGTGAATATATGCTAGCATTTGGTTATTTTGGATCATGCCCATTGTACCACATTCAACATGTGGCATAATAGTGTTGAGAGGTAAACGGCCCAACCTTTATGACTCAGGCTTGCATTAATTGTAGTCTATAGTTAGTTGCTTCACAGTGGACTCATACCTATGGAATGCTCAGTATCGTTTTCCGTGGACTCCTGAGGAGCATCTGTCATGGTATTTGCTCTATTGAGTCCTCCCAGAATTGGCAGAGAGCAGTCCATAGAAGTAGATTCTGTACATCCATCTATCTGTCAATTGGGATTGGGCTAGGTTCACCCTCCTACGTGTTCAGAGTACACCAAAACTATCCGTAGATGACGCATCACAAGAACCTAGCCAACGGAAACGGGGGGTTCGCCACTTTGATGTGAACCGCATCTCCTAGAAGAAAAGAAAACGTTCTTTTCTTGAGTCCCCTCACTCACCTAGTGTTGCCCCTAGGTGACATGCTTCATCATTGGGGCCATCCCGAACATCTACTGGTTGGGGCGTGCTGCGACTTGCGAAGTTACATAGGAGCACTTATTTTGTTAATCTATGTGTAGTGCAGTGTAGGGGGAGTGGTGCGTGTGATATTTAAAATGTACCTAACTAATGAGCTAATATTTTATTTCTGCTCCTAGTTGTAAACATAAAAAGTGGTTAATAAAAGGGAAAAATAAATGTTATGTAATTCTAATCCCTAGTATTGCTTCGAGGTATCCCCTAAAACCTCTTCTTCAGGACAACATGGGGACAAGCCCCATGTGTACCACTCCGTGCTGGACCTATATTAAAGTAAAAAACAAATTATAAATGCACACCTATTGTGTGAGCATTGAAAAAATACATACGGTTGATTCTGAACCGTAGTATCTGTTATGGAGAAGAAAAAGCAAAATACAAATTAATACATACTGCCTGCCCACCGCTCTTGTGGGCAGGTTATGGCATTATGCAGCGCGTAAATCAATGGTGTAGGTGTCCTTGAAAATAACATTAATTAGTGCTCAGTTCCTGTGTGGATTGATATACCCCACACGATATCTCTATTGTGAGAAAGTAGAGTTAAATAGCATAATTATTACACTCTTGTTCCTGGACAAAGACAAGACAAATGCAACATATAACAAAAACAATTCCTTTTGAAACGTACTTATTTTGTGGCAATAGGAATAAATAATGGAGTAAATTTACAGGAAAAAGTTGAAAGCCATTCCTTTCTTTTGCGCATTGCTCAAAGCAGGATCGAAAATGCGGTAAAAATGTGGGAAAGAAATCATTTGTAGGTTCCTGTGGGGAAATAAAGTTGTTACTGTGCTCAGCCGTCCTCTGTCAATGTGACCTATTCATCCCAGGCTTGACCGCTTATTAGCGTGTCTGTGCCCCGATGTCTATAAATATGATCATACAAAACAGCTGAGTCATGTCCTCGTGCTGTAGGAAAACTAGCACGTTTAGCCGGTAGTCTCCCTACGCATGGAAAACCCAGGCCGCCATCTTGCTAGTATCCGTGATAGTTGATGGGGGCATCGTGTGAATTGCTCTGCCTTAGTTATTTATTTACGTGGGGCAATGCATTTACAGATTTATAAAGTTAAAATTGATTTTTTTTGTGAGAAAAGAGCACGAAAACAAAAGTTAATAATGTCTTTTTTTAGTCTTTTCTTTGTCCTTTATTCAACAATCGCCCAGCCAATACGTGTTTAGTCGTATGGGGGTTACCCCTCAACTTCTTCAGGACTGTCCTGCTCTGTATGTTTTATATTCAGTCACCTCTCTGCTGGCTATAATTCCTACCTGGCTGGTCAATTAATCCTCTATCCAATAAAATCCAAAGATTATATCCAGTGATTATATTACACACCTGGAGGAATAATGTACCGGAAGCGCTTCCAGTTCAAATCACGTACCCGACACCGAGATTCCAATCCTAGCGTACTCACTTCAGATTGAAAGCAAATTGGGACCTGCTGTTGGAGTCAGCGGTTTTCCAGCAGTCGGTCAAACTGCACTCATTGTAATTTGGCGGTCGGTCCGACTTCCTCTGAAATGACATTGGCTGTCCAACCTACACTACGGACGTAGGTCCTACCGGCATCTTAATGAGTCCCTTAGTACTGAAAGCACCAAAGCATGCTTTTCAATCAGTGATAGACAATTAAATCTACCAACACTGTAGGTAGGTTTTGGAAAGGCTGATTTTTGACAAAAGCCTGAAAATAAGACAAGATACAGGAGATTAAAAAAATTTATTAAGAAAATGAAAGAAGGAATTTGAGGCATTTGTGCGTTTTTCAAAAAGATCTTACCCAGTCAGGTGCCACAAATAACAGCCGTTCAATTAAAAAATGCTGCAACTGAAGGATTGATATGAGAACGCTGTGAGAAGTTGGCCTGATATATGATGTCACTAATTCTAGTGTACACCTTGTATTAGTCCAAACAACCCTTATGGTGATTGGTTGTAAAGTCAACCTTATAGACCAGCTATCCTAGTGGTAGCATGGACAAGAGCAGTCTTAGGCTAAACTCTTTATGGCATGTGAAGCCAGCTGTTATACCATTTGTAATCCCTTGAATACCAAATGAAAGGACACCACAACAGATGTATATAAAAATAGAATGTATCTGAAAGAAACACGTTAGTTAGATTCCTCACCTTAGAATATCCCCAGGCGTCAGACTGGATCCGGAAGATTTTTCGTCAGCAATACCCCTTGCGCGTCGCTAGGCGTCGTCTGCGGCTCCGCGTCCGTCGTCTGCGTCGTGCGCCGGAATGACGTCGTCGGAGTACTTAGACGCCACCCTCGCGCGCTGACGTCAGTTCTTCTTTTTTCCGCGCCAGTAAGCGCAGATTTTTTTGACTAACTTTTTCGATCCTTTTTGATCTTGTCTCGACTCCGGTGCCGGTAGGATGCCTGGTTTTAAAGCCTGTGCTGACTGTAGCCGATTGATGTCGGTTACGGACCATTACCGGCGGTGCCTTTACTGCTTGGGCCTCGACCAAGACGCGGAGTCGTGTTCGGACTGCAAGGCCCTGACCTCGAAGGCTAGACGGGAGCGGTCCCGTAAGCTTCTCGAGATTCGCCACTCGGCTCCGCGCCCCTCTCGATCCCGGTCCAGGAGGAGGTCCAAGGATCGGTCGCGGAGCCGCAGCCGACGTCATCATCGGTCGTCGGGATCCAAGTCTTCAGGTAAGTCGAAGCACTCCAAGAAGTCCAAGAGGCGACACCGCTCTTCGGACTCCCCTTGCCGGTCGCGCGACTCGGCCGAGGGTCAGGGTGGTTCCACCCCTGCGGCGCCGCAGGCGCCGCGCAAGTCCCCATACCCACCGGTCCCTGGGACTGACGCGACGCCGGCGGAAGTCAGTGCCTTCCTCTCGGCCATGAGGAACCTGGCTCCGCCGTCGACGCCCGCTGGCGCGCCTTCGGGCCCCGCGGACCCGACTGGGAAACCTTGCCTGCCGGCGGCTCCGGCCCCGACACCGTCGACGGCTCCGGCCTCGACGCCGCAAGCGCCCGAAGGACCTGTTCCCGAGTCCCCGCCGATGACGGTCGACCTCGTCACGCCTCCTCCGCCGGCGTCGACACCGGTACCACCTCCGACTCCGCTCGGCGTCGAGCCCCGGTTCAGCCCCACTCCGGGCCCGGCGCCGATACGGCGTCGATGGACGCTACGTTCGGCGCCGCTGGAGACACATTTGGTCTATCGCCCGGCTCCGATCCTTCCTCCTGCATACCAGGAATCGGATGATGGGGGTGAATGGGAGGGATCCAAGGATCCTATGGCCGCTCAGGCTCAACTGTCACAGGACTGGGCAGATGAACTGGGGGAGGCCAGTGGTCTGGATACCTCTCCGGACACTGGATTCATCTCTCCTCCGACTGTGGCTTCGGAGGAGGGTGCTGCTTCTCTGTGGTGCTGCGCAAGGCGGCCGCAGCCCTTGGGCTCGAGCTACCTGCCGTGGCTGTGAGGACTAACGTCCTCACTGAGGTGCTTCAGTCTGCAGCAAGCTCCACTGAGCCTCTGCTGCAATTCGATGAGGCCCTCATTGATGTTCTGCAGGGCGCCTGGTCCAATCCCTCCACAGTTCCTCCTGTGGACAGGAACGTCGCCAGGCGCCACCGCCCTGCTCCGGGCGACCCCAGTTTTCTGTCCTAACACCCTACCCCCGAGAGCCTGGTTATCCAGGCCTCTACCTCCCAATCCTCCTTCCCGACCGCTCCGCCGGACCGGGATTCCAAGAGACTGGAACAGTTTGGTAAAAAGCTGTTCTCCTCCCTTAGTTTGGGCCTGCGGTCTTTGAACACCGCCTGTCTCTTGGACCGTTATTCCCACTCTCTGTGGGATACGGTGGAGGACGTGCTGCCCCTGTGTCCGGAGGAGGTCCAGACACGACTTACCCAGGCTCTGGCCGATGGGAGGGATGCAGCGCGACATGCTATCCGATGTGGGCTTGACACTACGGACTCGCTGGGTAGGGCAATTTCTACCACAGTGGCACTTAGACGTCACGCCTGGCTGCGGTCCACGTCATTTTCGGGCGATGTCCAGAGCACTCTCATGGACATGCCCTTTGATGGCACTCGCCTTTTTGGCGAGAAAGCGGACAGTGCGCTGAATCGCTTTAAGGTCTCCCGGGCTACGGCCAAGTCCTTGGGCCTCTCGGCCCGCGGTCGCAAACTTCAGCTTTTCGCCCCTTTCGTGGCCAAGGAAGGGGTGCCTCCTCACGTACGCCTAGCCACCACCCGCAGAACCAACCTGCGCGCGGTCGCGGACGTGGTTTCCGCCGAGGCGGTTCTGGAGGACGACGCGGTCAGCCCACATCCACCCCGGCAGCATCCGCCTCAAAGCCTTCCTAGTCCGAGCTTTCAGGCCCATTCCACGCCAGTGGGCGGCAGAGTTCGCCATCACCTGCTCCACTGGCGGTCCATCACATCGGACAGGTGGGTGCTGCAAATCGTCCGAAGGGGCTACTCCCTCCCCTTCGAGACGACCCTGTAGGAGAGTAGGGTCTGCTTTCTATGTTCACCCCCACTTTTTGCTTTTGCTTTACTGGTTTTCGACTTAGATGTGGCTGTGGGCCTGCTAATCAGACCCACAGCCCTGCTGTTCTCTCTCTAAATTAATACTATGTACTTTAGGTGCATAACCCAATTGGATAGGATCACCTTATTGGCCCCTGTACAGTGTACCTTAGGTACCCAGGGCATAGGTGTATCCTAGGCCTACCAGGGGCTGCAGCATGTATTATGCCACCCCTGGCCTGGCCTTCCATTATGACACAACTGGCTGATCACTCAGCTGGGGCAAGGTCGTGTAATCACTCCTTGCTTAGGTGTAGTATTCCTATACCTATCTTATATATAGACACGTGTACCTATCAGCCACTCCTATGGCAGGCCTTGACAATCCTGGAGGCAGAGTGCTTGGTAACATGTGAGATGGTGCTCTAGAATGAGCTGAGCCTGTCTGCAGCTTTCGGAACCATACCCTTATAGCTGTTCTATGATATAGCCTACCATATACTCTTAAAGTGCCTTATAATCTTAAACGGTATGGTACCTATGGTTTGGCTTTATCAAAACATGTCGTGTAAGGTGTCTAACACTTTGGAATAATACCCCCATCCCATTTCTGGGGATGAGGATATTATCCCTCCCTTCTAGAGGGAGAAGACATGTTGTAACCTACTTACGAGTCTGACCTCCTGCTGCTGGGAGTGATCCCGGCAAGGGAGGCTTGGACAATAGGTTTCCTGCCTTGGAAGGTGCTAGCACCACCCCAGACAGGCCTTAGTGTATTGGGGCAGGGAGGGATGAATAGAATGAGACATGCCTGGGGCACACAAGGTGTCCCGTGCATAGTCCAGTTCAAACCGGTGCTGGGGCACTCCAGCCCCAGTCCTGGCGCGAAATTGGACAAAGGGAAGGGGGTGTAACCACCCCCCTCCCAGGTCCCACCCATAAGGCGTGACCTAGCAGGTATCCCAGCCCCCCAGATTAGTATAAGAGTGGGAGTTGGGCCTCAAGACTTAAGATTATCCTGAACCTGCAACTTGAACAGAAACTCTGGACCTTCGACATTCGACGAAAGAAGAAGACTGAAGAATCTCCCTTGTGGCCAAGGAGTGGCTACCCTGTGCAAACAGGCACCATCAAGAGACTACCCTTTGCTTTGCTAAAGTTCTACGAGGGACCGACTGCAGAGCCCGACCAGAGCCTTGACTTCCAGACTTCTCCGACCCTGATCCACATCCACAGCCGTGCTGAGATCCGTGGAGGCGACGAGAGACGTGGGACCGGCTACCTGGGAAAAGTGGCTAGTATCTTCAAGCGCAGCTTCTGAGGCACCCTCGAAGTTGTGCACTGGGGATTGAGAAGCCCCAACCCCAAGCACCATCTGCACCGAAGACCAGCCCCCCACACTCCACGAGTCCTGCGTGGGGCCCTTCTGCATTTTCCTGCTTGCCGCGTCTGTCCGGTTGCTTGCCCGCTGGCTAGTGGCCTTTGAGACGACGCACCCTGCAATCTTCAGCGCTGGTTTGGCTCCTCCAGACTGGCTCCCGCTTCTTTGAAAAAGAGAAGCACCTCAGACCTTCCTGGTCTGCACCAGAAGCAAGTCCTCCGTTCTTCGTGGGTTCCGCTTGCCCAGGCTTGGTGAGTCCTAGTCCAACTTCGACGCCGCCGACAGCAAGAGCCTTCGTGGGACAGCTCGCCTCCTGGTCCTGGTCGTCCTCGACGTTCCCTGGTCCTCGTGGCTGCAGCGACAAGCTTCACCTGCAATCTTCACGACATCGCCTGGTTCCTTCCTGGTTCCACGTGGTCACTGGCTAGTGACCTTGACTCTGTCCCCTCTGCTTGCAGGTATCCTTTCTTCCTGATCCCAGCCTTGGGATCCACCGGACACTCTTCACTGACTGCCTGTCAGCATCTTTCTTCAGGCATCCATAGGAGTCGACGACGAAACCCGACGCAACTTCACACCTATGCACCCGCAGCCTGTGGGCTAGGTAATTTGGGTACTCCGGTGCTCATCAGGGTAGTCACTATCCTAGTGTCTAGTTTTCCAGTCTCGACTTCCTAGCTACTCCGGAAGTGTCCTAAATCTATTTAATTCAAAACTGTACTATTTCTATCGATTATACGCATTACGCGTGAGTGTTTCCACTCTGCACCTGAATCCCCTTGGGCCTCCCACTTTCTAACCTTTGGTAGTATAGTGTAGCCCCAGCGATTCCCTAGGCCTATCCTATTTCCGTGACAGTGGTCCTTATACCACTTACTTAGTATATGGTTTGCGTGGCCCCTAGGGCCTAACTGTATTACTTACCTGTGTGACTTAATGTATGCTTAAAGAAGACTGTGTTGTACTTACCTCTAATCTCATAAAGAGTGCTGAGGGTTTGTCTAGAATAAATACACTTTATTTTGATATATATCTGTTGTGGTGTCCTTTCATTTTGTATTCAAGGGATTATATATGGTATAACAGCTGGCTTCACATGCCATTCAGAGTTTAGCCTAAGACTGCTCTTGTCCATGCTACCACTAGGATAGCTGGTCTATAAGGTTGACTTTACAACCAATCACCATAAGGGTTGTTTGGACTGATATAAGGTGTACACTAGAACTAGTGACATCATACATCAGGCCAACTTCTCACAGACCCCTCCAGCCATGCCACCGTAGCACCACCGTATCTCGGGGGATCATTTGAGTCTTCTCCACGAGGAGGTTTCGGCCCTCTTGGCCAAGGGGGCCGTCGAGCGCGTTCCGAGCCCAGAAGTAGGTCGTGGTTGTTATTCCCACTACTTTCTGGTTCCCAAGAAGGGCAAAGGGGGCCTACGCCCTATCTTGGACCTCTTGCGTGCCCCGCTCTTTCCCCGCCCTGTGCCGGGCTTTCTATTAGCGGGCGGGGTTCATGACGAGATGGTCTCGTCATGGGCACAGCGCAACCGCGGCCCATGACGAGACCATCTCGTCATAGGCACTGAAGGGGTTAAATCTCCTGGATAGCATCTTCCCCATTATTAAAGATCAAGTGTCGAAATCCCAAACTAACACCCAGGCCAACCTCACCATCACCACACAAATTACCCCAGCATCTCCCCCCGCTGTCATCCATGCCTCATCACCAGCCCCACCACTACCTCCATCCGAACTAGACGCCACTTCCACCCAGACGATCCAGGACTACAACACGCAACACTTCATCCTATCAAACACTCCCCCCAACCTTGCTCCGTTATTACTCCGATCGGTAGGCTCACTGGATTCACAGGCAACAACCATAGCGCCTTACCCTCACGCATTATTCCAATCCAGCACTACCGGGGTAGCACACGCACAAACAACTGATAACCAATCCCCCTTATGCTCGAGCACAGCTGTCCCACTTGTCAACATCCTCCCTTCCATAACCAACACTCCAGCCACTCCTTCGCCATTACTCACTGAGACTCCTTGCAAAGATGGCCCTCAGTCCAGCCCAACACACCCAGTTCAATTGTCAGAACATCATAATAGTCTCCATCTCCACGCTGATGATATACCACCACCTGCGCTCCTTCTGGCACAAAGTACACCTCCTACACCCTCATCCCAGCCTTCTACATCAACTGCTCAACCTTCTACATCCCTTCATCATCCATTCGCCCCTGCTACACCTCCTCCCACCCCACCCATACCTGCACTAGACAACACACCCGACCAAACCTCAACGCATCCATCCACATCCACATTACAGCCTACATCACTACTCTTCAACACTCCAGACTCGATGAGATCATGATCGCACTACATCACATCAAAGAAGAACTCCAAGCTTTTAATGCGTTAATTTCGAAACAACCATGGTTCTCTAGAACTACAAGACAGCCCAATGCTAGCGGGCCCCTGATGCACCTAACAAACACCTCTATTCCATTCTTACCCAGCTGGAAATCACTTCCCTCCATTAATAATTCAAGCCGCCGAAGCACCAATTCGCTTTCAGAGATGGATCTACTATCTTTACTTCACTCATATGCCCCCGCCCTCACGAACCCTATCACCCCCTCACCTATGTCCATTCCAACTATCCCCCTCAACCCACACAGGTCTATCAAACATAACATTAGAGGCGTCATTGACAACAACCTAAAAAGAGTCCCCCTCATTCAAGAACCTACTTCATCCCTCATTACGCCCCGCCTCAAATGCGTCCTCTTAAACTGTAGATCGGCCGCTAGACACGCAGCAGATATAGCCGACCTCATTCTCTCACAAGATCTGGACCTGATACTGCTTACCGAAACCTGGCTAAACGAATCCTCCTCACCTATCATTGACATATTAGTACCCCCTAATTATGACATCATTAGATTGGATAGAACTGATAAAACAGGGGGAGGCATCGCTTGTATACACAGGAGCAGCATCGCAGTAAACTGATCAATTGCACCGGTATTTCCTTCCTGCGAATACATATGCCTCAACATCACCAGTAATGACAAACCACTATGCTCCTTACACACGATATATCATCCACCAGGTGACAACCTGCCCTTCATCGAACACATCATGGACATGGTATCAACTAACACGGGGCGCCAAAATACCCAAATATTCCTTGGCGACTTCAATCTCCACTGGAATGACCACAAGGATGTAGTGGTTAATAGCCTCAAAAATTTCCTAGAAGACCTAGACCTCACCCAAATATGCAACAGCCCCACTCACGACAAAGGCTCAATACTGGATATAATAATCGCTAAAAGAGATTGCATTCAGCTTGACTCGATCCAACCTTGTGACTGGTCAGACCATCATATCGTTACCTTCTTTATCAAAGAAACAGTGACACTGAACTTGGTGCAATCCACAAGACCTAAAGTCTGGAAAAGAGACATGAAAAAAATCAACCCTAACACTTTTCCATCGTCCAGTTACAACCTACTCCTGCCCCCCACAGGATCGTCGGAAGTCCAGGACCTTACCAATCACTACCTTAATTCCATGACCAGGATAATAAATGAGGTGGCCCCCCTGCAGCTAAAGAGAGCCTCCATAAAGGACTCCAAGCCTTGGTACAATGGCATGCTCAACAAAGACAGACGCTCTCTCCGAGCTTCGGAACGCACCTGGAGGTCAACTCCTTCAGCCAATCACCTAAATACACTAAGGCTAAAGAGAAACGCTTACTTCAGAAAGATCAAGCGCACTAAAGCAGAATTCTTCAGCCACCAACTAGACCAGGCAAGAAATCGTCCCAAAAAACTCTTTGAGCTAATCAAAATCCAATGTAAGGACACACCTCAACGTCCACAACACTTAGATTGTCTGCAACCCAACTGTGAAGAATTCTCTGCCTTCTTCACTCTGAAGACAGATAATATCAAGACTGACCTCATCAATGATCTAAGACTACACACGGGACCGCATACGAAGACCTCCACAGAAATGCCAATTGCTCTGTACCATTTCCCATCGCAGCCTAACCTTAAAAACGACGCTGACTGGTCATCCTTCTCGACCTACTCCGAAGAAGCCATAGGTAAAATACTTGGTGACATGAACCCTGCCAATCACTTCGCCGATCCTCTACCCGCTAACGCCGTTAAAAACCTAACTCCTCTACTTCTGCCCCTCTGGACTAAGATCATAAACAGTTCACTTCAACAAGGCTGCATCCCGGACACCCTCAAAGTTGGGCAGGTCTCACCCATTCTAAAGAAACCCACGGCCGACCCTACGGACCTAAACAATTATCGTCCTATCTCCAACATCCCTACACTGGCCAAACTTTTGGAAAAATCTGTACACCTCCAACTGACAAGGCATATTGACCACTTTGACTTGCTTAACAAATACCAATCAGGCTTCCGAGCAGGTTACAGTACTGAATTAGCCATGACACATATAATTGATGACGCGCTACAAATCCTGGATCAAAATGGAGCCTGCCTACTCATCTTGCTAGACCTATCCTCAGCTTTTGATACGGTCAAGCACGAGAACCTGTTGGATCTTCTGAAGCATATCAGGTTCAGTATTAAACTGGTCCACCTCATTTCTCCAAAATCGAACACAACAATTCAGGGCCAACAACACCATGTCAAAACCGGTCCCAGTAACACTAGGAGTACCGCAAGGGTCCTCCTTATCCCCGACTTTGTTTAACCTGTTCATGGAACCCCTCACCGAACTTCTTCAAGCATCTAACGTGCACTACCACATGTACGCTGATGACACTCAATTATACCTCAAGATCAACACCTTAGAAGATATCAAACTGCTCAACAAAGCGCTTGGAAATACCCAGATATGACTGGCAAAAAACCATCTCAAATTAAATGCCCAAAAAAACGAATTCCTGCTTATTGCTCCACCTGCCCAAGTCCTGGTAATGCAAGAGTGGATAAAACACCTTACGGCTCTCAACGTTCAACCAATCATCGTTGACTCAGCCAAATCACTGGGAATAACTCTTGACAGTAACCTCAATATGCAAAAACACATCAGCAATGCTACAAAGGGAGCTAACTACCAAATAAACACACTGAGGAAGATGAAACCTTTTCTACAAGTAAGGATTTCAAGCAAGCTGTACAAGCACTAGTTATCCCCAGAGTGGAGTTTGGAAGCGTCTCGCTTTGTGGTCTTCCCAAAGCAACCACGGCACCTCTAAGAGCATCAATCAATGCCGCAGCGAGACTCATCACTGGTTCTAAAAGAAATGTACACATCTCACCGGACCTCAAAGCACTAAATTGGCTTCCCCTGGAAGCCAGAATTCATTTAAAGATAGCGTGTATGACGCATAAAGCCTTGCACTACAAAGCACCCAGATATCGAACGCAGAAGCTAACGATCTCTGGTGGGCTCAGATCTTCCAGAAGTGCCGAAAACGTATTACTAAAACCACAGCTATTCAACAAGAAAAAAACATATAACCGTACCTTCTCAGGGATGGCACCTAGAATTTGGAATGCGTTACCACCCGAAACCAGACTTAACCCCTCTATTGTCTCATTCAAAAAGGAAGTAAAATCAATTCTCAGGGCCAAATTCACCTGAGGAAGGTCCTAAGTTTTTGCGATGAACTACTATAGCGCTGCCATCACCCTGACTAGGACAAGGGACCATCTAAGCAATTTGGACACTCCATCTTCCTGTTTCCTGACGCATGAGGATAGCGTCCTGATGTACCCGATCACTTTACTTTTGTAACTCGTTTTTGTATAGATGCTACAATTTGCCTTTGGTTTATGTATAAAAACTTTATTTACTGTTAAGCGCTCTGATACCCGCAAGGGTCTTGTCCGCGCTCTATAAAACTTTCAAATAAATAAATAAATCCCAGTCTCGGAAGCCTGCCAGACCAGCCAGTTGGGGCAGCAATCCATTTGACCACAAAGGGGTCTCCTTGGTAATTCTACCCCACCATCCAATTTTACGCAAGGCTTGCCTCCAAACCCGAAACACCACAGTAGTATTAGAGGGGAGGACCCAACGCATCGGTGCTGAATAGAGTATGGTATGTAATGAGTGGGTTCCCATGAGTGTTTGCTCCAATAAGATGTCCGGGTCAGTACGATCCCCATACCACCACTCATTCAGGACAAGCAGGTGGGAGGCCATATAATAGGACAGGATATCGGACGTGGCCAAGCCACCGCAATAGGTAGATTGGAAGCATGTGCGTAGAGCCACCCTAGAGGACTTCCCAGCCCACAGGAATAGCCCCAGCACCGAGTTAACCTGGCGAAACCACGACGGAGGGATACTAAAAGGATAATTTTGTAGTTGATATAATAAGCGTGGCAGGGAGGCCATCTTGAAAATAGCCGAGCCGCCCGGTAAAGAGAGGGACATACGGGACCATGTTTTCAATTAATCCCCCACCCGCACCAAAATCGATTGGATATTGCGTTCCCACGAAGTTTCAACAGAAGATGACAAAAAGACCCCTAGGTATTTCATGCCAAGCGTGGTCGTCTGTTCCTCTGCCCATCGAGAACGTTGACGAGATGGATCCTGCAATGCGGACTGAGGCTGTAATATTCATATACAAGAGTCTTAAATAGGATAGAAGCCACGGGCCTAAGTTCAGTCGGTCCAATAGGGCAAACAAATACGTCCAGCTGAGTGAATCGAATGCACGATCCATGTCTGCGAGGAAGAGGGCTCCTGAGAGACCAAGACGTTGAATAGTATTGACTGCAACCTGGGAACAACCGAGGTAATATAAGGTACGAGCCTATTGGCCAAGACCTTGGCCAATATCTTAGCCTCAATGTTGAGCAGCGAAATAGCTCGATATGAGGCATGGCAATCAGGGGGTCGACCAGAATTATGGAAGACCACTATTTCAGCGTGTCGCCAGTCCAGTGGCATACAACCAAGCTCCCTCGCCTCCTCTATAGTAGTTAAAAGATAGGGTCCTAGATTATTAGAGTAATGTTTATAGAATTCACAGGGATACCCGTTCGGGCCCGGTGCCTTACTCGAGTTTAGGCCGCCCAATGCTACCCCCAATTCGTCCACCGTAAGCGGACCATCCAGGCTATCGCGAGCCATATCAGAAAAGCGCAGTGGCGGGATGGCCTCCAAGAACTGATGAATTTGCATCTTGGATACCTTCTCCAGAGGGGTATAGAGCGTTGCATAATATTGAACAAAGTCTTCAGCAATCGTGTGGGGATTGTTCAGAGGTTTGCCACTCAGCCCTAATAGCGGGGAGGGTCAGGGGACAAACATCTCCCCGACAGACGATGTAGTAATTTACTCGATTTGTCTCTCCATTGACAGACTCTGCCACGGGTGGCCAGCCACACCAATCTGGCCTCCTGCATCAATAAATCCGCATGGGTTTGGCGTGCAAGGCCCAGCTGACGGCGCGCCAGCGCACCACTTTCCTCTCTGCTCGATCGCTCAAAGGCGAGCCTCAGATTTCAGCAACTCCTCCTTCTGTGCCCGGCGGGCCGCGGCACAAAAAGAGATGTCCACCCTGCGTATCATGGACTTCATGGCCTCCCAAAGGGTTTCTGCCGCCTCCACAGAACCAGTATTCAGCTCAAAGTATTGATCTATGGCCTTATACATATGTGCACAATACTGCTCATCCTGTAGGCTCCATGTGGAGAGACTCCATCGGAAAGGTGGGCGCGCCGGGCCGAGTTGCAATGTCAAGGCCACCGGGGAGTGATCAGAAAGGCCCGCGGGAGAATAACTACCCCCTGTACCCTATGGATGGCACCACCCAGGACAAATAAATAGTACAGGCAGGAGAAGGACTCGTGAACAGAGGAAAAATAAGTGTAGCCTCGGTCCAGGCGGTGTAATGCACGCCAGGTATCAATCCACCCCATACCAGTCACAAGGGAACTCAATTTAGTTGTGAGGCAGGCCGTGGGCAGGCCGCCCTGTCTCCAGCGGTCTTGGGAAACATCCATCACATCATTCCAGTCGCCACCAATAACAGCCAAACCAGGTGGGGGGGAATCTCCTCCCAAAGAGTCAAAAGGTGCTCCACTAAGGTCCAACACAGGGGGGAAGGGGTGTAGACAGAGCCTAGTGTCACTTGTTCCCCGTAGATGGAGCCCTGTAGTATAATGTACCTGCCCTGTGGATCCACCTACGCTCTGGAGTGTAAATATGGAACCAGTCGGTGGATAAGGATGGCCACCCCCCTGGAACCCCTGGAAAAGCCAGAGTGGAAGACCTGTGCAAATCCATAGCGGATAAGACAGGACGCTTTGGTACCCAGCAGATGAGTTTCCTGGAGCATCAGGACATCAGCATGGTCGTGTTTGGCCTGTCGGAGGATAGCACCCCTCTTGATTTTATCAAGAGCCCCCCGCACATTCCAACTGATTATGCGAAGACCTGCAGTATTAGACAGCCGATCCGCCATAGGAGAAGACATGTATAAGTAACATTGCAGAGGTAATGGAACCATGGGGCGGACCACCAGGACCCGCCTCTAGAAGACGGCACATTAGGAATGCAATAACATACAGAGTGTATAACAAATAAATGCCATCACTATGGAGAGGAGCAGGATCAATCGAGATGCGTATATCAACAACAAAAGAGAAGAGACACTGCATAAGGAATCCCCCCCAACAACCCCCCCACCCTTTACATTTGAGCCCTGACCCCTGGACCTCGGACGGTCAATCAGGGGAGGGGCCCCCTATGGAGCCCCATCGGTCGGGTGGTACAATCATAGAGCAGCGCCCCCAAATGAATTATATGAAAGCTACATTGGCGATGCAGGCCAGAAATCCCTTGTAGCCCGAAAACAGCAACACAGGCCCGACCCCTGACTCAGCGGAGTCCCACGGGCCCACCAACGGCCACCAGAAGGCGGCCATCATAGATAAGCATCAAACAGCAGGCACATTGTCATTCCCCCAATAGGAGCAGTCCAAAGTACTCACGAGGCCGAGTGTCCCGGCCCTGATGACGATGCTGATCTACTAACAACACTACGGGACTGCGAGCGGCGGCGAGAGCGGGATCTTCTAGGGGGCCTGTCCTTAGACTTGGAGTGTTGTCGAGCAGGACCCCCAGTAGATGAGTCCGAATCCGGGGGAGGCGGCGAGTGAGGGTGCCGCTTTACTGTCTCATCAGTTCAGGTGAACACTTCTTCGGGTGACTCAAAAAACCAGGTGCGGGATTGGTATACGACCCGCAGGCGGGCCGTGAAGAGCAGAGCTTATGGAATCTATAGACTGCAGAGGCGGGCCTTGGCTGCCAGGAAGGACTGGCGTTGCTGCTGAACCAGTCTGGTGTAGTCCAGGAAGATCAATATCCGAGAATTGTTATCCTGGAGAGGCTCCTTGAGGCGGGCTTGCTTCAGGATAGTGTCTCTGTCATTGTAATTTAGGAGCTTGGCAATGATTGGGCGCGGTCTAGCCCCGAGGGGCGGCTTCTGCAGGAGAGCCCTGTGGGCGCGTTCAATGATAAAACAGCGAGACACAGAGTCTGGTGGGATCCAGCTGGTCAGCCATATGGTCAGGAACTGCTCCATTGCAACGGATTCGCAGCCCTCCGGGAAGCCCACAAACCGAAGATTGCATCTCCGAGCCTTTCCCTCTGCGTCCTTGACTCGTGAGGCCAATGTTAGAGATCGTTTCCAGAGACGCAACTTTTTTTTGCAAGGCCGCTACTGTGTCCTCCACCTTGGAGACCCTGGTCTCAGCCACCGTGATCCGTTCAGACGCATTTCGTAAGTCCTGGCGGAGAAGCATAACCTCAGAGCCCACCTCTCCTATTTTGGTCTCAAGAGTTGTCCTGCTCTGTGTAATAGCCGCCATAAGAGCTGTGTTATCTGGAACTCCACCATGGGCGCCCGCGGGGTCAGGCACAGAGGCCCCGGGTGCCATGTAGCAATCGATTGTGTTGTGCTTTGCCACCGCTCCATGGGGTTTGTCTCTGGTCATGGTGTCGGCGGGGGCCACCAGGCAAACAAAGGGGGAGAGGATCTGGGCAAGGTTGAAGAGGTGGCCAACAAAGGCAATGGACGACCAGCCGCACACCCGAGGCAGAGGAGAGTTGATGCGGCAAGACCTCTCTGATATTGGACCCAGATGGAGGTCGTCTAATCCTAAGCCCCTCCGGGCACGCACCCGTCCGTCATCCCCCCTGTCTAGGAAGGACCAGACCAGCGTAGCCAGAAAGAAGGAAGAGTCAGACGCACCTCCCGGAAGGACCACTGTCACCACACACCACCTCACCAGAGCAGGTCACCCCTCTGGACACAGCAGGCCGCAGATCTTCAAATCACGCTGACGACGGTCCAGGCACAGTCAGGACTGAGGGCAAAGGAAGGTAGGGGAGAGGAGAGCAGGGCATACCCCCCGCAGCCCACCCCTGCGGCCTGTGCCGTCTGCCGCGTAAAAGCCGGCGGGTCACCCAGCATCCGTCATAGGACAACACAACCCCCCCCCCCCCCCCCCTGAAACCGCCGCCCCCGTCAAGTTCGCCAGGTGTTAAGGGGGCACCGCAGACGTCTCGTAGGAGGATGCAGACCGATGGGGCAGGATAAATGCATGATAATACAGACTGGCTCAGCGGAGCTCGCCTAAGTTGCAGCCGCCATGTTAGCACGCTAGGCCACGCCCCTAGGCCAATTGTTTTTGTATAAAAAATATACTGTTTTATTTCTAGAACCAAGCAAGCCTGGTACTGGTAAGCATATAAATACTTTGCAGTAGTAAATTACTTGTATGAGCACAGTTCAAAATTGCAGTATAACTTGTACTGGTTTTGGTTAGTTATAAGTAAGCAGTTTACAACACATTGCAAGTATTGTTCATTCAAATGAATGGGCTTTTTAATTAAAATGCAGTTAATTACTTTTCAGATTACTTTTACTAACACAGGGTTGGATCCTAGATTCAGCCCTGGAACATTTCCTGAAAACAGGTGAGTAAATGCGTTTTAGTTAGAGGTACGATTTTTAAAGAATATTATTGTATTGCAAAAGTTGACACTACGAAACTTTTTCACATAGAATCACCAATGTTATCCTATGGGAGGAAATTCACTTAGCAGGTAAGTTACTATCTGATAGAGACTACTAGCCGCAGATTCCTTCACGTAGAATTATCCCCAGGCGTGAAACTGGATCCGGAAAACTTTCTTGCCCAGCATCCCTGCGCACCAGGGGGACGGCATCACGCGATTCCGCCAGGCGTCGTCCGCATACGTGACTTCAGCGAGGTCACATAAGTCCCACCCCGGCGCGCCTACGTCAGTTTTTTTCCTTTTCCGCGTGCAATGCGGATCCGGTTTGTGCTCTGGGCCTGTTAGGCCTTTCACTTATGCTATTGCGTGTGTGGGAACAGTGTGCGAATGCCTTCGGGCTTTAAAACTTGTTTGTCGTGTGGCCGCCTCATGTCGGCGACGGATCCTCACCATCTGTATGTGGTGTTTGGGGGAGCACCACGATTCCACTGATTGTGAGGCATGCCAGCAGATGAAGCCGAAGTCCCGACGTGAGTGCTGGATGAAACTTCTTTCGGCTCGTGTGTCAAGGTCGGCGTCGTCCTCTCGCCCAGCCCCTCAGGAGGGTTCTCGGACCCGCGGCTTCCCTCGCCGACTTCGATCTTCTCCCAGGTCGCAAGTGCGCCGATCACCTCCTCCTTCCCCTCCTGGGACGTCAGTGAACCCCTTGCAGTGTGCGGGGCCCTCCGCGGCGTCGCTGGCGGCTCCGGCGCCAACTGGTCCGGATCCAGGCTTGGAGGATGTGGTGCCGTTGGTGTGTGGCCCTTCGGACCACAGCGCCTCTGCTTCGCCGCAAACTCCCGAGGGAGTCCCTGTGGTGTCGTGGGAGGTCGCCGGGGCTCGGGTCGCACCCCGAGCCCCTCTCGGTCCTCGGGACGGGCGGCGGCCTTGTCCGAGGTGACGGCGCCGGTGGCTGCTGGCCCTGGCGGCGCCGCAGGTGTCGGCAGAGGGCCCTTCTCGCCCGAGCCCCCCTCGATCCTCGAGACAGGCAGCGCCCTTGTCCGAGGCTGAGGTGACGCCACTACGGCGCTGGCAGCTGCTGGCTCTGGCGGCGTCACAGGGGTCGGCAGAGGGCCCGACTCGCCCTTTCACAATTCGCGGCTTATGGGGATCTCCTCGTCCCTCCGCGCAGGCGGCTGTCTCGTCGGTCAGATCGGCGCCACCCCGGCTCCGGTCTCCTGCGCCGTGTGCTGTGACGGAGGTCGCCCAGGTGTCTCTTCCAGCGCCTTCTCAGGCGCCGGTCGGCAACGTGTCCTGCCTCAGGATGTGGATTCTTCAGCGCCGGGCCGACGTCTGGTCGTTGACTCGTCTTCGGATGCCTCCTCTTCTCTAGAGGTTCGGCGGTTGCTGGTGTCATCCTCGCCGAAGACGGGCTGCCGTGTCGTGGCTTTTTCCCTACGTCGTCTAAAGGCGGCTCCTCGCCGTCTCCACGAGGCGGACTTCGCCGGAGGAGCCGCAAGTCCCCCACTCTTGGGTCACTCTTCCTTCATTCCGGCCTTGGCCCTTACTTCCTCCGTTTGGCTTGGGGGAGGGCCGCCTTAGCTTGCAGCCGTCACCTAACGAGGAGCTGCTTTCCCCTCCGCTGGGCCCTACGGAGGCGGATGCGGCTTTCTCCCGGGCTGTTTCCACAGCTCTGGGAATTTTGCGCATAGGTGATCCAGCTACCCATTTTTCCGCAGATCATCTTCTGGAGGTTCTCCATCAGGACTCTGATGGTAGGGAACTGTTGCTTCCCTTCGAGGGTTCACTCCACTCTTCTCTCTTGGGGACTTGGGGCCGTACCGCCACCATCCGGCACCGCGTGATCCGGTGTGCCTTTCTCTTGACCCTTCGACCAGAGGCCCCCTTTTGCAGTCTGCCTTTCCTGCTTGTTTGCCTCAACCAGTGCGGCTCTGCGGGCCCTTAACACACTGTGTTTTGGCTAGGCCCACTTCTTGCTTGTGGGACTCGGCGATGTCCCTTATGTCTGCCGCTTCTCAGGAGGGTGCCTGTGTGGATTTGAGACACCATGTCTTGGATGGTCGGGAGCTCGCGGCGTTTATCCTTCGCTCCGCTCTGGACATCTCGGAGGTGCTGGGCCATGCCATGGCTTCTTCGTTTGCTCTTCGTCGCCATGCCTGGCTTTGGGACAGTGTGCTCCCGGAGAATGTTCGAGAACGGCTGGTGGACCTTCCCTTCGATGGTGCTCTTTTGTTCCATGCCCCTGTGGACTCAGCCATCCAGAGGTTCTTGGCGGTGCTTCGTCCTCCTCTGCCTCCTCCCCCTCCTTCTTCTCCTCCTCAGTGACCTGCGTGTTGATCTGGTTCTTAGAGCTGTTCTTCCGTTGGGGCGGGTCGCCCTGGTTGTCTGGCTGAGGTTGTGGTTCTGTTGGCTGCTGGCCAGCCCTTTTTGACTGTGTTTTTCCTTTGGGTTTTTTTTACCCCATGCTGGGCCTGAGATTGGGCCTTCTGCGTTTCCACTCTGGCTGCTTAATAGGCCTCCTGCGGGTTTTTTTGCCGCAGGTCTGTTTTTTGTTGTCCTCTGCTGCGTAAGTTTCTTCCTAAGAGGTTCCCATGTCTTGGGATATGACATGCCTTATGTGGGGCAGGGTTGGCTGTTATATAGCCCTGGTATGTGCTTGGGAGTTGTGGTCCCCTGCGGGCTTCTGCTCTTCGTGGCGTTATGGTATGTTGCGGATGCAACCTTCTTCTTCGCCCTTTTGCTTGAGTGTTTCGTTCTGTGGTGTCCCTGGCGTCTGGCGGAGCTTACCAGTGCCACCCTCTTGTTCTTTCTGCACTGTTGTGCCTTCTTGGGGCTTTAGTGGGACTGTCATCCTGCCGTCTCCGCTGCTTCCAGTGGGCCTTGCACTCGGTTCTGGTCCCTGGCTTCTTATCCCTCTTGCGGGCGCAGTTTGTCCCTGGACGGTTCTTCCTGGGTGACCTTGAGTTCCCCTTTTCGGCTTCCGCCTGCTTCTTGCTGCCGGCGCCATCCTGTCTAGGAGAGCCTTTGCTCTGCCTCTTCTCCTTGGAATCTCTAGGTTGCTCTTCTCCTTCGGAGCTCCTTTCCTTGCCTTGGCCTTGGGCGGAGGTTTTGCTGCCTCACGTGGGCGTGGGGTGTTTGGCCTTTTGCGCCTTGCCTGGTTTCCTCTGCTGAGTGAGGACAGGCTATCTTCGTCTTCTCTTCTTTTCCTGAAATCTCCCTCCCCCCTCTCCCCTTGGGGTTGGTTGCCTCCTGCTGGCGGGGGTTTCCCTTAGCCTGGGAGACGGGGCTCCTCGTCCTGTTTTCGGACTCGGCCCCCATGTGGTCCACTGTTCTGCCCAAGTGGTGGGGTCCTCTCGCAGATCTTCCTTCCCCTTGGGTATGGCTAGGGTATCTATTCTACGTGAAGGAATCTGCAGCTAGTAGTCTCTATCAGATGTACGAGTTACTTACCTTCGGTAACGATGTATCTGGTAGAGACGATTCTAGCCGCAGATTCCTTCACGGCCCGCCCTTTCTCCCCGTTCTGCGAGTGCTGATGATTTGTCTTTTGCACTCGCTTCCCCGTGGGTGGTTGTGTCTTCTATGAGTACATTCTTTCCCTCTTTCTGTCAGGCTGTACCTTTTTCCTCCCCGTTGTCACATGGGAGGATAGGTTTGTTGGTACTTCTGGCTCTTTGCAAACCTTGAGGTTGGGGTCTTTTGGCGGTGCCTTTGCCCTTGTTCCTGATGGGGGTTGTCACACTCTGTGATGAGGATGTCTTGGAGTTTTGTCGTTCCCTGTGTGTCCCCTTCCTTGTCTTTGGTTGGAGTTGTAGTCCTGTTGCATGTTATCGTGACATTTTTTACATATGGCCCTTGTCTCCGGGGGGGGGGGGGGGGGGGGGGGGAGGGGGGGGGGGGACTTTCTCTGTACAGGCAGGGTTGCTGCTCTGTTCTTTATTCTTTCCCTGCCTTTGGGCACTGCTCTTTATGGTGTTGATCCTCACAATTCCTTTCTTTTTCTGCTCTTTCGCACACTGTTCCTATACTCTCACAGTTTTATCTGCTAACTCAGAAGAAAACTGACGTAGGCGCGCCGGGGTGGGTCTTATGTGACCTCGCTGACATCATGTACGCAGATGATGCCTGGGCGGAGTCACGTGATGCCGTCCTCCCTCCCCTCCAGCGCACAGGGATGCTGGGCAAGAAAGTTTTCCGGATCCAGTCTCACGCCTGGGGATAACTCTACGTGAAGGAATCTGCGGCTAGAATCGTCTCTACCAGATACATTGTTACCGAAGGTAAGTAACTCGTACATTTGCGTTACTTTTGTAATCCAGTGCTGGACTCCTAGATTCAGCGCTGGGACATCTACTTAAAACAGGTAAGTAATTACGTTTTTGTAGTTTGTACGATTTTTAAAGAATATTCTTGTATTTTCAAAAGTTAACGCTTAGAAACTTTTTCACAAAGAACCCCCAATGTTATCCTATGGAAGGAAATTCAATTCACAGTTAAGTTACTTTTTAGTTACTTTTCTTAGTGCTGGACACCTGGGTTCAGCACTGGGACCTTTTCTGCAAATAGTTGAGAAAATTTGGGTAGGTTATTTGTGAGCGATTTTTAAGGAATATTCTTAGTTTTCAAAAGTCGACACCTAGACAGAGTAGTACTAAGTACTAGGGCACTCTTTTTGCTGAAGGTTGTAACTCCCTTCCATCTGGGACAGTCCGTTACTCTGCCCACTTTCTATGCAACTCTGCACCTTTCCAAAGAAGAGGAGCGTTTTCATCCTCTGGACCCAAAAAGAGTGTTATTGTTCTACCTTTATCGCACTAAAGAGTTGCAGGTGGATGACCAACTCTTTATAGGTTAAGTGGGAGGAAAAAAGGGTTGTGCAAAGAAGAAGCCTCTGAAGGTCATAGGGCCCATTCCACCAGTGCGAACGCAGCCACCACAGCTCTCCATCGTGGGGGTCCCAATTGCTGATATCTGTCAAAACTGCCACGTGGGCATCTTTGCACACGTTTGCCAGACACTATTGCCTTGTGTAGGAGAGTAGGGTCTGCTTTCTATGTTCACCCCCACTTTTTGCTTTTGCTTTACTGGTTTTCAACTTAGATGTGGCTGTGGGCCTGCTAATCAGACCCACAGCCCTGCTGTTCTCTCTCTAAATTAATAAAATGTACTTTAGGTGAATAACCCAATTGGATAGGATCACCTTATTGGCCCCTGTACAGTGTACCTTAGGTACCCAGGGCATAGGTGTACCCTAGGCCTACCAGGGGCTGCAGCATGTATTATGCCACCCCTGGCCTGGCCTTCCATTATGACACAACTGGCTGATCACTCAGCTGGGGCAAGGTCGTGTAATCACCCCTTGCTTAGGTGTAGTATTCCTATATCTACCTTATATATAGACACATGTGTACCTATCAGTCACTCCTATGGCAGGCCTTAACAATCCTGGAGGCAGAGTGCTTGGTAACATGTGAGATGGTGCTCTAGCATGAGCTGAGCCTGTCTGCAGCTTTCGGAACCATGTCCTTATAGCTGTTCTATGATATAGCCTACCATATACTCTTAAAGTGCCTTATAATCTTAAACGGTTATGGCAACTATGGTTTGGCTTTATCAAAACATGTCGTGTAAGGTGTCTAACACTTTGGAATAATACCCCCATCCCATTTCTGGGGATGAGGATATTATCCCTCCCTTCTAGAGGGAGAAGACATGTTGTAACCTACTTACCCGGTTAAAGTTAACCAGAGCCCCAGCATCACAAAATGGATGCTGCTGCCACAGACACGAGTCTGACCTCCTGCTGCTGGGAGTGATCCCGGCAAGGGAGGCTTGGACAATAGGTTTCCTGCCTTGGGAGGTGCTAGCACCACCCCAGACAGGCCTTAGTGTATTGGGGCAGGGAGGGATGAATAGAATGAGACAGGCCTGGGGCACACAAGGTGTCCCGTGCCTAGTCCAGTTCAAACCGGTGCTGGGGCACTCCAGCCCCAGTCCTGGCGCGAAACTGAACAAAGGGAAGGGGGTGTAACCACCCCCCTCCCAGGTCCCACCCATAAGGCGTGACCTAGCAGGTATCCCAGCCCCCCAGATTAGTATAAGAGTGGGAGTTGGGCCTCAAGACTTTAGATTATCCTGAACCTGCAACTTGAACAGAAACTCTGGACCTTCGACATTCGACGAAAGAAGAAGACTGAAGAATCTCCCTTGTGGCCAAGGAGTGGCTACCCTGTGCAAACAGGCACCATCAAGAGACTACCCTTTGCTTTGCTCCAGTTCTACGAGGGACCGACTGCAGAGCCCGACCAGAGCCTTGACTTCCAGACTTCTCCGACCCTGATCCACATCCACAGCCGTGCTGAGATCCGTGGAGGCGACGAGAGACGTGGGACAGGCTACCTGGGAAAAGTGGCTAGTATCTTCAAGCGCAGCTTCTGAGGCACCCTCGAAGTTGTGCACCGGGGATTGAGAAGCCCCAACCCCAAGCACCATCTGCACCGAAGATCAGCCCCCCACACTCCACGAGTCCTGCGTGGGGCCCTTCTGCATTTTCCTGCTTGCCGCGTCTGTCCGGTTGCTTGCCCGCTGGCTAGTGGCCTTTGAGACGACGCACCCTGAAATCTTCAGCGCTGGTTTGGCTCCTCCAGACTGGTTCCCGCTTCTCTGCAAAGAAGAAGCACCCCAGACCTCCCTGGTCTGCACCAGAAGCAAGTCCTCCGTTCTTCGTGGGTTCCGCTTGCCAAGGCTTGGTGAGTCCTAGTCCAACTTCGACGCCGCCGACAGCAAGAGCCTTCGTGGGACAGCTCGCCTCCTGGTCCTGGTCGTCCTCGGCGTTCCCTGGTCCTCGTGGCTGCAGCGACAAGCTTCACCTTCACCTGCAATCTTCACGACATCGCCTGGTTCCTTCCTGGTTCCACGTGGTCACTGGCTAGTGACCTTGACTCTGTCCCCTCTGCTTGCAGGTATCCTTTCTTCCTGATCCCAGCCTTGGGATCCACCGGACACTCTTCACTGACTGCCTGTCAGCATCTTTCTTCAGGCATCCATAGGAGTCGACGACGAAACCCGACGCAACTTCACCCCTATGCACCCGCAGCCTGTGGGCTAGGTAACTTGGGTACTCCGGTGCTCATCAGGATAGTGACTATCCTAGTGTCTAGTTTTCCAGTCTCGACTTCCTAGCTACTCCGGAAGTGTCCTAAATCTATTTAATTCTAAACTGTACTATTTCTAGTGACTTTTACGCATTACGCGTGAGTGTTTCCACTCTGCACCTGAATCCCGTGGGCCTCCCACTTCCTAACCTTTGGTAGTATAGTGTAGCCCCAGCGATTCCCTAGGCCTATCCTATTTCCGTGACAGTGGTCCTTATACCACTTACTTAGTATATGGTTTGCGTGGCCCCTAGGGCCTAACTGTATTACTTACCTGTGTGACTTAATGTATGCATAAATAAGACTGTGTTGTACTTACCTCTAATCTCATAAAGAGTGCTGAGGGTTTGTCTAGAATAAATACGCTTTATTTTATATATATATCTGTTGTGGTGTCCTTTCATTTGGTATTCAAGGGATTATATATGGTATCACAGCTGGCTTCACATGCCATTCAGAGTTTAGCCTAAGACTGCTCTTGTCCATGCTACCACTAGGATAGCTGGTCTATAAGGTTGACTTTACAACCAATCACCATAAGGGTTGTTTGGACTGATACAAGGTGTACACTAGAATTAGTGACATCATACATCAGGCCAACTTCTCACACCTTGATTCTCAGGTTCGCAGAGAGGGCCTGTTTGACCGCTCTCTTCTGCCTGATTTTCTGGTCTAAATCTTTCCGCAGTCCCACTTCTGGGGGAGGTATTGCTCAAAGATAAGCAATCTGCGGCTAGATGTCTCTATCATATGGACAAGTTACTTACCTTTGGTAACGCCTTATCTGGTAGAGACCTGATATAGTTGCAGATTCCTTACCGACCCACCCATCCTCCCCGTCCTGCGGAATTATGGTTAGTGTTAAACTGTTCACCTTCAGGGCTCTAGCTGTCTTTTTTAACACACCATGGTCAGTCACTTCATGGCTCCTCTTCTGGCGTGGAAAGTCGTGAAAGGTTCAGATGGTTATATTGACGACACAGACGTGACGACAAACACGATGCCGATGACGTCCTGCGGAGTCGACCGATGCAGCCTACAGGCACGTTAGGGTGCTGCTAAGTAAAATCTTCTGGATTCAGTCTTACGCTTGGAAGTTCGAAGGTAAGGAATCTGCAGCTAGATCATGCCTTTACCAGATAAGGCATTACCAAAGGTAAGTAACTTGTCCATTTGATGATCAGTATCTGAAAGAAACACGTTAGTTAGATTCCTCACCTTAGAATATCCCCAGGCGTCAGACTGGATCCGGAAGATTTTTCGTCAGCAATACCCCTTGCGCGTCGCTAGGCGTCGTCTGCGGCTCCGCGTCCGTCGTCGGAGTACTTAGACGCCGCCCTCGCGCGCTGACGTCAGTTCTTCTTTTTTCCGCGCCAGTAACTTTTCTATCCTTTTTGATCTTGTCTTGACTTCGGTGCCGGTAGGATGCCTGGTTTTAAAGCCTGTGCTGACTGTAGCCGCTTGATGTCGGTTACGGACCATCACCGCCGGTGCCTTTACTGCTTGGGCCACGACGCGGAATCGTGTTCGGACTGCAAGGCCCGGACTTCGAAGGCTAGACGGGAGCGGTCCCGTAAGCTTCTCGAGATTCGGCACTCGGCTCCGCGCGCCTCTCGATCCCGGTCCAGGAGGAGGTCCAAGGATCGGTCGCGGAGCCGCAGCCGACGTCACCATCGGTCGTCTGGATCCAAGTCTTCGGGTAAGTCGAAGCATTCCAAGAAGTCCAAGAGGCGACACCGCTCCCCTCGAACGGTCGCGCGACTCGGCCGAGGGTCAGGGTGGTTCCACCCCCGCGGCTCCGGCGGGGGCGCAGGCGCCGCGCACGTCCCCATACCCTCCGGTCCCTGGGACTAACGCGACGCCGGCGGAAGTCAGTGCCTTCCTCTCGGCCATGAGGAACCTGGCTCCGCCGTCGGCGCCCGCTGGTGCGCCTTCGGGCCCCGCGGACCAGACTGGGCTGCCTTGCCTGCCGGTGGCTCCGGCCCCGGCGCCGTTGCCGGCTCCGGCCTCGACGCCGCAAGCGCCCGAGGGACCCGTTCTCGAGTCCCCGTCGACGCCGGTCGACCTCGTCACGCCTCCTCCGCCGGCGTCGACACCGGTACCACCCCTGACGCCGAGCCCCAGTTCAGTCCCACTCCGGGCCCGGCGCCGGTCCGGCGTCGATGGACGCCGAGATCGGCGCCGCTGGAGACACATTATGTCTACCACCCGGCTCCGTTACTTTCTCCTCTATACCAGGAGTCGGATGATGGGGACAGCTGGGAGGGATCCGAGGATCCTATGGCCGCTCAGGCTCAACTGTCCCAGGACTGGGCAGATGAACTGGGGGAGGCCAGTGGCCTGGATACCTCTCCAGACACTGGATTTGTCTCTCCTCCGACTGTGGCTTCGGAGGAGGGCGCTGCTTTCTCTGTGGTGCTGCGCAAGGCGGCCGCAGCCCTTGGGCTCGAGCTGCCTGCCGTGGCTGTGAGGACTAACGTCCTTACTGAGGTGCTTCAGTCTGCAGCAAGCTCCACTGAGCCTCTGCTGCAATTCAATGAGGCCCTCATTGACGTTCTGCAGGGCACCTGGTCCAAGCCCTCCACAGTTCCTCCTGTGGACAGGAACGTCGCCAGGCGCCACCGCCCTGCTCCGGGCGACCCCAGTTTTCTGTCCCAACACCCTACCCCTGAGAGCCTGGTTATCCAGGCCTCCACCTCCCAATCCTCTTTCCCGACCGCCCCGCCGGACCGGGATTCCAAGAGACTAGAACAGTTTGGCAAGAAGCTGTTCTCTTCCCTTAGTTTTGGCCTGCGGTCTTTGAACACCGCTTGTCTCTTGGACTGTTATTCCCACTCTCTGTGGGATGCGGTGGAGGACGCGCTGCCCCTGTGTCCGGAGGAGGTCCGGACACGACTTACCCAGGCTCTGGCCGATGGGATGGATGCCGCGCGACATGCTATACGTTGTGGGCTTGACACCACGGACTCGCTGGGTAGGGCCATTTCTACCACAGTGGCGCTTAGACGTCACGCCTGGCTGCGGTCCACGTCATTTTCGGGCGATGTCCAGAGCACTCTCATGGACATGCCGTTTGATGGCACTCGCCTGTTTGGCGAGAAAGCGGACAGTGCGCTGAACCGCTTTAAGGACTCCCGGGCTACGGCCAAGTCCTTGGGCCTCTCGGCCCCGCGGTCGCAATCTTCCGCCTTTCGCCCCTTTCGTGGCCAAGGAAGGGGTGCCTCCTCACGTGCGCCTAGCCACCATCCGCAGAACCACTCTGCGCGTGGTCGCGGACGTGGTTTCCACCGAGGTGGTTCTGGAGGACGACTAGGTCAGCCCACATCCACCCCGGCAGCATCCGCCTCAAAGCCTTCCTAGTCCGAGCTTTCAGGCCCATTCCACGCCAGTGGGCGGCAGAGTTCGCCATCACCTGCTCCACTGGCGGTCCATCACATCGGACAGGTGGGTGCTGCAAATCGTCCGAAGGGGCTACTCCCTCCCCTTCGAGACGACCCCTCCAGCCATGCCACCGCAGCACCACCATATCTCGGGGGATCATTTGAATCTTCTCCACAAGGAAGTTTCGGCCCTCTTGGCCAAGGGGGCCGTCGAGCGCATTCCGAGTCCGGAAGTAGGTTGTGGTTGTTATTCCCACTACTTTCTGGTTCCCAAGAAGGGCAAAGGGGGCCTACGCCCTATCTTGGACCTCCGGAACGTCAATGCCTTCCTCTGGAAGGAAAGGTTCAAGATGTTGACTTTGGCTCAGGTTCTAGCTGCCCTAGACCCCGGAGACTGGATGGTAGCGTTGGACTTGCAGGACGCATATTTCCACATCCCCGTCCTGCCGGCCCACCGGCGTTACCTGCGGTTCATGGTGGGCCAAGAGCACTTTCAGTATACCGTGCTCCCCTTCAGCCTCACCAGTGCCCCTCGGGTGTTCACGAAAGTGATGGCGGTGGTCGCAGCTCATCTGCGCAGATCAGGGGTTCCAGTCTTCCCCTATCTCGACGACTGGTTGTTGAAGGCGGGCTCGCCCCAGGCAGTAGTCTCCCACCTCCAGACTACGGCGGATCTCCTGCATTTGCTGGGGTTTTCCATCAACGTGCCGATGTCACACCTGAGTCCCTCTCAGAAGCTCCTTTTCATCGGAGCGGTTCTCGATTTGGCGCAGTTCCGGGTCTATCCACCGGAACAGCGGGTCCGGGATATACAGGCCCTGATTCCCATCTTTCGGCCTCTATCCTGGGTTTCGGTCAGGCTAGTGTTGCGGCTTCTGGGGCTGATGGCCTCCTGCATCCTACTAGTGCATCACGCCAGGCGGCGCATGCGGGCTCTGCAGTGGGACCTGAAGTTTCAGTGGGCCCAGCATCACGGCAACCTGTCCGACCATGTCTTGATCTCGGAAGGCACTGCACAGCAGTTGCAGTGGTGGCTCACGGACCGCGATTGGGTCATGGGCAGAAGCCTCTCCCTTCCCCAACCGGAGCATGTCGTAGTGACGGATGCGTCCCTCTGGGATGGGGTGGCCATATGGGAGAGGCGGAGATCAGAGGCCTCTGGTCTCCGGCGGAGTCTCGTCTCCACATCAACCTGTTGGAGTTGAGAGCGATCCGACTTGCACTGAAAGCCTTCCTTCCCTCTGTCCGGGGAAGTGTCGTGCAGGTGTTCACGGACAACACCACCGCCATGTGGTATTGCAACAAACAGGGCCGGGTGGGGTCGTGGACCCTTTGTCAGGAGGCCCTGCGCCTCTGGATGTGGCTGGAACACCAGGGCGTCACCCTAGTGGTTCAACATCTGGCGGGCTCTCTGAACGCCAGAGCAGACGAACTCAGCCGCCGGTGCATGATGGATCACGAATGGCGTCTGAGCTCCGAAGTGGCGCAAGGTCTCTTTCAGCAGTGGGGAGAGCCTTGGTTAGATCTATTCGCCACCGAAGAGAACGCGCAATGTCAGCAGTTCTGCGCGTTGGAATTTCCAAGGCGGCACTCGCTCGGCGACGCTTTTCGTCACGAGTGGAGTTGCGGTCTGTTGTACGCCTTTCCGCCTATACCACTTCTGCCCAGAGTGCTGAAGAAGATCAGGCACGACCGGGCCCAAGTCATCTTGGTGGCTCCGGATTGGGCACGAAGGTACTGGTATCCCGAGCTACTCAGTATGTTGACCGATCCTCCGATGCGTCTGCCCCTTCGGGAGGATCTTCTGTCGCAGCAGCAGGGGACGGTCCTCCACCCGAACCTGTCCAGCCTCCACCTCCATGCGTGGAGATTGAGCGGCGACAGTTGATGCCATTTGACTTGCCTCCTGAAGTCTGTGATATCATTATGGCAGCCAGGCGTCCCTCCACAAAGTCAGTATACGCCTGCCGGTGGAACAAATTTGTGGCATGGTGCACAGCAAAGGCTGTGGATCCCCTTTCCGCCCCTCTTTCTGAGGTTCTCCTCTTTCTTCTTTCTTTAGCCCGGCAGGGCTCTGCCCTGGGCACCCTGAAAGGTTATCTTGCTGCCATCTCTGCCTTCTTGCGGCTTCCTGATCAGCCTTCTCTTTTCAAGTCCCCTGTGGTTACACGCTTTCTAAAAGGCATTACTCACACGTTCCCTCCTGTCCCTTTTGTAATGCCTCAGTGGGACTTGAATCTTGTTCTCACTTTCCTAATGTGTGCTCCCTTTGAGCCTCTTCATAATTGTCCTCTTCATCTGCTGACGCTTGAGACTGCTTTTCTGGTAGCCATCACCTCGGCTAGACGGGTGAGTGAGCTCCAGGCTTTATCTTCAAAGCCTCCTTTTCTGTCTGTTCATCCGGACAAGGTTGTCCTTCGGCCTCGTCCCTCCATTCTTCCGAAAGTGGTGACTCCATTTCATCTTGGGCAGTCTGTCACCTTGCCCACCTTCTTTCCGCCTCCGCATCCTTCCAAAGAGGAAGAGAGGCTCCACCGTCTGGACCCAAAACTTGCGCTCTCCTTTTATTTGGACCGCACAAAGCAGTTCCGGGTGGACGACCAACTTTTCGTTGGATACGTGGGTGCTAAGAAGGGGAAAGCTGTGCACAAACGGACCATCTCTCGGTGGGTCGTTTTGTGCATCAAAATTTGTTACTCCTTGGCAAAAAAGGACCCTCCTGTTGGGCTGCGCGCCCATTCTACTCGGGCCACAGCGGCTACTACTGCTTTGGGACGGGGTGTCCCTTTGCAGGACATTTGTCAAGCGGCAACGTGGGCTTCGCTACACACGTTTGCCAGGCATTACTGCCTTGACAGCCACGTCCGGAGGGATGGCTTCTTTGGCCGTTCTGTCCTCCAGGACTTTCTGGTGTGATCTTGGTTCGCAGACCCACCACCGGGGATGGTATTGCTTGGGTATCTATTCTAAGGTGAGGAATCTAACTAACGTGTTTCTTTCAGATGAACAAGTTACTTACCTTCGGTAACGATGTATCTGTAAGAAACATTAGTTAGATTCCTCACCGACCCACCCATCCTCCCCGTTCTGCGAACTGACATCTAGGGTTAAGGTTATCCTTTTCAGGCCCCTAGATTTTATTTTTGGCACCAGTGTCGGTCTTTGCATGGCTCTGCGTTCCTGGCGCGGAAGGCTATGTACAAGAACTGACGTCAGCGCGCGAGGGCGGCGTCTAAGTACTCCGACGTCATTCCGGCGCACGACGCCGACGACGGACGCGGAGCCGCAGACGACGCCTAGCGACGCGCAAGGGGTATTGCTGACACAAAATCTTCCGGATCCAGTCTGACGCCTGGGGATATTCTAAGGTGAGGAATCTAACTTAACTAATGTTTCTTACAGATATCGTTATCGAAGGTAAGTAACTTGTTCTTTCAGATGAACAAGGTACTTACCTTCGGTAACGATGTATCTGTAAGAAACATTAGTTAGTTAGATTCCTCTCCGACCCACCCATCCTCCCCATTCTGCGAACTGACATCTAGGGTTAAGGTTATCCTTTTCAGGCCCCTAGATTTTATTTTTTGGCACCAGTGTCGGTCTTTGCATGGCTCTGCGTTCCTGGCGTGGAAAGCTATGTACAAGAACTGACGTCAGCGCGCGAGGGCGGCGTCTAAGTACTCCGACGTCATTCCGGCGCACGACGCCGACGACGGACGCGGAGCCGCAGACGACGCCTAGCGACGCGCAAGGGGTATTGCTGACAAAAAATCTTCCGGATCCAGTCTGACGCCTGGGGATATTCTAAGGTGAGGAATCTAACTAACTAATGTTTCTTACTGATACATCGTTACCGAAGGTAAGTAACTTGTTCTTTAGGTTAAACAGTAAGGTAATCCTCATTACACTGTAGGCAAGACTCTCATTTTCTCAATTTAAGCCTTGTGAAGTGGATTGCAGAAGAGCTGCCTAAAAGATTTCCACAATGTGCAGTGAGCATGATATTCAGAATTATATGCCTTAATGTACTCTTTTTGATATGTTTCTATTTTTTGTGTGCAGGCAGCTCCCACCTGGCGCTCCTTCCATTTCGCAGGGTTTGCCCGCCCGTTACAACACAGCTGCTGATGCTCTTGCTGCACTTGTGGATGCTGCTGCTTCTGCACCACAGATGGAAGTAGCAAAAGGTAAAGAAAGCAAGCATGAGGCCAGCAGAATGGAGGAGAGCATGGCTCGTCGGTCAGCAGTGGAGCAGCAGCAACACCACCAACAGCAGCAGCTGCAGCATCAACTGCACCAGCAGTTACAACAGCAACATTTGCAGCAGCAATTGCAGCAGCAGCAGATGGAGCAAAAATTGCTGGAGCCAGACAGAAGACTAGTACAGTGTCCATATACGTCGTCTGGTTTTTCCACTAGCAAGTCACAGACTCAACCGTCTGCTGCTATTTATTCTGAAGCAGGCAAGGACAAAGTGGCTCCTCCAAAGTCTAGGTACGAGGAGGAGTTAAGAACTCGAGGGAAGACCACAATCACTGCTGCAAACTTTATTGACGTGATAATCACTCGACAGATTGCCTCTGACAAGGATGCCAGGGAAAGAGGCTCTCAGAGTTCGGATTCCTCCAGCAGCTGTATGTACAACTTTATTTTATTCACAAAGGTTTCCTGACCAACATGTTTGAAATGCATACTTAATTGATGCTAAATGTTGCAAGAAAACCTCATCAGTCATTTGAGATTGCTTTTATGCTTAGTTTGGAGTGTTTTGTTGCAAATGGATCTCTGTCCTTCCTATCATTCTCTCATTCTCTGTTAACCAGTCTGCATTGTTTTTACATTTGTTTGCTATACTGCTTTGTTTCCTTTTCTTCATAATATCCCCTTTTCTGATGGAGATGTCTAATTGCAGAGCCCTCACCTTATGAATACCCCCAGTTGCCAGATTGGATTAGGAGAATTTTTAACAGTAATTCCTATTTGCGTCAGCTGGTGTCATGTGGTTCCCTGTCAGATCAGTCCCATCCCGGATGTGTCATTGGGCCACTATAACTGCACCACCTCTACCCACTGACGTCCGTTCCTTACTGTTTGTGGCATGTCTAGCTGTAAAATTGCATGCTTTGCATACTTCCACCATCTAGTGTTGGTATTGGATGTGAACAACTTGTTTTTCTTCTAAAGAAATATTTTCGAGTCGCCGGACATGGGGACTCCACCTATCAGTGCTAATGCAATTGGACTCCATTTTTAGATTGTTTTTTATCCACCATCATGTTCCGATGTGTTTGCGTGAGCTCCGGTTTGATGCCGTGTGGTGTTCTAGCTGGGCCTTCAGATCCGTTCCCTTCTGGTGCGTAAAACCAAACAGTCACGCTAGTGCAGTGGTTTCCAGCATCGTGTCCCGTTAGGTTACCTTCTGGTCGACTATGTTTTTGAATACTATCACTGTGGTTAGAGAATGTCGAGGTGGTGGAAAGCACTAAATTCCGATTCTACGCCACTTTCAAACGCCAAGAATCCGAGGTCAGATCTTCACAAAATGTGTAATCTGTGTTGGTCTCCCGAGCACCATTAAGACTCCTGTTAGGCGTGACACGCCTTTAGGAACAAGAAGATCCTTCAGAATCAAAGAGCATGCCGCATTGCCTCAGCTTCGACGGCACACAGAAGACAAGAGGACAACACTCCAGACCTCTTCAAAGAGAAGGAGGAGTCGGACGTTGAGCAGCCAGACACCCTAGCGGCCGAGGAGAAGGCAGCCTTTTCATCACAAAGTTTTGACGCCGAGGATGATAGGAAACCTTCTCTGGCCTGACGTTCACCTAATGTCCCAGTGAATACTGTAACTCCCTCTGCTCACCAGAAGGAGGCATAACCTTCTTGCTCCTATGCCATCTTTGAGGTCTCCAGTGCACCCCTTCCTCTTGGCAATGGTCGCCACCGTCATTCCAAGCTGGACTCACCCGAACGCTTCAGCGTCTGATCCGAATATGCAAGTTCAGCCACCCTCTGACTCAAAAAGGGTGGACACAGATGCCCTTGGAGCTGAAACACGATGCACCAAGTCAATCAGGGCCGAGAGACAGCGATACGAAACGTTTGAAGCAGTCACCCCAATCCAAAGCCGGTGAAACACTCGTAGCCGAGATCGACTTGCGCGTCGTCTGGTCGGTGCCCCTCTTCAGCTCCATCCAGGCCATCTGCAGATGCATCCTCAGTCTCTGCGGAGGATTCTGACTGAACAATCCTGGAGCAGCTCCAAGAACACTTGAACGGCAAGCAAAAAACAGATCCACATCCAGCCAGACACTGGTCTGATTCTGGTGAAGCCCCCTCAAGTAGTGAAGGATCCCCTTCCTCCTAAGAGGAAGTTGAATTTTCAGGAGGGCTTTAATCCTCCTGCGGCACCCACATCTAAAAAGAATAAGATCGATAGAGCCACCTCTGCGCTGCCCCCTGCCCGTCCCTCGCCTCCAGTCGCTCCCCTTTTCTTCTTCTTCCATTGCTTCTCCTTTCTGGTCTGTGGGTTCTCCACAACATTCACCACACAGCTCCTTAACACTCTGGGTGGAGGCAGTCCACGAACACCTTATGACCTCCATTATCCCCCGGAAGGTCCAGATCTCTGGGATGATTATGATACAGAGACTTCAGCGGACACAGACCCAGATCTGTACACTACAAAGCCCTAGTCTGCATATGGAGCGCGACCACGACCCCAAGTCGTGCTCCGACTGTCAGTCGATGGCGTCGTAGGCTTTGCGGGAGCAGCCCAGAAAGCTGCTTGAACGCCGACAGTAGGCTCCCTGCCTTTCAAAGTCCCGGTCGAGAGGGAAGACGATGGACTGGTCGCGGAGCCACCAACATTCTGTTTCCAAATCATCGAAGTTCTCACACTCTGGGTCGGGTAAGTCAAAGCATAAGAAGAAGTCGAAGAAGCATCGTCGCTCTTTCACTTCTCGTCGGTCGGCCGATCCGACGAGGCACTCGGGTGGTGCCACTCCCGTGGCTCCGTGTGTGGAGCCCGAAGGGTCTACTCCGAGCTTCCCTCCCTTTCCGGGACCCGGAGCAACCCCCGCCCTGCTTCGTACGTTCTACGAGGTGATGCATGCCATCTTTGGGCGAACTGACCCCGCCGGCATATTCGGCCCCGCGGACTCGGTTGAGGGGCCTAGGTCTTCGCTGCCGGCTGCTCCGGCCCCGGTGCTGCAGGCTCCCCTTGGATCCAGGCCTGGATCCGGATCGGTGCCGGTTGATCTCATTACACCTCCACTGGCACCGCTTCCTACGGCACCACTACCACATTCGGTGCAGGTTGGCTCCGTGGCCGGCATCGACCCCGGCCCTAATCCGGGTGGGGTTTTTGTGCCCCTGTTCACTCCTGAGGTCCCTTTCCAACAACAGTGGCACCTAGAGGATGATGAGGAGAACTGAAAGGGGTCAGGTGACCCTTTAACTGACCAGTTAGATACTAAGCAGGACTGGAGAGAGGAACTGAAGGATGCCAGTGGTCTTGACACTTCACCCGACCTTGGCATGTTGTCTCCTCCTACCGTACTACAGAGGAGGGGGCGTCATATGCAGTAGTGTTGCGTAGGGCGGCCGAGGCTCTCAACCTCGAGCTTCCTGCGGTGGCGGTCAGGAATAACCTGACTGAGGTGCTTCAACCGGCAGTGCGCTCTTCAGAGCCCCTGCTGCCGTTTAATGAGGCCCTCACCGATGTCCTTTTGGGCACGTGGTCCAGGCCCAACACAGTGGCTCCTGTGGACAGGATGATCGCCACCGCCCGGCTCCAGGCAACCCCACTTTACTCTTCCCAACACCCCACCCCGGAGAGGTTGGTGGTCGAAGCCTCCACCTCCAAAAGCGCCTTCCCTACCTCTCCACTGGAAAGGGAATCCAAGAAGCTGGGCCATCTTGGCAAGAAATGTTTCTCTTCCGCCAGCTTAGGACTGTGGTCTGTAGACACCGCATGTCTCTTGGGCCATTATTCACACTCAGTGTGGGATACAGTGGCGCAAGTGCTGCCTCAGTGTCTTTCGGAGGCCCGGGCAGTGCTCTCCCAGGCTTTTGCCGCTGGAAGAGATGCAACAAAGTTTACAATCCGTTGTGGGCTGGACACCCCCAACTCTCTGTGCAGGACCATTTCAACATCGGTAACGCTTCATCGCTACACCTAGATGAGGTCCTCTGGCTTTTCAAGAAATGTCCAGAACACCTTGATGGACATGCCCTTTGATGGCCGTCGCCTTTTTGGCGACAAAGCAGACAACGCCCTGGAGCGCTTCAAGGACTCACAGGCTACATCCATGTCCTTGGGCTTCTCCTCCCGTCCGGCGCAGTCTGCTTTCCCCCCCGTTTTGTGGCTACGGAAGGGGTGCTCTGCTATGTCCCACCCAGGGCCACAGGCCGCAGCGAGTTACCCAACCTTCGCACGGCCGGGGACGTGGAAACAACCGGCGAGGTTCTGGGGGCCAGAGGGTGGGCCAGTCCACCAACCCCACCTCTGCAGCAGCCTCCAAACCCTCCTAGTCCGTCATTTCAGGCCCATCAAACGCCAGTGGGCAGCAGGATTCGCCATCACCTCCCCCACTGGTACACCACCACTTCGGACAGGTGGGTTTTGCAGATAGTCCGAAGGGGCTACTCCCTCCCCTTCGAGACTACCCCCTCCCCTTCGAGACTACCCCCTCCCCTTCGAGACTACCCCTCCAGCCATGCCTCCGCGATACCACCACATGTCGGAGGATCATCTGGCTCTTCTCCAGCAGGAAGTTACGGCTCTCTCGACCAAGGGAGCCATCGAGCGCGTTCCTGTCCCAGAAGTAGTTTGTGGTTGTTACTCCCACTACTTTCTGGTTCCCAAGAAGGACAAGGACCCGCGTCCTATCTTGGACATCAATCGCTTCCTCCGGAAGGAGAAGTTCAAGATGTTGACGCTTGCTCAGGTCTTGTCTGCCCTCGACCCGCAAGACTGGATGGTAGCGTTGGACTTGCAGGAAGCTTATTTTCACAACCCCGCCCTGCCGGCCCACCTGCGTTACCTACGGTTCACGGTAGGCCACTAGCACTTTCAGTTTAGCGTCCTCTCATTTGGCCTTACCAGCGCCCCTTGGGTGTTCCCGAAAGTGATGGCGGTGGTTGCAGCTCAACTGCGCAGATCAGTGGTTTTATTCTTCCCCCTATCTCGACGACTGGCTGTTGAAAGCGGGCTCACCCCAAGCAGTCGTCTGTCACCTTAAGACTACAGCCGACCTCCTGCATTTGCTGGGGTTCTCAATCAATGTGCCGAAGTTGCACATTATTCCCTCTCAGAAGCTCCTCTTCAACAGAGCGGTTCTGGACACTACGCAGTTTTGGTTCTATCCTCCCTAACAGCGAGTCTGGGATGTTCAGGCTATGATTCCGATCTTTCAGCTTCTACCCGGGTTTTGGTCAGAATGACCCTGAGGCTGCTGGGCCGCCTGAATCCTGCTGGGCGATCATGCCAGGTGGCATATGCGGGCTCTGCAGTGGGACCTGAAGTTCCAGTGGGCGCAGCATCAGGGGAATCTGTCCGATTTGGTACAGATCTCGTTGGGCACTGCTCAACAACTGCAGTGGTGGCTCACGAACCAGGATTGGGTCCATGGCAGGTCCCTTTTCCTTCCCCAACCAGACCACACTGTGGTGACGGATGCCTCCCTTCTGGGATGGGGCGGCCACGTGGGAGAGGCGGAGGTCAGAGGCCTCTGGTCTCCGGCGGAGTCCGGGCTTCACCTCAACCTTCTGGAGCTCCGGGCGATTCGCCTTGCACTGAAGGCATTCCTTCCCTCTGTCCGGGTAAGAGTAGTGCAGGTGTTCACGGACAACACCACCGCCATTTGGTATTGCAACAAACAGGGCGGGGTGGGGTCGTGGTCCCTATGTCAGGAGGCCCTCCGCCTCTGGACATGGCTGGAACATCAGGGCATTTCCTTGGTGGTTCAACACCTGGCAGGTTCTCTGAATGCCAGGGCGAACAAACTCAGCCGCAGGTATATGATGGATCACGAATGGCGTCTTCACTCGGAGGTTGTGCAAGGTCTCAAAAGTGGGGGAGCTTTGGTTAGATCTATTCGCCACCAAAGAGAACGCGCAATGTCAGCAATTCTGCGCGTTGGAATTTCCTAGGCGGCACTCGCTCGGCGACGCTTTTCGTCACAAGTGGAGTTGCGGTCTGTTGTACGCCTTTCCACCTATACCACTTCTGCTCAGAGTGCTGAAGAAGATCAGGCGCGTCCGGCGCGTCCGGGCCCAAGTCATTCTTGTGGCTCCGTATTGGGCACGAAGAGTCTGTTATCCCGAGCTGCTCAACATGGCCATCGATCCTTCGATCAGACTGCCTCTTCGGGAGGATCTTCTGTCGCAGTAGCAGGGGATGGTTCTCCACCCGAACCTGTCCAGTCTCAACCTGTCCAGTCTCAACCTCCTTGCGTGGAGATTGAGCGGCGGCAGTTGACGTCTTTCAACCTGCCTCCTGAAGTCTGTGATGTAATCTTGACAGCCAGGCGTCCCTCCACTGAGACTGTATACGCCTGTAGGTAGACACAATTTGTGGCATGGGTCTTGTTGTGTATTAAGGCTTGTTACTCTGGCTAAAAAGGAGCCTTCTGTCGGGCTATGCGCTCACTCCATCAGGGCGACAGCAGCCACTACTGCCTTGGGAAGAGGAGTGCCTCTGAATGACATTGGTCAGGCAGCCACGTGGGCATCACTGCACACGTTCACCAAACACTACTGTCTGGACAGCCAAGTCTGGAGAGACGGCTTCTTTGGCCGTTGTGTTCTCCAGGACTTTCTGCTGTATTCTTGATTCGCAGACCCACCACCGGCTTTGGTATTGCTGGGGTATCTATTATAAGGTAAGGAATCTATAACTAACGTGTTTCTTTCAGATGCACTAATTACTTACCTTCGGTAATGATATATCTGTAAGAAACTTACGTTTGTTATAGATTCCTTACCGCCCCACCCATCCTCCTTGTTCCGTGAACTGATTTCTAGGGTTAATGACATCCTTTCAGGGCCCTAGTTTTGCTCACAAATGGTCAATGTCGTGCATGGCTCAGCATTTCTGGCGCGAAAAGTCGTGTACAGAACTGACGACCGCGCGTGAGGGCGGCGTCTAAGTAGCTGCGGCGACGTGATCCCGGCGACCACGACAACTGACGCGGAGTCGACAGACGCCACCTTCTGACGCGCAGAGGTACTGCTGACGGAAAAACTTTCCGGATCCAGTCTGACTCCTGGGGGTAATTCTAAGGTAAGGAATCAATAACTAACTAATGTTTCTTACAGATATATCACTACCGAAGGTAAGTAACTTGTGCATCTGATAGAGACTACTAGCCGCAGATTCCTTCACGTAGAATTATTCCCAGGCGTGAGACTGGATCCGGAATCTTTTTGCCACAACATCCCTGCGTGCCGGGGGCGGGGCGAAATCACGCGACTCCCAGGCGTCATCCGCGTACGTGACATCAGCGAGGTCACATAAACGCCCCGGCGCGTCCACGTCAGTTTTTTCCTTTAACGCGTGCAACGTGGATCTGAGCCTTGCTACGGGCCTGTTGGGCCCCTTTTTTCTTCCATTTTTTAGTGGAACAGTGGCGAATGCCTTCGGGCTTTAAGACTTGCATGTCTTGTGGGCATCTTATGTCGGCAACGGACCCTCACCTCATTTGTATGTGGTGTTTGGGGAGGATCACGGCAGCACAGACTGTACGGAGTGCCAACAGTTGAAGCCGAAGTCGCGGCGGGAGCGCTGGATGAAACTTCTCTCGGCGCGTCTCTCCAGGTCGACGTCCTCCCCTCGGTCTGCTTCGACGGACGGCTTCAGACTCGGCCGTGGTCTTCGTCCTCTCCTTTCTCCAATGTCATGTGAGCGTCGCTCCCCGGTGGGTAAGTGTCGCCATTTGTCCCTAGGGGCTGGTTTCCGGCCTCCCGGGGGCGTGGACTCTCCGCGGGTGATGCAGCCCCGCGTGTCATCCTATTCACCGTTTCCCGGTGTTAGGGTGTCGAGATTCCAAATGGACACATACGCGGCGGCTTTGCAGGCCTCGCTGGCGTCTCCTCCTCCTTCCCCTCCTGGTGCGTCGGCGGATCCCTCGCTCTGCGCAGGGCCCTTTGCGGCGCCGCCGGTGTCTCCGGCGCCGACTGGTTCGGATCCAGGCTTGGAGGATGTGGTACTGTTGGATTGCAGCTTCTCTGAGGCACCTCCCTCAGGCCACGGCGTCTCTGCCTCGCCGCAAACCCCGGCGGGGATCCTTGTGGCGTCGCGGGAGGTCGCCGGTGCTAGAGTCGCATCCCCGAGCCCCTCTCTGTCAATTGACAGGGTGGTCCTGTCTAAGGCCGAGGTGACGTTGCTACGGTGCCAGCAGCAGCTGGAACGTGCGGAGCCGCAGGGGTCGGTGGTCCCTCCTCGTCCCGCTCCGGGTCGATGCCGAGGGCAGACCCCTCATCCCTCTCCGGACTCCTCTCGTCCCTCCCCACAGGTGGCTGCCTCGCCAGAGGTTGAATCGTCCCTGGCGCCGCCGCATGGGTTGCCGAGCGATCTTCGCCTCATTCTGGGCCGTGGCTGTCGGAGGGCTTCGTGCCACTCCCCAGGCCAGTCTCGTTCCCCCGTGCAGGTGGCTGCCTCGGTGGGGGTCGGGTCGGCGTCACACCGGCGCCGCCCCGGGGCCGGTGCGGCTCCATCTCTACTCCGGTCTCCACTCCGGTCCCCAGTGCGGAGTGACTTGGAGGTCCCTTCTCCGGTGACGCCGACTGGTGCCGCCGTCCTACCTCAAGCAGCGGATTCTACGTCTCCGCGCAGGGGTCGTACCGCGGATTCGTCTTCGGACGCGCCTTCTTCTCCGGAGGCATGCATATTGGTGTCGTTCTCCCTGGAGACTGGGCGCCGTGTGGTGTCTTTTTCACCGGCATTGAAGGGCGGATCACCGCCCTTCCTGGGGCAGAGGTGTTCGTCAGAAGAGCGGCAGGTCCCTCATTCTTCAGCTCCTTCTAATTTCCAGGTCTATCCCTTGCCCGCCCCGCTTGGCCTCGGGGACGGCTGCCTTAGTTTGCAGCCATCGCCCACGGAGGAGCTGATTTCTCCACCGCGGGGCCCTACAGAGGCGGGTGCGGTCTTCGCTCATGCGGTGTCCACGGCTGTGGGCATCCTGTGCATGCGTGACCCGGTGGCTCCCATTCCGGCGGACCATCTGTTGGAGGTCCTCCTCCAGGGCTCTGGTGGGAGGGAAATCCTACTTCCCTTTGAAGGTTCACTCCTTTCTTCCCTGACGGGGGCTTGGAGGTGTCCTGCCTCAGGGGACTCGGTGCCTCAGCATCTTCTGCACCGGCACCTCCCGGCGCCGCGTAACCCGGTGTGTCTTTCCCTTCACCCCTCAGCCGCCAGCCTCCTTTTGCGGACTGCTTTTCTCTCCCTGCTGCCGCTGTTTGCTCCGCCGTCCCAAGAGGCCGCGGGCTGGACTCTTGGGGACGCAACATGTTTGCCTCAACCAGCGCTGCCCTGCGGGCCCTTAACACCTTGTGTATGCTGGCTAGGGGACTTACGGGATCATGCATTGAATGGCCGGGAGCTTGCGGCGTTTATTCTCCGTTCCGCTCTGGACATCTCGGAGGTGCTGGGCCGGGCCATGGCTTCCTCAGTCGCTCTCCGTCGCCATGCTTGGCTTCGGGACGGAGTATTCCCTGAGAATATTCGGGAGCGACTCATCGACCTTCCATTTGATGGCAGCCTGTTGTTCCATGCCCCGGCCGACACCGCCATCCAAAGGCTCTTGGCAGGGCTCCGTCCTCCTGCTCCGCCTTATCCCCCTCCTACTCCGTCCCCTCCTCAGTGACTTCTGAGTTGGGTTGATTCTGGGCCTTCTTAGGTCGGCTTTTCTGTGCAGTGTGTTTTCTCGCCGTTTGCGTCCTTCCTTGGGACTTTGGCATTGTTGGCTGCTGGAGTGCCCTTGTGTTGATTGTGTGTGGTTCTGCAGGAGTTGTTGCGCAGGCTTGGCCCTGAGATTTGGCCTTCTGCTTGGGCTGCTTGTCAAGCCTTCAGCGGGGGTGTTTTTTCCCTGTGCCTCTTTTGTTTTTTTCTCTGCTGCGGAAGTTCTTCCAAAGAGGGTTCCCATATCTTGGGATTTAACGTACCCCATGTGGGGTAGAGGTAGCTGTCATATGGCTTGCGCTCTGCTATAGGGTTCTGGTCTCCTTCGGGTGCCTGTTCTCCATGGCGTTTAGGTAGGTTGCTTTTGCTTCCTGAGGTCGTGTGCGCGGCCACTCGTAGTGGTGGCCCGGGCATCTCCTACTCTCCCTACTCCTGTCCTAAGGTCTGGGATGATCCTGTGTTCTCCCTTGCCAGGTGTCGCCTACTCGGCCTTCTTGGGGCCTCGGACTGTTCTTCTTGCTTCTGGCTTTGACTGCTGGCGCAGTTCTGGCTGACAGGCTGCTCTCCATCTGGAATGGGTTTGCCCTCTTTCCCCTGGTTTTCTTGAGCTCTCTAGGCTTCTTCTTTTTCTTCCGCTTTTCATGTCTTGGCATTCGGCGGAAGCTATTTTGCCTTGTGGGGGAGTGGGGTGCTTCGGCCTCTCCGTCCTTGCCCTTGGTTCCTCTGCTGTGAGTGTACGAGCCTCTTCAGCCTTCTTTCCCTCTTACACCCCCTTGGGGTCGGTGGGGTCCTGCTTGTGGGGGTTCCCTTGGCCTGGCAGGGGCGAGGTTCTACCTGGTACACAGATCTGGTCCCCTACGGGCCCTCTGTTCTGCATTGGCTGGTGGGGTCCTTTCGCAGACCCTCCTTCCCAGGGGGTATTGCTAGGTTATCTATTCTACGTGAAGGAATCTGCGGCTAGTAGAGTATCAGATGTACGTGTTACTTACCTTCGGTAACGATGTATCTGGTAGAGACGGTTCTAGCCGCAGATTCCTTCACGGCCCGCCCTTCCTCCCCTATTCTGCGAGGACCCTTGGGTTGGTCTTCGGTACTCGCCACCCGGTGGGGGGACTGTGTCTCCTGTGAGTGCCTTCCTTGTTCTTGTGGGTGACTCCGTCTGGGGGCGGTTCATTCCTCCTCTGGTCCTTGGGAGAATGGGGTTCCAGTGCTCCGGTGCCCTGCTGCTCTGGCTGCTCCAGGTTTTGGGGGGATTGATTTCTATCCTTCCCTTCCTTCCATTGCTTTCCTTTGACTAAGGGTCGTCTGGCCTTGTCTTGCCCTTGTGTGTGGTTGCCCTCTAGGTTGGGGTTGCTTTGAGATTTGTTGTCCCTGTCGGTCTTGGGACTGGTCCCATTACTTGCTCAGGGTGGGGCGGGAGCTTCCTACGTGTGCCATGACTTTTGCGCCTGTTGTTGCCTCCAGGGCACAGGGATGGGGGGTTGTTTCTGTGCTGGCAGGGTGACTGCGCAGGTTTCTGCTTGTTCTTCTTCATTCTTCTTTCCCTGCCCTTGGGTTCTTCGGTGTTGGCACTACCCTGGTGGTGGTGTTAGTCACCGTTTCTTTCCAATTTTTCTGCTCTTCGCACACTGTTCCCATGCTTCCACAATTTTTTATCTGGTGGTTCCGCGTTGTGGTGCGAAAAAGTTCTCCGAAGAAAACTGACGTGGGCGCGCCGGGGCAGGTCTTATGTGACCTCGCTGATGTCACGTACGCGGACAGCGCCTGGGCGGAGTCGCGTGATGTCACCCCGGCGCGCAGGGATGCTGTGGCAAAATGTTTCCGGATCCAGTCTCACGCCTGGGGATAATTCTACGTGAAGGAATCTGCGGCTAGAACCGTCTCTACCAGATACATCGTTACAGAAGTTAAGTAACTCGTACGTCAGCGCTAACATCTGCTACTTGTTGGATGCTGCTTACACGGCTGACCTGGGGGGGAAATAAAAGTATCCAATTACGCCACCGTGTGTTTCAAGCCAGAGGTCCAGTAAAACCTCTTGAACGTCTTTTGACTGCCTGCATCACTACGGCCCTCAGATCAACCAGATGTTAGAAAAAATAAATAAAGAATACCATGGGTGCCACAGCGATGGGTGCCCCGCAGACTTCCCACTCCTTGTGGCTATTATCGCCATTTGGTTGCATCTGGCGGCTGCCTACCTACAAAAGTGCCAACATGCTTCACTCTTCAGAGTACCAGTCATTAATGTTTTCATGGAAGGTCTTAAAGTGGTTATTCCACCCAGCACGCCTCTTGCAAACGGTGTGGAACCTTAACATCGTTGTTACTAGGCTTATGGGCCCTCCTTTCAAGCCACTTAATTCTTGCCCATTGCAATTTCTGTCACGGAAAGTAGCTTTCTCGTAGCTATCACTTCCCTTAAACGAGTCAGTGAGATACATGCTCTTACACTGGAAAAACCTTTCTCCCAGGTTCATCATAATAGGGCAGTTCTCAGAACCAGTCCCAAATTTCTCCCTAAGATGGTCTTCTGCTTCCACCTAAATCAGACAATTGAGTTGCCAGTCTTCTTTCCACACCCATAGTCTGTAACAGAACGTGCTTTACATACTTTGGATGTCAAAAGAGTGCTAATGTACTGCATTGACGGAACAAACGATTTTGTACGAAACAACAACTATTCGTGTCCTGCTCTAAGCCACATAAGGGACAATGCACTCTCTGAAAGAGAGACGTTAGTGATCGATTCCTTACCTTAGAAAATCGGCAGGCGTCAGACTGGATCCGCAAAGTTTTCGTCAGCAGCATCCTTGCGCGTCAGTCGGCGTCGTCGTGCGGCTCCACGTACGTCGCTGATATCTTAGTCGCTGAGATGATGTCGTCGGAGCTACTTAGACGCGCCCACGCGCGCTAACGTCAGTTGTTTCTTTTTCCGCGCCAGCAAGCGCAGATCCTAGAGCGAGTGGTACTCGTAGTTAATCTTTTAACTTGGTTTTTGAGACTTGTTTCTCTTGGTTTGTCGAGTACTCGAGTCTTGGTGCAGTAGGGATGCCCGGGTTTAAGTCCTGTAGGGGCTGCCGTCGGACTATGTCGTTGGCGGACCCGCATAACGTGTGTCTCTTCTGTTTGGGTCACGCTTATTGTCGGCCATGGTGCCGAAGGCTTTGCGGGAGCGTTCCCGAAAATTGTTGGAGGCCCGCAATCGGCTCCGCACTGCTCAAGGTCCCGCTCCCGTGGGAGGTAAAGGGACAGGTCGTGGGGCCAACACCATCATTCGTCGGAATTGGGGACAGTAAGTCAAGACGCCATAAGAAGTCGAAGAAGCAACGTTGCTATTCGTCTACCCTTCACCCTTCGCGGTGGACGGGGTGGGTGGTCACTCCCCCGCGGCTCCGGTGGAGCCTCCGTTGTTGCTTGCGGCCTACCCGCCTTTCCCAGGTCCGAAAGCGACTACGGAAGAAATACAGGTATTCCTGTTGGCCATGCGCCGTTTGTTTCCCACATCGGATCCCTCCGGAGCCCCTTCGGACCCCGTGGACCTGTGGTGTGGTTCTGCACCCGTGCCGCCATCTTTGGCCCCGGCTACGCTGGCAAGATACCCTGTCGCGCCGGGCCTGATGCTGCCTCCGGCGTCTGGGCCGATGCCGTTGCCAACGGGGCCGACTACTTTGACCCTGGATTGGTCTATTATCCTCAGATTCCAAATCCAGGTGGTGAGGTTATTCTCTTTCCCCAGGCCCCTTGTCCTTACCGGCCTCTTACACAGCCGGTGGACGAAGGGGACTACTGGGAGGGGTCCGATGACCCTCTTGCAGCTCAATGCGAGGATGAACCGAAGTGGGAAGGTGATATGTAATGTCCAGGCGATCTGGATTTCTCTCCGCACCCTGATGCACTGTCCCCTGCTTCCGTAGCTACGGAAGAGGTTGGGACTTTTTCTGTGGTGTTTCGCAGGGCAGCTGAGGCTCTTAACCTTGAGCTCCCAGCTGTACCTATGAGGACCAATCTCCTGACCGAGGTGCTGCAGCCAGCGACGACTTCTGCGGAGCCGCTTCTGCCCTTTAATGACAAGCTTACAGACATTCTGTTAAGCACCTGGACCAAGCCTAACAGAGGGGTTCCTGTGGATAAGAGTGTGGCGCAACGTCATCGCCCGGCCCTGGGCGACTCCAATTTTCTCACGCTACACCCAACGCCCGAGAGTCTGGTTGTCCAGGCCTCTGCCTCTCCGAGTGCGTTCCCTTCCGCACCTCCGGGCAAGGAATCTAAAAAACTGGAGCAGTTGGGAAAAAGATTTTCAACTCTGACGGTTCTGGGTTGCGGGTGGTGAATACTGCGTGTCTGTTGGACCATTAGTCCCACTCTGTGTGGGACGCAGTCACACAGGTGCTGCCCCAGTTTCCAGTGGAGGCTCGGGCGGTGCTCTCCCAAGCCATTACCGAAGGGAGAGATGCTGCGAAATTCACTATCTGTTGTAGTCTTGACACAGCCCACTCCCTCGGCAGGGCAATTTCCAGAACTGTGGCGCTACGCCGTTACGCCTGGCTCAGAACTACTGGCTTTTCAGGGGATGTCATGAACACTTTGTTGGACATGTCCTTTGAAGGCACACGCCTCTTTGGTGACAAGGCGGATAGCACTTTGGAGCGCTTTAAGGACACCTGGGCTACGGCCCAGTCCTTGGGTCTTGCCACCACGCGCGCTCCCTTGGGGTCTGCTTTTCGCACCTTTCGAGGTCAGGGTCGAGGCGCCCAAGCGCATTCCTTTCAGAGCCGCCGGCCTGCGCAGCTGGGGTTGGGGTGCCTGCCGAGGTGGGTCACAGGGCCAGCAGGCGGGTCAGTCCACCGCCGCCTCTGCCTCAAAACCTTCCTAATCCGGTGTTTCAGGCCCACCAGATGCCAGTGGGTGGCAGGATTCGCCATCACCTCCCACACTGGCGCACCATCACTTCGGACAGGTGGGTTCTGCAGATAGTCCGGGGCTACTCCCTCCCCTTCGAGACTACCCCTCCAGCCATGCCGCCTCAGTACCACCGCATGTCGGGGGATCACTTGGCACTTCTCCAGCAGAAAGTTGCAGCCCTCTTGGCCAAGGAGGCCATCGAGCGCGTTCAGACGTCAGAAGTAGATCGTGGTTGTTATTTCCACTACTTCTTGATTCCAAAGGTGGACAAGGGCCCGCGTCCTATCTTAGACCTCCGGAACATCAATCGCTTCCTCCGGAAGGAGAAGTTCAAGATGCTCACACTTGCTCAGGTCTTGTCTGCCCTAGACCCACAAGACTGGATGGTAGCGTTGGACTTGCAGGATGCTTATTTTCATATCCCCGTCCTGCCGGTCCACCGGCGTTACCTGCGGTTCACGGCAGGCCACAAGCACTTTCAGTTCACCGTGCTCCCTTTCGGCCTTACCAGCGCCGCTTGGGTGTTCACGAAAGTGATGGCGGTGGTTGCAGCTCATCTGCGCAGATCAAGGGTTTCAGTCTTCCCCTATCTCGACGACTGACTGTTGAAGGCGGGCTCGCCCCAGGCAGTTGTCTCCCACCTCCAGACTACGGCCGACCTCCTGCATTCACTGGGGTTTTCCATCAACGTGCCGAAGTCGCATTTGATTCACTCTCAGAAGCTCCTTTTCATCGGATCGGTTCTGGATACGGTGCAATTTCAGGTTTATCCTCCCGAACAGTGAGTCTGGGACATACGGGCTATGATTCCGATCTTTCAGCCCTTCTCCTTGGTTCTGGTCAGGAAGACCCTGAGACTGCTGGACCTCATGGCCTCCTGCATCCTGCTGATCAGTCATGCCAGGTGGCATATGCGGGCTCTGCAGTAGGACCTGAAGTTCCAATGGACGCAGCATCAGGGAAACCTGTCCGACTACGTCCAGATCTTGGAGGGCACTGCACTGGACTTGCAGTGGTCGCTCACGGACCAGCGTTGGGTCAGCGGTAGATCCCTCTCTCTTCCCCAACCGGAGCACACAGTAGTGATGTATGCGTCCCTCCTGGGATGGGGCAGCCACATGGGAGAGGCGGAGATCAGAGGCCTCTGGTATCTGGCGGTTTCCAAGCTTCATATCAACCTTTTGGAGCTCAGGGCGATCCTACTTGCACTGAAAGCATTCCTTCCCTCTATCAAGGGGAGAGTAGTGCAAGTGTTCCCGGACAATACCGCCATGTGGTACTGCAACAAGCAAGGCGGGGTGGGGTCGTGGACCCTATGTCAGGAGGCTCTGCGTCTCTGGACATGGGTGGAACGTCAAGGCATTTCCTTGGTGGTTCAACACTTGGCAGGTTCTCTGAACGCCAGGGCGAACGTTCTCAGCCGCAGGTGCATGTTGGATCACGAATGGCATCTTCTCTCGGACGTGGCGCAAGGTCTCTTTCAGCAGTGGGGAGAAACTTGGGTTCGAGGCATATGAGCTGCAGATCACACACTGAGGATAAGATCGCCATCTGGTGTTGGGCTCGGATGATTGCAGGTTGTTGTTGTCTTCGGAAGAAGCCTTTGGTCACGAGGTTGGTGACTCCTCCCCTGGACAACAGTGCGCATGGGCATCCACTCCATCGGCAGATTGTTTTTTTCCGCCATTGGGTTCGGATGAACTTTTTTCCGCTCCAGCAGAAAACTTCCAGCAATCGATTTAACTCTTTAATCTTCATTCCATCGACGTCGACATCAACTCGGACCGGTTCCGGAAGCGGCTGATGGACAGGACACCCTTCAAAAAATGCCCCCAGTGTGGAGCGAAGTTCCCCCACAGTGACCACCACGAGGTTTGCAACCTCTGCCTGTCGCCGGAACACAACGAGTCCACCTGTCCAGCTTGTTCCGCTTTCCATTCGAAGAAGACCCTCCGGGACCGAAGAGCTCGACGCCATATTATGGCCAAACCAGCTCCAGAACCGGAGGACATCTTTGCTCAAGATGTTCCCGAAGACGACACCGAAGATCTCGAGATCGTGTCCGAGGCCGACGATTCCGATGACCTCATCACTCCAGGGCAGCGTGTGAGTACCACCCCCCCTGCCCCTGCCCCATCCAAAAAAGCATTGGTCAAGACTCCGCCAGCTGGGCCCAGTCGCGACCGGAAATCCTCTTCAGAAGCCCCGCCCTCGGGCCCGGCTCCGAAGACATCTAAGCCTGTGGGTGGCTCGGGCTCGAGCAAACCTCACCTGATTGTGCCTTTAACACCCTCGGCACCCAAACACCCACTGTCGGCACCGAAACAGGCTCCAAGACCGAAATCTCCTTCGGCACAGAAACGTTCCTCGGCACCGAAGTCTCCACCGGCACCGAGACGTTCTTCAACATCGATGCCTGAAAGTCCATCGGCACCGAAACCTCAGTCGGCACCGAAACCTCAGTCGGCACCGAAAACTCAGTCGGCACCGAAAACTCAGTCGGCACCGAAAACTCAGTCGGCACCGAAAACTCAGTCGGCACCGAAAACTCAGTCGGCACCGAAAACTCAGTCGGCACCGAAAACTCAGTCGGCACCGAAAACTCAGTCGGCACCGAAAACTCAGTCGGCACCGAAAACTCAGTCGGCACCGAAAACTCAGTCGGCACCGAAAACTCAGTCGGCACCGAAAACTCAGTCGGCACCGAAAACTCAGTCGGCACCGAAAACTCAGTCGGCACCGAAAACTCAGTCGACGCCGAAAACTGCGTCCCCGCCGAAAAAAGCTCATAAAGACCCGAAGCGGACGTCACAGACACCACCTTCGGAGCCAGATGAACTTTTTCGACCAGATCCTACTCAGAAGCGGATCTACATCAATCCTAACACGGGACATGTGACTGCCATCCCATATAAAAAGCGGAAGCTGGACACTACACCTCCCCCAGCTCCCATACGGAAAAAGGACTGTGCTACTTCACCACTTCGTCCTTCCTCTCCTGTTTTACCTCCTAACCCGTCCCCCCCTCCTCCTCCTGATTCTCCTTTACCTTTACCATCTCCCTATCATTCACCTCCTCCACAGGATGATAATGATGACTTAGGGGGAGGGGCGGACCCTGATTTATTTAATGATCCTGTTGATCCAAACGACCCTTTTACGTTCCCAGACCCAGCACCCATGGATGACTGGTCTTATCCTATACCTGACATGCCTGACCCCACTACCTACCCCTCCAAGCCCTCCCCTCCTGATGACCACCTAGGGTTCGGCCAACTTATAAATAGGGCAGCAACATTCCACGGCGTTACAATGCACACAGACGCCCTTGAAGAGGACTTTCTCCTTGATACCTTTGAGCAGTCACAAAAGACTGTTCACATACTGCCCATGATCAAAGGGGTTATAAAGCATGCTACTGAAGTCTTTAAGGACCCTGTTCGAGCTAGGGTTCTCAACCCACGCATCGAAAAAAAGTACCGACCAGCCCCGCAAGACCCTGCATACATTAAGGCCCAGCTCCCTTTAGACTCCCTAGTCGTATCAAATGCCAGGAAGCGCGCTAACTCACAGACAACTGGAGAAACGCCTCCCCCAGACAAAGAGTCTAAGCTTTTAGAAGCCTCGGGCAAACGGGTCGCCGCGCAGGCGGGTAACCATTGGCGTATTGCGAATACCCAGGCCCTGTTAGCCAGGTATGATAGAGCGCATTATGACCAACTTGAGGACCTTATGCAACATCTGCCTGAACCTTTTAAGTCCCAGGCCTCTGACCTCATCCAAGAAGGCAAATTAATATCTAATGCCTCCATTAAATGCGCCTTAGATGCAGCAGACACTGCTTCTAGAGCGGTCAATACTAGCGTCTTACTCAGACGACATGCCTGGCTCCGTATTTCCGGTTTTAAACCGGAGGTTCAAACCGCAATTCTAGCTCAACCTTTCAACCAAGAGCAGCTATTTGGCCCTGCAGTGGATACTGCATTAGAAAAAATGAAAAAGGATAATGAAACTGCCAAGTCTATGGGAGCACTGCAGTCTCATCAAAACCGGGGTTCCTTTCGTCGCTCCTTTTATAGAGGAGGCTCCAAAAACACATCAACTGAGACCACGTCCACCTTTAAAAATTCTGGACAAACATCCCCTAACAGAGGTTATTTCCGGGGAGGTTATAGGGGAAACAATAACAAAGGTCGAGGGCGGGGCAACAACAACAACACCCGCACCTCACCAGCCACCAAACAGTGACTTGCCACCACTCCCCCCAGACCATTCCACTCCGGTCGGGGGGCGACTCCAACAATTCCTGCCTGTCTGGACTTCCATCACCACAGACAGGTGGGTAAGACAAATTATCCAGTCTGGCTACTGCCTCGAACTCATACAATCCCCCCCAAACATACCGCCCAAACAACGTCCAATGTCCTCGCATCATCTCTCTCTCCTCAAACAAGAAGTTCAATCCCTGTTACAAAAACATGCGATAGAACCAGTCCCCCTTCAACATCAGGGAAAAGGGGTATATTCTCTATACTTCCTCATTCCCAAAAAGGACAAAACACTAAGGCCCATACTGGATCTCAGACTACTAAACCAGTATATACATTCGGATCATTTTCACATGACCACTCTCCAACAAGTCCTCCCACTTTTACAACAGGGAGACTTCCTCGCCACATTGGACCTCAAGGACGCATACTTTCACATCCCTATGCATCCCGCTCACAGAAAATATCTACGATTTGTGGTAGATGGGCAACACTATCAATTTACAGTTCTCCCATTCGGAGTAACAACAGCACCCAGAGTGTTCACCAAGTGCCTAGCAGTCGTGGCAGCGCATCTCAGAAGACAACAGATCCATGTCTTCCCCTATCTGGACGATTGGCTCATAAAAGCCAATACATACCAAAAATGCGTTCTCCACACTCCTCGCACGATTCAAACTCTCCACGATTTGGGATTCACTATCAACTACCCCAAATCCCACCTACAACCTTCCCACTTACATCAGTATCTAGGAGCAACCATAGATACATCCAAAGCCATTGCCTATCCCAGCACAGCCAGGATAGCCAGTATACAAAATCTCATCTCTCAATTTCAAACTCATCCATCTCTTCCAGCAAGAGTGTTCATGCAGCTCCTAGGCATGATGGCGTCATGCATCTCCATAGTCCCACACGCACGACTTCAAATGCGTCCCTTACAGGAATGCTTAGCACAACAGTGGAACCAAGCTCACGGACAACTTACCGATCTGGTGTTGGTGGACAGTCGCTCACTTCGATCACTGAAATGGTGGAACACCATCAACCTGTCCAAAGGGAGACCGTTCTTAGAGCCTCTTCCACAAGTTGTGCTAACTACAGACGCATCTCTCACGGGGTGGGGAGCCCACCTCCTTCACCATACCACTCAGGGCAGATGGACCAGCCAACAAAAACTGCTCCACATCAACCACCTGGAACTCTTAGCAGTGTTCCTAGCACTAAAATCCTTTCAAATTCACCTAAAGAACAAAACTGTCCTCATACGCACAGACAACATGACGACAATGTATTATATACAGAAACAGGGAGGGACACACTCTCTCCAACTGTCCCAACTGGCACAGCAAATCTGGAGATGGGCAATTCCCCAGAACATCTACCTGTTAGCAGAACATCTCCCAGGGATCCACAATCAAGTGGCCGACCTCCTAAGTCGCCACACACAACAGATCCACGAATGGGAACTACACCCCAAGGTTCTACTCCCCTTCTTCCAAAAGTGGGGACAACCAGACATAGACCTGTTCGCCACTCCCGAAAACACAAAATGCCCAACCTTCGCCGCCAGGTTTCCACACCCACAGTCGAAGGGCAATGCCCTATGGATGAACTGGTCAGGCAGATTTGCGTACGCCTTTCCGCCTCTCCCACTAGTTCCATTTGTGGTACGCAAACTGAAACAACAGTCACTAACACTAATACTAGTGGCTCCCACTTGGGCACGTCAACCGTGGTTCACCACACTTCTGGAACTATCTTTAGTTCCACATCAAAAGCTACGCCTCTCCCCGGATCTATTAACCCAGAACCATGGAGAAATCAGACACCCAGATCCTCAAACACTGAACCTAGCGATCTGGCTCCTGAGATCCTAGAGTTCGGTTACCTCAATCTCCCTCCAGACTGTATGAATATCATAAAAGAAGCCAGACGCCCTACTACTAGAGCGTGTTATGCCGCTAAATGGAAACGATTTGCCATCTACTGCGCTAATAATGACATACATCCATTGGATGCTTCCATCCAAAACATCATTTGCTATCTACTACACTTGCAAAGATGCAATCTAGCGTATTCCTCTATACGTTTACACCTAGCAGCCTTGGCAGCCTACTTGCAAAACAGGCAACACCTGTCCCTTTTTAAGGTACCAGCCATCAAAGCGTTTATGGAAGGTCTCAAAAGAATTCTTCCCCCAAGATTGCCACCTGCACCAGTGTGGAATCTCAATGTGGTTCTAACAAGACTCATGGGTCCCCCATTTGAACCTATGCACAAATGTGAATTGCAATTCCTAACATGGAAGGTAGCCTTCCTTATCGCAATCACTTCCCTCCGCAGAGTAAGTGAAATACAAGCCCTTACACTCGAGGAACCTTTCTTACAACTACACCGTAACAAAGTGGTTCTTAGGACAAACCCTAAATTTCTTCCAAAAGTGATTTCCCCTTTCCACCTTAACCAATCAGTAGAACTACCGGTCTTCTTCCCAAATCCAGACTCGGTAGCTGAAAGGGCCCTACATACCTTAGATGTTAAAAGAGCCTTGCTTTATTACATCGACAGGACAAAACCTTTTCGAAAGACAAAACAACTCTTTGTTGCTTTCGCGCCACCACACAAAGGCAACCCGATCTCCAAATCAGGAATAGCCCGGTGGATAGTTAAATGCATCCAAATATGCTACCTCAAGGCTAAACGTACACTTACAGTTCCCCCTAGGGCGCACTCCACGCGTAAAATAGGGGCTTCTATGGCCTTCTTAGGCAATATTCCCTTAGAAGACATTTGCAAGGCAGCCACATGGTCTACCACGCATACCTTCACTAAACACTATTGTGTTGACGTGCAGGCCAAACAACAGGCCTCCGTGGGCCAGGCTGTCCTAAAAACTTTATTTCAAGCTGCTGCAACGGATACAGGCGACCACCGCTAAGGGGAGCACTGCTGTATAATCTATCCTCAGTGTGTGATCTGCAGCTCATATGCCTCGAACGGAATATGCTACTTACCAGTATGCATCTGTTCTTGGCATGTAGAGCTGCAGAGTCACACACGCCCGCCCGCCTCCCCGGGACCTGTATCTGTTCCAGCATCCGTCTTACTTAGACATTACACATGGACATCCTTTCTTTCTTTTCTATATACTCCATCTTTTCCCATCATGGCGAAAAACAATCTGCCGATGGAGTGGATGCCCATGCGCACTGTTGTCCAGGGGAGGAGTCACCAACCTCGTGACCAAAGGCTTCTTCCGAAGACAACAACAACCTGCAATCATCCGAGCCCAACACCAGATGGCGATCTTATCCTCAGTGTGTGACTCTGCAGCTCTACATGCCAAGAACAGATGCATACTGGTAAGTAGCATATTCCTTAGATCTATTCGCCAGAGAACCCGCAATGTCAGCAGTTTTGAGCGTTGGAGTTTCCAAGGCGGCACTCGCTCGGAGACGCTTTTCGTCGCGAGTGGAGTTGCGGTCTATTGTACTCCTTTCCGCCTATACCACTTCTAAGCAGAGTGCTGAAGAAGGTCAGACGCAACCGGGCCCAAGTCATTCTTGTGGCACCGGACTGGGCTCGAAGAGTTTGGTATCCCGAGCTACTCAGTATGAGCGTGGATCACCCAATCCGACTGCCTCTTCGGGAGGATCTCCTGTCGCAGCACCAGGGGACGGTCCTCCACCTGTACCTGTCCAGCCTCCACCTCCTTGCGTGGAGATTGAGCGGCGACAGTTGATTCCATTTGACTTGCCTCCTGAAATCTGTAATGTGATTCAGGCAGCCAGGCGTCCCTCGACCAAAACTGTATATGCCTGCCGGTGGAAAACATTTGTGGCATGGTGCACGGCGAAAGCTGTAGATCCCCTTTCTGCCCCTCTTTCTGAGGTCCTATTGTTCCTTCTCTCTTTGGCCCAGCTGGGCTCTGCTCTGGGCACTATCGAGGGCTACCTTTCTGCTCTTTCAGCCTTTCTCAGGCTGCCTGATCAGCCCTCTCTTTTCAAGTCCCCTGATGTCAATAGATTTCTCAAAGGCATTACTCACCTTTTCCCTCCTATTCCTTTTGTGATGCCTCAGTGGGACGTGAACCTGGTTCTCACATACTTAATGTGCGCTCCCTTTGAGCCTCTTCATAACTGTCCTTTGAGGTTACTAACTTTAAAAACGGCCTTCCTGGTGGCCATCACCTCCGCTAGGCGTGTGAGTGAGCTTCAGGCTCTTTCATGTAAACCTCCTTTCCTGGCGATTCATCCGGACAAGGTTGTCCTTCGACCACGTCCCTCCTTTCTACGGAAAGTAGTCACTGCCTTTCATCTCGGGCAAATTGTTACTTTGCCCACTTTCTTTCCGCCTCCGCATCCTTCAAGAGAGGAAGAGAGGCTCCACCGTCTAGACCCAAAACGTGCGCTTTCATTCTACCTCACCCGCACACAGCAGTTCCGGGTGGATGACCAGCTGTTTGTTGGCTACGTGGGTGCCAAGAAAAGTCGGGCTGTGCACAAGCGCACTATCTCCCTTTCTGAGCGCTGTTACTGCTGTCACCTGGGGATTAGATAGGCTTACCTGCATTTAAATTGTGCCCCCACAAGCCGCGTTTGCGAGACTGAGTTAGTGGGGTCCCTGGTCCTGGTGATTCGTCCGCCATCTTGGGTAGGTAGTGACGCTCTGGGAGATTCTCAGGCGCCATATTGGTTGGGGTTAGAGGCTCGAGCAGCCGGAAGCCCGCTCGGCGTAATACTATAACTAGGATGTGTAAGCAGACGCGCAGCGGATGCGTGCAGCGGAGGCGCCGTAGATGCGCCGGAGGTGCGCCAGAGGTAAGCCCGTTTGCGCCCGTTCGCGTCCCGGGCGCCTCTGGCGCTACTGCCCCTCCATACCCTGCTTCCACTGAGGACTTAGAGCCCGAGCCCATCATCACCCCGCATAAGACATTGTCTTGCGGCTTGTTGAACGCACGCTCCTTGATAAAGCACCACGCTGAGACTGCTTTATTAATTGAATCGTCACAGCTAGATATACTGTTCGTGACTGAAACGTGGGCCACGAAGGACTGTGGCATGGAATTGGGCTGGGCTTGCCCGCCAGGCTACTTGATAAGACACACCCCCCGCACCTCAGGCAGGGGTGGTGGGGTAGGCTATATCTTCAGAGATTCTATCTCCTTGACCGAATTGGTGACTACCAAGATAGCAGGGTTTGAGCTTATGGGCTTTTCCATCGTGGCTCAAGGAGGTACTTTAGTAGCAGGTCTTTTATGCTATAGACCGCCCTCTCTGCCCACGACAGCCCTTCAATCTCTGATTGATCTGATCTACGACCTTTCGAACTCGCATACCAATTTTCTAGTACTGGGTGATTTTAACCTCTGGCCTTCTGGCCCCCATGACTTGGCCTTCCGAGAACTGTGTCAAGCCTGTAGCAATATCCAACTTGCTCAACTGGTACAGGTACCCACCCATGATAGGGGACATATACTAGACTTGGTATTTGCAGATAAAAACTTGGTTGTGGTAGATAAGGTCGAGGCCCAGGGTTGGACCGATCATTCCTTGATTGTTTTGTCCCTTCTTAGGCCTGCCCCATGGAGACCCAATAAACCGACCAGTAGGAAGTTGAATCGGCAATGGAGTCGTCTCCTTAGGGAACCGATTCGACCCACACTCCTACCGGGAACCTTTCAGGTGGAGGAGAATGTGGATAAGAGCTATGCTTCTCTCTGCCGGCATATTGTATCATCTCTTGATGACCTGGCCCCCTTACGTAAGGTAAGAGACAGGCCCAGGGGCCTAAATGCCTGGTTCAGCGAAGAATTGGGTCACTCCAAACTTCGCTGTAAACAGGCGGAGCGTACATGGAGGAGAGGATACAGGGAGCAGGATAAGGCGGCTTATAAAGCAGCCTTGCACGAATACAAGGCCCAGTTAAGAACCGCAAAAGCCAAGTTTTTGGAAGACACTTTGGCGAAGGCCTCTAACAAATCTCAGACCCTGTTTAGATTGGTCAAGACTCTGTCTGACCCGCCTTGCATGGCGTCTACTATCCCGGCCTCGCAGGCACTGTGCGACTCGCTGGCCCTTGCATTTGAGGAGAAAATCAGGACTATTCTGACTGGACTCAAAAATTCTGAACAATCTGCAACACCCGCAGTCTCTCCTTTGGACCCGTCTAACAACCTGGACTCCAATTGGGCACCTAACAAGGAAGGTATGCCTCAGTTGTCCAGCTTTCCCGTTCCCTCGTTAGAGGAATTTGGTATCCTGGCAAGCAGTGTATCGTCAGGATCACCGCTGGATCCAATGCCTCATAAGATCTGGAAGGCTTTTCAAGAGGAGCTTTTCCCGCCGTTGCACTCCATCTGCTGTCAATCATTGACCACAGCATCAGTCCCAGACAGCTGGAAGTTGGCTATTGTAACACCTCTGTTGAAAAAGGCTTCTCTGGACCCTCTCTGCGCGGCTAATTACAGGCCAATTTCGCTATTACCATTTGCGATAAAAATCCTCGAGAGATGGGTCACAAGAGCCTTATCCAACTTCCTAGAAACAAATCTGTGTCTGGATGCTGCACAATTTGGCTTCAGGCCAGCGCACGGAACCGAGACGGCCTTGGTCACCGTGTTGGACGATCTGCGAACGCGAGTCGACAAGGGCAAGTCTGCATTCTTGGTGCTACTTGACATGTCGGCCGCGTTCGACACGGTGGACCATGAAGTACTACTTGGCCGTCTTCGGAGTGCGGGAGTGTGCGGTCTGGCCCTAGACTGGCTCACGTCCTATTTGGACAACCGACAACAAGCCGTGGCACTACCACCTTTTCGATCAGCCACTAGGCGGGTGAAACAGGGAGTCCCTCAAGGATCGGCATTTAGCCCGATCCTATTTAATATATATCTCCGTCCCTTGATAGCACTGATAAAGTCATTCGGCATATCTGTTGTCAACTATGCCGATGACACTCAGTTGATCTTTTCATTTGAGGGTTCTGAGTCCATTTCAAGGGATGCCTTTCACCATTGTATGGCAGCCACAGCAGCATGGCTGCGAGCCAATGCGTTGCAATTCAATGGGTCAAAAACGGAGGTACTCTACTGCTCCTTGGACCGAACTCCCCGTACACTACCGGCCGATTTTTGGCCAGTGTCCATCCCGGGCTCGGTGGAGGCGGCAGATTCAGCTCGCAACCTGGGAGTTCTATTCGAACCCAATTTGCAGCTCGATGCCTCCGTAAACAAAACGGCAGCAACATGTATGGGTTTGCTCCGTGCTCTACGGAAAATCTTGCCACTTCTCCCACGGGGCTCCAGAGCTGAGGTAGTGCGTAGTTCCATTCTTAGCAGGATTGACTACTGCAACGCACTACTCCTGGGTGCCCCGAAGACTCTGGTCCTAAAGCTACAAAGGATACAGAATATGGCCGCTAAACTGGCCTTGTCTCGACCACGGTCCGCCTCTTCATCGGCAGCTCTAGCCGATTTACACTGGCTCCCAGTCCAGCAGAGAATTGCGTTTAAGGCTTTCTGCCTTGTTTTTAGGGCCCTGCATGGACTGGGACCAATACCTCTTCAGACTCTCTTCCTCTGGTATCAGGCAGCCAGACCTTTAAGATCATCTTCGGCGTTCTTGGTAAAAGTCCCTAAAATTAATAGAACGAGAATGGGTGGTCGCGCTTTTAGTTTTGCGGCTGCCACGCTGTGGAACACTCTCCCCTTAGCATTAAGGAGCTGCCCTGATCTGCTCACTTTTAAAAAGAGCCTTAAAACTTACTTGTTCCCCAGAGTAATGTAGCTGTTTAATAGATGCACGGTTAGGTCTCAGCGCCAGGATACCCTTTGGGTGACAGCTGCGCTCAATAAGCAATAAATACAATACAATACAATCTCCCGATGGGTTGTCTTGTGCATTAAAGCCTGTTACCCTCTGGCTAAAAAGGAACCTCCGGTTGAGCTGCGCGCCCATTCTACCAGGGCGACAGCAGCTACTACAGCATTAGGTTGCTGTGTTCCAGTGCAAGATATCTGTCAGGCAGCTACGTGGGCCTCGCTGCATACTTTCACTAAGCATTATTGCCTTGACAGTCAAGTCCGGAGAGACGGCTTCTTTGGCCGGTCGGTTCTCTGTGACTTTCTGGTGTGATTTCATTTCGCAGACCCTCCTCTGGGGTTGGTATTGCTTGGGTATGTATTCTAAGGTAAGGAATCTATCACTAACGTGTCTCTTTCAGATGCACAAGTTACTTACTTGGATAACGATATATCTGTAAGAGACATTAGTTAGTGATAGATTCCTTGCCGCCCCTCCCATTTTCCCGTTCTGCGAACTGTTCTCTAGGGTTCAGGTCATCCCTTTCAGGACCCTAGTTCTATTGCACCAGTAGTCGGTCTTTGGCATGGCTCTGCATTCCTGGCGCGGCATAGTCGTGTACATAACTGACGTCAGCAAGTGTGGGCGCGTCGAAGTAGCTCCGACGATGTCATCTCGGCGACTACGACGCCAGTGACGTACGCGGAGCCGCACGACAACGCCTACCGACGCGCAAGGGTACTGCTGACGAAAACGTTCCAGATCCAGTCTGGTGCCTGGGGATATTCTAAGGTAAGGAATCTATCACTAACTAATGTCTCTTACAGATATATTGTTACACAAGTAAGTAACTTGTGCTTCAAGGCAAGAGTTGCACGTTTGCTTGTTAAATGTATTCTGACTTGTTAACGCTAAAGCTAAAAGGTCTCTGTCCGCCCCTCCCAGATCCCATTCTACCTACGGGGAATAGTAGCTTGTATGGCTTTCTTGAATAACGTACCACTATCTGACCTCTGTAAAGCAGCAACCTGGTTCCCTCCTCACACCTTTACTAAGCACTACTGTGTGAATGTCCTGTCCAGACAACAAGCTAGAGTTATCCAGGCTGGTCCTATATACATCATTCCAGTCTTCTGCGTCATCCTCCAGCTGAGCTACAGCTTTGGGAGGACTGTTTTACAGTTTATGCACAGTATATGGATCTACAGTTACACATGCCGCGAATGGAAAATGTTACTTATGCTATAAGCATCTGTTCATGACATGTAGTGTTGTAGATTCATATGCACCCACCCTCGACGACTGTGGTTGTTGCAGACGCTCTTTCTTCCTTTTTTCCCATACTGATACTTTCTACATTGCATGGTCATCATATACTGCATCTTTATTCTCCATCTCCAGTCACACCCTTTGGCAGGAAAAAACACCATGCGCAGTACCACTAATGGGTGGAGTCATCAGCCCCCGTGACTCTGACTCCTTTAGAAGAAAATCAAGTTGAACATGTCCAAGCTCAACACTAGAGGTGGTAGTATGCACAGCATGTTATTTTACAGCACTACAGCCACAAACAGATGCTTACAGGTTAGTAACCTTTTCCTTCTTCTTACGATGCAGATCCGAAGCCCCATTGAATCCTGCCAGCTGTACAGAATTTCTATCCCTGAAAAGTTTCCTGTGTGCTAGGGACATGTCCGCTCTGAAAACCAAAAGGTTCTAAGTGTGCAGAAAGTGTAACTTTCAAATGTCTGATAGACAACACGGATGTCTGCCTCTGGTGTCTAGCTTCCAAACATGACTTTGCATCTTATTCTGCTGCACAAAAAAAATTTGAAAGGTCATCTGAAAACACAAAGCCAAACTTGCAGTTGAGGAACTCTGTTAAAGTCGTGGGCATGGACATGCTTCAAAGGCAGATTTCGGGATCAGTCATCGCCAGTCACGAAGCCCACATAAATTAAAGAAATCCCTCCTCTCGAAGTTGCAATAGGCCCCACATACCTCTAGACCACAAACTCTCTCTCCGTTTTCAGAGTTGATTGTGACATTGCGTGCAATGCACCCTGACTTTCTCGGGCCATCGACAAAGCCCCAAAAGTTCAATGAGTTGAAAACAGCCTCAGAAAATATCTTTGATATTCCTCTAAATTCCTCTGTTGTGCCTTCAGGCCCTATGGATCCAAGGTGGCCTCCTGTTGGGTTACCGCTGGCAGATCCATCCCAGACGCCAACTGTGCTGCTTGACCCGAAGCTGGCCCCATTTTTGTGCTCGGCTCAACTGAATCCAGCTCAGGGGCAACGTTCGATGTGCCCTTCGGCACCGCAGTTGATGGAACCAACCTGAGAGTCTATGCCAGCGCAGTTTCCAGTAGTTTTATTGGACTCAAAAGCTCTGCCACATCTCTCCCTGAGGTCACAAACAATCCACTATTATAGACATTCAGACCCAAAACACCATTATTATGACAATAATCCTGAAGATGGTAATAAAAACTTGTTTTTGGATTTACAGGATGCCATTGGTTTAGGTTCTCAACCAGACATTGGTCTTTATTCTGCTATTCCTGCCACTGCCACAGAAGAATCTGCCTCCTTCACCACCGTGATTCGGAGGGCAGTAGGAGTCTTGGACCTCTCCCTCCTGATCACAGAGGTAACAAGCATGGTCATAACCAATAGGTCTCGCCTTTGGGACCTTATAAGTGTTTAGCCATGCAACAGTTGCATAACTAAATACTTAAAAGGTCCCATAAGCGAGACCTATTGGCTATGCCAAGCGGCAGAGAAAGTGAAAGTAATCACGGTCAAGCGCGCGTGCGCCACATGCACTGTAGCTCTAAGCTGGCCTGGTAGCACTTTTTGGAGCCCTCTCAAAAAGTCTCGCCAGACCAGCGCATGCGCTGGGTCAGGCGAGACCTAAAAATGAATGTCCTCCATGAGGTCCTTCATCCAGGTCTAATAAATCAGGAACCTCTTCTCCCTTTTAACGAGGCCCTGTCAGATGTATAGATTGGCACCTGTGCAAAGCCAGGGTCTTGCCCCAGTCAACAGACACAAGGTGGCATAGACCTGACCCCAGGGGATCCAGACTTTCTTATCCAACACCCCACCCCATAAAGTCTGGTGGTGCAGGCGTCTACCAGTAGACTTCGCATTCCTCACCACTCCCCTAGATAACACTTGTTGCCTCCTGGTGATGTGTGTACATGGGTTGTGGTACAGAGAGGCAGGCATCTTGACAGCTGTCCCTGATGACCTCCAGTCAATCTTAAAATGCCTCATTACAGACAGTCAGGACACAGCAAAGTACTCTGTACATCCGGATCTGTACTGTACCGACTGTCTGTGTAGGGCAGTCAGTACCTATGTGCTTCTGTGCCATACCTGTATTCAGTACAGTGGCTTCTCAAATCATGTCTAGCAGTCTTCAATGGACATTCCCTGTAACGGCTCTTGGCTGTTTTGAGCGAAGGCAGACATGGCCTAGGGTAGATTTAAAGAGAGCAAGGCAAAGCAAAGCAACTTCGCCCCTTTCAGGACTTTGGTAGGGGATACCAGCAGAGGCAACGAGGTAGCGGCAGAGGATAAGGCTGGAAATCAAGTTCCCAACATCCAGGTTCCCAGGGGCAATGATCTACCTAGACCCCAGCCTTCCCTCCCACAGCAGCCACAAAAATGCTTTGAGTCACTCTTGTAATTGCACGATTGCCTGGCGGGAGACTTCAACACCTTACCTTCCTGGATGGCATCACATCTGATTAATGGGTGCTCCAGATTGTGGGACACAGTTACTCCCTACTCTTCATCGTATATCCCGCTTACATGCCACCACACAACAATGCGTCCCGGAGGACCACTTATTCATACTCTAAGGAGATATTTGAGCTCTCTTGGCCAAAGGAGCTATAAAGAGGGTACTGGCATCAGAGATCAGGATCAGGATTGGCTGTTGCTCCTGTAATGTCTAGGCCTCGGTCCTACCCTTGATCTGCACCCCTTGAACTTATTTCTCATTAAGGACATGTTTAAAATGCTCACCTGGCATAATTTCTCGCCTTCCTGGATGTAGGACACCTATTTCACACCTCCATCCTGTAATTCCAGCGACGTTACCTGCAGTTAAGGGTAGGCCAGGATTCCATTCAATTTTTTGTGCTCCCTTTTGCCTTACCAGTACACCTCGGGTGTTCACAAAAGTGATGGTGGTGGTTGCAGGCCATCTGCGGATGTTGAGAATTCCAGTCTTACCATTTTGAAGGCGGGCTCAGTTCAACCAGTTAAACCACCTCCAACCAGCGTTCGATGTGTTCACATTATTGGGCTTTTCCATCAATGTGTTGAAGTCACACCTGACTCCTTCACAACACCGCCTTTTCTTCATAGCTGTCCTGGATTCTGTGCTCCTCCAGCCTTTTCCCTGCCTCAAAGGGTCTGGAACATGTGGGCTATGATACTGATGTTTCAATCCTTGACCTGGGTGTCACTGAAAGCCACTAGAAGACTTCTTGACCTACTTCATCCTTCTTTTGGACTACACCAGGTGGCAAATGAAGGCTCTACATAGGGATCTGAAGTGACAGTGGTCTCAGTTCCAGGGGAACTTATAAGATTCCAGCTAGGTGTCGGAGGAGGCTTCAAATGACACACAGTGGTAGCTGTTCAACTACAATTGTAACAGTGGCTTACCCCATCCAAACCCAACAGCTGTGATGGATGCCTCACATCTGGGTTTGGGAGCTCACCTGAGAGAGTTGGAGATCTGGGAACTCTGGTCTCTGGTAGAGACTCGCATCCACATCAACTTGCTGAAGCTGGAAGCCATTAACTTGCTATTGAAGGCATTGTTTTCCTCCATCAGGTGGAACAGGCACATGTTCTTATGGGCAACAAGACCACCATGTGGTATTGCAACAAACAGGGTGGCTTGGGGCAGTTGGCCTTATGCATAGAAGCTCTACATCTCTGGAGGACATGGTATCTCACCGAGCACGCAGCCGCACCTGGCCGGACCTTTAAATGCCAGGCTGGACAAACTCAGCTGTCGTTGCCTAGTAAATAACAAATGGCAGCCACACTCTGAAGTGGCACAGGGTGTCTTCCAACATTGGGGAGAACTGTGGCCACTGAAGAGAACTGTGTCCAAACCTTGGCGGTTTGGAGTTCTGAAGTCAGTTTCTATGAGATGGATTGGGTTATTAGGGACAGTGGTCCCTGTGTTGACAATAAAGAAGAGAAAATTCCAGAAATCCGTATGCTTACAGTGCAGTCAGTTCCTTCCTCCGTAGTAAGCCAGACTTTTCTTAGTACGCCATTGTACGGTTCACTCATCTGGTGTCACTCCGCACCTATTACGGCGCAATATCTTACGAGCTCCTTGAGCTGCCAGTCACATGTATGTGCTCTGCTACAGTCTCTGGATGCAACCTCATGCACACTTGATGTGCCTGTCCACTACTCCTTCCTTGTTAGTAGTTACTGCATAACTATTTAGTGCCCCTTTCCAAGATCAGCCAGAGTCCTGAACATAGTCTCATATTAGTATGGTATCGAAACGCCATTGACTGTTAACACAAGACCAATTCTGATTGTGCTACTTTGAATTTATTGCTGTGTACATACATGATGATATGTTATATTTTGTAATTTGCTCATGTACATCACCTTCTTCACCTCACTGATCACCATTTTTCAATTTGTTTCTTACTGTTTATGATCAAAACATTGAGAAATACAAAGGCATTTTCATGGAAAGAATGTTCACTTATTTATTATTGTTACTGTTTGATAATTTATTAGATACCACAGGTCCTCCTGGCATCCAGAGTCTCTTTTGTTCTTTATAACACGTTCATCCTGAACTAGGACTCCTGTGCACCTATCTGCCTCTGCCTATCTGATAGAGACATCTAGCCGCAGATTCCTTAACTTAGAATATCCCCAGGCGTCCGACTGGATCCGGCAAAATTTCCGCAGCAGCACCTCTGCGCGTCGGGGGGCGGTGCCGCATGGCTCTGCCCTGACGTAGTCCACGGACAGGGCATCAGTGGAGCCATATATGCCTCCCCCGGCACGCAGCAGTTCCTTAGCCTGTTTTTCGGGCCTGCTTGACGTCTTTGGCGTCAGGGAACAATAAGCGATGCCTTCGGGCGTTCAGGCGTGTGAGACCTGCAAGCGTCAGAATTCTGTCACGGATCCACACGCGATTTCTATTTGGTGCCTGGGCGAGCACCACGACTCAGAGGAGTGCGACGCCTGTCAACAGATGACACCTAAGTCCATTCGGGTGCATCTTATGAAGCTGCTTGACGCCCGGCTGTCCGTCGATCTTCCCCTCTGGTTCGGTGTCAATTGCGGGTTCGTTCCCGCGAACGTCGTTCGGTGGCAGGTAAACATATGCGCAAGTTAAAGAGGACATCCTCTGGTCAGCGTGTCGCTGGGGCCTGCGGCTTGGTCCTTGCCTGGCACGGGCACCCAGCAGTCGTCTCCCCCATACCCACCCTTCTCGTCAGTCGAGTCAGGGCGACGAGATCCCAAATGGAGTCCTACTCTAATGCACTCCAATCTTTCTTTGGGTTACCCCCTCTGTCTGGTGCGCCTACGGGTCCCATAGAGGAGGAAGTGTAGGAGAGTAGGGTCTGCTTTCTATGTTCACCCCCACTTTTTGCTTTTGTTTTACTGGTTTTCGACTTAGATGTGGCGGTGGGCCTGCTAATCAGACCCACAGCCCTGCTGTTCTCTCTCTAAATTAATACTATGTACTTTAGGTGCATAACCCATTTGGATAGGATCACCTTATTGGCCCCTGTACAGTGTACCTTAGGTACCCAGGGCATAGGTGTATCCTAGGCCTACCAGGGGCTGCAGCATGTATTATGCCACCCCTGGCCTGGCCTTCCATTATGACACAACTGGTTGATCACTCAGCTGGGGCAAGGTCGTGTAATCACTCCTTGCTTAGGTGTAGTATTCCTATACCTATCTTATATATAGACACGTGTACCTATCAGCCACTCCTATGGCAGGCCTTGACAATCCTGGAGGCAGAGTGCTTGGTAACATGTGAGATGGTGCTCTAGAATGAGCTGAGCCTGTCTGCAGCTTTCGGAACCATGTCCTTATAGCTGTTCTATGATATAGCCTACCATATACTCTTAAAGTGCCTTATAATCTTAAACGGTTATGGTAACTATGGTTTGGCTTTATCAAAACATGTCATGTAAGGTGTCTAACACTTTGGGATAATACCCCCATCCCATTTCTGGGGATGAGGATATTATCCCTCCTTTCTAGAGGGAGAAGACATGTTGTAACCTACTTACCCGGTTAAAATTAACCAGAGCCCCAGCATCACAAAATGGATGCTGCTGCCACGACACAAGTCTGACCTCCTGCTGCTGGGAGTGATCCCGGCAAGGGAGGCTTGGACAATAGGTTTCCTGCCTTGGGAGGTGCGAGCACCACCCCAGACAGGCCTTAGTGTATTGGGGCAGGGAGGGATGAATGAAACGAGACACTGCCTGGGCACACAAGGTGTCCCATGCATAGTCCAGTTCAAACCGGTGCTGGGGCACTCCAGCCCCAGTCCTGGCGCGAAACTGGACAGAGGGAAGGGGGTGTAACCACCCCCCTCCCAGGTCCCATCCATAAGGCATGACCTAGCAGGCAACCCAGCCCCCCAGATTAGTATAGGAGTGGTAGCTGGGCCCCAGGAGATTAGATTATCCTGAACCTGCAACTTGAACAGAAACTCTGGACCTTCGACATTCGACGAAAGAAGAAGACTGAAGAATCTCCCTTGTGGCCAAGGAGTGGCTACCCTGTGCAAACAGGCACCATCAAGAGACTACCCTTTGCTTTGCTGAAGTTCTACGAGGGACCGACTGCAGAGCCCGACCAGAGCCTTGACTTCCAGACTTCTCCGACCCTGATCCACATCCACAGCCGAGCTGAGATCCGTGGAGGCGACGAGAGACGTGGGACCGGCTACCTGGGAAAATTGGCGAGTATCTTCCAGCGCAGCTTCTGAGGTACCCTCGAAGTTGTGCACCGGGGATTGAGAAGCCCCAACCACCATCTGCACCGAAGATCAGCCCCCCACACTCCACGAGTCTTGCGTGGGGCCCTTCTGCATTTTCCTGCTTGTCGCGTCTGTCCGGTTGCTTGCCCGTTGGCTAGCGGCCTTTGTGACGACACACCTGTAAATCTTCACTGCTGGTATGGCTCCTCCAGACTGGCTCCCGCTTCTTTGCAAAAGAGAAGCACCCCAGACCTTCCTGGTCTGCTCCAGAAGCAAGTCCTCCATTCTTCGTTGGTTCCGCTTGCCAAGGCTTGGTGAGTCCTAGTTCAACTTCGACGCCGCCGACAGCAAGAGCCTTCGTGGGATAGCTCGCCTCCTGGTCGTCCTCTACGTCTCCTGGCACCCGTGGCTGCTGCGACAAGCTTCACCTGCAATCTTCACGACATCGCCTGGTTCCTTCCTGGTTCCACGTGGTCACTGGCTAGTGACCTTGACTCTGTCTCTTCTGCTTGCAGGTACCCTTCCTTCTTGATCCCGGCCTTGGGATCCACCGGACACTCTGCACTGACTGCCTGTCAGCAACTTTCCTTCAGGCATCCATAGAAGTCCACGACGAAACACGACGCAAGTTCACACCTATGCACCCGCAGCCTGTGGGCTAGGTAACTTGGGTACTTCGGTGCTCACAAGGGTAGTGACTATCCTAGGGTCTAGTTTCCGAGTCTCGACTCTCTAGTTGCTTCAGAAGTGTCCTTAAACTGCTTATTTCACAACTGTACTATTCCTATCGATTATACGCATTACGCGTGAGTGTTTCCACTCTGCACCTGAATCCCGTGGGCCTCCCACTTCCTAACTGTTGGTAGTGTAGTGTAGCCCCAGCGATTCTCTAGGCCTATTCTATTTCCGTAACAGTGGTCCTTATACCACTTCTTTAGTATATGGTTTGCGTGGCCCCTAGGGCCTAACTGTATTACTTACCTGTGTGACTTAATGTATGCTTAAATAAGACTGTGTTGTACTTACCTCGAATCTCATAAAGAGTGCTGAGGGTTTGACTAGAATAAATACACTTTATTTTATATATATATCTGTTGTGGTGTCCTTTCATTTGGTATTCAAGGGATTATATATGGTATCACAGCTGGCTTCACATGCCATTCAGAGTTTAGCCTAAGACTGCTCTTGTCCATGCTACCACTAGGATAGCTGGTCTATAAGGTTGACTTTACAACCAATCACCATAAGGGTTGTTTGGACTGATATAAGGTGTACACTAGATCTGAAAGAAACACGTTAGTTAGATTCCTCACCTTAGAATATCCCCAGGCGTCAGACTGGATCCGGAAGATTTTTCGTCAGCAATACCCCTTGCGCGTCGCTAGGCGTCGTCTGCGGCTCCGCGTCCGTCGTCGGAGTACTTAGACGCCGCCCTCGCGCGCTGACGTCAGTTCTTCTTTTTTCCGCGCCAGTAAGCGCAGATCCGGGAGAGCTACCCCTTTTAGTCTTTTTTGACTAAATCTTTTTTGATCATTTTTGATCCTTGTCTGTCGACATCTGGTGCCGGTAGGATGCCTGGGTTCAAGGCTTGCGATGATTGTCATCGACTGATGTCGGTGACCGATCACCACCGCCGGTGCCTCTACTGCTTAGGCCCCGACCACGACGCGGAGTCGTGCAACGACTGTCAGGCCCTGACTTCGAAGGCTAGGCGGGAGCGGTCCCGCAAGCTTCTCGAGCTTCGCCACTCGGCTCCGCGTCGTGCGCGATCCCGGTCCAGGAGGAGGTCCAAGGATCGCTCGCGGAGCCCTAGCCGACGCCATCGCTCGTCCGGCTCCAAGTCGTCGGGTAAGTCCAAACGCTCAAAGAAGTCCAAGAGGCGACATCGCTCTTCGGACTCCCCTCGCCGGTCGCGCGACTCGGCCGAGGGTCAGGGTGGTTCCACCCCCGCGGCTCCGGCGGAGCCGCAGGTGCCGCGTCCGCCCCCATACCTTCCGGTCCCTGGGGCTGACGCGGCGCCGGCGGAGATCAGTGCCTTCCTCTCGGCCATGAGGAGCCTGGCCCCGCCGTCGACGCCCGCTGGCGCGCCTTCGGGCCCCGCGGACTCGACTGGGCGACCTCGCGTGCCGGCGGCCCCGGCGCCGTCGACGACTCCGGTCTCGACGCCGCAGGTCCCCGCGGGGCCCTTGCCTGGGCCCCAGTCGACGCCGGTTGACCTAGTCACTCCTCCACCGGCGCCGACGCCTGAACCACCGACGCCGTCACCGGCGCCGCCGACGCCTGTGACGCCGACACCCGAGTTTAGCCCTCATCCGGACCCGACGCCGGCACGGCGTCCGCCGACGCCGCATCCGACGCCGCTTGAGTCCTACCATCTCTACAGTCCGGTTCCGATCATTCCTCCTGTTTATCAGGAATCGGAAGAAGGGGGCGACTGGGAGGGGTTCGAGGACCCTCTGGCTGTTCAGTCACAGCTTTCTCAGGACTGGGCAGATGAACTGGGGGAGGCCAGTGGGCTGGACACCTCGCCAGACACTGGATTCACTTCTCCTCCGACCGTGGCTTCGGAGGAGGGTGCAGCATTTTCTGTGGTGCTGCGCAAGGCGGCCGAGGCCCTTGGGCTCGAGTTGCCTGCCGTGGCTGTGAGGACTAACATCCTCACTGAGGTGCTTCAAACCTCAGCAAGCTCCACTGAGCCTCTGCTGCCGTTCAACGAGGCCCTCACTGACGTTCTGCAGGGCACCTGGTCCAAGCCCTCCACAGTTCCTCCTGTGGATAGGAACGTTGCCAGGCGCCACCGCCCTGCTCCGGGCGACCCCAGTTTCCTGTCCCAACACCCCACCCCCGAGAGTCTGGTTATCCAGGCCTCTACCTCCCAATCCTCCTTCCCGACCGCTCCGCCGGATAGGGATTCCAAAAGACTCGAGCAGTTTGGCAAGAAACTGTTTTCGTCCCTTAGTTTGGGCCTGCGGTCCTTAAATACCGCCTGTCTCTTGGACCGTTATTCCCATTCCCTGTGGGATGCGGTGGAGGACGTGCTGCCCCTGTGTCCGGAGGAGGTCCGGACGCGTCTTACCCAGGCTTTGGCCGATGGGAGGGATGCAGCACGGCACGCCATACGATGTGGGCTTGACACCACGGACTCGCTGGGTCGGGCGATTTCGACCACGGTGGCGCTCCGCCGCCACGCCTGGATGCGGTCCACGTCATTTTCCGGGGATGTCCAGACCACCCTCATGGACATGCCTTTTGATGGCACTCGCCTGTTTGGTGAGAAGGCGGACAGTGCGCTGAACCGCTTTAAGGACTCCCGGGCTACGGCCAAGTCCTTGGGCCTCTCGGCTCCGCGGGCGCACACCTCCGCTTTTCGCCCCTTTCGTGGCCAAGGAAGGGGCGCCTCCTCACGTCCGCAAAGCCATCAGCCGCAGCACCAACCTGCGCGCGGTCGCGGACGTGGCTTCCGCCGTGGCGGAAATGGAGGCCGACGTGGTCAGCCCACTTCAACCCCTGCAGCATCCGCCTCAAAGCCCTCCTAGTCCGAGCTTTCAGGCCCATGCCACGCCAGTGGGCGGCAGAGTTCGCCATCACCTGCACCACTGGCGGTCCATAACATCGGACAGGTGGGTGCTGCAAATCGTCCGAAGGGGCTACTCCCTCCCCTTCGAGACGACCCCTCCAGCCATGCCACCGCAGCACCACCGTATCTCGGGGGATCATTTGCATCTTCTCCGCGAGGAAGTTTCGGCTCTCTTGGCCAAGGGGGCCGTCGAGCGCGTTCCGAGTCCAGAAGTAGGTCGTGGTTGTTATTCCCACTACTTTCTGGTTCCCAAGAAGGGCAAAGGGGGCCTACGCCCTATCTTGGACCTCCGGAGCGTCAATGCCTTCCTCCGAAAGGAAAGGTTCAAGATGCTCACGTTGGCTCAGGTTTTAGCTGCCCTAGACCCTGGAGACTGGATGGTAGCGTTGGACTTGCAGGACGCATATTTCCATATCCCCGTCCTGCCGGCCCACCGGCGTTACCTGCGGTTCACGGTGGGTCAAGAGCACTTTCAGTTTACCGTGCTCCCCTTCGGCCTCACCAGTGCCCCTCGGGTGTTCACGAAAGTGATGGCGGTGGTCGCAGCTCATCTGCGCAGATCAGGGGTTCCAGTCTTCCCCTATCTCGACGACTGGTTGTTGAAGGCGGGCTCGCCCCAGGCAGTCGTCTCCCACCTCCAGACTACGGCGGATCTCCTGCATTTGCTGGGGTTTTCCATCAACGTGCCGAAGTCACACTTGAGTCCCTCTCAGAAGCTCCTCTTCATCAGAGCGGTTCTCGATTCGGCGCAGTTCCGGGTCCATCCGCCGGAACAGCGGGTCCGGGATATTCAGGCCCTGATTCCCATCTTTCGGCCTCTATCCTGGGTTTCGGTCAGGCTAGTGTTGCGGCTTCTGGGGCTGATGGCCTCCTGCATCCTACTAGTGCATCACGCCAGGCGGCGCATGCGAGCTCTGCAGTGGGACCTGAAGTTTCAGTGGGCCCAGCATCACGGCAACCTGTCCGACCATGTCTTGATCTCGGAGGGCACTGCACAGCAGTTGCAGTGGTGGCTCACGGACCGCGAGTGGGTCAAGGGCAAGAGCCTCTCCCTTCCCCAACCAGAGCATGTCGTAGTGACGGATGCGTCCCTCCTGGGATGGGGTGGCCATATGGGAGAGGCGGAGATCAGAGGCCTCTGGTCTCCGGCGGAGTCTCGTCTCCACATCAACCTGTTGGAGTTGAGAGCGATCCGGCTTGCACTGAAAGCCTTCCTTCCCTCTGTCAGGGGAAGTGTCGTGCAGGTGTTCACGGACAACACCACCGCCATGTGGTACTGCAACAAACAGGGCGGGGTGGGGTCGTGGACCCTTTGTCAGGAGGCTCTGCGCCTCTGGACATGGCTGGAACACCAGGGCGTCACCCTGGTGGTTCAACATCTGGCGGGCTCTCTGAACGCCAGAGCAGACGAACTCAGCCGCCGGTGCATGATGGATCACGAATGGCGTCTGAACTCCGAAGTGGCGCAAGGCCTCTTTCAGCAGTGGGGAGAGCCTTGGTTAGATCTATTCGCCACCGAAGAGAACGCGCAATGTCAGCAGTTCTGCGCGTTGGAATTTCCAAGGCGGCACTCGCTCGGCGACGCTTTTCGTCACGAGTGGAGTTGCGGTCTGTTGTACGCCTTTCCGCCTATACCACTTCTGCCCAGAGTGCTGAAGAAGATCAGGCACGACCGGGCCCAAGTCATCTTGGTGGCTCCGGATTGGGCACGAAGATTCTGGTATCCCGAGCTACTCAGTCTGTTGACCGATCCCCCGATACGTCTGCCCCTTCGGGAGGATCTTCTGTCGCAGCAGCAGGGTACGGTCCTCCACCCGAACCTGTCCAGCCTCCACCTCCATGCGTGGAGATTGAGCGGCGGCAGTTGATGCCATTTGACTTGCCTCCTGAAGTCTGTGATATCATTCTGGCAGCCAGGCGTCCCTCCACAAAGTCGGTATACGCCTGCCGGTGGAACAAATTTGTGGCATGGTGCACAGCAAAGGCTGTGGATCCCCTTTCCGCCCCTCTTTCTGAGGTTCTCCTCTTCCTTCTTTCTCTGGCCCAGCAGGGCTCTGCCCTGGGCACCCTGAAAGGTTATCTTGCTGCCATCTCCGCCTTCTTGCGGCTTCCTGATCAGCCTTCTCTTTTCAAGTCCCCTGTGGTTACACGCTTTCTCAAAGGCATTACACATACGTTCCCTCCTGTCCCTTTTGTAATGCCTCAGTGGGACTTGAATCTGGTCTTGACATTCCTGATGTGCGCTCCCTTCGAGCCTCTTCACAATTGCCCTCTTCGTCTTCTGACTCTTAAGACTGCTTTTCTGGTAGCCATCACCTCATCTAGACGGGTGAGTGAGCTCCAGGCTTTATCTTCAAAGCCTCCTTTTCTATCTGTTCATCCGGACAAGGTTGTCCTTCGGCCTCGTCCCTCCTTTCTTCCTAAAGTGGTGACTCCTTTTCACCTTGGGCAGTCTGTCACCTTGCCCACCTTCTTTCCGCCTCCGCATCCTTCCAAAGAGGAAGAGAGGCTCCACCGTCTGGACCCAAAACGTGCGCTCTCCTTTTATCTGGACCGCACAAAACAGTTCCGGGTGGACGACCAGCTTTTTGTTGGGTACGTGGGCGCTAAGAAGGGGAAAGCTGTGCACAAACGGACCATCTCTCGGTGGGTCGTTTTGTGTATAAAACTTTGCTATTCCTTGGCTAAAAAAGACCCTCCTGTTGGGTTGCGCGCCCATTCTACTCGGGCCACAGCGGCTACTACTGCTTTGGGACGGGGTGTCCCTTTGCAGGACATCTGTCAGGCGCCGACGTGGGCTTCGCTACACACGTTTGCCAGGCATTATTGCCTTGACAGCCAAGTCCGGAGGGATGGCTTCTTTGGCCGTTCTGTCCTCCAGGACTTTCTGGTGTGATCTTGGTTCGCAGACCCACCACCGGGGATGGTATTGCTTGGGTATCTATTCTAAGGTGAGGAATCTAACTAACGTGTTTCTTTCAGATGAACAAGTTACTTACCTTCGGTAACGATGTATCTGTAAGAAACATTAGTTAGATTCCTCACCGACCCTCCCATCCTCCCCGTTCTGCGAACTGACATCTAGGGTTAAGGTTATCCTTTTCAGGCCCCTAGATTTTATTTTTGGCACCAGTGTCGGTCTTTGCATGGCTCTGCGTTCCTGGCGCGGAAGGCTATGTACAAGAACTGACGTCAGTGCGCGAGGGCGGCGTCTAAGTACTCCGACGTCATCCCGGCGCCCGACGACGGACGCGGAGCCGCAGACGACGCCTAGCGACGCGCAAGGGGTATTGCTGACGAAAAATCTTCCGGATCCAGTCTGACGCCTGGGGATATTCTAAGGTGAGGAATCTAACTAACTAATGTTTCTTACAGATACATCGTTACCGAAGGTAAGTAACTTGTTCAACTAGTGACATCATACATCAGGCCAACTTCTCACAGGAAGGCACTCATGTCGGATCTTCGCCAGCGGATTCGTCATCGCACCGGCTGTGTGTGTCAACTCCGACCCCGGAGTTGATACAACGCCAATGGGACAGAGCCCGGAAGGGCATCCCGGTCATCTGTCCAGGCCGCCCACCCATCCGGTCAACGCAGAGCCCCATGCGGCTTCCTGCGCTGACGTCTGATGCGGCACCGGGCACTACCCTGCGTCGGTGCCGGCGCCTCTGGAGCCGACAATCCCTGCGCTAATATCTGCTGCGGTGCTGGGCTCCACGCCACTGGAGCCAACAAACCCTGCGCTAACGTCGGCTGCGGCGCTGGGCTCCACACCGCTGGAGCCCACCGAGCCTGTACTGCAGGAGCTCCAAACCACACCCGGTAGCTCCCCGTCCTTCCCTCCGGTGGAGGTCGAGTCCCCGTCTATTGGCACCCACCTCGAGTCCCCTTTAGTGGTTCTCGATCTTGCGGTGGCGCCGGTGCCTGCGCCAATGGCAATGCTCGATCCCTTCTTACAAGAGGATCAACTCCAAAAGGACCGGCGCACAACGGGTTCACCATACCAAGGGTCGGTTGCGAGTCCCCTGATACAGGTGCCTAGTGTTCCCTGGCCCTTGTACCAACCACAGGCTGTTCCACTCTTGCTCTCTGGTGGACGGGTTAGCCTTCAACCGTCACCTTACGACGGATTGTTGTCACCAACCAGGATGGCAACAGAGGCTAGTGCGGCCTTTGCACAGCCTATTCGCAGGGCCGCGGACATTCACTGCTTGCAAACTCCTAGGGTTTCCCTTACTACTGATCCGTTACTGGATCTCCTCAATATGGAACCTGTGGACGTGGAGCCTTTGCTGCCCCTTAGTGGCTCTTTATTTGATATCATGCTTGGGGCCTGGGCGCAACCCTGCTCTGGTGACCCTGTTGATAGAGCCAATTGCTCGCCGGCACCGTCCTGCCCCGGACGATCCAGCCTGCATATCTCTTCGTCCTGGAGCTCAGGATCTGGTTGTTCAGGCAGGTTTCGCCTTACAACCTTTTCTCGCTTTACAGAACACAACCTTTCAGAAAAACCAAACAGCTATTTGTTTCCTTCTCCCCTCCACACAAAGGCAACCCTATTTCCAAATCAGGGATAGCTAGGTGGATTGTAAAATGCATACAGAATTGCTACCACAAAGCAAAACGAACGCTATCGGTTCCCCCTAAAGCCCACTCTACAAGGAAGATAGGGGCTTCTATGGCTTTCCTAGGGAACATACCACTAGATGACATCTGCAAGGCAGCGACATGGTCAACACCGCGCACCTTCACAAAACATTACTGTGTAGATGTGCAAACCAAGCAACAAGCTAGTGTGGGCCAAGCTGTACTAAAAACACTGTTTCAAACAACTGCAACGGATGCCGGTTGTCGCCGCTAGGGTTGGGTGCTGCTATATAATCTATGCACAGTGTATAATCTGCAGCTCATATGCCTCGAACGGAATATGCTACTTACCAGTATGCGTCTGTTCTTGGCATGTAGAGCTGCAGATCTATACACGCCCACCCGCCTCCCCGGCTACCTGTATCCGTTCCAGTCTTATCTTATTTAGATACAATACACATGGGTTTCTTTACTGTTACTACTACGCTCCATCTTTCCCTGCTGGCGAAAAACAATCTGAGGATGGAGCTGAAGCCCATGCGCAATGCTAACCAGAGGAGGAGTCACCAACCTCGTGACTCCCAAAGACTTTCCAAGAGGAAAAACAAACTGCAAACATCCGGGCCCAACACCAGATGGCGATCTATGCACAGTGTATAGATCTGCAGCTCTACATGCCAAGAACAGATGCATACTGGTAAGTAGCATATTCCTTCCCCATTCTGTGGAATGGATTTACAATATCTGTTAATATGATCTCATCTACAGCTATGCTCTCTTTCATATCTAATTTCCATGGACTCCACTTCCGAAGGCACAGAGAGATAACAGAAAGAAATTGATGTCAGCATGCAGTGGTGGCACAGATATAGTGGCCCCAACATCACATCCAGGGTGGGGCAGAGTCAAGGCAAAGCAGCACACCACCTACCAATCCTCAAGGGAATTGCTGTTGAAAATATTACAGGTCCAGTCTGGTGCCTGGGGGTATTCATAAAGTGAGGACTCTATGGTTTGATCCTCTACCAGCCAAGACGTTACCGAAGATAAGTAACTTGTTTCTCATTAGCAAACTGTCGCTTACATTCTTGTCCTTTCCCAAGTCTTTAAACAGCATGTATGCTTTGTCCAGTCTCTCAAATTACCCCTCTCAATTTGAGATGGAACTTGAAAGTATGAAATATTTTTCTTACTTTTTAGGGTACTCCGATCTTTTGTGCAGAACAACAAAATAGACATAATAGATAACACCACAAAAATCCATGCTAATTCTAAAACATGTTTTAAACTCACTACTGAAAGATTTAAAATTGGATATCTATCAAGCCTCAAAAATAAGATAAAATGAAGTACAATCTCTTTCACCTCCAGATTTTAACCATGTATACATTATAGCCATGTCTCGGGTAGAAACAAAAATAATGGGAAAGTCCTTGAAGTTCATATTGCAGATCCAGGACTACATAGGGTCAAGTTTACTGCCCAATTGGGAAAGGAAAACGTGTATTATTAAAAAAAAGAAATGCGTATTATTAGTGTACGGGGTACTTATATAAGTGATGTTGTCCATTTTTTGTGTGTTTCCTTTAGCCTTAATCCCTTGTTCAAATAGCTTTGTTGTCATGTACAGAATCTTGCAATACACTGGTTCTGTACAAGTGCACTGATCTTGGCTTTATAGACTCAGAAGGAAATCAATTTCTACAGCTGCCCACATTTAAATATGGTTTTGTTTGACTGAAAGTTTTTTGTTTGTAGAGGGCGAATGCATTCTTTTGGCTTGACCCACAACGTTTCTTGCCTTATTTTGCATTCAGGTTATGTGGCAGCAATGTGAAAAGAAAGCAAAAAGGAAGGTTTTCTTTCAAATATTGTACAATTTGCAGTGTCTGGTGTACCTGATTGTTCATCACTACAAGTAATCGTATCTCCATTTAAAGACGCTTAATAAGAACAGGATGAGGATGGCTAGCTACTTCTCTGCTCCTCTGAAAGCTCTAAAGCAAGTGACAAAATAGAGATTCACATCCTGACTTTTTCAACAGAAACTATCTTGACTTTTTCAACAGAAAATAAAGAAAATGCAAGCAGACTAAAAATAATTCTACCCTGATTCTTCCTTATAAAACTATCGCCTCTGCCGTCTAGGCTAAAAGTACCTTCAATTTGGACTAATTCTAACTTCCACACCAGTAATAGCTTTTGCATATTTCTAGAGTGCACGAACACCAAGCTTCATGTCACTAGAGAAGTAACGTTAACAAGTTGGCATTTAAAAGGAGGGGGAAAGTTAAATTACTGGTAGTTTTTGTTAGCTTTGCTAAGCATGGCTGGATTGGGTTCTGCATGGAGAGCATCTAGGAGGAAATACCCCAGAACTTCTCTGTACTGATTAGCAGAGCAGAGATTCTGGTTTGGATGTAAAGGGAAAACTTAGACAAAAAAAAAAGGACGACTGTGTTGGTGGAATTTATTATGCGCAATGGTGAGGGCTTTGCAGACAACTCTGCAACTAATTGGTAGCCAGTGCTGAGATCTTAGAATAGGCGAAATCCTAGCACATTGAGAAATGTAAGATTTTAAATGGGTGGCGGCATTTTGAACAAGTTGAAGCAAATGGTAAAGTATATCAAGAGCAGCAAAGTAAGAGGCATTAGTATAACCAAGTCTAGATTGGATCACATTTTACTGCTGATATCTACCAGGTGGTGTTGATGTAAGGTAGGAGTTTCCTAAGTTGATTAAAGCATACACAGACATCGTTATCACCTGTGAATTTATTGGCAGTTTGAAATTAAGGTAACTGCCTATATAATGTGCAACCTTTACTGGGAAGATACGGATTACATAGATTACAGCCAGCCTGATGTGAAGCCAGGAGATGAGGGTCTGGGGCATCAGTTGCACCTCAGTTTTCATTGGATTTTGTTTAAGCAATTTAGATATCCACCAGCATGTTAAAGTAAGTCAGGAACAATATCTTTGTTCTAGGGACACATTGCCACTCGATTTAGTCGGCCAAATGTGAGCTACATGTTGACCAAATACATGTAAAACTGGGTTCCTAGATTTCAGGCAGTAGAGTCTAGGGTCACATACATAAGTGATAAAGTTGAAGGGAAAGAATTGGTCCTTCTGAGACACGACAATTCAGATTTTTGACCAGATTGAAAGGGTTGTAGTGATGTCATTTGCACATAATCTATTTGGTGATTTGGCTACTAGACCTTGCTTTAGTTAATGTTCCTTTCAGGATGGAATGATATTTTGTGTTTAAGACCACTGATTGGTCTAAAAGCACCAGTTCCCGAAACCACCATCATCCACTAAGCGGCATAGCTCATGCAAAATCGAGAGATCTGCCAGTTGTCTGTCCAGCCAATTGCTTGGCCTTTTAGTACATTTATTTTAATCACACCAAAACATACTGCAACTCACAGGGTGGATGCAGTAAGAAGTCTACGAGGGCCTCTACAGAAAGAAAGAATTGAAGTAATCACAATTAAAGCTAAGTTGTAGGCTCATTGAGTTGCAGTATATCAGCTTCCTACCATTTTGTGACCCACAGGTCAGTCCAGAGCAAATGACTATTCAGTTCTTGCCCCACCATACTGGTAGCCAAACGCTCAGTGTGACTCTCCCAGGCATATGAAAGTACCTGATGTGGTGCCCATTTAGGATTATAAAGCTGGTGGACAGCACACAAGGCCAGCTGTCACACCCTATGGGCTTGTTGGAGCAACCAAACCTCCTTCTCCTCAAAGCACAATGCAGGCACGGCAACGTCTTAACATAAACACCTCCAGCAGCCTGTTCTGAAAAGAGCTTTGTCCTTTGGACCATGGTGCTGATATACTTGTTCAAGTGCAACCGAACGTCTGTATCTTTCTCCGTGGCAGTCTGCGAATCAGGCAGTCTCTACTTTTCAATTAACTCGGACTTGACTTCTCCGCCAAAGGAGACCAAGGGACCCTGGGCACTATGTCTTTCTACACTTTTCCATGTCTCCTCTGCTCCCTCTGGCCCACTAAGACTCTTCACACTGGGCCAAGGAAAGAGACCGCAGATTTTTGCCCATTGAAAAGTACACTTTTGGCTCCCCTTCATGACCTTAGACCAGACTCTGGGCTTCAATGTAAATTTCGAGTCGAGGCAGATTACACACAGGATTTTGTGTGTGATGAGTCCAAATTAAAGTCCGAGTACCAGATTTCCTTGCAGTTTTGTTACTCGGGGCAAGGGTACATGTCCTTCACATGCACAGAGGGCCATTTTTGTCCCAACAGCTTGCAGCAGCATCAAAGACGGCTATATCACTTGATTCAAAAGAAAAAAAGGCAACAGTTTGACTGCCATGTGTGGTCATTGGAAGATTACCTTATGTAGGATTTTTTTGTCGCCTGAATATTATGCCTTATACTTTTGATATTGTTGAGGAAAGAATTGAGTAAGATTAGCACACAGTTGTTGGGAGTGTTGTAACGTGGCTGAGGAAGCTATGAGATATTGTAATTTTAAAACAATCTGAAATGTTTTGATAAACTGGGAGCATGAATGATTTTGGTCTCAGAAGTGATTTTTCTTAGCTTCCCTATTTTTGGTTTCATAGCTGACAGCCAAATTTGTTATTCTATCATTTTGCCTTTGACATAATCTTTTTCTGCTTTGTGTACTTCAGCTTGAGTGGTTTTAGTTCATCACACTACAACAGATGTTTTCTTTTTGTTTGTTCTGGATGTTGCTGGTCTTCTGAATTAATAAGTATTGATCCAAGACAGACAAATATACATTGTTCAAATTGACCAGGACTGAATAAGGGTCTCCTCAATATATATTTCTCTAATTCTATATCGATTTCACATTCATAGAGCGTCCAGCATTCACACTGTTATAAGTCATGCAATAGGTGCTGAATTATAGTTGTGTTTTCTGCGTCATTTAAAATTGTCATCTAGTTGGGGAGAGTTGGAGGAATGCACAGTGGCAACCTTGTTGTCACACTTTCATCAAAGAATTCCTGAGCTGCCATCAGCGGGCTTGTATGAATGTGAAATTTACATAGAATTTGATATCCTGGTCCTGATGAATGCCAGTGACCCCGCTGCAGGGCCACTTAAAGGCTGAAACATGTTGACCCACATGATTTATTTTTAATAAACCTTTTTATTGGATTTTGTATTTGCCATACAGGGTATACATCAATCAGAAAAAACTTTAATCTTTACTTGACATTCATTGTTTACAGTATCATGACGTAGATTTTGAGTTCCATGATCAACGTAAATATCCACGTGATGAGGTGTTTCCCTGCTCCCATGTTTAAAATCGTGTGCAGTACTGGGTGTGTTTTGGGTTCGCCGTTCCCGAGGTCCCACGTCTTTCTTAAAGTTGGCTATGACTTGCCTATGTAATAGGAACTGTCCGGCGGGGAGCCCACTCTCTTCCGTCAAGCCCTCAAACGAGGTTAATTCGCCATCAGTGAATAAGGCTTCTATCTCAGTGAGCGCGTATTCCGTCAACACTCGCAATTCGCCAGCTGTGTAATGCCCTCTTCCCTTAGGGAGGTCTGCTAGTGGTAACAATGGGGAGTACATGTGTGCCGCTTTGGAGAGATGGATTCGCAGCACACAGGATCTGGCCACTTTCACCAGCAGGGGGTGTGCCGGGTTAGATTTGGTCCCTGGAAGGAGCACCCAGGTTATCTCCGGAATTGTCAGGGTCCCGGCCTCTGCTTCCGTTTCTTCTAAATGTTGTCCAGCACGAGAGCCACTGCAGCTGCACCGCGAGAGAAGTGAGATCTGCTGTGATGTTCCTGACATAAATTTGGAGGTCATCCGCGTAGAGGGACACACTCTGCGTACGTCCCTCAAGCGGTATACCCCATAATTTGCCCACCTTCCGTAGTCGGATCGCCAGCGGCTCCATTGCGAGGGTGAATAATAAGGGGGAAAGGGGACATCCCTGGCGCGTTCCCCGCGTTTTCGGAATGGGGGGGTAAGATTTGCCTGCCTAGTCGAACCAGAGTGTACAGCAACTTGATGTATGCCATAAGTTGAGGCTCCACTCCCACCCGCTTCAGAACCTCGAATAAGTACTGCCACGCTAGGGTATCGAAGGCGTTTTCGAGGTCCAGCACAAGGCATGCTGCATGTGGGAATCTCCCACGCACATTGTTTTGGACCTGAAACCACCTGCAAATATTTTGGGAGGGGTTCCTCCTGGAAATGAAACCACATTGGTCAGGGTGTACAAGACGGGGAGCACCTCTGTGATCCTGTCTGATAGGATTTTTCCGAGTATTTTGCAGTCCGTGGTCAGCAGGGTGATGGGGCGGTACGATGACCTGAGCAGTGGATCCCGGTCTGGTTTAGGAAACATCACTTGTGTGGATTCGCGCATGGTCTTGGGGAGCATCTGCGCCTCTAGCACTGCCTTCTATATTATGTCTAACTGTGGGACTAGTTGCTGAGAGAATGCAGAGTAGAATTCTATGGGGAACCGTCGTGGCTGGGGCTCTGTTTTTGGCCAGGTGGCGGATCGCATGTTTGATCTCGGTTACTGTGAGTTGTTCGTCCAGGGAGGCCCGGTCATCCTCAGTCAGCTGCATTATAGCGTCAGTGTCCAGCATCTTGCGGATATATTCCCCTCTCTCCTTAGCCGGTTCCCTGTATAATTTCTCATAGTATTCATAAAAGGCCAACAGAATGTCTGCTTGCTCATACAGTCTCGCCTGCGGCGTTTCTGATACTAGTGATCGGCTGCGCCTGCGTGTCTTGTCCAATAAGCCATGTGTAAGAAACCGACTCTATATATACTACACCCAAATGAGGTATAGTGTGTATAGAGTTCAATTGTCCCAGAGGTAGGCTGAGGTCAAAGTTAGATAGAACCTTACTCTCTAATAGTGGTAGCTTGGTCGAGCAGTAAGGCAGTATCAGAGGACAGAGTTAAGCATTTGATGTACCCACTCAGTCCGCAAATGAATTCACACACTCAATAACTGAACTCTCGAACAATTGTTGTTGTATAAAAATATACTGTTGTTTATTTTTAGAACCAAGCAGACCTGGTACAGGTAAGCATTAAATACGTTTCAGTAATAAGTTACTGGCTATAGGACAGTTTGAAAATGCAATAGAAATTGTACTTTGTTTGATTTACAGGTGAGCAGTAGTATGCAAAACTTATAATATAGTACTTTGGTATGAATTGGCTTTTTCAGTAAATTACAGGTAAGTTATTTTTTACGTTACTTTTCTAACTCCGTACTGGATACCTAGATTCAGCACAGGGACATTTCCTGGAAACAGGTAAGTAATTACGTTTTGGTTATTCGCATGATTTTTAAAGAATATTTTCAGGTTTCAAAACTCCACACTTAGAAACTTTTTGGAGCAGTACATTGAAATTAATGGGCTTCGACAAAAATTGCAGGTAAGTTACTTTTCACGTGACTTTCCTAACTCAGTGGAGGATACCTAGATTCAGTCTAGGACATTTTCTGCAAACAAGGTGAGTAAACACGTTTTGGTTATTTGTGCGATTTTTAAAGAATATTTTTAGGTTTCAAAACTCCACACTTGGAAACATTTTGGAGAAAAAGTGTCAGTTATCCTATGGAAGACAAACAGGTTAACAGTTCACAGGTAAGTAATCGACTGTGGGAGTTAAGGTTCTGGGGTTAGACTCAGGTGTCTCCCAGGGTCAGTGATCCACTGTTGTTGCACCCTCGGGAGCACTAGGGTGGCCGGGTGCAGAGTGCTGAGGCCCAATGTTATCCATTGAGGGATATGGGGCCTCCAGTTGGTGGCTGCTGGCAAGCAGGCCACTGGGTTGTGGGAGCAAAGCTCCTAGGGTTAAGCTCAGGGTAAGTTGGGCACCTAAGTAGCCCCAAAGGTGCACCCTCAGCAGCACTATGGCGGCCGGGTGCAGGGTGCTGTTTTGAGGTCGGGTGCCATGTTGTTTTTAATGGAGAACCTCAGGGACAAAGAAACACTGCAGGCTCGGGACGAGGATCTTCTGGGTGCGACCACCACTTTGAGGGGTAAGTTGGGATGTTGTGGGTTGGTTAGGCACCGTTGGTTTGGGCACACAAGGCCGTGGGGCGTCGGGTGCAGGGGTGCCTTGTGAGGTCGGATTTTCTTACCCGCTCTGGTCGCGGTAGGGGGGGTCCCCTGAATTGAGGCTGCAGGCATCGTCTGGAGGCTTGAGGCAGGTCAGGGGTCTCCGGATCTCATGCGAGGATTGCTGGGGGGACCTCCTCGTGGTATTTTTCCACTCGGACCTGGTTCGGCGGGTGCAGAGTGGGCCAGATTTGCGGTCTCTGGCTGGCACCAGAAGCTGCAGTTTAAACACGTCTGGTGTTCACAGGAGAAACAGTCTGGGAAGTGAAGGCAGGCAGGTCCTCCGTGGTTTGTGAGGTTGCTTGCTGCTGGACACGCCAGGATTTCGCAGGAGCAGGTTTGAGGGGAGACAGGCCTGTAGGGCTGGGGCCAAGTCAGTGGGCGTCGTCCTCTTGTTAGCTCTTCTTGTAGGTAGGCTGGATCTGCCTTCTTGGTTCAGAGCTGCCCCCTAAATACAGTATTTAGGGGGCATTTTAGGGATCTTGAGGTCAGTAGCCAATAGGCTACTGACCTTAGGGTGACTACACCCTTGGTGTGCTCACCTCACGTGGGGGGGTGAGCACAATCCCTAGTCCTGATTGGGGAGTGCCTGCCATCTGCAAGATGGCGAGCACTGGAGAGTGGGCTTCACCTCGCCTCCCCCACCTGAGGGGTGGAGTTGGCAGAGGTGGGCACACCTCCTGGACTGGCTAGTTTTTCCTGCCCGTCTTCCTGCCGAAAGGGAGGGGCGAGAGGAAGGGGGTCTGCTCCTGATAGCAGGATAGGCTGGGGGTCGCTTTACAAAGGCTGCCAGGCTTTTGGAGCTCCCCTGCCACAGATGGCTCTTCCTGGCCTGAGGGAGGTGTGAACACCTCCGCCCAGGAAAGGCTTTGTTTCTGGACTCAGGGAGCGTTTTTCAGGGGGCATCTATGAGATGCACTCTGTGTGCATTTTTCATTAAATCCCACACTGGCATCAGTGTGGGTTTAATGTGCTGAGAGGTTTGATACCAAACATCTCAGTTTTCAGTGTAGCCATTATGGTGCTGTGGAGTTTGTAATGACAAGCTCCCAGCACCATATACTCTTAATGGCAGCACTGCACTTACAATGCCTAAGAATGGACTTAGACACTGTAGGGGTACAGGGCTTATGCACCTGTACCCTCACCACTGGCATAGGGCACCCAGCTAGAGGTGTGACTGATCTATGTCAGGGCAGTGGGTTGTAGGCATGGCACACAGGGATGTGTGCCATGTGGATTCTTTACTTTGTTCTGCACCAAAACACGCAGCCTGCAAAGGCAGTTTGTGTATGTAAAGGTACAGAGCCTCTAAGGGTGGCACAATAAGTGCTGAAGCCCTTTGAGGTCTTCCCTGGTCACAGTGCCCTGGGTACCCTGTGGTAGCATTTACCATGGGCTGACCTGTGGCCAGAGATGCCAGTTGGGTTAGTTTTGGGGAAAGAACACAGGCCCTGGGAACCTGATTGGCAGGGACCCAGGGCACACCAAGAAAAAGTGCATCAGTAGTCTGGCAAAAAGTGGTGGGGTTACTGCAACAGAAAACCACTTTCCTACAACATGCGAGCAAGGTACCGGCACGGTTTTCTTTATTATGGGGTCTAGTAACGTATGCACAAAAGTTATACGTGCGCTGGTCTGAACAGGCTTCTGTGTATTTAGTCTTGGCCTCTGCCACTTGCGCCGGGGGGGTCTGCTGTTTGTCAGCTTCCTTGGACAGTTGTGCTACTTGCAGCCCTGTAGCTTGTACCGCCTGTTCTAGCGTGTTCTGTACCTCCACGATTTGCCTAATGCATGCTCCCTGCAGGACCACTTTAAAAGCATCCCATTCAAGCGTTCTAGAGTTTGTGGTGTCTTCATTGTCCGAGAAGTCGTTTTGGATGTTTTCTTTTTGCTCAGGTTGAAACACCGGGTCCTCCAGGCAATCTCGGGGGAGCTGCCACGTGGGAACCGGTGGCGTGGGTGGGTGCCACCCGAGAGTCATGACATGGCCGTCGTGGTCTGATATCACCCTACCAAAGTAGTCTGAATGTTGGATGAGGGGGAGGATCGCTCGCGTGCACATGAATCTATCTAACCTTACGCACAGATTATGGGGAATAGAGTGGAAGGAGTAGAGTTTAGTTATCGGGTGTGCGTAATGGCAAGCGTCCGTCCATGACCAATGATTAGTCCAGGTTTGAAATCGGGCTGTTTGTGCAAAGGCTTGTGAAGCTTTGGCGGCGGGGGGTGGGATCTATCTAGAGCGAGGCCTAGTGGACAGTTGTAATCCCCTCCTAACACCCACGGGGAAGGTGTGAATTGAGCCAAGTTATTCGACAGGGTCTCCCAGAAAATTGTCTGTTCTACCTTGGGGGCGTATATACTGCCTAGTAGTGTTGGCTGACCATCTAGTAACCCCTCCAAGAACGCATATCTCCTTTCAGGGTCTATCTTCCGGCCCGTCCCTAGAAAGGGGACTCCTGGCCGGAGCCAGATTAGGGCACCCCTGGCATATGCTAAATAGGTCGTGGCACAAAAGATGCCCTGCCATTTCTTCTGGAGCTTGTCTAGTTTCTCCTTTTGCTAGGTGTGTTTCCTGCAGTAAAATGACCTGTGCTTGCTGGCGCTTGATATATGCATAGGTAGCGTAGCACTTTCTAGCCGTGTGGATAATGTTGACCAACATGATGCCGGAGAAATCATTGCTTCAACACAACATTACCATTTTTGTCTTCATTATCTTGTTGGCCCTACTATATTAAAGCAATCTCCTTTGGCAGGAGCCTGCGGTTTTTAACCCACAATCAGGATCCTGCACCACTTGCTCAATAAAGAACTCCCTGTCAACCAGGGAGCCCATTCATCACTAAAATCATTTCGGACAAAAACGGCTTGCTCCTGATGAAGAATGACCGCTAGGTTGGTGTGTGAGGCCTTGCCATACATGATTCCTTGGTCCTTGCTACACTCATGCAACACGGGCATTGAGGCTTCCTATAATTGGAATAATTCCCTTCTTGAGACCTGTACAGAATATTATAGTGGATACTCTTATCACAGTTATGTTGCTGCTACCCCCCACCTGCCTTTTCTGCTGAGGCCCTTCTTTTTGGCATCCTGAAAGGCCCCACAATGATGATTTGCTTAGTGTTATCAGCAGTCGCGTTCTGCTCCAGGCCAGGGCATGGAAATGGAAGAAAACAAGAAACTGATGTTAGCCAGGTACGCTTTTCAACAACCTAACCATTCGAGCTTGTGAATGGAGCAACAGCAGCAAATGCACATCGATTTATGAGAGTTGAAAGTAGTGCAACTGGTACTCAAAGCATTTTATATATTATATGCAACAAAAAAGTACACATGCAGTGAGACAATATTACTACACTGAATTACATTCATAAACAGTAGGTCACTGACTCACTGAAACACAAATGGAAGATACTTCAGCAGTCCTTTCAGTGATGGGGAACACCCACTGCTGATCTCTTTATTACTGCAGAAAATACAAAATTCCTAAGCTTTGCCTTCAGGTTCCCACATTTGCCTGTGCTTTTTCTCCACTACCACTGGCTTTGTATGTAGTGAGGAAGATGAAGCAAATATTCATGAGGCTCATTCTAATCACTCCCACCTGTCCGAGACACTATAATACTCCAGGTTACTGGACATGTCTGTTGACCAACACGATATGCCACCCCTTTGTTCAGACCTTTAATACAACAACGGGGCAGCTATGGCACCCAAATCGCAAAGCACTGTATTTTGCAATTTAACAACCTCTCGTCACCAGCAGAGGGTGTTGGCTTTATACCAACACCGGAAGTGGCATGAAATGACTGCACTAAAGCCATATAGCGCCCACCCTGGTGCAACATTAGTTTCCTTTTTTCCATGCCTTTGCGGATCTGGAGCTTACTCTCCTTGAGAGTTTTGTATGGTTTTCGTCACAGAAATTCCTGCAGTGCCGTTTAATTTTGCCTCCCAAGCGTTCCGGCTTCAAGCCCTGCAGGGGTTGAGATGTCCATCACTGACCCCCACTGTATCTGTCTCCTGTATCTTGTGTCAGACCAGTATTCCCACTCCTGTGAGTCTTGCGTGGGCATGCACCCGAAAGCCCATCAAGGAGCGCAAGGCCAAATTTTTCATGGCATCAGCCCAAGATGAGAAGTTCATCTGGTGCTGCTCAAGGCTGTGCTTCAGATCAGTCATTTCACTTCTCAGGTAAGTGACACAAGCATAAGAAGCACAAACTTAAGTCCCCTAGATGCCCTCCAATTTAAATAGGATCTTCATCATCAGAGCCAGATTTTGTCACTGTGGAGCCGGCTCTAACATTTCCCAAGAGGCCCTGCTCCAATGGCTCCTCTGGACGCTGTCCTGGACTTCTTGGTAAGCTCCACATCCTCTGGCCTCCCGGACCCAACGACGCAGACTATCTAGTTCCCAGAACAACCGGCGCGGACACCTTCATAACTGGAGTTTCCAACGCCAGACTAGGACACCACTGCATTTGTAAATGATACCTACAGCATCTTTACTCAACCACTGTGCCATCCAGTGCCTCTTAGAGACCCATGACAAGACCTGGATTTCCAGTGTTTTATGGCATTGGCTCTGACTCAGATGCTGTTCGAACCTGCTCCTCCAAGAAAGACAACAGCGTCACAATCATTCTCTCCAGACCACAATACACATTGGTGAGTCTGCCTGCATCAAGGCCATCTTCACCACCGATGCCGCTACCTCAAGTGCCACTACCACAAACCGCACCGCAGACTAGATTGCGCAGAGAAACAAAGCCCCCTGAAATAGGAGGCTTACAAGCACAGAATCCATGAACTGTTTGAAACTGACTCTCCTCCCTTACACTTGTGTGCTTTGGCAGCGATGATGAGGTCTTGAATTGGCAGGCATGTCTTCACCCAGCACATTGGATACCTTCCCAGAAATTAAGATGGAGTTCCTAGCAGGCCCTCCTACACAAGAGGGAATGTCTTTTCATTTGGTGTTGAAGAAGGCTGCTGAATTTCTGGAGCTGCGGTTCTCAGTAGTGGAGTTGAAAACAAATGTACTCACCGAGGTGCTTCTTCCAGCATTACCAACTGTGGAACCCCTGCCATTGAACAACGCGTTGCTGGACCTGGCGATTAGAGCCTGAGAGAAGTCAACTTCTGCGCCTGCAGTCAGCAGGTTGGTAGCAAGAAGATACTGTTGCTCGAATTTGAGGTGATCACACCTCCTCCAGCAGAATGGCTAGTGAATTAGCATGTCGAGATCGGAGGCTTCAAAGCCTCTGCCGCCTTAGATATGCAACCCTTGCTTCCCCAGTCTCGGGAAACGCCACCTTCTGCCCTGAAGCCCATTTGGCACCGGAGCAGACAGGAAAATTAGCTATTCAGAAGGCGTGTCACGCTTGCAGGCTGGGCACACCCCTAAGGTGGGCCGCCTGAATTGGATAGCCGAAGAAGGGTTTCACCATCTTGATTTTGGTGAAACTAAAAACTGTCAGTCAGGTTTATGCCCACTATCCACAGGGAGTGGTCATATGGGGGGTATAGGTATCCCAGGGGTAGGTAGCCCTCGTATTAATAGACACACACTGCGAGAAAGTGCCATCTTTCTTGCATGGTATGCCCCCACTTTTTTCTGAATTGCTGAATGTACTTTGAGTGAGTGTGCCCTGGACTCCTGCCAATCAGGTGCCCAGGGCCTATGTTCCTTCCCTAAAACCTAAAACCCAAATTGGCAAACCCTGGCCACATGTCAGCCCCTGGTAAATGGTACCCTAGGTACCCAGGACCTTGTGACCAGGGAAGGCCTCTAAGGGCTGCAGCACTTATTGTGCCACCCTTAGAGGCCCTGTACCCTAACACGCACCCACTGCCCTTGCAGGCTGAGTGTCTGGGTACAAGACAAAACAAAGAGTCGACATGGCACACATCCCTGTGTTCCATGCCCACAACCTACACTGCCCTGGCATACATCAGCCACCCCTCTAGCTGGGTGCCCTATGCCAGTGGTGTGGGCACAGGAGCATGAGCCCTGTGCCCCTACAGTACCCAGGTCCATTCCTGGGCACTGCAAGTGCAGTGCTGCTATTTAAGAGTATATGGTGCTGAGAGCTTGTCAAACACGAACTCCACAGCACCATAATGGCAACACTGAAGACTGAGAAGTTTGGTATCAAACTTCTCAGCACATTAAACCCGCACTGATGCCAGTGTGGGATTTAATGTACCAAGCACCCCAGAGGGCATCTTAGAGATGCCCCTGAAACCTAACCTGCAATCCACGTCTGGTCTGAGAGGCTGCCTAGGCTGCCACACAGCAGACATGTAGCTGGATCCCTGGGTGGAGAGCCCCTACTCTCCTGGGCCTGCAACAATGCACCTCCTCGGCGAGGTGCTAGGTCTCCTCCCCCAGGATGGGCAGGGAAAAGCTTCAAAGGCATGCCACCTTTGTGAGCTTCTCCAGGCCACTTGCTGTACTCCGCAAATGGCCCCCACCGGTTCTGACCCCCACTCTGGCGGGAAGATTGGCCGGAAACCCAAAGTAAGGACAGGAGAGGTGCCAGCCTCGGCCAACCCCACCCCTCAGGTGGGGGAGGCGAGGTAAAGCACATCTCCGGGCTCTCGCCATCTTGAAGATGGGAAGCCCTGCCCAATCAGGACTAGGCTACTGCCCCCCTCCCACGGGAGAGTGGCAGGATAGGGGGTGTACCCACCCCACAGCCGTGACCCATACCTGTAACGCCCCTAAATATAGTATTTAGGGGCACCCTGAACCTTCTTTCCTTAGATTCCAGATTCCGAAAAAGAAAAGAAGAGCAAGAAGTAAGTAGACCTGCCGTGCAGCTGCTAAGAGGAGGAAGACACCAACTGCTTTGGCCCCAGCCCTACCGGCCTGTCGACCCTCGAACCTGATAAATCCCGGCACCTCTTGTGGCCAGCAACCTCACAAACCCCGGAGGACCTGGCTACCTTGTGACTGAGCATCTGGGACGCCCATGAGCAGTGGCTCTGCTCAAAGCAAGTTCTAACCCCTGGCATGGGCCCGGAACCGCAAACCCTGCACCCGCCAAGCCTGGCCTGTGCCGGAGTGGACAAAGACCCTGAGGTCGGCCCCCCGGCGACTGTGACCCCGAATCCGGCAACCAAGGACTCACCTCGATGCTCCTGACGACGCCTGCAGCCTCAGAACCAGGGACCGCCCCAATCGCGATCAACAGAGGTTAAGATTTCCCGACACCAAAAGGCACCCCTGCACCCGGCGCCCTGCGTCCCCCTGTGCCCGACTCCTGGGTACCTACCTATCCTCCAATTACCCAACTTACCTCTCGCAGTGGTGGTGGAACCTGAAGCATCTTCGTCCCCGAGCTTGCAGCCTTTGTTCAACCTGGAGCTTTCCCATTGAAATCCATTGAGCGCCCGAAGGCTCAAAAGCACCCGGCACCCAGCCGCCCGAGTGGCCCTGGCAGTGCAACTTCTACACCTATCTACTTCCCCATTTGCCCTGAGCAAGTGACCAGGAGCCCAGCTCCCACAGCCGCGTGGCCTGCTAGTCAGCAGCCGCCAATCAAGGCCTCCCTGCCTTCCATAGGATAACATTGGGCCTAACTCACTCTGCACCCGGCCGCCCCAGTGCCGCTAAGGGTATAACAACTGTACCAACCTGGCCCTTGGAGACCCCTGAGTCTGTGCCCAGAACCTTAACTCTGCCAATCAAGTACTTACCTGAAAGCCGATAACCCAATTTTCTTCCATATGGTAACATTGACTGGTTTCTTCTGAAATTTCTTTTAAGTGTGGAGTTTCTAAAACTTAAAATATTCACCGAAAATCACCTGAGTAACGAAAACGGAAACACTCACCTGCTTTTAGGAGAGATACCAGTGCTGGATTTTGGTGCCCAGCACTGACCCTGAAAAGTACTCACAACCGTACTTACCAGTAACCCAATATTCTGATGGATACATCTGCCAGTGGATTCCTCACCTTGTGAATATCTCCTGTGCCAGCATTCCACGGAACTTTTCTTCCCCAGCATTCCACGTCGACGTGGGCGACGTCATAATACATCGGCTCCGCTCGCGACTCCGTATGACGTCACCGGAGCCATAAGAGGCCCACGTCGGCGTGATGACGTCCGTTCCCTTTTTTCCGCGCCGTCGACGCGCAACGGTTTTTTCCCAGTGCTCTCTAGCTACTTTGTAGTCTAGTTGTGTATCTTTGTTAAAATCGGTATGTCTTCGACGAGGAAGTCTGGCTTTAAGCCCTGTAGGGAATGCGGAGGCCTGATGTCCATGACGGATCCGCATCAGAACTGTTTATGGTGTCTTTCCTCTGATCATGACATGGAAGAGTGCGGGTGCTGTAGGAGCATGAATCCTAAAGCGCTGAAGGAGAGGAAGGCCAAACTCTTCATGAAGAAGATCGGTGAGGAGAAGAGGGGGAGAAAAAAGGAGAAATCCAGGCGAGAGTCATCGACTTCGAGGTCGTCGAAGTCGAAGAAGCACCACAAGAAGAGGAAGCATTCTTCTCGACGTCGGTCCTCGAAGTTTAGGAGGTCGAGGTCGGCTTCGCCCCGTCGACGTCGGAGCAAGGCCTTGTCTCCTTCGCCTTCTCCTGATAAGTCTCCGAAGTCTCCCTCGTCGAAGCGGGCTCCAGCTCGTTCCCCGACGCCGGCACCGTCCAAGGCTTCGACTCCGGGTCGAGTGGAATCTGATTTGTTCATTTGGATGAGCAGGAGCAGGAGGAGGCTGTTCCGGTGCCTGATGACTCTGCGGCTCCGGTGGATGATTCTGAGGAGCCGACGCCGGTGACTCCGCGAGGGGATACAGGGACGGTCCCTTATCCCCAATTCCCGGCTCCAGGTACGGATCCTTCGGGATTTCTGAATGCCATGTATGGCATTTTTCAGAAGGCATCCTTCCCATCCGGAGCACCAGCAGGTCCCGTGGGTCCGATGGCGTTTACACTGGGAGTGCCGCAGCAATACGCTCAGGCTCCTTTTCTACCCTTTATGCCGATGGCGCCTTCTTGGCAGTTTCCGCCGCCGGTTGGGGATCCGATTCGACCTCGGATGGACCGTCAATCTTCGGAGCCTTCTTCGACGCAGAGGCCGACTCCATCGGCGCCGCGTCCGGCGCCGCCGACTCCACGTATGGCGCCTCCGACGCCGGTGCCTTTGGCTCCACCGACGCCGCGTACGACGTCGACGACGCCGGCTCCCCGGATCCGATCGAGGCGGGAGGCCCAAAGGGTATTGGAGGAAGAAAGATATCGGGCAGAGGTGGAAGAAGGTGAAGTCGACTCTTCTTCAGATGAGTTTGAAGGAATAGAGGAAGCAAGTGGTTTGGATACCACCCCAGAGTGGGAGCATGCTTCTGCAAGGTCTTCTCCTCCACAGGAATTGGCACCCTACCATGTCGTGATCAAGAAGGCCGCGGAGTTGTTAGATCTGCAGCTGCCCTCTGTGGAGTACAAATCCAACCTGCTTACAGAGGTGTTGCACTCTCCGACGTCGGCTTCGGAGCCTTTGTTACCTTTCAATGAGGCTCTCTTGGAACCAGTGTTGGAGGTGTGGAAGAAGCCTCTATCAGCTCCGGCGGTTTGCAGACAGGTGGCAAGGAGGTACAGGGTTGCACCAGGAGACCCGGATTTTTTTATCCACGCATCCTTCTCCGGAGAGCCTAGTGGTGCAGGCTTCATGTTCTAAACATGCTTCGGGTGCTTTCCCCCAATCTCCTGCTGATAGGGAGTCAAAGAAAGTTCATCAGGCGGCCAAAAAGACTTTCTCCTCTGGAAGTATGGCGTTGAAGTCATCAAATGCCACATGCTTGCTGGGGCGTTATGTTCATGCCCTGATGGACTCTATAAAGACTTTGGCCCCTAAGTTACCTGAGGGGGCTAAGTCGTCCTTCTTGGAAGTTGTTGCGGACACTCGGGCAGCTACCAGGCAGGTGATCCAGTCTGGGCTGGATACGGCGGACTCGGTGGCGAGGATTATGGGTTCGTCCATTGCTGCAAGGAGACAGGCTTGGCTCCGTTCTTCAGGCTTTTCAGCAGATGTCCAGGCCACGTTGGTAGATATGCCTTTTGACGGACAGAAGTTGTTTGGGGAGAAGGCGGATTCTGCCCTTCAACGTTTTAAGGACAGTAGGTTGACGGCGAAGTCCTTGGGTCTGCAGGCTCCTGCTAGGGGTTCAACATTCCGAAAGGCTAGGGGTTTCGGAAGATCATCTTTTCGTTCCTTCCGTCAACCCCAGCAGCAGCAGCAACAACAGCAGCAGAATCCCCTCTATCGCTCCTATAGAGGGAAGCAAAGGGGTCGGAGAGGTTCCGGTCGCAACCCTTCTTCCTCCTCCTCCTCTGCTCCAAATGAGGCTTCAGGGAAGCAGCCCTAGATCCCCCATCCCGGATCATGTAAGACCTGTGGGGGGTCGAGTGTCCTACTTTCTACGGGGTTGGAAATCTGTTACAACCGACCTTTGGGTTTTGAACCTCGTGGAGACTGGGTACGCCCTTCCCTTTCGGGGGTTTCCTCCCCCTTACCCTCCTTGCCAAGGTTATTGCTCGGAAGACCATCTGCTTCTCCTGCAGAAAGAAGTTCTAGCCTTGCTTTAAAAGGGTGCGATAGAGGTGGTTCCGGAGCAGGAAAGGGGTCAGGGATGCTACTCCCGGTATTTTCTGATCCCCAAAAAGGACGGCAGATTGCGTCCGATTCTGGACCTCAGAATCTTGAACTTTTACCTGAAACAGGAGAAGTTCAAGATGCTGACCCTTGCGCAGGTCCTTCAAGCGTTGCAGCAAGGAGACTGGATGGTGTCGCTCGACTTGCAGGACGCGTACTTTCATGTCCCAATCCTGAAGTCGCACAGGAAGTATCTCCGTTTTACGGTTGGGTCGCAACATTATCAGTTTGCGGTCCTCCCGTTTGGTCTTACTACCGCACCTCGAGTCTTCACAAAGGTGATGGCAGTGGTGGCTGCTCATCTCAGGAGGTCGAGGATTCCGGTCTTCCCCTACCTGGACGATTGGCTTCTGAAGGCAGAGTCCCCAGAGATGGTGCAGCGTCATCTGCAGGTGACAACTCAGCTGTTATTCGACTTGGGTTTTTCAATCAATGTGCCCAAATCTCACCTGGTGCCCTCTCAACGCAACCTGTTCATAGGGGCAGTACTGGACACTACTGTGTGTCGAGCATTCCCTCCTCCTCAAAGGATTCTCGACATTCAGGAAATGGTCCCTTTATTCCACAATGGAGCGGTTGTTCCAGTTCTGAAGGTTCTTCGCTTGCTCGGTCTGTTCGCCTCCTGCATTCTGTTGGTCAACCATGCACGCTGGCACATGAGGGCGCTCCAGTGGTGCCTCCGCAGGCAGTGGTATCAGCACAACGGGGATCTCGGGGAGTCGATCAGGATCTCCAGAGAAGCTGCAGCGGATCTATCTTGGTGGAGCGTGGGGGGCAATCTGTCCCAAGGAAAGCCTTTCCATCTACCTCCATCGGTGGCCACAGTGATAACAGATGCCTCCACCCTAGGGTGGGGTGCTCATCTGGGGGATCTGGAGATCAAGGGTCTTTGGTCTCTAGAGGAAAGGTTGCTTCATATCAACCTTCTGGAATTGCGGGCGATTCGTTTGGCACTCAAGGCCTTCCTCCCTTCCCTTCGCGGTCAGTCGGTTCAAGTCCTGACGGACAACACGACCGCGATGTGGTATGTCAACAAGCAGGGAGGAGTGGGGTCTCTTTGTCTGTGCAGAGAGGCCCTGCGTCTATGGTCCTGGGCTCAGGACCATCAGATTTGTCTGATGGCAAATCATCTGGCCGGGGTACTGAACGTGCGTGCGGACAGTCTCAGTCGGCAGTTCTCCGCCGATCACGAGTGGAGGCTCCATCCGGAGGTAGTTCGTCATGTCTTTCGGACGTGGGGGACACCTCGAGTGGACCTGTTCACCACCCGCGAGAACGTGCACTGCCCGTCATTCTGCAGTTTCCGATGCAGGGGGCGCTGGGGGACGCGTTTCAGTTGAGTTGGGACTCACAGCTCCTTTACGCGTTTCCTCCCATACCCTTGATTCCTCGGGTTCTGAGGAAGATTCGCCAAGACCGGGCCCAAGTCATATTGATCGCCCCGGATTGGCCAAGAAGGGTATGGTACACAGATCTTCTCCACCTCTCCTCGTGCCCTCTGCTCCGCCTCCCTCTGATGGCAGACCTCCTCTCGCAATCGGAGGGGCAGGTTCTACACCCCCACCTCCAGAGCTTAAACCTTCATGCCTGGAGATTGAACGGGGCAACCTGAGTTCCTTCTCTCTTCCACCTGATGTGGTGGATGTTATCGGCCAGGCGACACTCCACCAAGTCCATTTACTCCTACCGGTGGTCCAAATTTGTAAAATGGTGTGGAGAGAGATCCATTGACCCTTTAAAAGCACATCTTTCGGAGGTGCTCCAGTTTGCCCTTTCCTTGGCTCAGCAGGGCTGTGCTGTGGCCACGGTCAAGGGCTATCTTTCGGCCTTGTCGGCTTTTCTATGCCTTCCGGATCAACCGTCGCTATTTAAATCTCCGGTTGTTCTGAGGTTCATCAAGGGCCTTACAAATATGTTTCCTCCCACTCCTTTTGTAATGCCACAGTGGGATCTTAATCTTGTTTTGACCTTTCTGATGGGGTCTCCTTTTGAGCCTCTACATATCTGTCCGTTGAGGCTGTTGTCTTTTAAGGTGGTTTTTCTTGTAGCCATAACCTCGACAAGGAGGGTGAGTGAGCTTCAAGCTCTTAGTTCCAAACCTCCATTTCTTACCTTACATGCTGAACGGATGGTTCTCAGGACCAGGGCTGCCTTCCTGCAAAAGTTGTTACGCCTTTCCATTTGGGGCAGTCTATTACCCTCCCTGTTTTCTATCCACCCCCTCATCCTTCTAAAGAGGAGGAAAGACTCCATTGTCTGGACCCAAAGAGAGCTGTCCGCTTTTACTTGGATAGGACTAAGGACTTTCGCCTTGATGATCAACTTTTTGTTGGCTACGTTGGTCATTCAAAGGGTAGAGCGGTGCACAAGCGCACTTTGTCAAGGTGGATTGTCCTTACCATCAAGATCTGCTACGCCCTGGCTGGTAAGACTCCTCCTGTGGGTATTCGTGCTCACTCTACTAGAGCTAAGTCTTCAACATCTGCTCTGGCCCTGGGTGTTCCTGTGGCAGATATTTGTAAAGCCGCGACTTGGGCCTCCCTCCATACTTTCGCAAAGGATTATTGCTTGGACTCAGAGATGAGGAGGGAGGGCCACTTCGCGATCTCTGTCTTGCAAGACTTTCTGGTATAGTAAGGTGGACACCCTCCTCCGGGAGTGGGGACTGCTGTGGGAATCTATTCACAAGGTGAGGAATCCACTGGCAGATGTATCCATCAGAAGAACAAGTTACTTACCTTCGGTAACGCTTTTTCTGGTGGATACAGTATCTGCCTGTGGATTCCTCACTGGCCCACCCGCCTCCCCGTTGTCCACCTTCGTATGCCATAGGATAAGTCTTGATTGTGATGCTTGTTCATTTGTTGGACATGCTTGTTCATTTGGCATCTTTCTCTTTTATATACTGTGTATATGTGTTGGAGTGTTGTATACTGTGTATTCTTTGAGTTTGTCGTTGGTTCACCTGTTCGCCTCGAAGGCATGGAAAAAATGGGTGGAACTGACGTCATCACGCCGACGTGGGCCTCTTATGGCTCCGGTGACGTCATACGGAGTCGCGAGCGGAGCCGATGTATTATGACGTCGCCCACGTCGACGTGGAATGCTGGGGAAGAAAAGTTCCGGGGAATGCTGGCGCAGGGGATATTCACAAGGTGAGGAATCCACAGGCAGATACTGTATCCACCAGAAAAAGCGTTACCGAAGGTAAGTAACTTGTGCTTCTTCCATAGGAAACCATTGACTGTTTTTCTGTGAAATTTCTTCTGTCGATTTTTGCAAATTACAAATATTCTTTACAATTCGTTCCAACTGTGAAAACGTAATTGCTTACCTGTTTTAGATAGAGGTCCCAGTACTGAGCCTAGGAGCCCAGCCAACACACTTTACCTGTAACTTGAATTTTCTCCCATAGGGAGTCATTGACTGTTTTCTATGAAATTTCTTCTAAGTGTCAACTTTCAAAATAGCAAAATATTGCCTAAAAATCATAACAGTAACTGAAACGAATTTACTCACTTGTTTCCAAGACCTGTCCCAGGACTGAATCTAGGATCCGGTCCTGGAGTTAGAAAAGTAATCCTGAAAGCAATCTAGTGCAAATAACTTAAAACTCCCATTGAGCTCAATGTACGATTGTGTTTGAAATCGTGTTGCCTATTGCAACAACCTATAACTATTGTCTACAAAAGTCAATTGCATATTGCAAAAGTATTTAACTAAAGCCTCTAATTCTGAGAAAGTATATTTTAATACCTATTGTTGGTTCTAAAATACAACAAGCATATATTTTTTATATAACTCATTGACCTAGAGTTCAGTTATCGAGAGTGTGAGACCATTTGCTGACTGAGTGTGTACAACAAATGCTTTACATTGTCCTCTGATAGTGCCTTACTGCTCGACCAAGCTACCACTTTAGAGAGTAAGGTTATATCTAACTTTAACCTCTGCCAAACCTCTGGGGACTGTGGACTCTGTGCACACTGTACCTGTTTGGGAACAGTATATACAGAGCCACTTTCTCACACACACTGATTCCAGCAATGGATTTATTAATACATGCACCTAGAGGGTACCTTAGAGGTACCTCCTGAACCCTGCTAGCCTTCTAGTGTGCTGGCTGAACGGTCCAGTTCAGCCTGCCACCACAGACAAGTATCTGAACCACTCGGAGGTGAGAGTCCTGCTCTCAGAGGACAGAAACAATACTTGCTCTGTAGAGAGGCGTTATCACCACCTCCTCCAGGAAGGATGGTAAATCAGGATATGAAGACAGGACGCTTCAAAGGCAACTGCCACCTTTGATATGCGACCTAAGACTTCCCCATGCGGGTGATGCCACCCCCTGCCCTGGGCCCATCTGGCCCCACAACAGGCGGGAAAATTATCCATGCAGGAGTCGTGATGTGCTGTCAGTCTGGACACACCTCTAGGGTGAATATCCTGAAGTGAATACGATGTTCGGAATTCCATCATCTTGTGTGTAATGAAATTAGGAGTTTTGGGACAGGGGGATGCTCACTACCCAAAGGAAGTTATCATCTAGGGGGTGTAGTGACCACAGGGGTAATTAGCCCATTGGCGACTACCCCGTACTCCCCTTCATGCCCCTAAATTGAGTATTTAGGGGACCCCCTGATACCAGGCCTTTAAATTTCAATGGACAAAAATAAGTGGACCACCCCAGGCAGCTTGCCTACTGCATCTGGCCGTCGTGGAGCAACCGATTTGTCCTGCCACTGTGCAGAGAAGAGCTACTCCCCTGCAGCTGCAGGCACCAAAGAAGCAAGGTCCGGTTTACCTTCCTGCCGCCAACCAACACTAGCATCTGAAAGAGACACGTTAGTGATAGATTCCTTACCTTAGAATATCCCCAGGCATCAGACTGGATCCGGAAAGTTTCGCTTAGCAGTACCTCTGCGCGTCAGTAGGTGGCGTTGTGCAGCTCCGCGTCCGTCACTGGCGTTGTAAGTGCCGAGATGGCGCCACGGAGAGTACTAAGGCGCCACCCATGCGCGCTGCTGTTAGTTCTTTCTTTTTCCGCGCCAGCAAGCGCAGATCCGGATTGAGCAAGTACCTTAGTCACTTTTTGACTACTATTTTGAGACTTTTGTCTCCTCTTTTCTCCTGGTGCATGTAGGGATGCCCAGCTTTAAGTCCTGTGGAGCCTCTCGCCGGAATGTCGGTGGCGGACCCCCACGATGTTTGCCTCTACTGCCTGGAGTTTGCTCACAACTGCCGGGATTGTCGAGCCATGGCCCCCAAGGCCTTGCAGGAGCAGCGTAGGAAGTTGCTGGAGGTCCGGCATTCGTCACGCCGCCGCTCCGGGTCCAGGGGCCGTTTCCGGTACCGGAGCCGTCGCTCTTCTGGATCCAAGTCTTCGGATTCCGGTAAGCGACGCCATAAAAAGAAGTCGAAGAAGCGTGTTCGCTCTCAGAAGTAACCCCCCCCCTGTTGCTCCCCGGAGGCGGTCGCGGGGGGACGGAGTCCCACAGTCTACCTGCCATACCTGGGTCCGTCGGCGACAGGTGCAGGAATTCCTTGCTACCATGGGCCGCCTTTTTAGGCCTCGGGCTCCCGCCAGCGCGCCTTCGGGCCCCGCAGTCTCGTGTCCAGATCCTGTTGGCCCGGCGGCTCCACCACAGAATCCTGCACCAGTGGCTCCTTCCCTGGCGCCACGAGGTACGGCGTTTCCGGCGCCGCCCTCGGCACCACACTGGGTGCCGTTTATTCCTCCCTTGCCACGGTTCCAGGACCATTTTGTTCCGGCCTGGGATCCGCATTGAAGACGGCGCCGGTCCGACCCCGGCCGGTGCCGTTCCCAGCGCCGTTCGTCCCTGCTCCGGCTTTGACGCCGCGACCGGCTTCCTCTACGCCAGAGGCGGATGAAGACTGGGAAGGGTCCGAGGTCCCTCTTGCCCGGCAATGTGACTCCGAGCAGGATTGGGTGGACGACTTGGAGGAGGCAGGCGACCTCGATGTCTCCTCTGACCCGGGTTTTGCCTCCCTCCCCACCTACGATGGAGGAAGGTGCCTCCTAGACGATGGTCCTCCGTCGGGTGGCTGAGGCCCTCAATCTTGACCTCCCCACAGTGGCCCTCAAGACCTACCTCCTCACCGAGGTGCTCCAGATGGCGTCAACTTCATTCTGAGAAAGTATATTTTGATACCTATTGTTGGTTCTAAAATAAAACAACTATATCTTTTGATACTAAACCATAGGCCTAGAGTTCAGTTATTGAGTGTGTGAGACCATTTGCTGACTTAGTGTGTACAACAAATACTTTACACTGTCCTCTGATACTGCATTACTGCTCGACCAAGCTACCACTTTAGAGAGTAAGGTTATATCTAACTTTAGCCTCTGCCCAACCTCCGGGGACTGTGGACTCTGTACACACTGTAACTATTTGGGAACAGTATACACAGAGCCACTCTCTTACAGAGGTATGGGGTCTGCTGCGAACACCTAGAGATCTTTTGATATATAATTATATCTGATAGAGACTACTAGCCGCAGATTCCTTAACGTAGAATTATCACCAGAGACTGGACCCGGAAAATGTTCTTGTCCCAGCATCTCTGCGCACCAGGGGGCGGCACCACACGACTCCGCCCGCCGTCTTCCGTGGGCGTGACATCAGCGAGGTCACATAAGCCCCACCCCAGCGCGTCTGACGTCAGTTTCCTTCTTGTCCTTCTTGTCCGCGTGCAACGCGGATCCGGATCGTGTTCCTGGCCTGTTTTCAGGCCTTCTTTTCACGCTCTGCGTTTCCTTTGGGAACAGTGTGCGAATGCCTTCGGGCTGCAAGACGTGCTCGTCTTGCGCGCGCCAGATGTCGGCGACGGACCCTCACCCCATTTGTATGTGGTGTTTGGGGGAGCACCACAACTCCACGGACTGCGAGGCTTGTTAGCAGATGAAGCCGAAGTCCCGGCGGGAAACTCCTCTCGGCCCGCATGTCCAGGTCGGCGTCATCGCCGCGTCCATCCCCCGCGGAAGGGTTCGGGAACCGCCGCTTCCATCTCAGACATCGTCCCTCTCCGAGGCCGCAAGTTGCGTCGCTCACCTGTTGGTAAGTGTCACAGTTTGTACCTGAAACCCAGTCCCCGACCCTATGGGCGGTGCGGGTTTTCCGCGGGTTGTGCTGTCTCGTGCGTCGCCACCCTACCCGCCGTTTCCCGGCGTGGGGGCGACCAGAGCCCAAATGGAGGCCTATGCGGCCGCCATGCAGGCCTCTTTGGCTCCTCCTCCTCTTCCTGGGACGTCTGCGGATCCCTTGGCATGTGCGGGGCTTTCTGCGGCGTCACCGGCGGCTCCCGTCCTAGCGCCAACAGGTTCGTTTTCAGGTTCTGGAAATGTGGTGTTGTCAGGGTGCGGCCCTATGGGGTTCCCTCGGTCGATGTTGAGCTGACGCTGGTGGGGCACTCCACGGCGTCGTGCCGGTGTTGGGTCATTGATTAGTCTTCGGACGCCCCCTCTTCTCCAGAGGTTCGGCAACTGTTTCTTCTTCTCCGAAGATGGGACGCCACGTCGTGGCCTTTTCCCCGGTGTCTTCCAAGGAGGGCTGTTCGCCGTCCCCTCGCCCGCAGTCTTCCCCGGAGGCACCTCAGGTTCCCCACTCGTCAGTCAACCTTCACCCATTCCGAGCTTGGCCTTTCCTTCCTCCGGTTGGGCTGGGGGACGGCTGGCTTAGCTTACAGCCGTCACCCACGGAGGAATTGCTCTCCCCACCGCGTTGCCCTACAGAGGCGAGTGCTGCCTTCGCCCGGGCTGTCTCTACGGCTGCGGGGATTTTGCGCATGGGCGACCCGGCGGCCCATTTCCCCGCAGATCATTTGCTTGAGGTTCTCCATCAGGGCTCTGGTGGACAGAAGCTGCTTCTTCCCTTAGAAGCTTCGCTCCATAATTCTCTCTTGGGGGCCTGGGGGCATCCTGCCATGGGGGACCCAGTGCCCCAGCCGCTTCTGCACCGCCACCGTCCTGCTCCGCATGATCCTGGCTGCCTTTCCTTCCATCCTTCTACCTGGGGCCCTCTTTTGCAGACTGCCTTTCCCTCCTTGCCATCGGTGTTGTCTCCTCCTTCACGGGAGGCCCGGTGGTTAGATTCATAGGAGCGCAACATCTTCGCCTCCTCCAGTGCTGCCTTGCGAACGCTCAACATGCTTTGTGTGTTGGCCAGAGCCACTTCTTGCTTGTGGGATTCGGCGGAGTCCCTTCTGTCTTCCGCTTCTCAGGAGGGTGCCTGTGCTGATCTGCGGCACCATGTGTTGGATGGCCGGGAGCTGGCGGTGTTTATTCTTTGCTCGCCTCTGGATGTTTGAGGTGCTAGGTCGCACCATGGCTTTTTAGTGGCCCCCCGTGATCATGCTTGGCTGAGGGATAGTGTTTTCCCTGAGAACGTTAGGGAGCGGCTGTTTGACCTTCCCTATGATGGCGCTCTTTTGTTTCACTCCCCTGCATATTCTGCCATTCAGAGGTTCCTTGTGGGACTTGGCCCTCCTTCTCCTCCTCCCCCTCCTCCTCAGTGAACCTGGATGTCGGTCTGTGTTCTGGGAGATGTTCTCCCGTTGTTTTCTGGGGCCTAGTAACGAGTAGCCCCGGTTGTGTGTTCTGTGTGCCTTCAGGGTCTTCTTCGATTGGCCATTTGATGCTGTTGGCTGCTGGTCCAGCCCCCCTTTTTTGACTTGTGGTTTGGGCTGTTGATAAGCCTGTATAGGTCCTGGTCTTGGACCTTTTGTGTCTTCTTTATTGGCTGCTTGGCAAGCCATCTGCGGTTTTACCCGCAGGCTTTTCTGTTTGTCCTCTGCTGCAGAATTTTTTCCTAAGAGGTGTTCCCATGTTTTCTTGGGAGGTAACATACCCTATGTGGGGTACTTGTAGCTATTACATAGCTTGTCATGTGATGGGGCAGTGTAGTCACCCTTTTCGGGTTCCGTGCTCTCCTTGGCGTTACAGTATATCGCTAGTGTGGTCTGTTTGCTGTGGTGTTGGCGCGGCTTGCGTTGCACCCAGGTCTGTCATTCTCCAGGTTCGCTACGTTGCTCGACCAGTCTGGCCTGCTGTCTGCGGCGTGGTGTTGTGGCGCTTCCGCTCTTCTGTCTGGCGCTTAGGAACTGGGAGGAACTGGCTTCCTTTGGCTGCTGTGTTCTGGTTGATGGTCTGGGCCCATCCTCCCTCCTCTCTCCTTTTCTTCTGCCTGGTCCCACTTCTTTCGTGGGTTTGTGTGTGTTCTGCACCGGTCTTTCCCTTAGGGTGTGTCCTGGCCCCCCCTGACCTCTGTCTTCAGCTTGTGTCTGGCTTGGTCTCTTGCGCTGCTTCGTGGTGTTGCCTGCTGCTGACTGCGCATGCCTGCGCCTGCCTGCTTGTTCTGGTCCACCTTCGTGGCCCTTCATGTGTTCCTTTGTGCCTCTGGCTCTGCTGAGGCTTTGTACATCTGTGCCTTTCTTCTTACACCTGCGCTATTGGAGGTGGAATGGTTCCTGCCTTCTCCGCTGCTTGCGGCCGCGGTGTGTTCGGCTGTTTCCCATCACTGTGTGTGCTTCTTACGGTGGGCCCTGCCTCCGGTTCTGCCTCTCCTCCCTGGGGTTTGAGATGCTTCTTTTGTTCCTTGTGGTCCTTCGGGCGCTGTCTGCCCCTGCGGAGTGTTGGGCGGTCCTCCCTTACTTGGGCGTGGGATCTCCTGGCCTTCCCTTCTGGTTCCTGTGTCATGTCCCCTGCTGGGGCCCTGTGTCTCTCCAGCTGTGGAGGCTCTCTTGCAGGCCCTCCTACCTTCTGGGTATGGCTAGGGTATCTATTCTACGTTAAGGAATCTGTGGCTAGTAGTCTCTATCAGATGTACAAGTTACTTACCTCCGGTAACGATGTATCTGGTAGAGACGATTCTAGCCGCAGATTCCTTCACGACCTGCCCTTCCTCCCCGTTCTGCGAGGACCCTCTGCTTGGGGTTTCTGCACTCTCCCCCCTCTGGATGGCTTGTCTTCTGTGGGTGTCCTCTTTGCTTCCTTCTGGTCAGGCTGTCCGGTTCTGCTTTATGGTACCATCCCCCCCTTCTTTCTTTAGATACAGGGATGTTTGGTTGCTGCGTGCCTTTGCTTCCCTCCAGCTGGTTTCTCTCCAGTGTAGGGCTCTCCTCTTGCTCCTTTTCCCTCTCTTTGGAGTTTTTGATCCCCTTGCGTCCTTCTGTGTTAGGGATTCTTTACCTGTGCTTTAGCCTCCTGCTCCTTTCAGGGGGCCTGGCCCTCCTTGATTGTGTGGTCTGGGGGTGGATTGCTGTTGCTCCTCCGTTCTGGACTTGTGGCCCGTCACTGTGTGGTTTGTGGTTGCAGCCCCCCCCTCTCTCTTTCTCTCTCGTTCCGTTCCGGGGCCTTTATATACTTCTGCCTCCCGGATGGCTATTGCCTTGGCTTGCTCGGTTGTTCCTGATGGGAGGGGGGGTGCTCTGCTCTTTCCCTGCTATAGCTGCGCTGCTTTGGCCTTCTAGTACTTTAGTGCCGACTGGTGCTGTCGCCTTGGCTTGCACAGTTGTTCCTCAAGGTGGTACTCTGTTCTTTCCCTGCTATGGCTTCGCTGCTATAGCTTTCTGGTGCCTTGGTGCCGACTGGTGCTGTTCCTCACCCTTAGTTTCTTTCTGTTTCGTTTCTCTGCCTTTTCGCACACTGTTCCCATGTTCTCCTCAGTTTGGTTGTGATGGCTCCACATTGTGGCTAGGAAAAGTTCTCTGAAGCAAACTGACGTCAGCACGCCGGGGTGGGGCTTACGTGACCTCGCTGACGTAACGCCCACGGAAGACGGCGGGCTGTGTCGTGTGGTGCCGCCCCCGGCGCGCAGAGATGCTGGGGCAAGAACATTTTCTGGGACCATTCTCGCGCCTGGGGATAATTCTACGTTAAGGAATCTGCGGCTAGAATCGTCTCTACCAGATACATCGTTACTGGAGGTAAGTAACTTGTACTTTGTTTCTATAGAAGGGAGGTTAGGCTACACTGTGGTATATAATGACAGGCTCAACAAATGAGAGGGGCTCTTAACACCAAAAGAGGAGGAGCACTTTTCAGGATCAGTGCTGGGCAGCAAGATCCAGCACTGGGATCTCTCCTAATAGCAGGTGAGTATTTTCTTTTTCGTTACTCGGTTGATTTTAGGTGAATATTTTAAGTTTTAGTAACTCCACACTTAGAAGAAACTTCAGAAGAAACCAGTCAATGTTACGCTATGGAGGAAAATTGGGTTATCGGCGAAGATTCTTCAGGTGCCACCACCCCTTCGAGCGGTAAGTTGGGTAGTTGGAGGATAGGTAGGTACCCAGGAGTTGGGCAGAGGGGGCCGCCGGGTGCAGGGGTGCCTTTTGATGTCGGGAAATCTTACCCTCTGTTGATCGCGGTTGGGAGGTACCTGGTTCTGAGGCTGCAGGCATCAGGAGCGTCGAGGTGAGTCCTTGGGTGCCGGATTCGGGGTCACAGTTGCCGGGGGGACGTCCTTGGGGTCTTTGTTCACTCCAGCACAGGCCAGGCTTGGCGGGTGCAGAGTGTGCAGGGTTCGCGGATCCAGGCTGATGCCAGGGGTTAGAACTTGCTTTGAGCAGAGCCACTGCTCATGGTAGTCCCAGATGTTCAGAGTCACAAGGTAGCCAGGTCCTCCGGGGTTTGTGAAGTTGCTGGCCACAAGAGGTGCCGGGATGTAGCAGGAGCAGGTTCGAGGGTCGACAGGCCGGTAGGGCTGGGGCCAAAGCCTTTGGTGTCTTCCTCTTCTTAGCAGCTGCACGGCAGGTCTTCTTTCTTCTTGCTCTTCTTTGCTTTTTCGGAATCTGGAGAAGGAAGGTTCAGGGTGCCTCTAAATACTAGATCTAGAGGCATTACAGGCAGGTAAAGGGCAGAGACCAATGGGTCCCTGCCCTGGGGTGGGTACACCCCTTATCCTGCCACTCTCCTGTGGGATGGGGGCAGTAGCCTAGTCCTGATTGGGCAGGGCCTCCCACCTTCAAGATGGCGAGCGCCCGGAGATGTGCTTCACCTCGCCTCCCCCACCTGAGGGGTGGGGTTGGCAGGCTGGCACATTCCCTGTCCTTATTTGGGGTTTCCGGACAGTCTTCCCACCAGAGTGGGGGTTAGAACCGGTGGGGGCCAATTTGCTGGGTACAGCAAGTGGCCTGGAGAAGCTCACAGAGGCGGCATGCCTTTGAAGCTTCCCCCTGTCCATCCTGGGGGAGGAGACCTAGCACCTCGCCCAGGATGTGCATTGTTGCAGGCCCAGGACAGCGGGGGCTCTCCACCCAGGGGTCCAGCAACATGTCTGCGGTGTGGCAGCCTAGGCAGCCTTCCAGACCAGACGTGGATTGTAGGTTAGGTTTCAGGGGGCATCTCAAAGATGCCTTCTGTAGTGCTTTGTACATTAAACCCCACACTGCATCAGTGCGGGTTTAATGTGCTGAGAAGTTTAATACCAAACTTCTCAGTCTTCAGGGTTGCAATTATGGTGCTGTGGAGTTCGTGTTTAATGAGCTCTCAGCACCATGTACTCTTAAATGGCAGCACCGCACTTACAGTGCCTGGGAATGGACCTGGGTACTGTAGGGGCACAGGGCTCATGCTCCTGTGCCCACACCACTGGCATAGGGCACTCAGCTAGAGGGGTGGCTGATGTATGCCAGGGCAGTGTAGGTTGTGGGCATGACACACAGGGATGTGTGCCATGTCGACTCTTTCTTTTGTCTTGTACCCAGACACTCAGCCAGCAAGGGCAGTGCGTTAGGGTACAGGGCCTCTAAGGGTGGCACAATGAGTGCTGCAGCCCTTAGAGGCCTTCCCTGGTCACAAGGCCCTGGATACCTAGGGTACCATTTACCTGGGGCTGACATGTGGCCAGGGTCTGCCAATTTGGGTTTGAGGTTTTTTAGGGAAGGAACATAGGCCCTGGGCACCTGATTGGCAGGAGTCCAGGGCACACTCAGTCAAAGTACATTCAGCAATTCAGCAAAAAGTGGGGGCATACCATGCAAAGAAATGGCACTTTCTCACACAGACAATTAAAGAAATGGTTTTCTGTCTGTATTTACCTGTAAAAATCAGTAAAAACTGAAAACAGGGAGCCTTAATTATAATGCCCTCACACACCCAGTAGGGGGTGTCATGCTTCATCATTGGGCTGCTCCTAGTCAGGTCGTTGGTGCGATACCTGACTGGCTCCCTATAGTTGAGGAACTTTAGCGGAGATCTTTTTCCAACAGCCGTAAGGTGAAGTGAGGGTGAGGGGCCAGGTGTGTGTGTAGATTAATGTTTTTAATGAATGTAACATAGGGTTGGGAGTACCAGCGACGACAACTTTAATCAATGGGTCTCCTACCCTAAGTAAAAGCAATTAATAAGGCGCTGGGCTAAGCTTAGCCCGTCTGGTATTGCACCGCCCAACTGAGGAGCTGCCGACCCATGATGAAGTATGACACACTACTGGGTGTGTGAGGGCATTCTAATCCAATAAATGGATTCCCAACTTTGAACCACTCTGGTCGGGTTGGCTTAGGTTCCCTTGTCTGACTCTCATCCCATAGGAACAGCATAACCTTTTTCTTTATACTTGCCGGGGCATTTATGCTGGACCATCTCAAAAGACCACGTGTCCCTTCTTTGTGTATTAATAATCATGTTAAAAACATTTTTAAAATCTTTGCATATTTTGTAAATACAGAAATGTGACAAGAATAGAAAACTTTTTCTACAATTTCAAAACATAATACACATAAACAGGAGAAGACCGTAGATACATTAATTCATATCATTGTATAGAGTCACAAGTAACTTCAGGAGTATCGGTCACAGTTGAGATATTTTTCGTAAACGTATTTCATTAACTGACAGTTATCCAAGTAATCTAGTGTCTACACACAAAGAGCATCAATGCATTTCGGTGGGTAACTCACTGTAAAGACCACCTTCTTCAGGATTGTTTATCTCCCGGTTTATCAATGGTATAATCTAAAATACACGTACACAAAAAGACAGAGGAATGCAAAGATAACGATAAGACAGAAAACATTTTTTACCAACATTTACATATTAATAAACCACATTTATAACCTGATGATACAAATCGCCACAGGCATGCTTACCTCTTGTTACTTATTTCCTAAAAACTTTTTATCCAAACCACAGGCACACCATGTACTAGTGTCACATGCACACTCATGCTCTACTCATACCAGGTATGAAAACCTCATAGGGTATAATAACTTTCAGATTTGATACTGAAGCAGACCAGCTCTTTAGAGTCCTCAGTATACTCTATGGCTATTCAAGATGTATGGCCGATCAATTCTGGTCCACAGTCCCAGTAAACGCTATAAAAGCTATATAGATAAAAATCAATTCCTTTGAGTAGGGCATCCATAGATATCCCCATCACTATCTAGATAAGAGAAACAGGGCATAAGTACCTTTATTTAAAACCTACAACACACTATGCCAATACTAATCATGCCAGTGAAGAGAATAGTATCTGTAGACAATAAACATAGTAATCAACCCCTACATCTCGGATGGCAATTTCCCATATGTGCATACCCACTATCCATATATTGAGATCTAATAAATATCTATCTCTAACACATTCTCTGTCTGCCAACTGTAGTTTTGTGACTGTTAAGCAGATGATTACGATCTTACGAAAGAAACACGTTAGTTATATTCCTCACCTTAGAATATCCCCAGGCGTCAGGCTGGATTCGGAAAGATTGTTTTTTTCGTCAGCAATACCCTTGCGCGTCGCTAGGAGTACTTAGACGCCGCCCTCACGCGACGTCAGTTCTTCTTTTTTCCGCGCCACTAAGCGCCGATCCGGGAAGAGTATACCCTTTTAGTCACTTTTTGACTAACCTTTCTGAACTCTTTTGGTTCCATTTCCAGTCGACCTCGACTCTGGTGCCGGTAGTGATGCCTGGATTCAAACCGTGTGACGCCTGTCACCGTCTGATGTCGGTCACAGATCACCACCGCCGGTGTCTCTACTGCCTTGGGGCCGACCATGATGCCGAGCCTTGACCTCGAAGGCTAGGCGGGAGCTGTCCCGCAAGCTGCTCGAGATCCGGCAGTCGGCTCCGCGCCGCTCGAGGTCCTGGTCGAGGGACCGGTCGCGGAGCCGCAGTCATCACCGTTCATCGGGGTCAAAGTCCTCGCATTCCGGTAAGTCAAGGCGCAGCAAGAAGTGGAAGAGGCGGCATCGCTCTTCTGACTCCCCTCGCCGGTCACGCGACTCGGCTGAGGGTTTCGGGTGGCACCACCCACGCGGATCTGTCGGAGCCGCAGGGGTCGCATCCGACCCCATACCTTGCGGTACCTGGGTCTGACGCGACTCCGGCGGAGATCAGAGACTTCCTTTTGGCAATGAGGAGTCTGGCTCCGCTGTCGATGCCTGCCGGCACGTCTTCGGGCCCCGCAGGCTCGACTGGGAGGCCTAGCGAGCCGGCGGCTCCGGCGCTGTCATCTACTTCGGTCCCGACGCCACAGGCCCCTGTTGGATCCAGGCCTGGATCCTGGTCGACGCCGGTCGACCTTACGACCCCTTCACCGGCGTCGACCCCTTCGGTGCTGCCCCTGGCGCCGGCTTCGGACGACGTCGTCCCCAGGTTTAGTCCCAGTCCGGGCACGGCGCCATACCCAGCACCGATGGATGTCAGGTTCATCTTCCGCCCGGCTCCGACCATTCCACCTGTCTACCAGGAGTCGGATGACGGGGACGACTGGGAGGGGTCTGAGGACCCTCTGGCACAGCAGTGCCAGTTATCTCAGGACTGGGCCGAAGAGCTTGGGGATGCCAGTGGTCTTGACACTTCCCCTGACACTGGCTTCATCTCTCCTCCCTCCGTGGTTACGGAGGAGGGTGCTACCTATTCTGTGGTCCTGCACAAGGCTGCCGAAGCCCTCGGGCTGGAGCCCCATGCTGTGGCTGTGAGGACTAATCTCCTCACTAAAGTGCTTCAACCGCCAGTAAGCTCCTCGGAGCCTCTGCTGCAGTTCAATGAAACACTGACGGACGTTCTGATGGGCACCTGGTCCAAGCCCTCCACAGTCCCTCCTGTGGACCGGAACGTGGCCTGGTGCTACCGCCCCGCACCGGGCGACCCCAGCTTTGTCGGTGCACCCCATGCCCGAGAGCCTGGTTATCCAGGCCTCTACCTCCCAGACCGCCTTCCCGTCCGTCCCCCGGATCGGGAATCCAAAAAGTTGGAACAGTTTGGGAAGAAAATGTTGCCCTCACTTAGATTGGGGTTGCGGTCTATCAACACCGCGTGCCTTTTGGACCGTTACACCCACTCCTTGTGGGATACGGTGGCTGACGTGCTGACCCAGTGTCCGGAGGAGGTCCAGACACGGCTCGCCCAGGCTCTTGCAGAGGGGCGGGATGCGGCACTGTATTCAATACGAAGTGGGCTGGACACAACGGACTCACTAGGCAGGGCAATTGCGACCACGGTGGCGATTCGTCGCCACGCCTGGCTGAGATCCACGAATTTCTCTGGGGATGTCCAGAGCACCCTCATGGACATGCCCTTGGATGGCCGTCGCCTTTTTGGAGACAAAGCGGATAGTGGGCTGGAGCGCTTTAAGGACTCCAGGGTTACGGCCAGGTCCTTGGGCCTTTCGGCCCGCGCCCGCAAACTTCCGCTTTTAGCCCCTTTCGTGGCCAAGGAAGGGGCGCCCCCTCACATCCGTCTAGCCACAGGCCGCAGAGCCAGCCTCAACGCGGTCGCGGATGTGGATTCCGCCGAGGCGGAGCAGGGATACAGAGAGCCGGTCCGCCCACATTTGCCCCAGCAGCATCTGCCTCAAAGCCCTCCTAGTCCGAGCTTTCAGGCCCATTCCACACCAGTGGGAGGCAGAATTCGCCATCACCTGCTCCACTGGCATACGATCACATCGGACAGGTGGGTGCTGCAAATTGTCTGAAGGGGCTACTCCCTCCCCTTCGAGGCGTCCCCTCCAGCCATGCCACCGCAGTACCACCGCATGTCGGGGGATCACGTGCAACTTCTGCAGGAGGAAGTTACGGCCCTCTTGGCCAAGGGGGCCATCGAGCACGTTCCTTGCCCAGAAGTAGGTCAGGGTTGTTATTCCCACTACTTTTTGGTTCCCAAGAAGGGCAAATGGGGCCTACGCCCTATCTTGGACCTCAGGAGCGTCAACGCCTTCCTCCGGAAGGATAAGTTCAAGATGCTCACCTTAGCTCCGGTTCTGGCTGCCCTAGACCCTGGAGACTGGATGGTAGCGTTGGACTTGCAGGACGCTTATTTCCTCATCCCCGTCCTGCCAGCCTACCGGCGTTACCTGCGGTTCACAGTGGGCCACGAGCATTTTCAGTTTACCGTGCTCCCCTTCGGCCTCACCAGTGCCCCTCGGGTGTTCACGAAAGTGATGGCGGTGGTCGCAGCTCATCTGCGCAGATTAGGGGTTCCAGTCTTCCCCTATCTCGACGACTGGTTGTTGAAGGCAGGCTCGCCCCAGGCAGTCGTCTCCCACCTCCAGACTACGGCCGATCTCCTGCATTTTCTGGGGTTTTCCATCAATGTGCCGAAGTCGCATCTGAGTCCCTCCCAGAAGCTCCGCTTCATCGGAGTGGTTCTGGACTCTGCGCAGTTCCGGGTCTATCCTCCGGAACAGCGGGTTTGGGATATTCAGGCTCTGATTCCGATCTTTCGGTCTTTATCCCGGGTTCCGGTCAGGTTGGTGCTGCGGCTCCTGGGTCTGATGGCCTCCTGCATCCTGCTGGTACATCACGCCAGGTGGCAGATGCGGGCTCTGCAGTGGGACCTGAAGTTTCAGTAGGCCCAGCATCGGGGCAACCTGTCCGACCATGTCTTGATCTCGAAGGGCACTGCAAGACAGTTGCAGTGGTGGCTCACGGACTGCGATTGGGTCAGTGGCAGATCCCTCTCCCTACCCCTACCGGAGCACGTAGTGGTGACGGATGCGTCCCTCCTGGGATGGGGGGGCCACATGGGAGAGGCGGAGATCAGAGGCGCCTGGTCTCCGGCGGAGTCCCGGCTCCATATCAACCTATTGGAGCTGCGGGCAATCCTACTTAAACTGAAGGCATTCCTTCCCTCTGTTCAGGGGAGTGTAGTTCAGGTGTTCATGGACAACACCACCGCCATGTGGTATTGCAACAAACAGGGCGGGGTGGGGGTCGTGGACCCTTTGTCAGGAGGCTCTGCGCCTCTGGACATGGCTGGAACATCAGGGCATCACCCTGGTGGTTCAACACCTGGCGGACTCTCTGAACGCCAGAGCGGACGAGCTCAGCCGCCGGTGCATGATGGATCACGAATGGCGTCTGAACTCGGACGTGGCGCAAGGACTCTTTCGGCAGTGGGGAGAGCCTTGGTTAGATCTATTCGCCACCGAAGAGAACGCGCAATGTCATCAGTTCTGTGCGTTGGAATTTCCAAGGCGGCACTCGCTAGGAGACGCTTTTCTTCGCGAGTGGAGTTCCGGTCTGTTGTACACCTTTCCGCCTATATCACTTCTGCCCAGAGTGTTGAAGAAGATCAGGCGCGACCGGGCCCAAGTCATCCTTGTGGCTCCGGATTGGGCACGAAGATACTGGTATCCCCAGCTACTCAGTCTATTGATCGATCCCCGATTCGACTGCCTCTTCAGGAGAACCTTCTGTCGCAGCAGCAGGGGACGGTCCTCCACCCGAACCTGTCCAGCCTCCACCTCCATGCGTGGAGATTGAGCGGCGACAGTTGATGCCATTTGACTTGCCTCCTGAAGTCTGTAATATAATTCTGGCAGCCAGGCATCCCTCCACTAAATCGGTATATGCCTGCAGGTGGAACAAATTTGTGGCATGGTGCACAGCAAAGGCTGTGGATCCCCTTTCCGCCTCTCTTTCTGAGGTTCTCCTCTTTCTTCTTTCCCTGGCCCAGCAGGGCTCTGCTCTGGGCACCCTCAAGGGATACCTTTTGGCTATTTCTGCTTTCTTACGGCTTCCTGATCAGCCTTCTCTTTTTAAATCTCCTGTTGTTTCTCGATTCTTTAATGGCATTACTCACATGTTTCCTCCTTTCACTTTCGTAATGCCTCAGTGGGATTTGAACCTAGTGTTGACCTATCTGATGTGCGCTCCCTTTGAGACTGCTTTCCTGGTTGCCATCACCTCTGCTAGAAGGGTGAGTGAGCTCCAGGCTCTCTCTTCTAAGCCTCCTTTCCTTTCTGTCCATCTGGACAAGGTTGTTCTCAGGACTCGTCCTTCCTTTCTCCCTAAGGTGGTAACTGCTTTTCACCGGCCAATCTGTTACACTGCCCACCTTCTTTCCGCCTCCGCATCCCTCGAAAGAGGAAGAGAGGCTCCACCGTCTGAACCCAAAACGGGCGCTGTCCTTTATCTGGACCGCACAAAACAGTTCCGGGTGGAGGACCAACTCTTTGTTGGCTACGTGGGCGCTAAGAAGGGGCGGGCGGTGCACAAGCGAACCATCTCTTGGTGGGTCGTTTTGTGCATTAAGTCCTGTTATTCCTTAGCTAAGAAGGAACCTCCTGTGCGGCTGAGGGCCCAGCGGCGACTACTGCCCTGGGACGGGGAGTCTCTTTGCAGGACATTTGTCTGGCAGCAACGTGGGCCTCGCTGCACACGTTTGCCAAACATTATTGGCTGGACAGCCAAGTCCGGAGAGATGGCTTCTTTGGCCGTTGCGTTCTCCAGGACTTCCTGGTGTGATCTTGGTTCGAAGACCCACCACCGGGGTTGGTATTGCTGGGGTATCTATTCTAAGGTGAGGAATCTAACTAACGTGTTCCTTTCAAATGAACAAGTTACTTACCTTAGGTAACGATATATCTGTAAGAAACATTAGTTAGTTAGATTTCTCACCGCCCCAACCATCCTCCCCGTTCTGCGAACCGATATCTAGGGTTAAGGTCATCCCTTTCAGGGCCCTAGATTCTTGGCACCAGTGTCGTTCTCTTGCATGGCTCTGCGTTCCTGGCGCAGAAAGCTATGTACAAGAACTGAAGTCCGCGCGCGAAGGCGGCGTCTAAGTACTCCGACGTCATCCCGGCGATGCCGACGACGGATGAGGAGCCGCAGACGACGCCTAGCGACGCGCAAGGGTATTGCTGACGAAAAAAATTTATTTCCGGATCCACCCTGACGCTTGGGGATATTCTAAGGTGAGGAATCTAACTAACTAATGTTACCTACAGATATATCGTTACCGAAGGTAAGTAACTTGTTCCTCAAGAACATCAGTAGTCCTGTATTACAAATAAATAACTATATATCCGGTTTGAAGGAGCCGTCCAAGTTCACAACATCATATTTGATAAGTCTCCTAAAGCAATTAGAGGAGAACCCTTCCTGTAACGTGACATTCACCAAAAGCGCCTACCCTCAAGCTATAAAATGTATATAAAAAGGGCAAATCTCTATGCCCATCAACAAGCCTTAATGATCCACGCAGTACTAAGAATGTTTTTTCAGACAATTGCTTCATCCTTGAACTAGCCACCGCAACTGGGAGGGTACTGCTATTCAGTCGTTGCTAAGCATGTGTATCTAAAGCCACACATTGTATGAACAGAAAATGCTACCTACCCTGCAAGCTTCTTCCCGAATGCGCCTCTAATGAGTCACATCTTTAAAGTACATTTGTTCTCTCTGCACATTACAATAATTCACACTCCATGCAGCCTTACACCCATTGTGCAGAAAAAGAATCTAACATGCAGTCGGTTCCCATGCGCAGTTTACATCAAGAGGAGTAGGTGCACTGCAACTCCTGACTCAAAAACGTTCTTTCAAGAGAAACAAATAGAACACAGCCGACCCAAACATGCTACAAATATATATATATGTATATATATATATCTATATCTATATTCACTGAAAAAACCATAGGTTTCACACATGTTATAGTTAGCTGGACATTTCACTCGTAAAAAACCAATGAAATTCCCCCGTTATAGTTAGTGCAGGCAACTATAACTCACGCGACCGCAATCCTCTGCTGATGATGTCAGATATTACATCCCTGATGACATATGTGTCTTTATGAAAAATAAATATTTGAAATATATGTATAGCTAAAGATTAATGGAAGAAGACATGGGTAAATGGGTGTCTAAATACAGTGATGTAATATCTGACATCATCAGCAGAGGATTGCGGTCGCGTGAGTTATAGTTGCCTGCACTAACTATAACGGGGGAATTTCATTGGTTTTTTACGAGTGAAATGTCCAGCTAACTATAACATGTGTGAAACCTATGGTTTTTTCAGTATATATATATATATATATATATATATATATATATTCACTGAAAAAACCATAGGTTTCACACATGTTATAGTTAGCGGAAATTTTACTGATAAAAAACCAATGAAATTCCCCCGTTATAGTTAGTGCAGGCAACTATAACTCACGCGACCGCAATCCTCTGCTGATGCTAATACTGTATTTAGACACTTATTTGCCCATGTCTTCTTCCATACATTTTTAGCTATACATATATTACAAATATTTTTTTTTCATAAAGACACGTATGTCATCAGCAGAAGATTGCGGTCGCGTGAGTTATAGTTGCCTGCACTAACTATAACGGGGGAATTTCATTGGTTTTTTATCAGTAAAATTTCCGCTAACTATAACATGTGTGAAACCTATGGTTTTTTCAGTGAATTTGCAAGGTTTTTTAAATGCTAATTCCTAACTATAACGTGTGTGAAACCTATGGTTTTTTCAGTGAATTTGTATGGTTTTTTAAACGCTAAGTTACTTTACGCCATTCGTGGCGTGCGCGCCCACTTAACGCAGTTCGTTCCGTGCGCGCACGGTGCGCTTCGCGCACAGCGCGCCCACTTTACGCAGTTAGTGCCGCGTGCCCACGTTACGCTAGATGGGCCATGTACGCACGATGCGCTTCGCGCACCGTGCGCACATGGAGGACATATGATGCACTTCGTTTTGAAAGGTAATATTTTAATTTTTCGTATATGTTAGAAGCCATGCACAAATGGTGCCCTTTGGGCACCAGTTGCACACGGGGTGGAGAGAGTGTGGATAATTTTTTTTTTAATTATTTTTTTTTTAAATATTTTAGTTTAACTCATCAATACTAAGCCATGCACAATTGGTGCCCTTCGGGCACCAATTGCACACGGGGTGGGGAGAGTGTGGATAATTTTTTTTTTTTTATAATTTTTTACCGTACACGTACGGTAAGCGTAATCGGCGAAATTAGCGAAAATATAAAAATTCCGTTTTTGGCCTTGGGGGATCTTTGGGGACTCCCTCAACATTGCTATGTGTGTGGGAGCTGTCTAAACAGCCCCTTTACATGTTTTTGTGCTTTAGATTTTAAACATCACTCTCAGTGCGAGAGAGAAAATGGCGGCCGCCGCTTCCTGGTTTCGGCCGATTCGAATGTTTACTAAGATCTAAGAGCCAATCAGAATCGCGCTCGCGCACGCCACCGTACGCGTACGGTAAGCGTACCGTAACCGCACCGTAAGCTGGCTCAGATATATATATTGATTTAAAGGCTATTTTCTCAGAATCTACTGAACAGATTTACACCAAACCTACAAAAGGCACTTCCTTGACCTGAGGACTACCTCTCTGCCAAATTTCTAGTAATTCTGTTCAGCCGTTCGGGCTGTAGCCCTGTCTAAAGGTCCTATGGAAAAATGCATGGGAAAAACGCGTTTTGGGACCCCCCTTTTATCTCAGCCCCCGCTTGACGAATCCCCCCGAGACTTTCAGGGAAGGAGCGTAACGTAGCGCCCCACCTATTTTGAAAAATTCGCGAGGATTCGTCGACCGGCGCTAAAGTTATTCAAAATAGAATGTTGCGGATTTCCTATGGAAACGTGGTCCTAACTATAACTACCTACTGGCGACCGCCAGTAGGTAATATATATATATATCTATCAAAATGGAGGTGGGTTTTTTGATGTCCAACCTGACAGCCGTATAAATATGCTGAAGATATCCTTGATGGAGAACTATGTTTACAGGTAAGTAACTATTTCTTATTTTCTGTGAATTCTTCTACCGTATAGAACACTTTTTTCTTACACTAATGTTTTGAACTCTGCAGTGTCATCTTCGCACCGATATGAGCCACCCGGTGAGCCAATTGAGGTAATCAGCCCGGCAAGTTCCCCCATGCCTGCACCTGAGAAATTGGAATCTTACCACCAGCAAGAAGCCTGTAAACCGAGCCAGTCAGAAAGTGAGTCTGTATTTTTATGGTCAAAAGTCTTCACTGTAATGTCTTCAAAACATTTAGTAGACGAAAGAAAAATAAAAAAACAGCCTTTAATTACTTAATCTGAAAGAGACACGTTAGTTATAGATTCCTTACCTTAGAATATCCCCAGGCGTCAGACTGGATCCGGAAAGTTTTTCGTCAGCAGTACCCGTGCGCGTCGGTAGGCGGCGTCGTAGCCGCCGAGATGACGTCGTCTGAGCTACTTAGACGCGCCCACGCGCACTAACGTCAGTTCTTTTTTTTTTCGTGCCAGCAACCACAGATCCGATAGAGAGAGTGGTACCCCTAGTTAATATTTTAACTTGGTTTTTGAGAACTTGTTTCTCTTGTTTTGTCGAGTACTCGACTCCTGGTGCAGTAAGGATGCCCGGGTTTAAGTCCTGTAGGGCCTGCCATCTGAACATGTCAGCGGAGGACCAGCATGTCGTGTGTCTCTTCTGCTTGGGGCACGCCCATGACCCAGAGACGTGCCCCAGTTGTCGGGCCATGGCGCCGAAGACTTGCGGGAGCGTTCCCGGCAGTTCTTTGTAGTCCAGCAATAGTTCTGCGCCACTCAATGTCCCGTGGGCAGTCGAGGGGCGGTCGCGGTGCCTATACCATCATTTGTAGCATCGGGGTCAGGTAAGTCGAAGCGCTATACCAGGTCGAAGACGCGGCATCGCTCTTCGCCTACCCCTCACTGGTCGCGGGACGCGGTGGAGGGAGCGGGTTGTCACTCCCTCGCGGCTCCAGTGGAGCCTCCGTTGTTGCCTGCTGCGTACCCGCCTTCTCCGGGGCCGTACGTGACTCCGGAAGGAATACAAGTGTTCCTATCGGCCATGGGCCTTTTATTTGCTCCTTCGGGTTCCTCAGGAGCGCCTTTGGGCCCCGTGGAACTGTTGGGTGGTTTTGCCCCCATGCCGCCGCCTTTGGCCCCGGCAAGTTACCCTGGGACTCTGTTGACTCCGGCCTCGGCCCCGCCATTGGCTCCTGGCATCGGCGCAGCCGCTGCTTCCAACCTCGGTGCCAATTGTCACCCATTCTTTGCCCTGGGAGGGGTCTAGGGACCCTCTCATGGCTCAGTGTGGGGATGCACCACACTAAGAGGCCAATGCGGAGGATCTGAGCGATCTGGAATTTATCTACACGCCCAAGTACACTTGCCTCTTCCTCCGTGGCTACGGAGCAAGATGGGACATTTTCTGTGGTGTTGCGCAGGGTGACTGAGGCTCTTAACCTCAAGTTCCCTACGGTGTCTCTCAGGACCAATCTCCTGACTGAGGTGATTCGGCCAGGGGCCTCCTCCACGGAGCCGCTGCTGCCCTTTAATCACGCACTTAGACATCCTCTGGGCACCTGGTCCACGTCCCCCTCAGGTACTCCTGTAGATAGGAGTGTGGCACAACGGCATCGCCTGGCCCCGGTCGACCCCAGTTTCCTCACATAACACCCGACAAATTGTTGTCCAGGCCTCTGCTTCCCCCAGCGCTTTCCCTTCCGCACCTCCGGATAGGGTACACAAAAAAATAATAATAATAATAAAGGCTAGTTACGCCTGGCTCAGAGCCTCTGGCTTCTCAGGGGATGTCCAGAATGCTTTGTTGGACATACCCTTTGATGGCACGTGCCTCTTGGGTGACCACTCAGATGGAACGTTTTAAGGACTCCCGGGCAACGGCCCAGTGCTTGGGCCTTTCCGCCACGCTCACTCCCTCGGGATCTGCCTTTCGTTCCTTTCCTGGCAGGGACGAGGTGCCCAAACACATTCCTTTCAAAGCCGCCGGCCTGCGCAGCAGCACTCTCGGCGCAGCCGCTGAAAGGGGACCCGCAGAGGTCGGTCACGGGACCAGCGGCCTGGTCAGTCTGCTGCTACCACGGCCTCCAAACCCTCTTAATCCGTGGGGTTTCGGGCCCACCAAACGCATGTGGGCGGCACGATTCGCCATCGCCTCCCACACTGGCGCACCATCATTTGGGACAGTTGGGTTTTTGCAGAGCGTCCGAAGGGGCTACTCCCTCCCATTCCGGACTGCACCTCCGGCCCTGCCCCCTCCGTACCACCGCATGTTGGTGGATCACTTGACACTTCTCCAGCAGGCCATTCCAGCCCTCTTGGTCAGAGGGGGCCGTCGAGCGCGTTCCGACGCCAATAGTAGGTCGTGGTTGTTATTCCCACTACTTCTTGATTCCAAGGAAGGACAAGGGCCTGCGTCCTTACGTCACTTACTTCCTTCGGAAGAAACAGTTCAAAATACTTCCGCTTTCAGTTCCCGGTACTCCCTTTTGGCCTTACCAGTGCCCCTCAGGTGTTCACAGAAGTGATGGCGGTGGTCGCAGCTCATCTGCGCATATCAAGGGTTTCAGTCTTCCCCCTATCTCGACTACTGGCTGTTGAGGGCGGGCTCGCCCCAAGCAGTCTCACACCTCCAACCTACGGCCAACCTCCTGCATTTGCTGGGGTTCTCCATCCATTTGCCAAAGTCACATCTGGTTCCCTCACGGAAGCTCCTCTTGATTGGAGCGATTGTGGACATGGTGCGAGTTCGGGTTTATCTTCCCGAACAGCGCGTCCATGAACGTCAGATCCCTCTTCCTTCCCCAACCGGAGCACACAATGGTAACATAGGTGTCCCTCCAGGGATGGGGCGGCCATAAGGGGGAGGCGGAGATCAGAGGCCTCTGGTCTCCGGCAGAGTCCAAGCTTCATATCAATCAGTTGGAGCTTACATCGATCCTGCTTGCACACAAACCATTCCTTCCCTCGGTCAGGAGGACAGTAGTGCAGGGGTTCTCGGACAGCACCACCGCCATGTGGTACTGCAACTAGCGAGGCGGGTGGGGTCGTGTACCCTATGTCAGGAGGCGCTGCACCTCTGGACGTGGCTGGACCACCAGGGCATTCTACTGGTGGTTCAACACTTTGCAGGTTCTGTGCACACCGGGGCGGACGATCTCAGCCGCCGGTGCATCATGGATCACGAATGGCAGCTTCACTCGGAGGTGGCACTAGGTCTCTCTCAGCAATGGGGAGAACCTTGGTTAGATCTATTCTCCACCAAAGAGAACGTGCAATGTCAGCGGATCTGCGCGTTGGAGTTTCCAAGGCGGCACTCGCTCGGAGACGCTTTTCATCGCTAGTGGACTTCCGGTCTGTTGTACGCCTTTCCGCTCTGTTTTACGCCTTTCCGCCTATACCACTTCTGCCCAGAATGCTGAAGAAGATCAGGCGCGACCGGGCCCAAGTCATCCTTGTGGCTCCGGATTGGACACGAAGATACTGGTAACCCGAGCTACTCAGTCTATCGATCGATCCCCCAATCCGACTGCCTCTTCGGGAGGATCTCCTGTCGCAGGGGACGGTCCTCCACCCAAACCTGTCCAGGCTCCACCTCCTTGCGTGGAGATTGAGCAGCAACAGCTGATTCCATTTGACTTGCCTCCCGAAGTCTGTAATGTGATTTTGGCAGCCCGGCGTCCCTCCACTAAAACTGTATACGCCTGTCGGTGGAAAAAATCTGTGGCATGGTGCACAGCGAAATCTGTTGATCCTCTTGCTGCCCCTCTTTCTGAGGTCCTATTGTTCCTTCTTTCTTTGGCCCAGCAGGGCTCCTCTCTGGGCACTATCAAGGGCTACCTTTCTGCTCTTTCAGCCTTTCTTAGGCTGCCTGAACAGCCCTCTCTTTTCAAGACCCCAGTTGTCAACAGATTTCTCAAAGGCATTACTCACCTTTTCCCTCCTATTCCTTTTGTGATGCCTCAATGGGACTTAAACCTGGTTCTCACATACTTGATGTGCGCTCCCTTTGAGCCTCGTCATAACTGTCCTTTGCGGTTATTAACTTTGAAAACTGTCTTTCCGGTGGCCATCACCTCCGCTCGGCGGGTGAGTGAGCTCCAAGCTCTTTCCTGTAAACCTCCTTTCCTGGCGATTCATCCGGATAAGGTTGTGCTTTGTCCGCATCCCTTCTTTCTACCAAAAGTAGTCTCTGCCTTTCATCACAGGCAAACTGTCACTCTGCCCACTTTCTTTCCGCCTCCGCACCCTTCAAGAGAAGAGGAGAGGCTCCACCCTCTGGACCCAAAACGTATGCTGTCGTTCTATCTCTACCGCACACAACAGTTCCCGGTGGATGACCAGCTCTTTTTGGCTACGTGGGCGCCAAGAAAGGCCGGGCTGTGCACAAGCGCACTATCTCCCGATGGGGTGTCTTGTGCATTAAAGCCTGTTACTCTCTGGCAAAAAAGGAACCTCCGGTTGGGCTACGCACCCATTCTACCATGGCGACAGCAGCTACTACAGCATTGGGACGCGGTGTCCCCCTGCAAGACATCTGTCAGGCAGCCACGTGGGCCTCGCTGCATACTTTCACTAAGAAATATTGCCTTGACAGTCAGGCCTGGAGAGAAGGCTTCTTTGGCCGTTCAGTTCTCCGTGACTTTCTGGTGTAATCTCACTTCGTACACCCACCACCGGGGTTGGTATTGCTTGGGTATGTATTCAATGGTAAGGAATCTATCACTAACTTGTCTCTTTCAGATGCACAAGTTACTTACTTGTGTAACGATCTATCTGTAAGAGTCATTCGTTAGTGATTGATTCATTACCGCCTGCCCATCCTTCCCGTACTGCGAACTGTTCTCTAGGGTTCAGGTCATCCCTTTCAGGACCCTAGTTCTATTGCACCAGTAGTCTGTCTCTGGCATGGCTCTGCGTTCCTGGCTCGGAAAAGTCGTGTACAGAACAAACATCCGTGCGCATGGGCGCGTCTAAGTAGCTCCGACAACGTCACCTCGGTAGCTGCGGCGTACGTGGAGCCGTACGACGACGCCTACCGACGCGCAGGGGTACTGCTGACGAAAAACTTTCTGGATCCAGTCTGACGCCTGGGGATATTCTATGGTAAGGAATCTACCACTAACTAATGTCTCTTACAGATATAAATTCACACAAGTAAGTAACGTGTGCTTTATGATGTTCTGATTTTGGGCCATCGCACAGAACAGAAATTAGGTTATGAATTACTCTTGGGGGAGCCACCTTTTTAATGGCTTTTCTAAAGACCCCATTTGACATCTGTATATGTATAATATGACTTCATGTACTTTAATTGTTTAATATACTTATTGTCTCTCTTCTCCTACCAACACTGAAAGTCAAAGAAATGTAAAAAAATGTATCTGAAAGAGACAATTAGTTATAGATTCCTTACTTTTAGAATTACCCCCAGGTGTCAGACTGGATTCGGAGAATTTTTTCGTCGGCAGTACCCCTGCGCGTCGAAAGGTGGCATCAGTCGGCTCCGTGTTCGCCGCTGGCGTCGTGGTCGCTGGGATGACTTCGCAGTAGCTAATTAGACGCCGCCCTCGCGCACTGACGTCGGTTATTTCTTTTTCCGTACCAGCCAGCGCAAATCCGGAGACAGCGGTACCTTCAGTAACTTTTTGACGACTTTTGTTGATATCTTTTTTGAGTCTTCGGCCCCTGATGCACATTAGGGATGCCCGGTTTCATGGCTTGCGGTTCCTGCCGAAAACTGATGTCTGTGACGGATCCGCACCGCGTGTGCCTGTGGTGCCTGGAACGCGACCACGATCCCAATTCCTGCTCCGACTGCCGGACCATGAATCCAAAGTCTTTGCGGAGTGGTCCTGAAAGCTTCTCAAGGCCCGGCATTCCAGGTCGCGCGGGAGGTCGAGATACCGGTGACGTAGCCACCACCACCACTCCTCTTCGAATCCTTCGCACTTCTCAGGTAGGTCGAAGCACAAGAAGTCGAAGAAGCATTGTCGCTCTTCAACTTCTCCCCGTCTGTCGGGCGACGCGACGAGGGATGCGGGTGGTCCCCTCCCGCGGCTCCGCGTACAGAGCCCGAAGTGTCGGCTCCTAGTTTCCCTCCCTTTTCGGCACTCCGAGCAACCCCTGCCCAGCTTTGAAGCTTTTACGAAGCAATACATGCCATCTTTGGGCAGCCCGACTCTGCTGGCATGCCTTCGGGCCCCAGGGACTCGGCTAGGGACCCTGGCTGGGCCTTCGCTGCCTGCGGCTTCAGCCTCAGTACCGCAGGGTCTTCTTGGATCTGGATCGGCACCGGTCGTCCTAATAACATCTCCACCGGCGACGATTCTACCGGCACCACGCCCGCAGCCGACGCCGGTTATGTCCCCAGAAGGCGTTGACCCAGACCTCCACCCCGATGTGGACACGGGCCGGACTGACGTCGACCGATGCCGAATCCAGCACCGAGGGGTACTTTTGTATCCCTGTTCCACACTGGTTCTGTCAGGCCAGATTAGCAACCAGAGCAGGGTGAGGAGGACCTGGAGGGGTCTGGAGACCCATAAACTGACTAGTTGGAGTACGATCCGGACTGGAAAGAGAAGTTGGAGGATGCCAGTGGTCTGGATACCTCCCCAGACCTTGGCATGTTGTGTCCACCTACTGTGGCTACAGAGGAGGGAGATTCTTACGCAGTGGTGTTGCGTAGGGCGGCCGTGGCTCTCAACCTCGAGCTACCTACGGTGGAGGTCAGGACTTAACCTCCTGACAGATGTGCGGGCAGCGAGCTCTTCGGAGCCCCTGCTGCTGTTTAATGAAGCCCTAACTGGCATCCTTTTGGGCACCTGGTTGTGAGAAGTTGGCCTGATATATGATGTCACTAGTTCTAGTGTACACCTTGTATCAGTCCAAACAACCCTTATGGTGATTGGTTGTAAAGTCAACCTTATAGACCAGCTATCCTAGTGGTAGCATGGACAAGAGCAGTCTTAGGCTAAACTCTGTATGGCATGTGAAGCCAGCTGTTATACCATTTGCAATCCCTTGAATACCAAATGAAAGGACACCACAACAGATATATATAAAAATAGAATGTATTTATTCTAGTCAAAATAACCTCAGCACTCTTTATGAGATTCGAGGTAAGTAAAACACAGTCTTATTTAAGCATACATTAAGTCACACAGGTAAGTAATACAGTTAGGCCATAGGGGCCACGCAAACCATATACTAAGTAAGTGGTATAAGGACCACTGTCACGAACACAGGTTAGGCCTAGGCCTAGGGAATCGCTGGGGCTACACTATACTACCAATTGCTAGGAAGTGGGAGGCCCACAGGATTCAGGTGCAGAGTGGAAACACTCACGCGTAATGCGTTAAAGTCGATAGAAATAGTAGTGTTTAGAATTAAAGAGTTTTAGGACACTTCGGAAGGAGCTAGGAGTTAGAGACTTGGAAACTAGACCCTAGGATAGTCAATACCCTTGTGAGCACCGAACTACTCAAGTTACCTAGCCCACGGGCTGGGGGTGCATAGGTGTGAACTTGCGTCGGGTTTCGTCGTCGACTCCTATGGATGCCTGAAGGAAAGATGCTGACAGGCAGTCAGTGAAGAGTGTCCAGTGGATTCCAAGGATGGAATCAAGAAGGAGGATACCTGCAAGCAGAGGGGACAGAGTCTAGGTCACCAGCCAGGAGCCGGGAAGGAACCAGGGAGGAACCAGGCGATGTTGTGAAGATGCAGGTGAAGAGGTGAAGCTTGTCGCAGCAGCCACGGGTACCAGGAGGCGTCGAGGACGACCAGAACCAGGAGCCGAGCTGCCCCACGAAGGCTCTTGCTGTCGGCGGCGTCGATGTCGAATTCGGACCCAACAAGCCTTGGCAAGCTTGTTCTCTTTCACAGGGAAGCAAGGGCCAGGCTGGAGGAGCCAAACCAGCGGTGTAAAGTTAAGGTTTCGTCGTCACAGAGGCTACTGGCCAACGGGCAAGTAACCGGACAGACGCGTCTAGCAGGAAAATGTAGAAGGGCCCCACGCAGGACTCGTGGAGTGTGGAGGGCTGATCTTCGGTGCAGATGGTGCTCGGGGTTGGGGCTTCTCAATCCCCAGAGCACAACTTCGAGGATGCCTCAGAAGCTGCACTGGAAGCTAGTAGCTAATTTTCCCAGGTAGCCGGTCCCACGTCGCTCGTCGCCTCCACGGATCTCAGCTTCGCTGTGGATGTGGATCAGGGTCGGAGAAGTCTGGAAGTCAAGGCGCTGGTCGGGCTCTGCAGTCTGTTCCTTGTAGAACTTGGGCAAAGCAAACGGCAGGTCGCTTGATGGTGCCTGTTTGCACAGGGTGGCCACTCCTTGGCCACAAGGGAGATTCTTCAGTCTTCTTCCGTAGTCGAATGTCGAAGGTCCAGAGTTTCTGTTCAAGTTGCAGGTTCAGGATAATCTCAAGTCCTAGGGACCCAGCTCCCACTCTTATACTAATCTGGGGGGCTGGTTTACCTGCTAGGTCCCGCCTATGGGTGGGACCAGGGAGGGGCTGGAGTGCCTTCCCTTTGTCCAGTTTCGTGCCAGGACTGGGGCTGGAGTGCCCCAGCACCAGTTTGAACCGGACTATGCATGGGACACCTTGTGTGGCCCAGGCAGTGTCTCGTTTCATTCATACCTCCCTGCCCCAATACACTAAATCCTGTCTAGGGTGGTGCTAGCACCTCCCAAGGCAGGAAACCTATTGTCCATGCCTCCCTCGCTGGAAGGACTCCCAGCAGCAGGAGGTCAGACTTGTGTCTGTGGCAGCAGCATCCATTTTGTGATGCTGGGGCTCTGGTTAACTTTAACTGGGTAGCAGGATTTTAATATGTCTTCTCCTCTAGAAGGGGGGAATACTATCCTCATCGCCAGAAATGGTGTGGGGGTAGTATTCCACAGTGTTAGACACCGTACACGACATGTTTCGATAAAGCCAAACCATAGTTACCATAACCACGAGGATTATAAGGCACTTTAAGAGTATATGGTAGGCAATATCATAGAACAGCTATAAGGACATGGTTCCGAAAGCTGCAGACAGGCTCAGCTCATGCTAGAGCACCATCTCACATGTTACCAAGCACTCTGCCTTCAGGATTGTTAAGGCCTGCCATAGGAGTGACTGATAGGTTACCCATGTGCCTATATAGAAGGTAGGCATAGCAATACTATGCCTAAGCAAGGGGTGATTACACAACCTTGCCCCAGCTGAGTGATCAGCCAGTTGTGTCATAATGGAAGGCCAGCCTGGGGTAGCATAATACATGCTGCAGCCCCTGGTAGGCCTAGGGTACACCTATGCCCTGGGTACCTAAGGTGCACTGTGCAGGGACCTATAAGGTGATCCTTACCAATTGGGTTATGTACCTAAAGTACACAGTATGAATTTAGAGCGAGAACAGCTAGGCTGTGGGTCTGATTAGCAGGCCCACAGCCACATCTAAGTCGAAAACCAGTGAAGCAAAAGCAAAAAGTGGGGGTGACCATAGAAAGCAGACCCTACTCTCCTACACACCCCCCCCCCCCCCCCAAACTTAGGGACATTAAACTAACCTTGACCAGTTGAGTCTTCATGTTCTAAGTGGAAATATCTGGAGAGTCCATCTGCATTGGCATGGTCAGTCCCAGGTTTATGTTCCACTGTGAAGTCCATCCCCTGTAGGGAAATGGACCACCTAAGAAGTTTGGGATTTTCACTCTTCATCTGATTTAGCCACAAGAGGGGCTTATGGTCTGTCTGAATCTTGAAGTGAGTGCCAAACAGGTATGGCCTCAGCTTCTTCAGGGCCCAAACCACAGCAAAGGCCTCCCTCTCAATAGCTGACCAACGTTTCTCTCTAGGGGTCAGCCTTCTACTAATAAAAGCAATGGGCTGGTCTTGACCATCTATATTCAGTTGTGAAAGAACAGCTCCCACACCCAACTCAGAAGCATCTGTCTGGACAATGAACTCTTTGGAGTAGTCTGGACTTTTCAGAATAGGTGCAGTGCACATGGCCTGCTTCAGGTCATCAAATGCTTTCTGACAGCTTACTGTCCACTGAACTTTCTTTGGCATTTTCTTAGAGGTCAAGTCATTAAGTGGTGTCACAATGGACCCATAGTTCTTAACAAACTTTCTGTAGTACCCAGTCAGGCCCAAGAAAGCTCTGACCTGAGTCTGGGTAATTGGAGGAGTCCAGTTCTTTATGGTCTGGATCTTGCTCTCCAGTGGTTCAACCTGACCCCCACCTACTAGGTGGCCCAGGTACACAACCTTGCTCTGCCCTATCTGGCACTTAGTGGCCTTGATAGTGAGGCCTGCCTTCTGCAGGGCCTCTAAAACATTCCTCCGGTTGACCAGGTGATCCTCCCAGGTGGAGCTAAAGACAGCAATATCATCAAGATAAGCTGCACAGTAGTTATCCAGGCCTGTAAGGACTTGATTCACCAACCTTTGGAAAGTGGCAGGTGCATTCTTCAAGCCAAAGGGCATTACCACAAATTGATAATGTCCTCCTGGGGTTGAGAAAGCAGTTTTGGCCTTTGCACTCTCAGCTAGTCTGATTTGCCAGTAGCCTGCTGTCAGGTCAAATGTACTCAAAAACTTGGCAGCTGCCAATCTGTCAATGAGCTCATCTGCCCTAGGTATTGGGTGGGCATCTGTCCTAGTGACAGCATTGAGACCTCTGTAGTCCACGCAAAACCTCATCTCTCTTTTACCATCTTGGGTGTGAGGTTTTGGCACAAGAACTACAGGACTAGCCCAAGGGCTCTCTGAAGGTTGAATGACTCCCAGCTCCAACATCTTTTGTACCTCAATTTTTATGCAGTCCCTGACATGGTCAGGTTGCCTGTAGATTTTACTCTTCACAGGCAGACTGTCACCAGTGTCCACCTCATGGGTGCACCAGTTTGTCTGAATTGGGGTCAGTGAGAACATACGTCTATAGGCCTGCAGAACTTGTCTGCAGTCCTGTTGCTGATGGTTAGTGAGGCTGTCAGAAAAGACCACACCATCAACTGAACCATCATCAGGGTTCTGAGTCAGCAGGTCTGGGAGAGGGTCACTCTCTTCCTCCTGCCCCTCATCTGTAGCCATGAGTGAGCCCATGTCTGCCCTGTCAACATATGCCTTCAGTCTGTTGACATGAAGCACCCTGTGGGGGCTTCTGGGAGTCCCAAGGTCCACCAAGTAGGTGACTTCTCCCTTTTGCTCAACAATAGTGTGGGGTCCAGACCATTTGTCTTGGAGTGCTGCTGGGGCCACTGGCTCCAACACCCACACTTTCTGCCCTGGCTGGTACACAGTCAGCACAGCCTTTTGGTCATGCCAAGCTTTTTGGAGTTCTTGGCTTGCCTCAAGGTTTTTAGAAGCCTTCTTCATATACTCTGCCATCCTGGAGCGGAGGCCAAGTACATAATCCACTATATCCAGTTTGGGTTGTCTGAGAGGTCTCTCCCATCCTTCCCTTACTAGACACAGGGGTCCCCTTACAGGATGCCCAAACAAAAGCTCAAAAGGGCTGTAGCCAACCCCCTTTTGTGGTACCTCTCTGTAAGCAAACAGAAGGCAGGGTAAAAGGATGTCCCATCTTCGCCTAAGCTTGTCTGCTAAACCTTTTATCATCCCTTTTAGGGTCTTGTTGAACCTCTCAACATGCCCATTGCATTGTGGGTGATAGGGTGTAGTGAATTTGTAGTTGACACCACACTCCTTCCACATTGCAGTCAAATATCCTGACATGAAGTTGGCACCTCTGTCAGAAACAACCTCCTTTGGAAAACCCACTCTGGAGAATACTCCAAGTAAGGCCCTTGCCACAACAGGTGCTGTTGTGGTCCTCAGGGGTATAGCTTCTGGATACCTGGTGGCATGGTCCACTATCACCAGTATGAATCTGTGCCCAGGTGCGGTTTGGGGGTCCATTGGTCCTACAATGTCTATTCCCAGTCTCTCAAAGGGAACCCCCACCACAGGTAGTGGTATTAGGGGGGCCTTTGTGGTGCCACATGATTTGCCACTGGCTTGGCAGGTGACACAGGAGCAACAAAACTCCTTGGTATCTTCTGACATGTGAGGCCAGTGAAAGTGAGGGACAAGTCTGTCCTAAGTCTTATTCTGGCCTAAGTGTCCTGCAAGGGGAATATCATGGGCCAAGGTAAGAAGGAAGCCTCTGATACTCAATGGTATGACCAACCTCCTGGACGCACCAGGCTTGGGGTCTCTAGCCTCTGAGTACAGCAGCCCTTCATCCCAATACACTCTATGGGTACCTTGAGCATTCCCTGCAGCCTCAGAGGGGTTCAAGAGAAGGACAGTCTAATTGTGCCTGCCTCAGATCTGCCCTTGAAGGTCCCCCTGTCCCAAGAAACTCAACCTGGTCAGGTTCCAGTTCTTCTAGGACAGTTCCTTCAGAGCTCTCAGAATCATCCTCCTATGAGGGCTGATCCTCTACCTGAGGCAGGGGGGAAGGCACAGTCTTTACCCTACTGCTCTTTCTCTTGGGTTGTGTCTGGTCCATTGTCCCAGGATTCAGCACTTGTTCAGTGTTGCACTTTTTGGCCTGTGACCTAGTCACAGCAAGGACATGTGCATCTATTCCCGGCATTTCTGCATGGGTCCTATACTCCACTTCAGCCCACACTGAAGTTTCAAGGTCATTTCTAGGCCTGGGCGTAGTTCGCGAAGTAGCACTTCGCGAAGCTACGCAAAGTGAAGTTCGCACTACGCGAGCTACGCGTAGCACTTCGCGAACTGCGTAGTACCTTGTTCGCACTGTGCCAGATGTCGTTTTCAATGATTGCACAGTGCGGACAAGCAACCAGCACTGTGCAATCATTGAAAATGGCATCTTGCACAGTGCGAGCTGTAGTTTACTCGAGCTTCAGCTTTCTCAACGCGAACTGGTAGTTTCTCATCGCGAGCGGTCGCGAGTATACGCGACCACTCGCAATGAGAAACCTGACCTCCTCGCGTTGGGAATCTCGCCGGGAGGTTTATTTTCCATGCTCGCGATCGCCAACTTGAAGTTGCTGATCGCGAACAAGGAAAAAGTCTCGCCGGGATGTCATTTTGCTTGCTCGCGGTCGCCAACTTGACGTTGAGGACCGCGAGCAAGCAAAAAATGACCGCAGCACTACGCAACACTACGCTACGCGTGTTCGCACTGTGCTACGTGCAGTTCGCGTAGTGCGAAGTAGCGCGAACTACGCGAGCGTAGCGTAGTGCTTCGCCCAGGCTTAGTCATTTCCCAACAGACACTCTACAGGAAGATCTGAACTCACCACAACTTTCTTTAGGCCAGTTACCCCTCTCCAGGAGAAGTTACAATTGCCACACTATAAGAGGTAGTGGCATTGCTAGCGTTGGTCACTAGGTAATTCTCACCTAGCATGATCTGTCCAGGGTCCACAAAGGCAGGTGTCACCATGGTGAGACTAGCACCTGTGTCCCTGTAGGCCTGAGCCATTCTCTGGTTGATAAAAGGAGTCTGTCTGTACTTGCCCAGGGTACTGGGACCTATAGTAGAGGACAAAGCTATGTCCCCATCAAAGATCAGAACAGCCTGAGTGGGTATTCTGGCTAGGCCAGAATCCACTTCAGTTCCCAGGGTTAACCCTATTACACCCTTTTGCTGGGAACCACCACTTACAGCTGGACTAGGGGGTACAGTTGCCTTAGGGGCAATGGCGGCTGGGGGCTTGTCCTTTTTGGTGCATTCACTATACCAATGGGAATTGGACTTACAATAGTTACACCAAGGTTTCTTTTGGCCATCTTTCTTTTTATCCTTTTTGGGACCACCCTCCCCCTGAGCCTTTTGGGGGCCTGGTGAAGACTTCTGGTCATGGTTCCGAAATCTGCAGACAGGCTCAGCTCATGCTAGAGCACCATCTCACATGTTACCAAGCACTCTGCCTTCAGGATTGTTAAGGCCTGCCATAGGAGTGACTGAAAGGTTACCCATGTGTCTATATATAAGGTAGGCATAGGAATACTATGCCTAAGCAAGGGGTGATTACACAACCTTGACCCAGCTGAGTGATCAGCCAGTTGTGTGATAATGGAAGGCCAGCCAGGGGTGGCATAATACATGCTGCAGCCCCTGGTAGGCCTAGGGTACACCTGGGCCCTGGGTACCTAAGGTACACTGTACAGGGACCTATAAGGTGATCCTTACCAATTGGGTTATGTACTTAAAGTACATAGTATGAATTTAGAGAGAGAACAGCTGGGCTGTGGGTCTGATTAGCAGGCCCACAGCCACATCTAAGTCGAAAACCAGTGAAGCAAAAGCAAAAAGTGGGGGTGACCATAGAAAGCAGACCCTACTCTCCTACACTGGTCCAGGCCCAAAACAGGGGCTCCTTTGGATAGGATGATTGCCCAACTCCGGGCGACCCCACTTTCGTCTCCCAACACCCCACCCGAGAGCTTGGTGGTCCAAGCCTCAACGTCCAAAGGCGCATTCCCTAACGCTCCACCTGATAAGGAATACAAAAAGCTGGACCATCTTGGGTAGATGTTTTCCTCTTCCTCCAGCTTGGGACTGCGGTTGGTAAACACCTCATGTCTGTTGGGCCGTTACACCCACTCTGTGTGGGATTTGGTAGTGCAGGTGCTGTCCCAGTGCCCAGAGGAGGCCCAGGCGGTGCTCTCCCATGCAGTTGCCGAGGGGAGAGACGCTGTCAAGTTTACCATACGATGTGGACTGGACACCTCCGACTCGGCAGGAAGATTTCAACGTCGGTAGCCCTTCGACGATACGCCTGGCTGAGGTCGACTGGTTTTTCCGGGGATGTCCAGGCTACCTTAATGAACATGCCCTTTGATGGTCGTCGCCTTTTCGGCAGACCACTCGCTAGAGTGCTTCAAGGACACTCTGGCTACATGCAAGTCCTTGGGCCTCTCCACTACCCGCCGGCACTGTCTGCTTTTCGCCCCTTTTGTGGCTACGGATGGGGTGCCCCACCACGTTCCACCCAGAGCCACAGGCCTGCGCAAGCTCTTCCGCCCCTGCGCGGCTCGGACGTGGGACCCATCACCGTGGGTCTGGGGGCCAGCGAGCAGGCCAATCCACCACCGCCCCCTCTGCAGCAGCCTCCAAAACCCTCCTAGTCTGACCTTTCAGGGCCGCCAATCACCAGTGGGCCACAGTAGTCACCATCACCTTCCCCACTGGCGCACCATCACGTCGGACAGGTGGGTTTTGCAGATTCCCCAAAGGGGCTACTCCCTCCCCTTCGAGACTACATCCCACAACCCCTCCCTCCCCACCCATCCCACCTCAGTACCATTGAATGTCGGAGGATCATCCGGCCCTTCTCCAACAGTTATGGCTCTAATGGCCAAGGGAGCCATCGAGCGAGTTCCTACCCCAGAATGAGGTCGTGGTTGCTATTCCCACTACTTTCTGGTGCCCAAAAAGGACAAAGGCCTACGTCCTGTCTTGGATCTCAGGAACGCCAACCACTTCCTCCGGAAGGAGAAGTTCAAAATGTTGACGCTAGCTCAGATCCGGTCTGCCCTCGACCCTGGAGACTGGATGGTAGCGTTGGACTTGCAGGACGCTCATTTTCACATCCCCATCCTGCCGGTCCACTGGCATTTCCAGCTGTTCACGGTAGGCCACGAGCACTTTTAGTTTACCGTGCTCCCCTTTGGCCTTACTAGCGCCCTTCGGGTGTTCACGAAAGTGATGGCAGTGGTCGTAGCTCATCTGGTCAGATCAGGGGTTTCAGTCTTCTCAACAACTGGATGTTGAAGGCGGGCTCGCCCCAGGCAGTCCTCTCCCACCTCCAAACTACGGCGGACCGCCTGCATTCGCTGGGGTTCACTATCAATGTGCCGAAGTCGCACCCGATTCCCTCTCAGAAGCTCCTTTTCAACTGAGCGGTTCTGGACACAACGCAGTTTCAGGTTGATCCTCCCAAGCAGCAAGTCCTGGATATTCAGGCTATGATTCCGATCTTTCAGCCTATATCCCAGGTGTCGGTCAGAATGACCCTGAGGCTGCTGGTCCTCATGGCCTCCACCATCCTTCTGGTAGATCTGCCAGTGGCATATGCGGGCTCTATAGTGGGACCTGAAGTTCCAGTGGGCGCAGCATCAGGGGAATCTTTCCGATTGCGTTTAGACATGGAACACTCTCCCCACACAGCTGCGACAGACCCAGGACCTGCTGACCTTCAGGAGACTTCTCAAGACCTGGCTGTTCGAGCAGTAGCTGCACCCCCACCCCCGCTCAGTGCCTTGAGACCCTCACGTGTGATTAGTGCACTCTACAAATTAATGATTGAATGATTGATATCGGAGGGCACTGCACGTCAATTGCAGTGCTGGCTAACGAACCGGGATTGGGTCAACTGCAGATCCGTCTCCCTTCCCCAACCGGAATACACAGTGGTGACGGATGCATCACTTCCGGGGTGGGGTGGCCACATGGGAGAGGCGGAGATCAGAGGTCTCTGGTCTCCGGCGGAGTCTGGGCTCCACATCAACTTTCTGGAACTTTAGGCAATCCGTCTTGCTCTGAAAGCATTCCTTACCTCTGTCCGGGTAAAAGTAGTGCAGGTGTTCACGCACAACATCACCGCCATGTGGTACGGCAACAAACCCGGCGGGGTGGGGTCGTGGACCCTATGTCAAGAGGCTCTGCGTCTCTCGGCATGGCTGGGACATCAGGGCATATCCCTGGTGGTTCAACACCTGGCAGGTTCACTGAATGCCAGAGCGGATGACCTCAGCCGCATGATGGATCACGAATGGCGTCTTCACTCGGAGGGGGCGCAGGGTCTCTTTTAGCAAGAGGGCAAGCCTTGGTTAGATCTATCCACCACCGATGAGAACGCACAATGTCAGCAATTCTGCGCGTTGGAATTTCCAAGGCGGCGCTCGCTAGGCAGCGCTTTTCGTTGCGAGTGGAGTTGCGGTCTTCTATACGCCTTTTTGCCTATACTGCTTCTGCCCAGAGTTCTGAAGAAGATCTGGCGCGATCGGGCCCAAGTCATCCTTGTCGCTCCGGATTGGGCACGAACAGTCTAGTATCCCGAGCTGTTACACATGGCCATCATTCCTCCGATCAGACTACCTCTTCGGGAGGATCTTCTGTCGCAGCAGCTTGGGACGGTCCTCCACCCGAACCTGTCCAGTCTCCACCTCATTGCGTGGCGATTGAGCAGCAGCAGTTGACCGCCTTGGACCTTCTTCCCGAAGTCTCTGATGTTATCTTGGCAGCCAGGCGTCCCTCCACTGAGACGGTGTATGCCTGCAGATGGAACACATTTTTGGCATGGTGCACAGCAAAGGCTGTGGATCCCCTTTCTGCCCCTCTTTCTGAGGTTCTCTTGTTCCTCATCTCTCTGGCCCAGCAGGGCTCTGCTCTGGGCACTCTGAAGGGCAACCTCTCAGCCATTTCAGCCTTTTTTAGGCTTTCTGATCAGCCTTCTCTTTTCAAGTCCCCTGTTGTTATTCACTTCCTTAAGGGCATTACCCATCTTCGTAATGCCTCAGTGGGACTTGAACTTGGTTCTTACTTAACTTATGTGCGCTCCCTTTGAGCTGCTCGATAACTGCCCTCTCTGACTTCTTACTTTAATGACTGCTTTTCTGGTTGCCATCACCTCTGCCCGCAGGGTGAGTGAGCTCCAAGCTCTTTCTTCAAAGCCTCCTTTTCTGGCTGTTCAATCGAACAAGGTTGTCCTCAGAACCAGACCTTCTTTTCTTTCCAAGGTGGTTACTTATTTCCACATTGGTCAAACCATTACTTTGCCCTCCTTTTTTCTGCATCCTTCTAAGGAGGCAGAGAGGCTCCACCATCTGGATCCAAAACGTGCATTTTCATTTTATTTGGATTGCACGAAGCAATTCCAGGTGAATGACCAGCTTTTTGTCGAATAAGTGGATGCCAATAAAGGTCGGGCCGTGCACAAACGGACCATCTCTGGGTGGGTCGTTTTGTGCATTAAAGTTTGCTACTCTTTGGCACAGAATGAGCCTCCAGTGGGACTGCGTGCCCATTCCACCAAGGCGACGGCAGCCGCCACTACTTTGGGAAGGGAAGTCCCCCTTAATGACATTTGTCAGGCAGCCACGTGGGCATCGCTGCACACGTTCACGAAAGCCAAGTCCGGAGAGACGGCTCCTTTGACCATTCTGTTCTCCAGGATTTTCTGGTGTGAACTTGGTTCGCAAACCCACCTCCGGGGTTGGTATTGCTGGGGTATCTATTCTAAAGGTAAGGTATCTATAACTGTCTCTTTCAGATGAGCAAGTTACTTACCTTCGGTAACGATATATCTGTAAGGGACATTGATTAGTTATAGATTCCTTACCGCCCCACCCATCCTCCCCGTTTTACAAACTGACTTCTAGGGTCAGGGAATCCCTTTTGAGGGCCCTAGTTTTGTGCACCAGTGGTCATTATCTTGCATGACTCTGCGCTTCCGGCGTGAAATGTTGTGTAAAAGAACTGACGTCCGGGCGCGAGGGCGGCGTCTAAGTAGATACTGTGACGTCATCCCGTCGACCAGGACGCCAACAAAGAACATGGAGCCTACCGACGCTACCTTTCGACGCGAAGGGGTACAGCTGACGAAAGATCCAGTCTGACGTCGGGGGTAATTCTAAAGGTAAGGAATCTATAACTAATCTGTCTCTTACAGATATATCGTTACCGAAGGTAAGTAACTTGTTCGTTCAGCATAGTCTCTATAGTCTGTTTTTTGCATGCAACAGACAATTTCTTTTACATGAATATCTGCGCAGGATCTTGAAACTCATCTTTCCATATGTTTGCTCCCTCTGATTATTTTCACCCCTTTATCCAACCGTTCTCGAGGGAACTGGTCTGTCCTGTCTAAGGATGAAGTCCCGACAGGTTGCCCAGCCCTTTTGTAGGTCTGCTGGCAGGCGCGGGCCACCAGCAGATACAACATTCATCATCTTCTACCTCGTATGTGGCATTAGCCACTTTAGTTCTCCATTCTGCAAGTCATAGGGGACTTATAGAAGACAGGAGTATGTTATCCAGCTGGTGTGCATTCGCTTTTAACCATGGGTCCTGCAAGTTAAATATGGTTACACCCTTCCATTTTTGTTTGCCACTCCGCATGTTTCACCAGTTTGTCCTCCGACATAAGTACAACATCCTCCCATCTTAGCCAAAGAAGTTCAGATGCTGCTTGCCAAAGGTGCAAATGAACTGGCATAGTGGTGCAGAAGGGCAAAGTATGCTACTTTCGGTACTACTTGCTCAGTCCCCAAGCAAGGTGCAGGTTGTTCAGACTCGAATGCCCTTTCTTCTGAAGATGGTGTTGCCTTTTCTTCTGGGTAGTCTGTCCTGCTCCCTGCGGTCTTCTCTCCACTACATTCCTCTAAAGAGGTGGAGAGATTGCACAATTTAGATCCTAAGCACATCCTTAGGTTCTGCTGTGACAGAAATGAAGATCGAGTGGGCTATCAATTCTTGTTGCAGTGCGTCAGAAGAGTACCACACAACCCTATCCCGACTTCCTGGTATGGATCCAAAGCCATAGCTGAAAGCCATTTTAGAAGTGTTCAAGTGGGGTATGGTCCTCTTTGAAATACCTTCTAACACAATAGTTCCTTTTGGGTTGTCGTGCAGAGTACCGCTGGTGAGTCACCCCACACTGCCTTCCCACCTTTCATGCTTCAGTTGATACCACAACTCCTCATCCCAATTACGGCGTTGTGGTGCCAAAACAGACTTCACTTGTGCTCTCTCCGACACAATCAAGGCACCAACCCTATAGGGTTGATACCAAGGTCAGAACCCGTTCCCTCGACTTTACAGACTTTGGGGGTGATTTAGAGGTCTAGAAGGGAGGCAAGGGCCTCATGGAGAAGAAGCAATAGAAAGCGAAAAGCTTCTTCTTATACAACCTGTCTTGGATTCAGACCCAGGCGAGGCCCTGGGGGTTTCAGAGAACTTGTGGAGTCCTGTGGACTCAACATTTCGCCTTAACTGAACTCCGAGGACCCCTGTGGCATTTTTCTGTCCCATTGCTCCCCACCTACAGGGTGGCCGTCTATCATGGTGTAATTAGGAGAGTTTTCTCTGCTGACTGTGGAAATCAGGGCCAACATTTTATTAGAGGTGCTGTAGCCTTCACCTCATTCAGCAGAGTCTCTGCTTCCTTTCTGTGAAGCCCTACTGGATCATGTCCTTGCCATCAGTGCCAAACCCTTACCCACTCCAGCTGCTAACGGGACCATAACAAGGAAAAATAGGCCAGCACCAGGTGGTGCCCAGTTTCTTTCAGAATATCATTTGCCTTAAAGTCTTGGTTATACACGTTTTCTCACCCTTAAAATTGTCTGCGGGCAACTTTCCTGCGGCACTAGCCAAAGGAGTATATAAAAGGCTTCGAAGCCCGATCCAAAAAGATTTTTGTTGATGTGAGCCTAGCGGTAAGGAAATACTTCTTTTTGTATGGTCACCCCCACCTTTTACAACTGATGCTGCTGATTTGTCGACTCAGAGTGCACTGAGGCTTATTAACCAGACCTCATTGCCAGTGCTCTGACCCTAAAGACTTTATAGAATTGCTTATACCCAATTGGAAGTGGCTAGTAAGGCCCTAGTATGTGGTACTTGTGCCCCTCTGAAGGTCCTCCAGGTACAACAAGTCCCCCAGTCCGCCACTGCAGACTGGTAGAGCAGTCTTGCACTGCTAGCCCGACTTTGCCATTAAAACCAATAGCAAAGCCACCACTTTCCCTGGACTTGTGTGTAAGTCAACCCTCTGGTAGGCCTACTGAGCCCTAATGGCAGGGTCAACATATGACACAGGCGAAAAATTAACTTTGCATTTTCTTACAGTACAATACACATAACTACAGTTTATACTTTAGAAAGACTTTATCGCTCAATTGGCGAGTACAGGGTTACACGCTGACCCCCTCAGGTGTGTTAACTTCACAATGGTGCGACCAAAGTGAGCACTGCAAGGTATCAAACAACTCATTACATTAAGCCTGACTTGAATCCCAAGCCGAAACTAATGTAACTTATTGCAGTGTGCAGCTTTAGAGAAGCTGCCACTTTGTTACCCTTATAACTCCTGTTCCCGGCCACATATGGAGCCTGCTCCACGAGACGGCTTTCTGCCGTCCTGAAGAAACGTGCTAACGACTCTCAGGAAGGAGAACAATAAGGGATTGCATGCCAGGGAGGTGGCAGCTCCCTCCTACAAGAAGCCACTTGAGTGGTCGCCCCACAAGGCAGGCTTCAAAAGTGAAGCTGCCTTTGAAGGGCTATGGGGGGAAGGCTACCGCATTGTTGTGGCAGAGAGGCTGGCACGGGGAGCAGAGACGGGAAGTCAGTTACTAAGCAAAGATACAAGTTGAACATGGCCCCTTTGAGGCAAGTTATCGAAGGTATGTATCTTTTTCTTTTCGAGGGTGAGGACAAGACAGACCACATTTTGTAATGTTTCATGAGAGGGGGTTGAGACTACATATGTGCCTCTATTGTAGCTTTCTGTCATGTTTGAGACTTTAAAAGTTTTTAACATTCTCTCAAATTGTTTTATAGAATATTATTGTAATTCATACTCTCCGTAACAACCCATAAGCTAATTGTTGTCTTTTGTCTTCTCTCTGTGTAGCACCGGAGCCAACTCGACAGTATGAAGGCCAGATTAATCGTTTTCGTGCACAACAATCCCCTTCCCCTCAGCCTCCTCCAACCTCCCAGGCTGAAAGTGCTGGACATGTGCCGAAAACTCACCGACTGATCACGCTAGCTGATCACATCTGTGTAGGTGTTTCTACCCACAGCAAGTCTTAATGCATGCTCCATATGTGATAGATAATGGTTCAAATGGATCATTTGAACATCGGTTACAACTCATTAATACTATACAGTCTTTCTAGTATTAGTGGAAGACTGCAAACTCATCTAATATGGAGTTTTCTGTGCCCGCTGTCCTACTACAACAGAATGTTTGGTAAATGAAAATCTTAGATGCAACTTTCAGAAGCTGATAATTTCGCCTTCCCAGATGAAGTGCTCCATTTGAACCATATACGATTTGTAACGTCACATGTATTCAGGTTCCACATTGGTAGCCTTGTTCTGTTTTAGCATTTGCATTGGCTTTTGCTTACTATTACTGTGCTTCCAATCCACAACCATTAAGAATGTTCACTTGTTACGTTTCATACATCTATACCAGTTTGTTTGAGGATGGTGGCATAGCTTTCAATGATAGATGAGTACTGTTAGGACTTTCCAGACTGCCTATTTGTATTCTGAGATTGAAGACATTGCGAATGCTATCTTTTATGAAGGCAGATAGAGACGGTAATAAACAACATGCTTTGTCCTTTACATCAAATCCCATTTTATTAGGTTTCTGCCTAAATGCCTTCAGATTAGTGCTATATTTTGTTTATGAAGATCTTCAACTTGGCTTCACTTTTGCAACCTTTTTACTTTGACTAATAAGAACAGTCTTAGTCACCGATATAGCATTCCTTGCTCAGCCGTGTCCTTCAGATTGCCACTTGAGTACCCATACCACTGGATAAACTTGACCAGGACCAGTTAATTTTGAGGTAAAGTCCCTAAAAGACAACAAGTAAACTTACTGGTTCATTAGACATTTTGGACCATAAAATAGACTACCAGTTGTTTTCTTAAATGATTGTTGAACTCTAGGGAATTGCATTTTGTAGTATGTGTCCCTACTTAGACACCATTGACCATACATTGGGTCGCCAGAACATTACCAAGACCCCCCAATGCTTTTCTTGTGTGTGGTCCTACTTGTTAGAATGGTTAGATTTTAGGATGCATGTATGTATGTATATATATATATATATGTGTGTATATGTATTTCTGATGGATACATCTCCCGGTGGATTCCTCACCTTGTGAATATCCCCTGCGCCAGCATTCCACGGAACTTTTCTTTCCCAGCACTCCACGTCGACGTGGGCGACGTCATAATGCATCGGCTCCGCTCGCGACTCCGTACGACGTCACCGGAGCCATAAGAAGCCCACGTCGCCGTGATGACGTCAGTTCCCTTTTTTCCGCGCCGTCGACGCGCAACGTTTTTTTCCAGTGCTCTCTAGCTACTTTGTAGTTTGACCGTGTTACTGTTGAAAATTTGGTATGTCTTCGATGAGGAAGTCGGGCTTTAAGCCCTGTAGGGAGTGTGGAGGTCTGATATCCATGACTGATCCGCATCAGGACTGCTTGTGGTGCCTTTCTTCGGACCACGATATGGAAGACTGTGCCTGCTGTAGGAGGATGAATCCTAAAGCACTGCAGGAGAGGAAGACTAAACTCTTTATGAAGAAGATCGGTGAGGAGAAGAGAGGAAGAAAGAAGAAGCCGAGGAGGGAGTCGTCGACTTCGAGGTCGTCGAAGTCGAAGAAACATCATAAAAAGAGAAAGCAATCTTCTCGACGTCGGTCCTCGAAGAGCAGGAAATCGAGGTCGACTTCGCCCCGTCGGCGCCGAAGCAAGGACTTGTCACCTTCTCCTTCGAAGTCTCCGAGAGGATCCCCTTAGCCGAAGCGGGCTCCAGCGCATTCTTCGGCGCAGTCACCGGCTCCGTCAAAGGCGTTGACTCCGGTGCGAGTGGAGTCGGAGGTCTCTATGGATGAGCAGGAACAGGAAGAGCCTGCTCCGGTGCCTGATGAATCTGCGGCTCCGGTGGAAGACACTGCGGAGCCGACGCCGGAGACTCCACAAAGGGATACAGGGTCTGTTCCTTATCCGCAATTCCCGGCTCCAGGTACCGATTCATCACATTTTCTGAATGCCATGTATGGTATATTTAATAGGGCGGCCTTCCCATCCGGAGCACCAACTGGTCCCGTGGGTCCAATGGCATATACGCTAGGGGTGCCGCAGCATTATGCTCAGGCCCCCTTTTTACCCTTTATGCCGATGGCGCCTTTGTGGCAGTTTCTGGCGCCGATTGGGGATCCGTCGAGGCTTCGGATGGATCATCCTGGTTCGGAGCCTTCTTCGACGCCGTTGCCGTCGGCGCCGGGTCCGGCGCCGCCGACTCCTGTGGCTCCGCCTACTCCGGTACCTCTGGCTCCACCGACGCAGCGTACGACGTCGACGACGCCGGCTCCCCGGATCCGATCAAGAAGGGAGGCCCAGAGGGTATTGGAGGAAGGAAGGTATAGAGCAGAGGTGGAAGAAGGTGAAGTCGACTCTTCTTCGGATGAGTTTGAGGGAATAGAAGAAGCAAGTGGTTTGGATACGACCCCAGAGTGGGAGCATACTTCTGCAAGATCTTCTCCTCCACAGGAATTGGCACCCTACCATGTGGTGATTAAGTAAGCCGCAGAATTGTTAGATCTGCAGCTACCCTCTGTGGAGTACAAGTCTAACTTGCTTACGGAGGTGTTGCACTCTCCGACTTCAACTTCGGAGCCTTTGTTGCCTTTTAATGAGGCCATCTTGGAACCGGTGTTGGAGGTGTGAAGGAAACCTCTTTCTTCGGCGGTTTCCAGACAGGTGGCAAGAAGGTACAGGGTTGCTCCTGGGGATCCTGATTTTTTGTCTACACATCCATCTCCGGAGAGCCTGGTTGTGCAGGCTTCTTGTTCGAAACATGCTTTGGGTGCATTCCCTCAGTCTCTAGCAGATAGGGAGTCCAAGAAAGTTGATCATGCGGCTAAAAAGTCCTTCTCTTCAGGAAGTATGGCACTGAAGTCATCTAATGCCACATGTCTGCTGGGGCGTTATGTACATGCTTTGATGGACTCTATTAAATCTTTAGCCTCTAAATTGCCTGAGGGTGATAAGTCGTCCTTCTTGGAGGTAGTTGCGGACACTCAGGCAGCTGCCAGGCAGGTGATCCAGTCAGGGCTGGATACGGCGGACTCGGTGGCAAGAATTATGGAGTCATCTATAGCAGCAAGGAGACAGGCATGGCTCCGTTCCTCTGGATTCTTGGCGGCTGTTCAGGCCACATTGGTGGATCTGCCATTTGATGGACAGAAACTGTTTGGGGAGAAGGCAGACTCTGCCCTTCAACGATTTAAGGACAGCAGATTGACGGCAAAGTCCTTGGGTCTGCAGGCTCCTTCTAGGGGTTCAGCTTTTCAGAAGTTTAGGGGTTTCGGAAGATCATCCTTTCGCTCCTTCCGACAGCCTCAGCAGCAGCAGAAGCAACAACAGAATCCCCTCTATAGGTCCTATAGAGGGAAGCAGAGGGGTCGGAGAGGTTCTGGTCGCAACCCCTCTTCTTCGTCCTCCTCCTCTGCTCCCAATGAGGCTTCAGGGAAGCAGCCCTAGATCCCCCATCCCGGATCATGTAAGTCCTGTGGGGGGTCGGGTGTCCTATTTTCTACGGGGTGGGAAATCTATTACAACAGACCTTTGGGTTTTGAACCTCGTAGAGACTGGGTACGCCCTTCCCTTTTGGGAGTTTCCTCCCCCTTACCCTCCTTGCCAAGGTTATTGCTCGGAAGATCATCTGCTTCTCCTGCAGAAAGAGGTTCTAGCCTTGCTTCAGAAGGGTGCAATAGGGGTGGTTCCGGAGCAGGAAAGGGGTCAGGGGTGCTACTCCCGGTATTTTCTGATTCCCAAAAAGGACGGCAGTTTGCGTCCGATTCTGGACCTCAGAATCTTGAACTTTTACCTGAAACAGGAGAAATTCAAGATGCTGACCCTTGCGCAGGTTCTTCAAGCGTTGCAGCAAGGAGACTGGATGGTGTCGCTCGACTTGCAGGATGCATACTTTCATGTCCCAATCCTGAAGTCGCACAGGAAGTATCTACGTTTTACGGTTGGGTCGCAACATTACCAGTTTGCGGTCCTTCCGTTTGGTCTTACTACCGCACCTTGAGTCTTCACAAAGGTGATAGCAGTGGTGGCTGCTCATCTCAGGAGGTCGGGGATTCCGGTTTTCCCCTACCTGGACGACTGGCTTCTGAAGGCAGAGTCCCCAGAGATGGTGTAACATCATCTGCAGGTAACATCTCAGCTGTTATTCGACTTGGGTTTCTCGATCAATGTGCCCAAATCTCACCTGGTGCCCTCTCAACGCAGCCTGTTCATAGGGGCGGTACTGGACACTACTGTGTGTCGGGCATTCCCTCCTCCTCAAAGGATTCTCGACATTCAGGAAATGGTCCCTTTATTCCACAATGGAGCGGTTGTTCCGGTTCTGAAGGTCCTTCGCCTGCTCGGTCTGTTCGCCTCCTGCATTCTGTTGGTCAACCATGCACGCTGGCACATGAGGGCGCTCCAGTGGTGCCTCCGCAGGCAGTGGTATCAGCACAATGGAGATCTCAGGGAGTCGATCAGGATCTCCGGAGAAGCTGCAGCGGATCTATCTTGGTGGAGCGTGGAGGGCAATCTGTCCCAAGGAAAGCCCTTTCATCTGACTCCGTCGGTGGCCACAGTGATTACGGATGCATCCACTCTAGGGTGGGGTGCTCATCTGGGGGATCTGGAGATCAAGGGTCTTTGGTCTCCAGAGGAGAGGTTGCTTCACATCAACCTTCTGGAATTACGGGCGATTCGTTTGGCACTCAAGGCCTTCCTCCCTTCCCTTCGCGGTCAGTCTGTTCAAGTCCTGACGGACAACACTACCGCGATGTGGAATGTCAACAAGCAGGGAGGAGTGGGGTTGCGTTGTCTCTGCAGAGAGGCTCTGCGTCTATGGTCCTGGGCTCAGGACCATCGGATTTGTCTGGTGGCAAATCATCTGGCCGGGGTGCTGAACGTGCGTGCGGATAGTCTCAGTCTGCAGTTCTCCGCCGACCACGAGTGGAGGCTCCATCCGGAGGTAGTTTGTCACGTCTTTCGGGCGTGGGGGACCCCTTGGGTGGACCTGTTCGCCACCCGTGAGAACGCGCACTGCCCGTCATTTTGCAGTCTCCAGTATCCGATGCAGGGGGCGTTGGGGGATGCGTTTCAGTTGAGTTGGGGCTCACGACTCCTTTACGCGTTTCCTCCCATACCCTTGATTCCTCTGGTTCTGAGGAAGATTCGCCAAGACCGGGCCCAAGTTTTATTGATCGCCCCGGATTGGCCAAGAAGGGTGTGGTACACAGATCTTCTCCACCTCTCCTCGTGCCCTCCGCTCCGTCTCCCTTTGAGGACAGACCTCCTCTCGCAGTCGGAGGGACAGGTTCTACACTCGCACCTCCAGAGCTTAAACCTTCATGCCTGTAGATTGAACGGGGCAACCTGAGTTCTTTCTCTCTCCCACCTGATGTGGTGGACGTTATTTTATCGGCCAGGCGACACTCCACCAAGTCCATTTACTCCTACAGGTGGTCCAAGTTTGTTAAATGGGGTGGCGAGAGATCCATTGACCCTTTAAAAGCACATCTTTCTGAGGTGCTCCAGTTTGCCCTTTCCTTGGCTCAGCAGGGCTGTGCTGTGGCCACGGTCAAGGGCTATCTTTCGGCCTTATCTGCTTTTCTATGTCTACCTGATCAACCGTCATTATTTAAATCTCCAGTTGTACTGAGGTTTATCAAGGGCCTTACGAACATGTTTCCTCCCACTCCTTTTGTAATGCCTCAGTGGGACCTTAATCTTGTTTTAACCTTTCTAATGGGGTCCCCATTTGAGCCTCTACATAGCTGTCCTTTGAGGCTGTTGTCCTTTAAGGTGGTCTTTCTTGTAGCCATAACCTCGGCAAGGAGGGTGAGTGAGCTCCAAGCTCTAAACCCCCTTTTCTTACATTACATGCTGAAAGGATGGTACTCAGGACCAGGGCTGGTTTCCTGCCAAAAGTTGTTACTCCGTTCCATTTGGGGCAGTCTGTTACTCTCCCTGTTTTTTATCCTCATCCACATCCTTCCAAAGAGGAGGAAAGACTCCATCACCTGGACCCGAAGAGGGCTGTGAGTTTCTATCTGGACAGAACTAAAGACTTTAGTCTGGATGATCAACTCTTCATTGGCTACGTTGGTCATTCCAGGGGTAAAGCGGTGCACAAGCGCACGCTATCGAGATGGATCATCCTTACCATCAAGATCTGCTACGCCCTGGCTGGTAAGACTCCTCCTGAGGGCATTAGAGCTCATTCAACTAGGGCTAAGTCATCTACATCTGCTTTGGCCCGGGATGTTCCTGTGGCGGATATTTGTAAGGCCGCGACTTGGGCCTCCCTCCATACTTTCGCAAAGCATTATTGCTTTGACTCAGAGATGAGGAGGGAGGGCCACTTCGCGCGCTCTGTGTTGCAAGACTTTCTGGTATAGGAAGGTGGACACCCTCCTCCGGGAGTGGGGACTGCTGTGGGAATCTATTCACAAGGTGAGGAATCCACCGGCAGATGTATCCATCAGAAGAACAAGTTACTTACCTTCGGTAACGCTTTTTCTGGTGGATACAGTATCTGCCTGTGGATTCCTCACTGGCCCACCCGCCTCCCTGTTGTCCACCTTTGTATACCACGAAATAGGTCTTGTTTGAAATGTTTGTATACTTTCTTGTTCATTTGTAGGAAATGCTTGTTTATTTAGCATTCCTTTTCTTTGTATGCTATGTATATGTGTTGGTATACTGTATACTGTGTATACTTGGAGTTGTCGTTGGTTCGCCTGTTCGCCTCAAAGGCTCGAAAAAAATGGGTGGGACTGACGTCATCACGCCGACGTGGGCTTCTTATGGCTCCGGCGACGTCGTACGGAGTCGCGAGCGGAGCCGATGCATTATGACGTCGCCCACGTCGACGTGGAGTGCTGGGAAAGAAAAGTTCCGTGGAATGCTGGCGCAGGGGATATTCACAAGGTGAGGAATCCACAGGCAGATACTGTATCCACCAGAAAAAGCGTTACCGAAGGTAAGTAACTTGTTCATCTGAAAGAGACACGTTAGTGATAGATTCCTTACCTTAGAATATTCCCCAGGCGTCAGTCTGGATCCAGAAAGTTTTCTGCTTTGCAGTACCCCTGCGCGCCACTAGGTGGCGCCGTGAGGCTCCGCGCCAGTCACTGGCATCGTGCGCGCCAGAATGACGTCCCCAACCGGAGCACACAGTAGTGACGGATGCGTCCCTCCTGGGTTGGGGGGCCACATGGGAGAGGCAGAGATCAGAGGCCTCTGGTCTCCGGCTGAGTCCTGGCTCCATATCACTTCTGGAGCTGCGGGCGATCTGGCTTGCACTGAAGGCATTCCTTCCCTCTGTCCGGGGAAGTGTTGCGCAGGTGTTCACGGACAACACCATCGCCATGTGGTATTGCAACAAACAGAGCGGGGTGGGGTCCTGGACCCTATGTCAGGAGGCGCTGCGCCTCTCGACATGCCTGGAACATCAGGGCATTACCTTGGTGGTTCATCACCTGGCAGGTTCTCTGAACCCCAGGGCGGACAAATTCAGCCGCCGGTGCATGGTGGATCACGAGTGACGTCTGCACTTAGACGTGGCGCAAGGTCTCTTTCTGCGATGGGGAGAGCCTTGGTTAGATCTATTCGCCACCGAAGAGAACGCACAATGTCATAAGTTCTGCGCGTTGGAATTTCCAAGGTGGCACTCGCTCGGGGACACTTTTTGTCTCGAGTGGAGCTGTGGTCTGTTGTACGCCTTTCCGTCTATACCACTTCTGCCCAGAGTGCTGAAGTAGATCAGGCGCGACCGGGCCCAAATTATTCTTGTGGCTCCGGACTTGTCTCGAAGAGTATGGAATACTGAGCTACTCAGTATGAGCATCGATCCCCCGATCCGTCTGCCTCTTCGGGAGGATCTTCTGTCGCAGCAGCAGGGGTTGGTCCTCCACCCGAACATGTCCAGCCTCCACCTCCATGCTTGGAGTTGAGCGGCGACAGTTGACACCTTTCGATCTTCCTCCCGAAGTCTGTGATGTCATCCTGGTAGCCAGGCGTCCCTTCACTAAAACAGTGTACGCCTGTAGGTGGAACAGATTTGTGGCATGGTGCACAGCTAAGACTGTGGATCCCCTTGCTGCCCCTCTTTCTGAGGTTCTTCTGTTCCTTCTCTCTTTGGCCCAGCAGGGCTCAGCTCTGGGCACTGTTGAAGGTTATCTTACAGCCATCTCTGCCTTTCTACGGCTTCCAGGTCAGCCTTCTCTTTTTAAGTCCCTCGTTGTTAACCGTTTTCTTAAGGGCATTACGCATACGTTCCCACCTGTGCCCTTCATAATGCCTCAGTGGGACTTGAATCTTGTCTGGACTTTTCTGATGTTCGCTCCCTTTGAGACCCTTCATAACTGTCCCTTACGTCTTCTTACTCTCAAGACGGCTTTCCTGGTAGCTATCACCTCTGCCAGGAGAGTGAGTGAGCTCCAGGCTCTTTCTTCCAAACCTCCTTTCCTTTCTGTTCTTCCTAACAAGGTGGTTCTGAGGACACGTCCTTCTTTCTTGCCAAAGGTTGTAACGCCCTTCCACATCGGGCCGACCATCACTTTGCGCACCTTTTTTCCCCCTCTGCATCCTTCAAGGGAAGAGGAGCGGCTCCACCGTCTGGACCCAAAACGGGCGCTCGCATTCTATCTGCAGCGTACACAGCAGTTCCGGGTGGATGATCAACTCTTTGTTGGCTACGTGGGTGCCAAAAGAGGTCGGGCGGTGCACAAACGGACCATCTCCCGGTGGGTCGTTCTGTGCATCAAAGCATGTTATTCCTTGGCCAAGAAGGCGCCTCCTTTGGGACTGCGTGCCCATTTGACCAGGGCAACTGCAGCCACTACTGCCTTGGGACGCGATGTTAGTTAGTCATTAGTTAGTGATAGATTCCTTACTGCCCCACCCATCCTCCCCGTTCTGCGAACTGATTACTAGGGTTAAGGTCATCCCCTTTTAGGGCCCTAGTTTTTATGCACCAACGGTCAGTTTCTCGCATGGCTCTGCATTTCGGCGCGGTAAGTTGTGTACAGAACTGACGCCAGCGCGAATGGGTGGCGCCTAAATAGCCTCCGTGATGTAATTCCGGCGCGCACGACGCCAGTGACGGGTGCGGAGCAGCACGGCGCCGCCTACTGGCGCGCAGTGGTACTGCCAAGCAGAAAACTTTCTGGATCCAGACACGCCTGGGGAATATTCTAAAGTAACGAATCTATCACTAACTAATGTCTCTTACAGATATATCGTTACACAAGTCGTAACTTGTGCGTATATGTGTATATGTATGTATGTATGTATGTGTATATATAATATATATATGTATGCATATATATATGTTTTTGTGGGTGGATTCACGTTTCATTTTGGACCTATCCTGTTTCTTGGGGTGACTCCTTTAAGTAGAACCTTAACCAGGGGTGACTTCTTGAACCAACAATGTGTACCAGTGTGTACACATTGTAGTTCCAAGACCAGAATGGGCTCCAGTACCATTGCAGCAGTATCCCTTGCATAGTCTGTGGACCGCTTCACAAAGGTTTAACCCCCTGCTAAAACCCAGCACCTATGTACTTCCAAAAATGATTTGCCAACTTCTATCTGGATAGTTTAACATGGTCACTATTATCTGAACTGTTGCACATAGCAATACTCTGATACAGCAGTAACGTTTGGACTTGTATCTCGGCCTTTGAATTTGCCAGCATTTTTCATATCAATCACTGTAGTCTGTTCCTTTGAGGGCCAATCATTGCTGATTTCCTGAAAGTGATGCGTTGTGAAGGCTTATCAACTCTTTATAGCTCTACAAGCTGTTGCGTATTATACATTGGAGTTAAACATGCTATTTCACCTTTGCTTTCAGCAAATTATTACGCAGGATTTTGCCCGAAATCAAGCAACTCCGACTTCTCAGCAGTCCCCCATGTCCTCATTCCAAAATTTGGCAGCTGGCTCCTTGGTGGCTCCTGTTCGACCCAAGTCATCTAACCGATACAGTCCTGAATCACAGGCAGTTCACCATTCACGGCCAAGCTCCAGAGTATCCCCAGAAAACCTCACAGAGAAGTCCCGTGGGAGGTGAGAAGATTGATTTTTGTTATCCATTAATAGAGTGAATTTTCAGCACACTATTTTAAAACACAGTTGAAAAACCTTGGAAACTATTGAGTTTGGTATTGGATACCTTAAGGGGTGTGTAGAAATGGAAGCTGCAAATAATAACCTTGTTCATCTGTTATAATTCAAAATAGAGGTTTTTACGCAGTATTGAGTTTTTCAGACCTTTTGCAGAGTGCTAAGACATAGTTATCTTAACCCATTGAATCTCATCACATTTGATAACTATTGGAGGCATGTTAAAATGGAAGTTGCATTCCTACTGTTTATATTACAACATTTTCAACGAGTTGCATTGTCATGGCTACTTGAAGTCCCCCATTAATAGCAGACACCATGTCACCGTGTTTGGGCCTGTTTTCCAACCATTAGTGTTTCCTCTGCAGCTATAATTTTCCTTGTTGTATATTTTTGCCTTTTTTCGTTTTGTTAGATGTATCGGTTTATGATTGAATGTTGTGCATAATTTGTCTATTCAGTAGTAGTGCTCTGAAAAGCATCTTGAATTTTTTGCTATGTTAAACATGGTCGTCAAAAATCCTCACACCTCGAATACCTCCCTTGGACATTTTCCTGAACTCCATGTTACCCAACATTGCGATCTTCAAATTGTCTTTCTCATTAGTGGGTTTCAAGAAAATGTGGACCTTGGTACAGCTCGTACAAAATTCATACTATATGATTTTCTTTTTTTTTTTTTTTTTTTTGTGGCTTCTGCCACCAAGTATCTCAGCACCTTTGACCTGGCTGCAGGCTATTGGCAGATCAGACTTACAGATGATGCTAAACCCAAGACTGCATTAACTCTTGGTGGGCACTATCAGTTCATTACAATGCCCTTTGGGTTGCTCAAATGCACCTGCCACATTCCAGAGGTTGGTAAATCAAGTTCTGGAAGGTGTGGAAGACTTCAGTGCAGCATAGCTAGACAATATTGCTATCTTTAGTTCCACTTGGCAGGATCACCTGATCCACTTCAGGAGTGTACTTGAGGTCTTGAAAAAGTCTGGTCTCACTATCCAGGCCAGTAAGTGCTAGTTAGGGCAGAGCAAAGTTGTTTACTCGGACCACCTCGTAGGTAGAGGCCAAGTTCAACCCCTACAGAGCAAAATCCAAACCATTATGGACTGAGTAGTTCCAACTACTCAGACTCTGGTCAGAGCTTTTCTGGGCCTGACTGGTGTAGGAAAGTAGGTTACTGTTGCAGTAAACCCACCCCAACACACTTATTGCCTGACACATGATGCATTTTGACTTGATGTACCCTGGGTCCCTGCCAATCAGGTTCCCAGGGCCTGTTCTTTCCCAAACCTGCACCTTTGTACCCACAATTGACACCTCTCTGGCCACAGGTAAACCCCTTGTGAAAGGTACCATAGGTACCAAGGGCACTGTGACCAGAGATGGCCTCTAATGGCTGCAGCACTTATTATGCCACCCTTAGAGGCCCTGCACCTTCACACCCACACACTGCCATTGCAGACTCTGTGTTTTGGTGCTGAGAAAAGAGTCGACATGACGCATCCCTGTGTGCCATTCCTCCAACCCACTGCCTAAGGCATTTATAAGTCACCCCTCTAGCAGGGTGCACTAGCCCCCATGTGAGGGTACATTTGCATGAGCTCTGTACCCCTACAGTGTCTAAGTCCATTCTTAGACATTGTAAGTGCAGTAAAGCCATAAATAGTATCTGGTTGGGGGGGGTTGGTCATTGTGAGAAAGTGCCATCTTTCTTGCATGGTATGCCCCCACTTTTTGCTGATCTGCTGAATGTACTTTGACTGAGTGTGCCCTGGACTCCTGCCAATCAGGTGCCCAGGGCCTATGTTCCTTCCCTAAACAAAAACCTCAAAACCAAATTGGCAAACCCTTGCCACATGTCAGCCCCTGGTAAATGGTACCCTAGGTACCCGGGACCTTGTGACCAGGGAAAGCCTCTAAGGGCTGCAGCACTCATTGTGCCATCCTTAGAGGCCCTGTACCCTAACACCCACACACTGCCCTGGCAGGCTGAGTGTCTGGGTACAAGACGAAACAGAGAGTCGACATGGCACACATCCCTGTGTGCCATGCCCACAAACTACACTGCCCTGGCATACATCAGCCACCCCTCTAGCTGGGTGCCCTATGCCAGTGGTGTGGGCACAGAGGCAGGAGCCCTGTGCCCCTACAGTACCCAGGTCCATTCCTGGGCCCTGTAAGTGCAGTGCTGCCATTTAAGAGTACATGGTGCTGGGAGCTTGTCAAACACGAACTCCACAGCACCATAATGGCAGCACTGAAGCCTGAGAAGTTTCGTATCAAACTGCCCAGCACATTAAATCCACACTGATTCCAGTGTGGGATTTAATGTACCAAGCACCACAGAGAGCATCTTAGAGAGGCCCCCTGAAACCTAACCTACAATCCACGTCTGTTCTGAGGCTGCCTAGGCTGCCACACAGCAGACATGTTGCTGCCCCCTGAAAGACGACCAGCCCTTGTGTGGTTCTTGAATTGCTGCCTGCATTTTGCCACCAACAGACAGGTTTTTGGACCCCTGGGTAGAGGTCCTCTGCTCTCTGGGTCCAGAACCAAAGCCCATCCTGGGAAGGGGTGTCATGCCTCTTGCCCCAGGATGGGCTATGTCCACGAAGGGGAAGCTTCGGAGGCCTGCCACCTTTGTAAACTGTCCCTGCCTTTTGCTCCTCCCAGCAACTGGCTCCCACTGTTTCTGACCCCCTCTTTGGGTGGGAGAATTGGCGGAAAACCAAGTTGGGAGGAGAGGTGTACCCACCTCTGCCAACCCTACCCATCAGGTGGGAGAGATGAAGTGAAGCACTCCTCTCAGTCCTGTCCATCTTAAAGATGATGGGAACCCGCCAATTAGAGAGAGGCTCGTGCTCCCCTCGCACTCAAGGGTAACATAATAGGGTGGTGTACTTGCCCTAAGGAAGGGACCTATTGGTCCCGACCTGAACACCCCTAAAACACCCTGACCCTTGCCTCCCTAGATTCCTTTAACCTACGAAGAAGGACAGAAAAAGTTGCACAGCAGGAGGCTGTAAAGAAGAACTGACTAGACCCCAGCCAGTCTGCAGTTTTCCGAAGTCGACTTGTTCTGCAGCCAGTGACCTCCAGAATCCCTGGGAGGACTGACTGCCTTCAACAAAGACTGGATCTCCTGTGAACAGCAGCTCTGTTTAAAAGAAACTCCAAAGAAAGACTTTGAGCCTGCTGAGGATGATGAAACTCGACGCTTGGAACCACCACTGCACCCGACACCTATGGCCCGTATCCAAGTGGCCTACTGATCCAGCAATGTGCTTTAGAGTGCAAGTCCACTGTGAGTTGACCCCTTCAATACTCCCTGACGTCACCTGCATCCTCTAACTGGACCTTGGGAACCCTCGATCCAAAACCCATACTTGCAGGTTGTTTACTTACTTGTAAACCGTTAACACTCCCTTCCCCATAGGAACCAATGATACAAGTTTTTGTTCGTAAAAAACTTGTTGATCTGTGTTTTGTATGGAAGAAAAGTAACTGTGTTTTGAATAAAAAATTGTCTTACTTACCTTTGTATTGTAGGATCCATGGTGGGATATCTAGGTATATCACTCGAATAGTTGATGTAATTCAAAAGTAATTTTAAAGTATTCCAAAGTAATCTTTATGTATTTTGAACAGTTTCATCCACAACTGCTTTTCCTTGTAAAACTTTGCATTTGAAAAGCATATTCTACTTACCTGTACCAAGTCCTGCTTGGTTCTAGAAATAATTATAGCAAACAAATGACGGACGGAATGCTGACAATGCACACATTCTCCCCCAGTCAAAAGATCTGGGTTAAACCCATCGTTCTTTTGCCCACTACGCCACCCCAGTTTGGACCTAGCTATATGCAAATCAGTCTTGACTCTGTGCCCCATGGGAACAGTCCAGACCAAACTGCCAGATTAGGTTCTCCCTGGACCGGAAACAAGCATCCTGGGACCGGTTTCAGGGTATGTCACCCTTCTTGAGCCAGGCTAGCTTGATTCCAGTGGCACAGTGAGCAAGGGACCCACGTCTGGGCATACCCATCCCACTTAGGATGAAAAATCAAGCTATCCTGGCTGAAACCCCAAAAACTGTCCTAGGATGCTTGTTTCCAGTCCAGGGAGGACCTGGCTTGGAAGTTTGGGGCGGACTGTTCCCATGAGGCACAGGGTCAAGACTGATTTGCATATGGCTGGGTTCAAACTGGAACGGCATGGGGAGCAAAAAAACGATGGATTTAGACCCAGATCTCTGTACTGGGGTGAATGTATGACATTGTTCTGCGGTCTGTCCATCAACTGTTGTTTTTGCATGGTTCTACAAATAAAACACAAGTATACCTTTATCTGAAAGAAACACGTTGGTGTTCGATTCCTTACCTTAGAATATCCCCAGGCGTCAGACTGGATCCGGAACCTTTTCGCTAGCAGTACCTCTGCACGTCAGTAGGTGGCGTTGTGCGGCTCTGCATCCGTCGCTGGCGTCGTATGCGCCGAGATTACGTCACGGAGACGACTTAGGCGCCACCCATGCGAGCTGGTGTCAGTTCTTTCTTTTTCTGCGCCAGTAAGTGCAGATCCGGTTAGAGCACGTACCTTAGTCACTTTTTGACTATCTTTTTGTCTCCTGTAAGTTTGAGTCTACTCTGATGCACGTAGGGATGCCTGGTTTTAAGTTTTGTGGGGCCTGCCGTAGCAATATGCCAGTGGCAGACCCCCAGGACGTCTGTCTCTACTTCCTGGAGAGCGACCATGACTCCCGGTCCAGTATGGACTGTCTGGCCATGGCCCCGAAGGCCTTGAGTGAGCAGCGCCGAAAGCTGCTTGAGGTCCGGCACTCGTCCCCGCGCCGTTCACGGTCCAGGGGCCGCTCCAGAGAACGCTCGCGGGGCCACCATCATCTCTCTTCGGGCTCCAAGTCTTCACCCTCGGATTCGGGTAAGAGACGACACAAAAAGAAGTCGAAGATGCGTTGTCGGTCTTCGATGTCCCCCCGTTGGTCCCTGGATGCGGACGAGGGGGACAGGGGTTCTGCCCCTGCGGCTCCTTCGGAACCCGGGAGTCCTGCGGCCTACCCACCTTATCGGTGTCCGTCGGCGACTCCCGCACAGGTGCAAGAATTTCTTGCTACCATGGACCGCCTGTTTAGGCCTCGGGCTCCCACCGGCGCGCCCTTGGGCCCCACGGTCCTGTGTCAGGATCCTGTCGGCACTGCCGGCGGCTCCGGCAACCCAGGATCCTGCGCCGCTCGCTCCGGCCACGGCGCCACAAGGTCCCACGCTGCTGGCTCCGGCGCCACCCTCGCCTCTGCCCCCGGCACCACAGAGGATGCCATTTGTTACGCCCCTGCCCAGGTTCCAGGACAAATTTGTCCCTACCTGGGATCCGTTTTGGGACACTGCGCCGGTTCAGCCCCGCCCGGCGCAGTTTGTTCCTTCCCCGGTCCCTTCCCTGCCGCCGCAGTCTGTATCACATACGGCGGAGGACGACTGGGAGGGGTCCGAGGACCCTCTTGCTAGTCAGTGTGACTCTGAGCAGGACTGGGCGGACGAGTTAGAGGAGGCCGTCGGCCTTGATGTCTCCTCTGACCCGGGGTTTGCCTCTTCTCTGCCTACCATGGAGGAGGGCGCTTCTTACACGGTGGTGCTCCGTCGGGCAGCTGAGGTCCTCAACCTTGATCTGCCTACTGTGGCCCTAAAAAGTAATCTCCTCACTGAGGTGCTCCAGGCGGCGTCCACTTTGTCGGAGCCCCTGCTACCATTTAATGACGGCCTCACTGACGTCTTACTGGGCACTTGGTCGCGGCCAGCCACAGGGGCCCCTGTGGATAAGAACATCGCCAGGCGTCATCGCCAGGTGACCCTGTGTTTCTGACCACTCATCCTACGCCCGAGAGCCTGGTCATCCAAGCTTTGACATCCCAGAGTGCCTTTCCCACGGCTCGGCCGGATAAGGACTCTAAGAAGCTGCAGCAGTTTGGTAGGCGGTTGATCTCTTCGGCCAGCTTAGGGCTGCGGTCGGTGAACACCGCCTGCCTCTTGGGCCGCTATTCCCACGCGGTGTTTGATACAGTTGCACAGGTGTTGCCTCAGTGTCCTGAAGGGATCCAAGCTGTGCTGTCCCAAGCTGTTGCCGAGGGTAAAGATGCGGCTAAGTTCACAATCCGGTGTGGTTTGGACACCGCGGACTCACTAGGTAGAGCAATTGCTAAGACTGTGGCGCTTCGTCGCCACACCTGGTTGAGATCTACCGGGTTCTCGCCAGATGTCCAAAGCTTACTCATGGACATGCCCTTTGATGGCACTCACCTGTTTGGCGATAAAGCCATCTGAAAGAAACACATCTGAAAGAAACACGTTAGTTAGATTCCTCACGTTAGAATATCCCCAGGCGTCAGGCTGGATCCGGAAAGATTTTTCGTCAACACTACCCTTGCGCGTCGCTAGGCGTCGTTCTTCTTTTTTCCTCGCCAGTAAGCGCCGATCCGGGAAGAGCATACCCTTTTAGTCACTTTTTGACTAAACTTTTTGAACTCTTTTGGTTCCATTTCCAGTCGACCCTGACTCTGGTGCCGGTAGGGATGCCTGGATTCAATCCTTGTGACGCCTGTCACCGACTGATGTCGGTCACAGATCACCACCGCCGGTTTCTCTATTGCCCTGGGGCCGACCCCGATGCCGAGTCGTGCCTTGACTGCTGGGTCTTGACCTCGAAGGCTAGGCAGGAGCGGTCCCGCAAGCTGCTCGAGATCCGGCTGTCGGCTCCGCACCACTCACGGTCCCGGTCGAGGAGGAGGTCGAGGGACCGGCCGCGGAGCCGCAGCCATCACCGCTCGTCGGGGTCGAAGTCCTCGCATTCAGGTAAGTCGAAGCACAGTAAGAAGAAGTCGAAGAGGCAACATCACTTTTCGACTCGGCTGAGGGTTCGGGCGGTCCCTGGGTCTGACGTGACTCTGGCGGAGATCAGAGACTTCCTTGTGGCCATGAGGAGCCTGGCTCTGCCGTCGACGCCTGCCGGCGTGCCTTCGGGCCCCACAGGCTCGACTGGGGGGCCTAGCGAGCCAGGGGCCCCGGCGCCGTCGTCGACTTCGGTCCCGACGCCGCAGGACCCCGCGGGATCCAGGCCTGGATCCCGGTTGACGCCGGTCAACCTTACGACCCCTCCGCCGGCGCTGACCCCCGCCTTCGGACGACGCCGTTCCCCAGTTTAGTCCCGGTCCGGGCCCGGCGTCGGAGTGGCGTCGTATCCGGTGCCGATGAATGACAGGTTCATCTTCCGCCCGGCTCCGACCCTTCCACCTGTATACCAGGAGTCGGATGACGGAGATGACTGGGAGGGGTCTGAGGACCCTCTTGCTCAGCAGTGCCAGTTATCTCAGGACTGGGCAGACGAACTGGGGGATGCCAGTGATCTTGATACCTCTCCTGACACTGGCTTCATCTCTCCTCCCTCCGTGGCTACGGAGGAGGGTGCTACGTATTCTGTGGTGCTGCGCAAGGCGGCCGAAGCCCTCGGGCTGGAGCTTCCTGCTGTGGCCGTGAGGACTAATCTCCTCACTGAAGTGCTTCAACCGCCGGTAAGCTCCTCGGAGCCTCTGCTGCAGTTCAATGAAGCACTGACCGACGTTCTGATGGCCATCTGATCCAAGCCCTCCACAGTCACTCCGGTGGACCGGAACGTGGCCCGGCGCCACCGCCCTGCACCGGGTGACCCCAGTTTTCTATCGGTGCACCCCACCCCCGAGTGCCTGGTTATCCAGGCCTTCACCTCCCAGACCGCCTTCCCGTCCGCTCCCCCGATCGAGAATCCAAAAGGTTGGAACAGTTTGGGAAGAAGCTGTTCTCCTCCCTTAGTTTAGGGTTGCGGTCAGTCATCACCGCGTGCCTTTTGGACCGTTACTCCCACTCCCTGTGGGATACGGTGGAGGACGTGCAGTGTCCGGAGGAGGCCCGGACACGGCTCGCCCAGGCTCTTTCCTTTTTGGCGACAAAGCGGATAGTGCGCTGGAGTGCTTTAAGGACTCCAGAGCTACGGACAAGTCCTTGGGCCTCTCGACCCCGTGCCTGCAAACTTCCGCTTTTCGCCCCTTTCGTGGCCAAGGAAGGGGCTCCCCCTCACGTCCATCTAGCCACAGGCCGCAGACCCAGTCTCAACGCGGTCGCGGACATGGATTCCGCCAAGGCGGTGCAGGGGGACAAAGAGCCGGTCCGTCCACATCTACCCCAGCAGCATCCACCTCAAAGCCCTCCTAGTCCGAGCTTTCAGGCCCATTCCACGCCAGTGGGAGGTAGAGTTCGCCATCATCTGCTCCACTGGCGTAACATCACATCGGCCAGGTGAGTGCTGCAAATCGTCCGGAGGGGCTACTCCCTCCCCTTCGAGGCGACCCCTCCAGCCATGCCACCGCAGTACCACCGCATGTCGGGGGATCACTTGAACCTTCTGCAGGAGGAAGTTATGGCCCTCTTTGCCAAGGGGGCTATCGAGCACGTTCCTGGCCCAGAAGTAGGTCGGGGTTGTTACTCCCTCTACTTTCTGGTTCCCAAGAAGGGGAAAGGGGGCCTACGCCCTATCTTGGACCTCAGGAGCGTCAACGCCTTCCTCCGGAAGGAGAAGTTCAAGATGCTCACCCTAGCTCAGGTTCTGGCTGCCCTAGACCCTGGAGACTGGATGGTAGCGTTGGACTTGCAGGACGCTTATTTCCACATCCCCTTCCTGCCAGCCCACCGGCGTTACCTGCGGTTCACGGTCGGCCACAAGCACTTTCCGTTTACTGTGCTCCCCTTCGGCCTCACCAGTGCCCCCTCGGGTGTTCACGAAAGTGATGGCGGTGGTCGCAGCTCACCTGCGCAGATTAGGGGTTCCAGTCTTCCCCCTATCTCGACGACTGGTTGCTGAAGGCGGGCTTGCCCCAGGCAGTCGTCTCCCACCTCCAGACTATGGCCGACCTCCTGCATTTGCTGGGGTTTTCCATCAATGTGCCGAAGTCGCATCTGAGTCCCTCTCAGAAGCTCCTCTTCATCGGAGCGGTTCTGGACTTGGCGCAGTTCCGGGTCTATCCTCCAGAACAGCGGGTTCGGGATATTTAGGCTCTGATTCCGATCTTTCAGCCTCTATCCCGGGTTTTGGTCAGGTTGGTGCTGCGGCTTCTGGGTCTGATGGCCTCCTGCATCCTGCTGGTATATCACGCCTGGTGGCAGATGCAGGCTCTGCAGTGGGACCTGAAGTTTCAGTGGGCCCAGCATCGGGGCAACCTGTCCGACCATGTCTTGATCTCGGAGGGCACTGCAAGCCGGTTGCAGTGGTGGCTCACGGACCGCGATTGGGTCAGTAGCAGATCCCTCTCCCATCCCCCAACCGGAGCATACAGTAGTGACGGATGTGTCCCTCCTGGGATGGGGGGGGCCACATGGGAGAGGCGGAGATGAGAGGCCTCTGGTCTCCAGCGGAGTCCCGGCTCCATATCAACCTATTGGAGCTGCGGGCGATCTGGCTTGCACTAAAAGCATACCTTCACTCTGTCCGGGGAAGTGTAGTGCAGGTGTTCACGGCCAACACCACCGCCATGTGGTATTGCAACAAACAGGGCGGGGTGGGGTCGTGGACCCTTTGTCAGGAGGCTCAGCGCCTCTGGACATGGCTGGAACATCAGGGCATCACCCTGGTGGTTCAACACCTGGCGGGCTCTCTGAACGCCAGGGCGGGCGAACTCAGTCGCCGGTGCATGATGGATCACGAATGGCGTCTGAACTCGAACGTGGCACAAGGCCTCTTTCGGCAGTGGGGAGAGCCTTGGTTAGATATATTCGCCACCGACGAGAACGCGCAATGTCAGCAGTTCTGCGCGTTGGAATTTCCAATGCGGCACTCGCTCGGAAACGCTTTGCGTTGCGAGTGGAGCTGCGGTCTGTTGTACGCCTTTCCACCTATACCACTTCTGCCCAGAGTGCTGAAGAAGATCAGACGCACTGGGCCCAAGTCATTCTTATGGCCCCACACTGGGCTCGAAGAGTTTGGTATCCCGAGCTACTCAGTATGAGCGTAGATCCCCCGATTTGACTGCCTCTTCAGGAGGATCTCCTGTCACAGCAACAGGGGACAGTCCTCCACCCGAACCTGTACAGCCTCCACCTCCTTGCTTAGAGATTGAGCGGCGACAGCTAATTCCATTTGACTTACCTCCTGAAGTCTGTAATGTTATTCTGGCAAAAAGGAACAAAAAGGGGAGTAGATGTACCACTCAACATGAGTAGTGGAGGTGGATACATCCTCCCGAGGTTAAGTTTATAAACCGTGATCCACCCACAGGTGTGTATATACGTCAGGTCCTCCCAGATTAGGTATGTAGACCCACAGTGGTGGAAGATGCACACTAGTTGTTTAAATACCCCTCTCACACCAAAAGGGCCCTTGGTGTCATGCTTCATCATAGGGGTCTTCCCACCCTTCTACGGGACGGGGCGTGCTGCGACCTACGTTTGCGTGGGAGCACTGTTTTTGTGAGACAACTATGTGTCGTGTAGGGCTGTGAGAGGAAGGATCAGGAGTGAATGGGGGAGTTAGTTAAAAGATACCTGGCTTGATGGTCTAAAAAATGTAATATACCTTTGAGCTGGTATCAATAAAAGGTGGGGAAGGAGGTGCGTATGCCTCAATGAACTATACCTCCTATATCTGCCAACATGTTTCGAAGCTCCCCAAGCTTCTTCTTCAGGACCTTAAGGATCCCTTCCTATACTCACAGTGATGTGTTGCATAGTCACAAATGTACGGTGTAAGAAAAATTATTAAGCAGGGGAATTTGCTGCATGAAATTATAAAGCCTCAATCGGTCTTTGGAGTCGTTTAAACCTGTAAAAAAACAACAATGGGGAAAAGGAGAACGTATTTTACAAGCTAAATACTGCATTCATTGTGAGCATTGGTGACCTGTAAAAAATGGTGATATAATATTTTATTACCATTAGTTTTAGTGCAATAAAGTGTCCTGGTGTGAAGGAAAAGGACGATAACAAAAAGACAAAACACACACAAAACATGAAGCACACACTCTATTAAAATGGACTTCAGTTGATGAGCCCATGGAATTTATAGGCATATATTATAGCGCTATGTTGGTGGTAGGACAAACAGAAAAACCTACTTGAAGTTTGTAGGGTTTTTGCACCATGAGCCTTTGAACGGGTGATGGGAGTGCCTGATAGGCTATCTAAGAAAGAAAATAAGTTTTACCAGAGAGGGTTGATCGGTAGTTCATGGAGATATCCTTGTAAACGTGAAGTTCCTGTCAGCTATGCCGTACTTGGAACTCCTGGGACAGTGCCCTGCCTCATGCAACCTCCCCGAACGGCTCCGCTGGATAACTGAGTCGTATTCAGGGTTGGACTTAAGTATGGTTGCTAATTGGAGTTGCCGCCTCAATTACGGCCGCGCGAAACCCTGGCAGCACCTGTGTATGGCTGCCTGAGCGCGAGGGGTTCGCGCTGATTCTGGCTCTGTTGAACCGGAAGCGGAAGTAAGGAGGTGATTGTGTAAATGGGCAAAAGTTACAAACATTTGGGAATATAAACAGTATTACTCAAGACTGTGCCCGTATTGAGTTTAGTGAGAGAGGATTTAAAAAAATTGGTAGCTTGCTTGAAGTTTAGGTCTCGAGGAACAATGGTGACAGTATCTGCACGCGGGTGCGTGAGTCGTAGCGGTTTATTTGCTGACTCTTCCTTGGATGAACCGGAAGTACAATCTACAAACAACCATGTTCTGGGAGATAATGCCATTTACTGGATAAACATATCTAGGAAAGTATGCCACGTTGCTAAAACCGTGCACCGGTTTTGCGAGTGAGGGTCTAAATGCAAAAGGTGTTTGATTATTTCTCGACGTACCACGGAAGTGGGGAAAGTGGAAGACTAGTCATTCGGATCGAGTGTCTAGAACTACCAGGGATGAGATGTAAAAGTACCTACAAATGTGGTAGTTATTTTTGGAGAGCACTAAACGTATAGCCATGACATGCAGGCCTGTTGGTTATAACCACCCTATGGTATGGCCAGTAATGCAATGGTTACTCATAATGTGGGTAAGTATCCTGACCTAGGGACAGGATGGTCCATTATTCTTGATGTAAATTGCCCAGTGCGGTGTGCAACCTAGCCCCGCCTAAGTGATGTTAAAATAAATCCATGATTGTTACGGTTTGTGAGAGGATATTAGTGCCATAAAAAATACCCATATTGTCCTGCCGTTGATTGGTAATCCACAGGTACCTCAAACCCTCAGTGGGAGAGAGTGTGGTAGGAGAGGTATCAATGGGGCATTTCAGTAGCTTGTACCCCTATGTCCCCCCCCCAAAAAAAATCCTTTTGTCACATTTCATACTCATGAGGGGAACTGGTTCCACGGTATCTCATCGTTGAGTCCGAGGATGTGTGTTACAAGACAGAAAACCCACTGTTGTTCCTTCTCAAAAAGGCAGTTTTCCCCTTCAAGTTGTTCAATCACAGTCCATTTTAAATCCTCCACCCCGTGTGCGGTGGTCAGATGGTGGGTTGACATCTTCGTTGTACTCCTCCCGCATCGGATGTTACTTCTGTGTTCCCCTATGCGTACTTTAATGGGTCTGGTAGTCATGCCTATATATTCCAGGCCACATGGACATGTGATCATGTACACTACATTCCTACTGTTGCAGTTAGTGAAACTTATTTGGTCCCACTCACTGCCATTTCTGAACTTGATGTGCCTGCTCCTGCTTGTAAGATGACACGTACTACAATTACCACACGGGTGATGTACCTGTACCAGTGGTAACATACCCCTTAGTTTAGTTGTAGGTGTTCTCTTAGGTCTGGTATGAACGAGCATGTCCTTCAGATTTCTTCCCCTCTTGTGTGCAAACATTGGTTTCGCAATGTTTAGATGGCAGCAGTTAAGAAGTTTCCAGTGTTGGTTCACAATCTTTGTGATTTGGTTGGAATGTGTATTGTCACACACATGGGTCTTTCTTCAACCTGTGCGACGGTTCTATCTTCTAACAGGGCTTCCCTGTTATTGTTTATTGCCCTTTTCATGGCCTTGTCAATTACCTTTTCCGGATAGTTCAGTTTTATAAGTTTGGTACGTAGGTCAAATGCCTGACTTTTAAATTCTCGTAGTTCTGTACAGTTCCTTCGGAGACGCAGGAACTGTCTGTACGGTAGGTTCTCCCTCAAATGGCAAGGGTGGAAACTGTTAAACAGAAGCAGACAATTTTTGGCAGTGGCCTTGAAGTGTGTGGTGGTTTTTAGTGTCTCTTCTGCTGGATAGATATTTAAATCCAGGAACACCAGGTTTTCTCGTGAGGTTGTATGCGTGAACTTGAGGAACTCATTCTGCTGGTTGAGCCATGTCATGAAGGATACTGTTGAATCAATGTCTCTTTCCCATATGACCAGGACATCATCGATGTACCTTTTCCAGATCTTGATATGTTGAAGAAAAGGGTTGACGTTATTCAGAATTTTTGTCTCTTCCAAGTGGTGCACATAGAGACCAGCCAGGCTAGGAGCAAATGTGCTTCCCATGCAGGTCCCGTGCTTTTGTTCATAGAAGCTGTCAGCATACATTAAAACGTTTTTGGTAAGTGCCAGTGAAACGCACTCCATAACAACATTGCGAGGTGTTTGGAACGCCCCATGCATGGAGAATAGCACCTCCTCGATGATAGCCAAGGTTTCATCGTGTGGGAGACTCGTATAGAGACTCTCCACATCGAGTCCCATGAGGAGATTCTTGTTGGGATCAAACTCAATATCCTTGAGTAATTGTAGAACTGCCTTGGTATGCTTCAGATAAGTATTTGTGGCTTGGACCAAGGGGCAGAGAAATGCATCTGCGAATTTTGATAGTGGTTCTAGAATAGAGTTTATTCCAGAAACTATTGGACGTCCAGGGGGTTGCCCAAGATCCTTGTGAATCTTGGATATGGTGTAGAAATGGGAGACTCTGGGGGACTTATTGATAAGAAATTCAGCCTCTTTCTTAGAGACCCAATTGTGGGCCATTGCCTCTTCCACCATTGAGGTAATCCTGACCCTGATTGATTCTGTTGGGTCACCATGAATGATTTTGTAGTTCCTACGGTCTTCTAGGAGTTTTCTACATTCTGTATCATAGTTGATTGCTGTTTGCAATACTATTGCTCCACCTTTATCCGCTGGGTTTATTACGATGTTCTGATCCACAGACAGTTGGTGTATAGCCTCTTTCTCTTCCCTTGATGTGTTCTGGAAGGTCACGTTATCTTGTACTGAGATACCCTGTATTTCCTCCATTACAGCGTTCTCGAATGCCAGAAGTTCCACAGGAAGTGTGGAATCAGGGGGAATGAAGGTAGATTTATTGCGTAGGCCTGTATCCTTGTCCTCACTTTCTGTTGTTTGCTTGTCCTTGAACACCTTCAATTTCAATTTACGAATGAATTCCGTCATTTCTGCACATATTTTGAATTTGTCAATTCGGTTCGTAGGTACGAAACCCAGTCCTCTCTCAAGGACCTGACTTTGAGTGGGTGTCAGTGGGTAGTCAGTTAAGTTCACCACCAAATTCACTTCCGGCTGGTTGATGGTTGAGCGGTCGTTGCGGCGGTCATACTCCTTGTTGAGACCCGAGGTGTCTCGTCCTCCGGTGTGGACCAATGGACATTGGACATTGTAGCCCCCTCTGTTCCTGCCTCTTCGGGGTCCCTGGCGTGCCCCTAAAAAAGGCGGTGGAGCATGGTAATTATAATCCTATTCCTGGGGAGGTAGTATCCACTGTGGGTAAGGTCCCCCCATAGGTGGTGGATCGTATGGGTAGGGAGGGTAAGATGGTGGTCCTTGGTAATTGTTCCATCCCCTTCCTCTTGGATAGAAGGGACATTGATTCTGATTGCCTCTTCCTTTGTTGTAACGCCGACCACTTCCTCTACTGGAGTTGGAATTGTCTGAGCCTGTATCTGAGGTATCCCCATCAGAGTAATATTCCTGATTCTTTGTTACATAATCATCCTGTGTGTAAGGGTATATACGTTCATGACTGAAGCGTGCCGTGTCCTTCTTTAATTTGTTATATTTGCTCTGTTTGAGAGTCATTTCAAACTCCGTGATCTCTTGATTGAGTTCCTCCAGACGTTTTTGAGGACATTAGGAGGTATGTAAGATTTTAGTTGTATTTCCAGATGTTGGATATCAATCTTCAGCTCTTGCGTGAGTCTAGTGGCCGTCTTTATGATCAGGACCAGCCAGTCCCGAGTGCAGTGCCACGATATCAGTGACCAAGTCCTGGCACTGTCCCAGGAGTTGTAAGTACGGCATAGCCGACAGGATCTTCACGTTTACAAGGATATCTCCATGAACTACCGATCAACCCTCTCTGGTAAAACGTATTTTCTTTCTTAGATAGCCTGTCAGGCACTCCCACCACCCGTTCATAGGCTCATGGTGCAAAAATCCTGCAAACTTCAAGTAGGTTTTTCTGTTTGTCCTACCACCAACATAGCACTATAATATATGCCTATAAATTCCATGGGCTCATCAACTGAAGTCCATTTTAATAGAGTGTGCTCCATGTTTTGTGTGTCTTTTGTCTTTTTGTTATCGTCCTTTTCCTTCACACCAGGACACTTCATTGCACTAAAACTAATGGTAATAAAATCTTATATCACCATTTTTTACAGGTCACCAATGCTCACAATGGATGCAGTATTTAGCTTGTAAAATACGTTCTCCTTTTCCCCATTGTTGTTTTTTTACAGGTTTAAACGACTACAAAGACCGATTGAGGCTTTATAATTTCATGCAGCAAATTCCCCTGCTTAATAATTTTTCTTACACCGTACATTTGTGACTATGCAACACATCACTGTGAGTATAGGAAGGGATCCTTAAGGTCCTGAAGAAGAAGCTTGGGGAGCTTCGAAACATGTCGGCAGATATAGGAGGTATAGTTCATTGAGGCATACGCACCTCCTTCCCCACCTTTTATTGATACCATCTCAAAGGTATATTGCATTTTTTAGACCATCGAGCCAGGTATCTTTTAACTCACTCCCCCATTCACTCCTGACGCTTCCTCTCACACCCCTACACGACACATAGTTGCCTCACAAAAACAGTGCTCCCATGCAAACGTAGGTCGCAGCACGCCCCGTCCCGTAGAGGGGCGGGATGACCCCAATGATGAAGCATGACACCAAGGGCCCTTTTGGTGTGTGAGGGGTATTTTAACAACTAGTGTGTATCTTCCACCACTATGGGGCTACATACCTAATCTGGGAGGACCTGACGTATATACACACCTGTGGGTGGATCACTATGTTTATAATGTTATTCTGGCAGCCAGGCGTCCCTCCACTTAAACGCTATACGCCTGTCGGTGGTAAAAACTTGTGGGATGGTGCACAGCGAAAGCGGTAGATCCTCTTGCTGCCCCTCTTTCTGAGGTCCTATTGTTTGTTCTTTCTTTGGCCCAGCAGGGCTCTGCTCTGGGCACTATCAAGGGCTACCTTTCTGCTCTTTCAGCCTTTCTTAGGCTCCCTGATCAGCCCTCTCTTTTCAAGTCCCCGGTTGTCAATAGATTTCTCAAAGGCCTTACTCACCTTTTCCCTCCTATTCCTTTTGTGATGCCTCAATGGGACATAAACCTGGATCTGAAAGAGACATTTTAGTGATAGATTCCTTACCTTAGAATATTCCCCAGGCATCAGTCTGGATCCGGAAAGTTTTCTGCTTAGCCGTATCCCTGCGCGCCAGTAGGTGGTGCCGTGCAGCTCCACGCCCGTCACTGGTGTCGTGCGTGCCGGGACGACGTCACGGAGGCCGCTTAGGCACCACCCATGCGCGCGCCGTCAGTTCTTTTTTTTTTTTCCGCCCCGAAAGCGCAGATCCGGATTGAGCACGTACCTCGGTGATTTTTTGACCACTTTTTTGAGACTTTTTGTCTCTTTCACTTGTCTCCTGGTGCACGTAGGGATGCCCGGCTTTAAGTCTTGCGGGTCGTGCCACCGTAATATGTCGGTGGCGGACCCTCATGATGTCTGCCTCTACTGCCTGCAGACAGACCACGACTCCCGGTATTATCGGGACTGCCGTGCCATGGCCCGAAGGCATTATGGGAGCGGTGCCGGAAGTTGCTGGAGGTCCGGCACTCCTCTCACCGCCGCTCCGGGTCTAGGGGCCGTTCGCAGGACCGCTCGCCGGACCGCAGCCGTCGCTCCTCGGACTCTAAGTCTTCTCCTTCAGATTCCGGTAAGCGACGTCATAAGAAGAAGTCGAAGAAGTGTGTTCGCTCTCCGACGTCCCCCCGTCGCTCCCCGGAGGCGGACGTGGGGGACAGGGGCTCCGTCCCTGTGGCTCCTCTGGAGCCTGGGAGTCCCGCAGCCTACCCGCTATACCCGGGTCCGTCAGCGACTCCCGAACAGCGGCAAAAGTTTCTTGCTGCCTTGGACTGCCTGTTTAGGCCTTGGGCCCAGTGTCCAGGTCCTGTTGACCCGCTAGCCCCGGAGCCACTGGATCCAGCGCCTGTGGCTCCGGCGCCACAAGGTGCAACTCCGCTGGCTCCGGCGCTGGCCTTGGTTCCGGCCCCAGCGCTGCCCCTGCCTCCACCACAGGCGCCATACTGGGTGCCGTTTACCCCCCCCCCCCCCCCCCCCCTCCCTGCCTCGGTTCTCGGACCATTTAGTTCCGACCTGGGATCCTCATTGGGATGGGGCTCCGATTCGGGTCCGGTCCTGCCGCCACGACCGGCTCCTGTTACCCCGGAGCCGGATGCGGACTGGGACGGCTCCGAACCCCCTCCGTGGCCAGGGCAGGGGTGCCCAGGCGCGCTCTTCCAGCAAGCCTGTGCAAAGCCAGCCTCAGTGAGGCCGCGGACGTGGGTTCCGCAGGGGTGGGTCTGGTAACCAGCGTGCGGGGCAGTCCACTTCCACCCCCAGTGCTTCCACCTCGAACCCTTCCTAATCTGGGCTTCCGGGAGCACCCCACGCTAGTGGGTGGTAAGGTTCACCTCCATCTCCACCACTGGCACGGGATTACGTCCGACAAGTGGGTGCTGCAGATAATCTGCCAAGGTTACTCGCTCCCCTTTATGTCCTCCCTTCCAGCCATGCCACCTCGGTACCACCGCATGGCGCGGGGATCATTTGGCTCTTCTCTGTCAGGAAGTCACGGCCCTTCTGGCCAAGAGGGCCATCGAGTACGTTCCTGCTCAGGAAGTAGGGAGTGGTTGCTATTCCCACTAGTTTCTGGTCCACAAAAAGAACAAGGGGGGCCTGTGCCCCATCTTGGACCTCCGGGACGTCAATCGCTTCCTCCGGAAGGAGGAATTCAAGATGCTGACTGGCTCAGGTGCTGTCTGCCCTGGACCGTGAAGACTGGATGTAGCGTTGGACTTGCAGGACGCTTATTTTCACATTCCCGGCCCACAGGCGTTACCTGCGGTTCACAGTAGGCCAGGAGCATTTTCAGTTTGCCGTGCTCCCCTTCGGCCTTACCAGCGCCCCTCGGGTGTTCACTAAAGTGATGGCGGTGGTCGCAGCTCACATGCGCAGGTCAGGTTTGTCAGTCTTCCTCTACATCGACGACTGGCTGTTGAAGGCGGGTTCTCCCCTGGCAGTTGTTTCCCACCTCCAGACTATGGCCGGCCTCCTGCATTTGCTGGGGTTCTCTATCAATGTGCCGAAGTCACACCTGAGTCCCTCTCAGAAGCTCCCTTTCATCGGAGCGGTTCTGGATTCAACGCTGTTTCGGGTTTCTTCTCCTGAACAGTGAGTCCGAGATATTCAGGCTATGGTTCCGCTCTTTCAGCCTCTATCCCGGGTTTCAGTCAGGATGACACTCTCGCTTCTAGGCCTGATGGCCTCCTGCATCCTGCTAGTACCGCATGCCAGATGGCATATGAGGGCTCTGCAGTGGGACCTGAAGTTTCAGTGGGCGCAGCATCAGGGCAACCTGTCTGATCACGTACAGATCTCGGAGGGCACTGCAAGGCAATTGCATTGGTGGCTCATGAATTGCAATTGGGTCAATGGCAGATCCCTCTCCCTTCCACAACTGGAGCACACGGTAGTGACAGATGCGCCCTCCTGGGTTGGGGAGGCCACATGGGAGAGGCGGAGATCAGAGGCCTCTGGTCTCCGGCGGAGTCCCGGCTCCATATCAACCTTCTGGAGCTGCGGGCGATCCGGCTTGCACTGAAGGCCTTCCTTCCCTCTGTCCGGGGAAGTGTAGTGCAGGTGTTCATGGACAACACCACCGCCATGTGGTATTGCAACAAACAGGGCGGGGTGGGGTCGTGGACCTTATGTCAGGAGGCTCTGCGCCTCTGGACGTGGCTGGGACATCAAGGCATTACCTTGGTTGTTCAACACCTGGCAGGTTCTCTGAACGCCAAGGCGTACGAACTCAGCCGCCGGTGCATAGTGGATCATGAGTGGCGTCTGAACTTGTACGTGGCGCAAGGTCTCTTTCTGCGACGGGTAGAGCCTTGGTTAGATCTATTCGCCACCGAAGAGAACGTGCAATGTCATCAGTTCTGCACGTTGGAATTTTCAAGGCGGCACTCGCTCGGAGACGCTTTTCGTCTCGAGTGGAGCTGCGGTCTGTTGTACGCCTTTCCGCCTATACTACTTCTGCCCAGGGTGCTGAAGAAGATCAGGCGTGACCAGGCCCAAGTTATTCTTGTGGCTCCGGACTGGGCTCGAAAAGTAGGATATCCCGAGCTACTTAGTATGAGCATAGATCCCCGATCCGTCTGCCTCTTCGGGAGGATCTTCTGTTGCAGCAGCAGCAGACGGTCCTCCACCCGAACCTGTCCAGCCTCCACCTCCATGCTTGGAGATTGAGCGGCGACAGTTGACACCTTTCGATCTTCCTCCCGAAGTCTGTGATGTCACCTTGGCAGCCAGGCGTCCCTCCACTAAAACAGTGTACGCCTGTCGGTGGAACAGATTTGTGGCATGGTGCACAGCTAAGACTGTGGATCCCCTTTCTACCCCTCTTTCTGAATTTTTTTCTGTTCCTTCTCTCTTTGGACCAGCAGGGCTCTGCGCTGGGCACTCTTAAAGGTTATCCTTCAGCCATCTCTGCCTTCCTACGGCTTCCTGATCAGCCTTCTCTTTTTAAGTCCCCGGTTGTTAATCGTTTTCTTAAGGGCATTACGCATACGTTCTCACCTGTGCCCTTCATAATGCCTCAGTGGGACTTGAATCTTGTCTTGACTTTTCTGATGTGCGCTCCCTTTGAGCCCCTTCATAACTGTCCCTTACATCTTATTGCTCTCAAGACAGCTTTCCTGGTAGCTATCACCTCTGCCAGGAGAGTGAGTGAGCTCCAGGCTTTTTCTTCCAAACCTCCTTTCCTTTCTGTTCATCGGGACAAGGTGGTTCTGAGGACCTTTCTTGCCAAAGGTTGTTGCACCCTTCCACATCGGGCAGACAATCACTTTGCCCACCTTTTTTCCGCCTCCGCATCCTTCACGGGAAGAGGAGCGGCTCCACCGTCTGGACCCAAAACGTGCGCTCGCATTCTATCTGCAGTGTACACAGCAGTTCCGGGTGGATGATCAACTCTTTGTTGGCTACGTGGGCGCCAAAAGAGGTCGGGCGGTGCACAAACGGACCATCTCCCGGTGGGTCGTTCTGTGCATCAAAGCATGTTATTCCTTGGCCGAGAAGGAACCTCCTGTGGGTCTGCGTGCCCATTCGATCAGGGCAACTGCAGCCACTACTGCCTTGGGACGCGGTGTCCCCTTGCAGGATATTTGTCAGGCAGCTACGTGGGCTTCACTGCACACGTTAACCAAGCACTACTGCCTTGACAGTCCGGTCCAGAGAGACGGCTTCTTTGGCCGTTCTGTGCTCCGTGACTTACTGGGTAATCTTGTTCGCAGACCCACCACCTGGGTTGGTATTGCTGGGGTATCTATTCTAAGGTAAGGAATCTATCACTAACGTGTCTCTTTCAGATGCACAAGTTACTACTTGTGTAACGATATATCTGTAAGAGACATTAGTTAGTGATAGATTTCTTACCGCCCCACCCATCCACCCCATTCTGCAAACTGATTACTAGGGTTAAGGTCAGTTTCTCGCATGACTCTGCGTCTCAGCGCGGAAAGTTGTGGACAGAACTGACGTAGGCGCGCATTGGTGGCGCCTAAGTAGCCTCCGTGACGTCGTCCCGGCGCACAAGACACCAGTGACGGGCGCGGAATCGCACGCCGCCACCTACTGGCGCACAGGGGTACTGCTAAGCAGAAAACTTTCCGGATCCAGACTGACGCCTGGGGAATATTCTAAGGTAAGGAATCTATCACTAACTAATGTCTCTTACAGATATATCGTTACACAAATAGTAACTTGTGCTTCTCACATACTTGATGTGCGCTTCCTTTGAGCCTCTTCATAACTGTCCTTTGCGATTATTAACTTTGAAAACTGTCTTCCTGGTGACCATCACCTCCGCTCGGTGGGTGGGTTAGTGAGTTCCAAGCTCTTCCCTGTAAACCTCCTTTCCTAGCGATTCATCCGGACAAGGTTGTGCTTCGACCACGTCCCTCCTTCCTACGAAAGGTACTCTCTTTCATTTTGGGCAAACTGTCACTCTGCCCACTTTCTTTCCGCCTCCACACCCTTCAAGAGAAGAGGAGAGGCTCTACCGTCTTGACCCCAAATGTGCGCTTTCGTTCTACCTCAACTGCACACAACAGTTCCGGGTGGATGACCAGCTCTTTGTTGGCTACGTGGGTGCCAAGAAAGGTCAGGCTATGCACAAGCGGACCATCTCCCGCTTGGTCGTCTTGTGTATCAAAGCCTGTTATTCCCTGGCTAAAAAGGAACCTCCGGTGGGGTTGCGCGCCCATTCTAACAGGACGACAGCAGCTACTACTGCATTGGGACGTGGTATCCCCCTGCAAGACATCTGTCAGGCAGCCACATGGGCCTCGTTGTACACCTTTACTAAGCATTATTGCCTTGACCACCAAGTCCGGAGAGACAGCTTCTTTGGCCGTTCAGGTAAGGTAAGGAATCTATCACTAACGAGTCTCTTTCAGATGCACAAGTTACTTACATGTGTAACGATATATCCGTAAGAGACATTACTTAGTGATAGATTCCTTACCGCCCGCCCATCCTCCCCTTTCTGTGAACTGTTCGCTAGGGTTCAGGTCATCCCTTTCAGGGCCCTAGTTCTACTGCACCAGTAGTTGGTCTCTGGCATGGCTCTGCGCTCCTGGCGCGGAAAAGTTGTGTACAGAACTGACGTCTGCGCGCGTGGACGCGTCTAAGTAGCTCCGACGACGTCATCTCGTCGGCTACAACGCCAACGACGTACGCGGAGCCGTACGACGACGCCTACCGACGCGCAGGGGAACCTTCCGGATCCAGTTTGACGCCTGGAGATATTCTAAGGTAAGTAATCTATCACTAACTAATGTCTATTACAGATATATCGTTACACAAGCAAGTAACTTGTGCACCACACACACATAGCTTTACAACATAATACATTGTAAAGGCATGCTAGGTAAAGGTTGTGCGTGGTAAAGATGCAAGCGATGTAACACATGCATGGTTAAGTATATATGGGGAAACAGCCACATTGTAATGGCTGTTTCCCCCTTTTACACTATCACTAAGGGTTGCCTGGACTCAGTGCAGGGTGTATCACCAGTAGGTGTACACCATATACTGAGCCAGTCTCCTACAGACTCCTCAAAATTTCTCACCGCAGCGTTGTAGAAGCACAGGATCTCTTCAATAAGGGGTACAGGTGCAGGTGTCATCTGCGGATGAAGGAACATTCTCCCACCACGACAGCTCTGGCTCCGAGATTTAATGCAGGATCTCACACCAGGCCAAACCTTGGGTATTGCATCCCCTCCACCTTGACCCTGAAACCGGGACTCCTCCACAAAAGGGTCATCTACGCACCCCAGACAGGCCAAAATCCACTGATGGGCCACTACTGCCTCTGGGCCATGGCTGGCACTGACCCGCTGTCACACACTTCCGAACCTACTTCTCCATCGGAGCTGAGCCTACCTTCAGAGCTGAAATTATCTGAGTCGAAACATCAATCTGATGGAGACCTCTATCTGCAGATACCTTATCTTAGAATCCTCTCCAGGCACCAGGCTGGATCTGGAAATTTTTCTAGCAGTATCTCAGCATGTCAGTAGAGGTCGTTGAGCGCCTCCATAGCGATGTAATCTCTTGAAAGTTTCATCAACTGAGTCCATATAAGCCCTCCCCTGACGCACTGATGTCAGTTCCTTCTTTTCAGCACTAACACTCAAATCCGCTCTGTAATTCTATTGGCTGTTTTCAGCCTACTTGATGTTTTTTCATTGGAGTAGGTTGCTCTTCTTCAATGTTCTCTGGGTTCAAGCCTTTGAATCCTGTAGACGACAAATGTCAGCCACAGATCGTCACTCAGTTTGCATGTGGCGTCTAGCTGAGCACCACGATACGGACCAGTGCAAATCTTGTCAACAGCTCCGACCGAAAGGATGCAGGGAATGTCACATGAAGCTCCAGGCGGTACGGATGTCAGTCTTCGAAGTCTTCTCATCGTCCTCAGTCCCCTACGTGTTCTAGGGACCTATCACGTGTCCGTGCTAGGAGCCGTTCCCGCGGGCAACATTCACCTTCAACTTCCGGAGTTAAGTCTCTTCGCCTCCTGCCTTCACCACATACCGCTGATCCCCACTCTTCCGTTGGAGTACCGAAGTATGAGTCTGCCCCACGTCTCCCCACTTTTCCTGGGGCCAGGGTGTCCTTGACCCAGATGAGACAATATTCTCAATCTCTTCTTTCTGGTCTTGGGTCATCACCTTGGGTCGTCACCTCCCTCTGGAGCATCCTTGGACCCCATGAAAGTGCAGAAGGTTGTGCCTGTGACTCAGTCAGCGGGTTCTACCTCCACTTCAGGTCAGCCTCTTGTGTCTGACACCTCAGCGGCGATAGTGCACAGCCCATCGCAGCTCCCACCTTCGGCTCCTGCTCTGTTGACTGATGCTGGCATCGAGCTCATGTCTGCCCGCCCATGTGGTGGTGCTGTTAACGCCCATCGATGTTTCTTCCGACGTAGAGGTTTCTACGATCTTCGGTCACGGTTTCAGATGGAGAGAGCCATCTCAGCTTTTTCCCCCTCTGGTTTTTCTGTCTGAGTAACATGGCTGTGGAATTACGACAGACTGTGTGGTGTCCCCTCCACCCCCCCTCCATTCCGGACATGGTACCACACCCTATACAATCTAGCTGGTTACTTGACTTGGGAGACGCCTGTGGTTTAGAATCTTCACCAGCCTTCTGTCTCCTCTTAGTTTTGCTACGGAGGCAAATTCCACGATGACGTGCATGCTCAGTCAAGCTTCGGTTGCCCTCAATTTGCATCTTAGGTCGAATTGTCAACAGACCCCTTAATTGATGTTATACACCCTGCCCAGTCTAATGTTGAGCCTGTACTTTTTTATAGTGACTGTCTTTTCCATATCCTTTTGGGTGTTTGGACTAAGCCTGAAACAGGGCTCCATGTGGATCGCTTTATTTCTCACAGGCATCGCCCGGCCCCAGAATATTCCTCCTGTCTACATAGACATCCCTCTGCTAGAAGCTTTGTGGTTCAGGCTACTTTAGCTCCGAACAGGTGCACAAGGGATGCCTGGTTTTAAGGCCTGCGGTTCCTGTGACTGATTGATGTCGGTGACGGATCCGCACCGCTTGTGCTCTTACTGTCAATTGTTGACGCCGAAGGCTTTGCGGGAACGGTTCCGAAAGCTGCTTGAACACCGACATTCGGCTCCGCGACATTCGAGGTCTCGTTCGAGAGGGAGGTCGAGGGACCAGGTTGCGGAGCCACCAACATTCCGGTTCCAAATCATTGAAGTCTTCGCGCTTTGGGTCGGGTAAGTCGAAGAAGCACCGTCGCTCTTCGGCTTCTCCTCGTCGGTCGGCCGATCCTACGAGGCACGCTGGTGGTGCCACTCCTGCAGCTCCGAGCGCGGAGCCTGAATGGTCGACTTGAGCTTCCCTCCCTTTCCGGGACCCAGAGCGACACCTGCCCAGCTTCGTACGTTCTACGAAGTGATGCATGCCATCTTTGGCCGGACCAAACCCTCCAGCGCCCCTTCAGGCCCCGCGGACTCGGTTAGGGGGCCTGGGTCTTCGCTGCCAGCGGCTCCGGCACCGCTGGCTCCCCTTGGATCCAGGCCTGGATCCGGATTGGGAACGGTTGATCTCATTACGCCTCCACCGGGGCCGCTTCCTCCGGCACCGATTCTGCTACCGACGCCTGTCGTGCCCCCGGCCGGCGTCGAACACGGCCTCCATCCCGACGTGGACAACAACTGTGGCACCCAGAGGATGATGAGTAGAACTGGGAGGGATCAGGTGACCCTTTAACTGGCTAGCTAGATACTGAGCAGGAATGGAGAGAGGAACTGGGGGATGCCAGTGATCTTGACGCTTCACCCGACCTTGGCATGTTCTTTCCTCCTACCGTGGCTACGGAGGAGGGAGCGTCATACGCTGTGATGTTGCGTAGGGCGGCCGAGGCTCTCAACCTCGAGCTTCCTACGCTGGCGGTCAGGACTAACCTCCTGACTGAGGTGCTTCAACCGGCGGCGAGCTCTTTGGAGCTCCTGCTACCGTTTAATGAGGCCCCCACCGACGTCCTTTTGGGCACGTGGTCCAGGCCCAACACGGGGGCTCCCGTGGACAGGATGATCGCCCGATGCCACCGCCCTGGTCCGCGCCACCCCACTCATCTCTCAACACCCCACCCCGGAGAGCTTAGTGGTCCAAGCCTCCACCTCTAAAAGCGCCTTCCCTACCTCTCCACCGGAAAGGGAATCCAAGAAGCTGAACCATCTTGGCAAGAAAAATTGTTCTTCCACCAGCTTCGGACTGCGGTCCGTAAACACCGCATGTCTCTTGGGCCGTTATTCGCACTCAGTGTGGGATACGGTGGCGCAAGTGCTGCCTCAATGTCCGGAGGAGGCCTGGGCAGTACTCTTCCAGGCTGTTGCCACCGGGAGAGATGCAGCAAAGTTTACAATCTGTTGTGAGCTGGACCCCGCCGACTCTTTGGGCAGGACAATTTCAACATCAGTAGCGCATAGTCGCTACGTCTGGATGAGGTCCACTGGCATTTCACTGGATGTCCAGAACACCTTGATGGACATGCCTTTTGATGGCAGTCGCCTTTTTGGTGACAAAGCAGACAGCGCTTCAAGGACTCACGGGCTACGGCCAAGTCCTTGGGCCTCTCCACAGGCCTCAGCAAGATACCCAGACTTCTCAGGGACGTGGAAACAACTTGCGAGGGTCCGGGGGTCAGCGGGCGGGCCATTCCACCAACCCCCCCCCCGGCCCCCTCTGCAGCAGCCTCCAAACCCTCCTAGTCCATCCAGCCTTTCAGGCTCATCAAACGCCAGTGGGCGGCAGGTTTCGCCATCACCTTCCCCACTGACGCACCATCACTTCGGACAGGTGGGTTTTGCAAATAGTCTGAAGGGGCTAATCCCTCCCCTTCAAGACTACCCCTCCAGCCATGCCACCGCAATACCACTGCATGTCAGAGGATCATCTGGCCCTTCTCCAGCAGGAAGTTACAGCTCTCTTGGCCAAGGGAGCCATCGAGTTCGTTCCTGTCCCAGAAGTATGTTGTGGTTGTTACTCCCACTACTTTCTGGTTCCCAAGAAGGACAAGGGCCTGCGTCCTATCTTGGACCTCCGGGACGTCAATCGCTTCCTCTGGAAGGAAAAGTTCAAAATGTTGACGCTTGCTCAGGTCTTGTCTGCCCTCGACCCGCAAGACTGGATGGTAGCGTTGGATTTGCAGGACGCTTATTTTCACATCCCCGTCCTGCCGGCCCACCGTCGTTGCCTGCGGTTCACGGTAGGCCACGAGCACTTTCAGTTCACCATGCTCCCTTTTGGCCTTACCAGCGCCACTCGGGTGTTCACGAAAGTAATGGCGGTGGTCGCAGTTCATCTTCGCAGATCAGGGGTTTAATTTTCCCCCTATCTCGAAGATTGGCTGTTGAAGGCGGGCTCTCCCCAGGCAGTCGTCTCCCACCTCAAGGCTACGGCCGACCTCCTGCATATGCTGGGGTTCTCCATCAATGTGCCGAAGTTGCACCTGATTCCCTCTCAGAAGCTCCTCTTCATCGGAGCGGTTCTGGACACGGCGCGGTTTTGGGTCTATCCTCCCAAACACCGAGTCCGGGATATTCGGGCTATGAGTCCGATCTTTCAGGACCTGCCCTGGGTTTCGGTCACAGTGACCCTGAGGCTGCTTGGCCTCCTGCAACCTGCTGATCGATCATGCCAGGTGGCATATGCGGGCTCTGCAGTGGGACCTGAAGTTCCAGTGGGCGCAGCATCAGGGGAAACTGTCAGATTGCGTCCAGATCTCGGGGGCACTGCTCGACAACTGCAGTGGTGGCTCACAAACCAGGATTGAGACAATGGCAGATGCTCTCCCTTCCCCAACCAGACCACACTGTGGTGACGGATGCCTCCCTTCTGGGATGGGGCGGCCATATGGGAGAGGCGAATATCAGAGGCCTCTGGTCTCCGGCGGAGTCCGGGTTTCACATCAACCTTCTGGAGCTCTGGGCGATTCGTCTTGCACTGAAGGCATTCCTTCCTTCTGTCCGGGGAAAAGTAGTGCAGGTGTTAACAGACAACACCACCTCCATGTGGTATTGCAACAAACAGGGGGGGGTGGAGTTGTGGACCCTATGTCAAGAGGCCCTCCGCCTTTGGGCATGGCTGGAACATCAAGGCATTTCCTTGGTTGTTCAATACCTGGCAGTTTCTCTGAATGATGGATCATGAATGGCGTCTTCACTCGGAGGTGGTGCAAGGTCTCTTTCAACAGTGGGGAAAGCCTTGGTTAGATCTATTCACCACAGAAGAGAACGCGCAATGTCAGCAATTCTGCGTGTTGAAATTTCCAAGGCGGCATTCGCTATGGGCCGCTTTTCGTCGCAAGTAGCGTTGCTATCTTGTATACGCCTTTCCACCTATACCACTTCTGCCCAGAGTGCTGAAGGAAGATCAGGCGCGACTTGGCCCAAGTCATTCTTGTGGCTCCGGATTGAGCACGAAGAGTCTGGTATCCCGAGCTCCTCAACATGGCCATCGATCCTCCGATCAGACTGCCTCTTCAGGAGGATCTTCTGTCGCAGCAGCAGGGGACGGTCCTCCACCCAAACCTGTCCAGTCTCCATCTCCTTGCGTGGAGATTGAGCGGTGGCAGTTGACGTCTTTCGACATGCTTCCCGAAGTCTGTGACGTAATCTTGGCAGCCGGCATCCCTCCACAAAGACTATACGCCTGCAGGTGGAACAAATTTGTGGCATAGTGCACAGCAAAGGCTGTGGATTCCCTTTCTGCCCCTCTTTCTGAAGTACTATTGTTCCTTCTCTCTTTAGCCCAGCAGGGCTCTGCTCTGGGCACTATCAAGGGGTACCTTCCTGCCATCTCTGCCTTCCTCCGGCTGCCAGATCAGCCTTCTCTTTTTAAGTCTCTGGTAGTTAACCGTTTCTTAAAAGGCTTAGCACATCTTTTTCCCTCCAATCCCTTTCGTTATGCCTCAGTTGGACTTGAATTTTGTGGTAACTTATTTAATGTGCGCTCCCTTAGAGCCGCTTCATAACTGTCATTTACGTCTCTTGACTCTTAAGACTGCTTTCCTGGTAGCCATCACTTCTGTTAGAAAGGATGAGTGAGCTCCAGGCTCTTTCTTCAAAACCTCCTTTCTTGTCTGTTCATCCGGACACGGTGGCTCTCAGGACCCGTCCATCCTTTCTTCCTAAGGTGTTTACTGCCTTCCACATTGGGCAGACCATTACTTTGCCCACCTTCTTTCCGCCACCGCATCCTTCAAAGGAAGAAGAGAGGTTCCACCGTCTGAACCCAAAGCGTGCGCTCTCCTATCTGGATCGCACAAAACAGTTCTGGGTGGATGATCAACTTTTTGCGGGTTACGTGGGTGCAAAGGGTCGGGCCGTACACAAACGCACCATTTCTCGATGGGTCGTTTTGTGTATTAAGGCTTGTTACTCTCTAGCTAAAAAGGAGCCTTCTGCGCGCTCAGCCACCAGGGCGACGACAGCCACTACTTCCTTGGGAAGAGGAGTGCCTCTGAATTACATCTGTCAGGCGGCCACGTGGCCATCGCTGCACACGTTTACCAAGTACTACTGCCTTGACAGTCCGGTCCGGAGAGACGGCTTCTTTGGCCGTTCTGTTCTCCAGGACTTTCTGGTGTGATCTTGGTTTGCAGACCCACCACCAAGGTTGGTATTGCTGGGTATCCATTCTAAGGTAAGGAATCTATAACTAAGGTGTTTCTTTCAGATGCACATGTTACCTTCAGTAACGATATATCTGTAAGAAACATTAGTTAGTTATAGATTCCTTACTGCCCCACCCATCCTCCCTGTTCTGCGAACTGATTTCTAGGGTTAAGGATATCCTTTCAGGGCCCTAGTTTTGTGCATTAATGGTCAGTGTCTTGCATGGCTCTGCGTTTCTGAAGCGGAAAGTAGTGTACAGAACTGACATTATCGCGCGAGGGCGGCGTCTAAGTAGCTGACGCAACGTCATCCCGGCGGCCACGACGAAGGACGCGGAGCCGACCGACGCCACCTTCCGACGCGCAGAGGTACTGCTGACGAAAAAACTTTCCGGATCCAGTCTGACGCCTGGCGGTAATTCTAAGGTAAGGAATCTATAACTGACTAATGTTTCTTACAGCTATATCGTTACCGAAGGTAAGTAACTTGTGCAACTGGGTCGAAAACATTTGCATTCGGCAAACCAGCACACAGTTCTGAGCCTATGGAACCTGTGCTTCAGCATCTTCAGGACTCAAGGCAAAAATATATTATGATTCACCCGTACACTAGACGCATCATCACAAGACCTCCACACACTGGTGCACAACCATCCAAGAGACAGCTGTCCTTTCAAGAGGCTTTGGATACTTCACCTCCACCAAAGCATAGAAAGAAATCGGGCAAGGTCAGTGCACATCAGCCTGCCTCCAACACCTGATGAGCACCATACACATTCACCACCAGCTTCACCTGCTGCCCACACCATATTCACCCAAACTCTTACACGATGAGGGTGTTTCTATCCCACCACAGGATGACCCCGAAACACTTATGATGCAGAACCACCTGTTGATCTAGACCCTATTCTGTTTTCTGCTAAATCCTCTCCCCTGGATGACACCACCACCTACCATGATCTCTTAGGTAGAGCTGCCACCTTTCAGTTACACACTGGGCCACTCAAGGATGATTTTTTGTTTGATTTCCGATCCTCTAATCAATGCTTGGCACAATACTTGCCAATGCAAAAAGGCATGTTAATACACACCACCGATCTATTTAACGACCCTGTTGGTTCTAGGGTAGTGGCGCCATGGGTACAAAAAATATATATGAGGCGTCGCCAAGTGATCGTATATACATAAAAGGACAACTTCCACCTGATTCCCTGGTAGTTGCCACAGCTACCAAGAGCGCCAAGTCCCAAACATCTGGTGAGGCACCCCCACCAGATAAAGAAAGGAAAATAATCAATGCAGCGGTGAAAATGGGTGGCTACCGAATCTGCCAACCACTGGCAGATCACCTATTCCATCGGCCTCCTCTCAACGTACAACTGGTCCTACTGAGACGAGACGGAGGAAATCGTCAAACATCTCTCAGAGGAGTATAAAAAGAGAGCTTATCCGATTGCCTCCAAGTGTAAGCTCATCTCTAACACGACTATCCATTGTTCCCTCGATGCTGCTGACACCGCAGCTAGAGGCATAAATTCCAGTGTCCTCCACAGAAGACATGCCTGGTTTCGGGTGTTAGTCTTTAAACCTGAAGTCCAACAGAACTTCTTGGCTCTCCCATTCGATGGAGAACATCATTTTGGTCCTCAAGTCAACACTGTTCTTGAGGAGATCAAAAAGGACAATTAGACATCTAAGACCTTTGGGCCTTTTGCAGACACCATCATAATGCAGCTCCTTTTGCGCTCCTCTTACCATGGGTTTTAAAGACCACCTCAGCTGAAACTTCCACTTCCTATCAACGTCCCCAGGAACTAAACACCTCGCCTAGAGGATACTATAGAGGCTCCTACCAAAGTAACAAATCTAAAAGTAGAAGTACAGGCAGATTCACAAAAACATCCGCCAAAACTACCAAACCCTGACTTGCCAACCTTTCCTCGTGATCACATAACACCTGTCCGGGGCCGAAGAAGGGTTCTTTCCCGCCTGGCGGAACATCACGAGTGGGTGTTGGATATTATCCAACACGGTTATTGGCTGGAGCTCACTTCCACACCTCCAAACATTACACAAACATAAACTTTCACCACAACATCAGTAGTTGCTCAGGAAAGAAGTTGAAACACTCCTCAAAAAAGGTGCAAAAAAACCCAGTGCCACTCCACCAGCAGGGCACAGGAGTCTATTCACTTTACTTTCTTGTTCCCAAAAAACTGGTTTCCCCCTGCACGCTGAAGTCCATTCTTTCTTTTTCCGCGCCAGCCAGCACAGATCCAGAGAGAGCGGTACCCTTAGTCTTCTTTGACTAGAGCTTTTTCGACTTTTTGACGACTTCTTTTTTTGAGTCGTTTGACTCATTGTGCAAGGGATGTCGCATCGATGGACTGGCTTCAAACCATGTGACTCCTTTTACAAGTTGAGGTCGGTCACGGATCCACATCTTGTGCGCCTCTGGTGCATGGAGCGCGACCATGGTCGGAAGTCAGCTCCGCGCTGCTCTAGGTCCCGGTTGAGGGGGAGGTCGCATGACCGATCGCGGAGTCACCACCATCACTCCTCTTCGAAGTCCTTATCTTCGGGTAAGTTGAAGCACAAAAAGAAGGCGAAGAAGCATTTCGCTCTTCGCCTTCTCCTCAGCCGACGCGGAAGGTAGTCGTCTGGCTCCGTCCGCAGAGTCTTTTGGGTTGGCTCCTAGCTTCCCTCCCTTCCAGGGAGCCGGGGCGACCCTTGCCCAACTTTGTAGCTTTTACGAAGTCCTCCACTCACATCTTTGGGCAGCCCAACTCAGCCCGCGCGCCTTCGGGCCCCGCGGAATCGGCTGGGGTTTCTAGGCCTTCGATACCGGCGGCTTCATCTCCGGCGCCACAGGGCCCCCAGGGATCCAGGCCTGGATCCGGACCAGCACCAGTCGACCTTATGACACCTCTGGTGCCAAATCCATTGGCGACACCTCCAGTGCTGGTTGTGTCCCTAGCCGGCGTCGACCCCGGCTTCCCCCTCGACATGGACACGGAGCCAGAGCGGCGTTGACCGGTACCGCCACCGAGTGGTACCTCTGTTCTATTCTGGCGTTCCATATCGCCCTGACTGGCAGCCAGAGGAGGGTGAGGAGGACTGAGAGGGGTCTATTGACCCTCTAGCAGAGAAGTTGGAAGAGCGGGACTGGAGCGAGGAACTGGGTGAGGCCAGCGGTCTGGTTACCTCCCCAGACCTTGGTATACTTTCTCCCCCTACCATGGCTACAGAGGAGGGAGCCTCCTACTCTGTAGTGTTGCGTAGGGAGGCTGAAGCCTTGGGCCTTGAGCTACCTACAGTGGAAGTCAGGACTAACCTCAACCAGCAGCAGCCTCTTCGGAGCCCTTGAGCCGTTCAAAGAGGTCCTCACAGACATTCTTCTGGGCACCTGGTCCAAGCCCAGCACAGTGGCTCCTGTGGATAGGATGACTGCCCAACGCCACCGGCTGGCCCCGGGCGACCCCACTTTCCTACCCCTGAGAGCTTGGTGTTCCAAGCCACAACATCAAAAGGCTCATTCCCTACTGATCCACCATACAGGGATTCCAAGAAGCTGCATCATTTTGGGAAGATGTTTTCTTCTTCAGCTTAGGACTGCGGTCGGTGAACACCTCATGTCTCTTGGGCCGTTACACCCACTCTATTTGGGACACAATTGTGCAGGTGCTCCCTCAGAGTCCACTGGAGGCCCGGGACATACTCTCCCGTGTGGTCGCTGAAGGGAGTTCGCCATACGGTGTGGGCTGGACACCGCTGACCTGCTAGGCAGGATGATTTCAACGTCGGTAGCCCGGAGGCGCCACGCCTGGCTGAGGTCCACTGGCTTCTCGGGCGATGTCCAATCGAATCTTTTTGACATGCCCTTTGATGGCCGTCGCTTGTTTTGCGACAAGGCATACAATGCGCTAGAGCGCTTCAAGGATTCTAGGGCTACGGCCAGATCCTTGGGCCTCACTACCACCTCTCGCCCTGCACAGTCTGCTTTTCGCCCCCTTCGTGGCTACGGAAGGGGTGCCCCACCACGTTCTGCCCAGAGCCACAGTCCCGCCCAAGCTGTCCAGCCTCTGCGGGGATGTGGGACCCACCACCATGGGTCTGGGGATCAGCGGGCGGGCCAGTCCACCAGTGCCCCCTCTGCAGCAGCCTCCAAACTTTTAGTCCGACCTTTCAGGGCCTCCAGTTGCCAGTGGGCAGCAGGATCCGCCATCACCTCCCCCACTGGTAAAACATCACGTCGGCCAGGTGGGTTTTGCAGATAGTCCAAAGGGGCTACTCCCTCTCTCCATGCCACCTACACTCCATCGCATGTCGGAGGATCACTTGGCCCTTATCCGTCAGGAAGTTGCAGCTCTCTTGGCCAAGGGAGCCATCAAGTGAGTCCGTGTGTCAGAAGTAGGTCGTGGCTGCTCCTCCCACTACTTTCTGGTGCCCAAGAAGGACAAAGGCCTGCATCCTATCTTAGACCTCGGGGATGTCAACCGCTTCCTCCGGAAGGAGAAGTTCAAAATGTTGACATTGTGTCATGTCCTTTCTGCCCCCGACCCTGGAGACTGGATGGTATTGTTGAACTTGCAGGACGCTTATTTTCATATCCCCGTTCTGCCGGCCTACAGGCGTTTCCTACGGTTCACGGCCACAAGCATTTTCAGTTTACCGTGCTCCCCTTTCGCCTTGCAAACGCCCCTCAGGTGTTCACGAAAGTAATCTCAGTGGTCGCAGCTCATCTGCGCAGATCAGGAGTTTGTCTTCCCCCTATCTCGACGACTGGCTGTTGAAGGTGAGCTCGCTTCAGGCTGTATCCCACCTCCAGACTACGGGGGACCTCCTGCATTCGCTGGGGTTCACGGTCAACGTGCCGAGGTCACACCTGAACCCTTCTCAGAAGCTCCTTCTCATCTGAGCGGTTCTGGACACGGCGCAGTTTTAGACCTATCCTCCCGAACAGCGAGTCTGAGATATTCAGGCTGATACTTATGTTGCAGCCTCTATCCCGGATTTCAGTGAGAATGACTTTGAGACTGCTAGGCCTCATGGCCTTCTGCATCCTGCTCGTGGATCATGCCAGGTGGCATATGCGGGCTCTGCAGTGGGACCTTAAGTTTCAGTGGGTGCAGCATCAGGGGAATCTGTCGGATGTCGTCCAGATCTCGGCGTGGATTGCACACCAGTTGCAGTTGTGTCTCATGAACCAGGATTGGGTCAACGGCAGATCCCTCTCCTTTCCCCAACCAGATTTCACAGTGGTGACAGATGCATCACTCATGGGATGGGGCTGCCACATGGGACAGGCAGAGATCAGAGGCCTCTGGTCTCCGGCAGAGTCCGGGATCCACATCAACCTTCTGGAGCTTCAGGCGATTCGTCTAGCACTGAAGGCATTCCTTCCTTCTATCAAAGGAAGAGTAGTGCAGGTGTACACAGACAACACTTCCAACATGTGGTATTGCTACAAACAAGCCGGAGTGGAGTCGTGAACCCTCTGTCATGAGGCCCTTCGTCTCTGGAAGTGGCTGGAACATCAGGACATGTCCCTGGTGGTTCAACACCTGGTAGGTTCCCTGAACACCAGGGCGGACAAACTCAGCCGCCGGTGCTTGATGGATTATGAATGGCTTCTTAACTCAGAGTTTGTGCAATGTCTCATTCAGCAGTGGGGAGAGCCTTGGTTAATTCTATTCGCCAACAAAGAGAATGCGTAATGTCAGCAGTTCTGCATGTTGGAATTTCCAAGGTGGCACTCCTAGGCGACGCTTTTCTTTGCGAGTGGAGTTGCAGTCTTCTATATGCCTTTCCACCTATACCACTTCTTCCCAGAGTGCTGAAGAAGATCAAGCGCGACCGGGCCCAAGTCACTCTTGTGTCCCCGGATTGAGCACGAAGAGTCTGGTATCCTGAGCTCTTGAACATTGCCACCAATCCTCCGATCTGACTGCCCTTTCGGGAGGGATTTTCTTTAGCAGCAGCAGGGGACGGTCCTCCACCCGAACTTGACCAGCCTCCACCTCCTTGCGTGGAGATTGAGCAGCGACAGTTGACAGATCGCGATCTCCCTCCCGAAGTCTGTAACGTTCTCTTGGCAACCTGGCATCCCTCCATCAAAATGGTATAAACCGGTAGATGGAACAAATTTGTGGCATGGTGCACAGCAAAGGCTCTGGATCCCCTTTCTGCCCCTCTTTCATGGGTTCTCCTCTTCATTCATTCTTTGGCCCAGCAGGGCTCTGCTCTGGGTAATCTTAAACTCTTAAAGGCTATATTTCAGCCTTCCGTTGCCTTCCTGATCAGCCTTCTCTTTTCAAGTCCCCTATTGTAAATAGTTTCCTTAAGGGCATTACTCACCATTTTCCTCCTATTCCTTTGGTAATGCCCCAGTGGGACTTGAACCTTATTCTGACTTACCTTATGTGCGCTCCCTTTGAGCCGCTACATAATTGTCCTCTGACTCTTGACCTTAAAGACTGCTTTCTGGTTGCTATCATCTCTGCTCGCAGGGTGAGTGAGCTTCAGGCTCTTTCTTCTAAGCCTCCTTTCCTTGCTGTTCATCCGGACAAGGTTGTCTTTCAAACTCGACCTTCTTTTCTTCTCAAAGTGTTTACCTCTTTCCACATAGGACAGAACCTCACTTTGCCCACCTTCTTCCCACCCCCGCATCCTTCTAAAGAGGAGGAGAGGCTCCACCGTCTGGATCCAAAACGTGCGCTTTCATTTTACCTGAATCGCACAAAACAACTCTGGGTGGATGATCAGCTCTTTGTTGGGTATGTGGGCGCCAAGAAAGGCCTGGCCATGCAAAAAAGAAAACCTATCTCGATGGGTTGTTCTTTGCATTAAAATTTGCTGTTCTTTAAAGAAAAAGGAACCTCCAGTAGGGTTTGCGCCCATACCATCAGGACGACGGCAGACACTAGTGCTTTGGGAGGTGGAGTCCCCCTCAGTGACAGTCAGCCACGTGGGCATCTCTGCACACGTTCACTAAGAATTATTGCCTGGATAGGCAGGTCCGGAGAGACTGCTTCTTTGGCTGTTCAGTTCTCCAGGACTTTCAGGTGTGAACTTGGTTCGCAGACCCACCTCCGGGATTGGTATTGCTGGAGTATCTATTCTAAGTAAGGTAAGGAATCTATAACCAATAGTTTCTTTCAGATGAACAAGTTACTTACCTTCGGTAACGGTATATCTGTAAGACATATATTAGTTGTAGACTCCTTACCGCCCCTCCCATCCTCCAGTTCTGCAAACTGACTTCTAGAGTAAGGGACTCACTTTCAGGGCCCTAGTTTTGTGCACCAGTGGTCGTTTTCTTGCATGGGTCTGCGCTTCTGGCATGGAATGTGGTGTAAAGAACTGACGTCGGGGGCGGCGTCTAAGTAGAATCCGCGACGTCATACCAGCGATCACTACGCCAACGACGAACGCGGAGTCGACAGACGCCACCTACCGACGCACAGGGGTACTGCTGAAGAAAAGTTCTCCGGATCCAGTCTGACGCCTGGGAGTAATTCTAAGGTAAGGAATCCATAAGTAATATGTCTCCTACTGATATATCGTTACGGAAGGTAAGTGACTTGTTCAACTGGCTCATCAAAAGCGCAACTCAGCAAAAGTGCTTCCGACACACTTAGGCCATCAGTTGGGCTTCACCATCAACACAGTGAAATCCCACCTTCAACCCTTTCAAATACAACCCTACCTAGGAGCTATCCTTGAATCCCAACAGGGGATAGCTTACCCCAATACTGTCAGGTTACAATACTTCCAGACACTTATTCCCCAGTTTCAGACACATCAACAGGTAACAATGAGGATGGCCATGCGTCTCCTCAGTATGATGGCTTAATATATAGCTATAGTACCCTCATTCCATACTCAACATGCACCCGTTGCAGGAGTGCTTAGTGCATCAGTGGACTCAAGCGGAGCACCAATTAGTATTAAAAGATCTAGTGTTGGTCGGCCGTCAAGCTTGTGAGACTCTGCAGTGGTGGAACACAACTTGTTAAAAGTATGACCTTTCCTAGACTCAGTTCTGTAGAGGACGATGACAATGGACGTCTCCCTCACGGGATGGGGAGCGCATTCCCGAAGTCTAACTGTCCAGGGACGCTAGACACCCAGTCAGACACATCTCCACATCAGTCACCTAGAGTTGCTAGCAGTTCACCTACCACTGAAAACACTCCTTCCTCACCTAATTGGCAAGGTAGTGTTAATCAGAACCAACACATTCAAAGGGGTACCAGGTCCCCTCAGCTTTCTCTTTTAGCCCAGACCATTTGGAGGTGGGCCCTCCATTACAACATTCACCTGTTAGCAGATATTCTCTCAGGAGTGGATGACGACTTTGCAGATCTCCTCAGCATAAGGCGTCAAGAAGTCCACGAGTAGGAACTCCACCGCAAGTCCTCCACCAATACTTCCAGCCTTGTGGTCAGCCACGAATAGACCTCTTCGCCACAGCAGAAAACTCCAAATGCCCAAACTTCGTCCGCAGGTACCCACACCCACAATCCAGGGGCAACGCACAAAGGATGAGTTGGTCCAGGATCTTTGCTTACACTTTTCCACCTCTCCTATACCTTCCGTTTGTGGTTTGCGATCTTCGTCAGACCTCTGTCACCCTCGTAGCTCCTACATGGGCGCAGCAACCATGGTTCAACCACCCCCTCAAACTTTCAGTAGTTACCCACTAAACACTGCCGAACAGGCAGGACCTTCTCACTCAGAGCAACAGAACCTTCTCACTCAGAGCAACAGAGAAATCAGACACCCAGACCCCAGGTCACTAAACCTTGCTATCTGGTTTCTGAGGTCTTAGAATTTGTGTTCCAGAATCTCCCACAACAGTGTATGGACATTCTTACAGAAGCACGTACCCCTACTGCTCATGCCTGTTATGCTGCTAAATAGAAGGTTCACTACGGTCATTCCAAGCACATCAATACATTAGCAGCCAAGGTTCAAGACATTGTCTGCAACTTATTTCATGTGTTTATCTCAGGTTTAGCCTTTACATCTATAAAGTTACACCTAGCAGCTGTAGCCGCATATCTACAAAACAGACTACACCCTTCCCTATTCAGGATTCCAGGAATCAAAGCGTTTCTGGAAGGTCTTAAGTCATTTCACCTAGACTGCCACCAGCACCTACATGGAATCAAAATATTGTATTAATAAGATTATTGGGCCCTTCATTTGAATCCTTACACTGCTGCCCCCTCCATTTTCTATCCTGGAAAGTAAAATTTCTAGTTACTATCACTTCACTCAAATGTGTCCGTAGGTTTCAGGCATTTACTTTAGAAGAATCTTTCTTCATAGAGATCGGGTGGTACTTCGTACCGATCCTACATTTCTTCCTTAATCAATCTATTGAATTGCCTATTTATTTTCCTCAACCTGACTCAGTAGAGGAAAGGGCTCTACATACCCTAAACGTAAGACAAGCTCTCATGCTTTATATTGATGGAACTAAATCATTTAGAAAAACACAACAACTCTTTGTTGCTTTTTCAAAACCATAACAAAAAATAGCCATCTTTAAATCAGGCATTGCACGTTGGATTGTCGAATGCTTACAAACGTGCTCTACTAAAACTAAAAGAACTGTTTGAGGTATATGAGCTGCAGATCACACACTGTGCATAGATCACCATCTGGTGTTGGGCCCGTATGTTGCAGTTGTTTTTCTCTTGGAAAGTCTTTGGAAGTCACAAGGTATGTGACTCCTCCTTTGGATCATATTGCGCATGGGCTTCGGCTCCATCCTCAGATTGTTTATTTCCGCCATCGGGCTCGGATGTTTTCTTCACGCTCCAGTTCGGAACCGTTCCAGTTTTTCTGTTCGGCGCGCAATCCTCCCCCCTTCGACGGTGTTGTCTCGATCCCATTCTCCACACTCGACGCGACTCTCAACAATCTAAGTCTTCGATTCCGGTCGTCGACGAAGGCCTTCGGGCCTACTTAGGCTCCGGTCCTGGCTGATGGAAAGGACGCCATTTAAGAAGTGTCCTCGATGTGGGTCGAAGTTTCCCCACACCGATCTCCATGAGGTGTGCAACCTCTGCCTCACTCCAGAACACGAGGCAAGGAACTGTCCATCTTGCGCCTCCTTCCGATCAAAGACGACGATCCGGGACCGACAAGCAAGGAGAACAATGGCTCACTCGTCGACTTCGATCCCCGACGACATCTTCGATGAAGGCGTCGATGTTCTGGAACAATAGCACACCGAAGAGGGCCTCGTCAGCGCCTCCGAAGCTGACGAGTCCGACGTCGAGGACATCACTCCGGCACAGAGGGGCGTGAATACAGATGTCGACCCAGACCCTAAACCCCCCTCCTCACCATTGAAAAAGGCTTCGGTCACTCCTTCGGGCCTAGGTATGCACCAAAAGACTGCTTCCCATATCTCGCTTCCGAGCCCGGTTAAGAAGCCCATCTGAAAGAAACACGTTAGTTAGATTCCTCACCTTAGAATATCCCCAGGCGTCAGGCTGGATCCGGAAAGATTTCTGTAGCAATACCCCTTGCGCGTCGCTAGGTGTCGTTTGCGGCTCCGCGTCCGTCGTTGGCGTCGTGCGCCGGAATGACGTAGTCGGAGTACTTAGACGCCACCCTCGCGCGCTGACGTCAGTTCTTCTTTTTTCAACGCCAGACAGCGCCGATCCGGGAAGAGCTTACCCCTTAGTTACGTTTTGACGAAACTTTTTTGACTCTTTTTGGTCTTCTGTCAACTCGACTCTGTTGCCGGTAGGATGCCTGGGTTTAAAGCCTGAGATTCCTGTCATCGACTGATGTCGGTGACGCACCACCATCGCCGGTGCCTTTACTGCCTGGGGGTCGACCACGACGCGGAGTTGTGCCTCGTTTGTCAGGCCTTGACCTCGAAAGCTAGGCGGGAGCGGTCCCGTAATCTCGAGCTTCGGCACTCAGCTCCGCGCCGTTCACGGTCCCGGTCCAAGAGGAGGTCCAAGGACCGGTCGCGGAGCCGCAGCCACCATCATCGCTCGTCGGGCTCGAAGTCTTTGGGTAAGTCGAAGCGATCAAAGAAGTCCAGGAGGCGACACCGCTCTTTGGACTCCCCTCGCCGGTCGCGCAACTCGCCCGAGGGTCAGGGTGGTCCCACCCCCGCGGCTCCGTCGGAGCCGCATGAGCCGTGTCCGTCTCCATACCCGCCGGTCCATAGGACTGACGCGACTCCGGCGGAGGTCAATGCTTTCCTCACGGCCATGAGGGGCCTGGCTCCGCCGTCGACGCCAGCCGGAACCCGCGGGCTCGACTGGGCGACCTCGCGTGCCGGCGGCTCCGGCGCCGTCGTCTACTTCGGTCCCGACGCCGCAGGTCCCCGAGGGATCCTGGCCTGGATCTCTGCCGGCGCCGGTCGACCTCACGACGCCGCCGGTGCCGACACCGGTTCCACCCCCGGCGCTGTCCCCGGACGACGCCGTACCCCGGTTTAGACCCGGTCCAGGTCCGATGCCGGCGCAACGCCACACCTGGCGCTGATGGATGTGCCTTTCATCTACCGCCCGGCTCCGATCATTCCTCCTGTTTATCAGGAATCGGATGACGGGGGTGACTGGGAGGGGTCTGAGGACCCTATGGCCAGACAGGCCCAACTTTCACAGGACTGGGCAGACAAACTGGGGGATGCCAGTGGTCTGGACACCTCCCCGGACGCTGGTTTCATCTCTCCTCCGACTGTGGCCTCGGATGAAGGTGCAGCTTTCTCAGTGGTGCTGCGCAAGGCGGCCGAAGCCCTGGGGCTCGAGTTGCCTGCTGTGGCCGTGAGGACTAACATCCTCACAGAGGTGCTTCAACCGTCAGCACGCTCCACAGAGCCTCTGCTGCAGTTCAATGAGGCCCTCATAGACGTTCTACAGGGCACTTGTTCCAGGCCCTCCACAGTTTCTCCTGTGGATCGGAACGTGGCCCGGCGCCACCGCTCTGCTCCGGGCGACCCCAGTTTCCTGTCCCAACACCCCACCCCGAGAGTCTGGTTATCCAGGCCTCAACTGCCCAATCCTCCTTCCCGTCCGCTCCTCCGGATCGGGAATCCAAGAGGTTGGAACAGTTCGGAAAGAAGCTGTTCTCTTCCCTGAGTTTGGGCCTGCGGTCTTTGAACACCGCTTGCCTCTTGGACCGTTTCTCCCACTCTCTGTGGGACGCGGTGGAGGACGTGCTGCCCCTGTGCCCGGAGGAGGCCCGGACACGACTCGCCCAGGCGCTTGCTGACGGGCGAGATGCGATGCGACGCGACATGCCATACGGTGTGGACTAGACACCACGGACTCGCTGGGTAGGGCGATTTCCACCACGGTGCCGCTCTGGCGCCACGCCTGGCTGCGGTCCACGTCTTTCTCGGGGGATGTCCAGAGTACCCTCATGGATATTCCCTTTGATGGCACTCGCCTTTTTGGTTTGAAGGCGCATAGTGCGCTGGCTCCTTTCAAGGACTCCCAGGCTACGGCCAAGTCCTTGGGCCTCTCGGCCCCGCGGCTACGAACTTCCGCCTTTCGTGGCCAAGGAAGGGGCACCTCCTCACGTCCACCTAGCCACCCGCCGTAGACCCAACTTGGTCGCGGACGTGAATTCCGCCGAGGCGGTACTGGATGACAACGTGCTGGTCAGTCCACATCCACCCCGGCAGCATCCGCCTCAAAGCCCTCCTAGTCCGAGCTTTCAGGCACATTCCACGCCAGTGGGCGGCAGAGTTCGCCATCACCTGCTCCACTGGCGATCCATCACATAGGACAGGTGGGTGCTGCAAATCGTCCGAAGGGGGCTACTCCCTCCCCTTCGAGACAACCCCTCCAGCCATGCCACCGTATGTCGGGGGATCACTTGAATCTTCTGCGGGAGGATGTTACGGCCCTCTTGGCCGAAGAGGCCGTCGAGCGCGTTCCTGGTCCAGAAGTAGGTCGTGGTTGCTATTCCCACTACTTTCTGGTTCCCAAGAAGGGCAAAGGGGGCCAACGCCCTATCTTGGACCTCAGGAGCGTCAATGCCTTCCTCCGGAAGGAACGGTTCAAGATGCTCACTTTAGCTCAGGTTCTGGATGCCCTGGAGACTGGATGGTAGCGTTGGACTTGCAGGACGCCTATTTTCACATTCCCCTTGTGAGAAGTTGGCCTGATGTATGATGTCACTAGTTCTAGTGTACACCTTATATCAGTCCAAACAACCCTTATGGTGATTGGTTGTAAAGTCAACCTTATAGACCAGCTATCCTAGTGGTAGCATGGACAAGAGCAGTCTTAGGCTAAACTCTGAATGGCATGTGAAGCCAGCTGTGATACCATATATAATCCCTTGAATACCAAATGAAAGGACACCACAACAGATATATATATAAAATAAAGTGTATTTATTCTAGTCAAACCCTCAGCACTCTTTGAGATTCGAGGTAAGTACAACACAGTCTTATTTAAGCATACATTAAGTCACACAGGTAAGTAATACAGTTAGGCCCTAGGGGCCACGCAAACCATATACTAAAGAAGTGGTATAAGGACCACTGTCACGGAAATAGAATAGGCCTAGGGAATCGCTGGGGCTACACTACACTACCAACAGTTAGGAGGTGGGAGGCCCACGGGATTCAGGTGCAGAGTGGAAACACTCACGCGTAATGCGTATAGTCGATAGAAATAGTACAGTTCTGAAATAAGCAGTTTAAGGACACTTCTGAAGCAACTAGAAAGTTGAGACTCGGAAACTAGACCCTAGGATAGTCACTACCCTTGTGAGCACCGAAGTACCCAAGTTACCTAGCCCACAGGCTGCGGGTGCATAGGTGTGAACTTGCGTCGGGTTTCGTCGTGGACTTCTATGGATGCCTGAAGGAAAGTTGCTGACAGGCAGTCAGTGCAGAGTGTCCGGTGGATCCCAAGGCCGGGATCAAGAAGGAAGGGTACCTGCAAGCAGAAGGGACAGAGTCAAGGTCACTAGCCAGTGACCACGTGGAACCAGGAAGGAACCAGGCGATGTCGTGAAGATTGCAGGTGAAGAGTGAAGCTTGTCGCTGCAGCCACGGGTACCAGGAGGCTTCGAGGACGACCAGGACCAGGAGGAGAGCTGTCCCACGAAGGCTCTTGCTGTCAGCGGCGTCGAAGTCGAACTAGGACTCACCAAGCCTTGGCAAGCGGAACCCACGAAGAACGGAGGACTTGCTTCTGGTGCAGACCAGGAAGGTCTGGGGTGCTTCTCTTTTGCAAAGAAGCGGGAGCCAGTCTGGAGGAGCCAAACCAGCGGTGAAGATTTCAAGGTGTGTCGTCTCAAAGGCCGCTAGCCAACGGGCAAGCAACCGGACAGACGCGGCAAGCAGGAAAATGCAGAAGGGCCCCACGCAGGACTCGTGGAGTGTGGGGGGCTGATCTTCGGTGCAGATGGTGCTTGGGGTTGGGGCTTCTCAATCCCCGGTGAACAACTTCGAGGGTACCTCAGAAGCTGCGCTGGAAGATACTCGCCACTTTTCCCAGGTAGCCGGTCCCACGTCTCTAGTCGCCTCCACGGATCTCAGCTCGGCTGTGAATGTGGATCAAGGTCGGAGAAGTCTGGAAGTCAAGGCTCTGGTCAGGCTCTGCAGTCGGTCCCTCGTAGAACTTCAGCAAAGCAAAGGGTAAGTCTCTTGATGGTGCCTGTTCGCACAGGGTGACCACTCCTTGGCCAGTCTTCTTCTTTTGTCAAAGGTCCAGAGTTTCTGTTCAAGTTGCAGGTTCAGGATAATCTAATCTCCTGGGGCCCAGCTACCACACTTATACTAATCTGGGGGGCTGGGTTGCCTGCTAGGTCACGCCTTATGGGTGGGACCTGGGAGGGGGGTGGTTACACCCCCTTCCCTTTGTCCAGTTTCACGCCAGGACTGGGGCTGGAGTGCCCCAGCACCGGTACGAACTGGACTATGCATGGGACACCTTGTGTGCCCCAGGCAGTATCTAGTTTCTTTCATCCCTCCCTGCCCCAATACACTAAGGCCTGTCTGGGGTGGTGCTAGCACCTCCCAAGGCAGGAAACCTATTGTCCAAGCCTCCCGTGCCGGGATCTCTCCCAGCAGCAGGTGGTCAGACTTGTGTCGTGGCAGCAGCATCCATTTTGTGATGCTGGGGCTCTGGTTAACTTTAACCGGGTAAGTAGGTTTCAACATGTCTTCTCCCTCTAGAAGGGAGGGATAATATCCTCATCCCCAGAAATGGGATGGGGGTATTATTCCAAAGTGTTAGACACCTTACACGACATGTTTTGATAAAGCCAAACCATAGTTGCCATAACCGTTTAAGATTATAAGGCACTTTAAGAGTATATGGTAGGCTATATCATAGAATAGCTATAAGGACATGGTTCCGAAAGCTGCAGACAGGCCCAGCTCATGCTAGAGCACTATCTCACATGTTACCAAGCACTCTGCCTCCAGGATCGTTAAGGCCTGCCATAGGAGTGGCTGATAGGTACACATGTGTCTATATATAAGGTAGGTATAGGAATACTACACCTAAGCAAGGGGTGATTACATGACCTTGCCCCAGCTGAGTGATCAGCCAGTTGTGTCATAATGGAAGGCCAGGCCAGGGGTGGCATAATACATGCTGCAGCCCCTGGTAGGCCTAGGGTACACCTATGCCCTGGGTACCTAAGGTACACTGTACAGGAGCCAATAAGGTGATCCTATCCAATTGGGTTATGCACCTAAAGTACATAGTATTAATTTAGAGAGAGAACAGCAGGGCTGTGGGTCTGATTAGCAGGCCCACAGCCACATCTAAGTCAAAAACCAGTAAAGCAAAAAGTGGGGGTGAACATAGAAAGCAGACCCTACTCTCTTACAGCGGAGATCCCACGTAAGGAGGACGCCAGCGACGAGGGAAGTGCGAAAGCCCACGGAGGAGAAGGAGTCAGGGAGCGATCGAGGACGGAGACGGAGAGCGAAGTAGCAGACGGAGGACGAATGGTGGAGACCCTAAGAGGAGGAGAAGGAAGAACCAGCGACCGGAGAGTCGGAGGGCCAGGAGGCCCCCAAACGGCTGATCGCCGTGCCACGCGCCAGTAGGAGCGTGGCTGGGAAAGGTACGGGACCGGGTCCTGGGCTTTGTTTCTACACGGGGAGGGAGGTAGCTTTCTTTTGGTTGTTGTTGGGGAGGTCACGGGGTACGAATCGGGTATAGTTTTTGTTGGGGGGGGGGGGGGGTTGTGGGTTACGTCCAACCACAGTCTCCCTGATTCACGGCCAAGCGTACTTTTTGGTGGCGGACCCCGGTGACTCCTCACTCCCTTTCCCCTACACTTTCTATGAGACAAAGAGTGCAGTAGGTCTAAAGTGTGGTCTCTCATCCTTTCATGCCCCTCGGAGCCCCAACGCCGGACCCAGAACCCCAGGGGAAGGAGAGAAAGCAGAACTCCGGACCAGAGGAGGAGACCGGGACCTATTCCAACCTGTATTGTGTACTGTACTTGACCATTAAAGATAGACCATTCACCTCGATACGGACTCTGTCCCTCTTTGGTCCAATCACGGGCCAGTACCCAACCTCACAGGGGGCCATATGGGAGAGGCGGAGATCAGAGGCCTCAGGTGTCCGGCGGAGTCTCAACTCCATATCAACTTGTTGGAGCTGAGTGATCCGACTTGCACTGAAAGCCTTCCTTCCCTCTGTCCGGGGAAGTGTCGTGCAGGTGTTCACGGACAACACCACCGCCATGTGGTATTGCAACAAACAAGGCGGGTGGGGTCGTGGACCCTTTATCAGGAGGCTCTGCACCTCTGGACATGGCTGGAACACCAGGGCATTATCCTGGTGGTTCAACATCTGGTGGGCTCTCTGAACGCCAAAGCAGACGAACTCAGCCGCCGGTGCATGATGGATCAGGAATGGCTTCTGAACTCGGACGTGGCGCAAGGTCTCTTTCTGCAGTGGGGAGAGCCTTGGTTAGATCTATTTGCCACCGAAGAGAGCGCGCAATGTCAGCAGTTCTACACGTTGGAATTTCCAAGGCGGCACTCGCTCGGCGACGCTTTTCGTCGCGACTGGAGTTGCGGTCTGTTGTACGCCTTTCCGCCTATACCACTTCTGCCCAGAGTGCTGAAGAAGACCAGGCGCGACCGTGCCCAAGTCATCTTAGTGGCTCCGGATTGGGCACGAACGTACTGGTATCCCGAGCTACTCAGTATGTCAATCGATCCTCCGGTACGAATGCCTCTTCAGGAGGACCTTCTGTCGCAGCAGCAGGGGACGGTCCTCCACCCGAACCTGTCCAGTCTCCACCTCAATGCGTGGAGATTGAGCGGCGACAGTTGATGCCATTTGACTTGCCTCCTGAAGTCTGCAATGTGATTCTGGCAGCCAGGCGTCCCTCCACAAAATCTGTATACGCCTGCAGGTGGAACAAATTTGTGGCATGGTGCACCGCAAAGGCTGTGGATCTCCTTTCCGCCCCTCTCGCTGAGGTTCTTCTCTTTCTTCTTTCTTTGGCCCAGCATTGCTCTGCTCTGGGCACCTTGAAAGGTTATCTTTCTGCAATCTCTGCTTTCTTACGGCTTCCTGATCAGCCTTCTCTTTTCAAGTCCCCTGTTTCGCGTTTTCTTAAAGGCATTACTCACATGTTCCCTCCTGTCCCCTTCGTAATGCCTCAGTGGGACTTGAATCTTGTTCTCACATTTCTAATGTGTGCTCCCTTTGAGCCTCTTCATAATTGTCCTCTTCGTCTGCTGCCGCTTAAGACTGCTTTCCTGGTAGCTATCACCTCGGCTAGACGGGTGAGTGAGCTCCAGGCTCTGTCATCTAAGCCTCCTTTTCTTTCTGTTCATCCGGACACGGTTGTCCTCCTGACTCGTATTTCTTTTCTTCCAAAAGTGGTGACCCCCCTTTCACATCCGGCAATCTGTCACATTCCCCACCTTCTTTCCGCCTCCGCATCCTTCGAAAGAGGAAGAGAGGCTCCACCGTCTGGACCCCAAACGTGTGCTGTCCATTTATTTGGACCGCACCAGACAGTTCCGGGTGGACGACCAACTTTTTGTTGGGTACGTAGGTGCTGAGAAGGGGAGGGCTGTACACAAGCGGACCATCTCACGGTGGGTCGTATTGTGTATAAAGGTTTGTTGTTCCTTGGCGAAAAAGGACCCTCCTGTTGGGCTGAGAGCCCATTCCACCCAGGCCACAGCGGCGACTACTGCCCTGGGACGGGGAGTTCCCTTGCAGGACATCTGTCAGGCGGCGACGTGGGCCTCACTGCACACGTTCGCCAAGCACTATTGCCTGGACAGCCAAGTCCGGAGAGATGGCTTCTTTAGCCGTTCTGTTCTCCAGGACTTTCTGGTGTGATCTTGGTTCGCAGACCCTCCACCGGGGTTGGTATTGCTAGGGTATCTATTCTAAGGTGAGGAATCTAACTAACGTGTTTCTTTCAGATGAACAAGTTACTTACCTTCGGTATCGATTTATCTGTAAGAAAGATTAGTTAGATAGATTCCTTACCGACCCACCCATCCTCCCCGTTCTGCGAACTGACATCTAGGGTTAAGGTTTCCTTTTCAGGCCCCTAGACTTTATTGGCACCAGTGTCGGTCTCTTGCATGGCTCTGCGTTCCTGGCGCGGAAAGCTATGTACAAGAACTGATGTCAGCGCGCTCGGCGGCGTCTAAGTACTCAGACGACGTCATTCCGGCGCACGACGCCAACGACGGGCGGGAGAAGCAGACGACACCTAGCAACGCGCAAGGGGTATTGCTACAAAAATCTTTCCGGATCCAGCCTGACGCCTGGGGATATTCTAAGGTGAGGAATCTAACTAACTAATGTTTCTTACAGATACATCGTTACCGAAGGTAAGTAACTTGTTCATCAAGCCCTCAGGCAGCTCGAGCCAGCCTACCCTCGGTGCCGAAAAAATCTCATCGACACCGGCACCGAATAAGAAAACGCCCCTTTCCTTGTCCGTGCCCAGCTTGACACCGAAGCACTCTGCACCAAAGACTAGCACCGGCTTCTCGGCACCGATAACATCCTCGGAGTCGAGCAAGAAGCCGAAAAGCCTCGACTTCCAAACCTCGAAGCCGAAAGCTACCTCGGAACCGAGGAAGTCAAAAGACACTTCTAAACCCCACGGATCGAAACCAAGAACCAGTGCCGAATCGACGCCTAAAAAGCCCACGGCTCCGACACCATCGGCACCGAAGGATCTGCCCCTTACAGACTAACTGTTTCGACCCGATCCTTACCAAAAAACCCTCAAAGGATCCAAAGTCTGGGCATTTGACGCTTAGCACCAAAAAAAGATCACTGGACAAGCCTGCACCAGCTCCACCACCAAAAAGGAGAGACTTTGCAACCTCCCCTTTGAGGATTCCTTCACCTCGTCCTCCTCCTCCTCCTCCTCCTCCTCCTCCTCCTCCTCCACCTCCTCCTCCTCCACCTCCTTCCCCACCCCATCATTCTCCCACACCATCTCCAGATGATGATGATGACATTATCTACGACACCGGGGACGTGGCGGACAACCAACCCACAGGGGACCCTACTCCTACAATCTCCCCAGACCCATGGGACGACTATCACATCCCAGAAGTCCCTAACGTCCCGCAGGACGATCTTTACCCTTCTAGACCCTCCTCGTCCCTGCAACACCTCTCTGACAAATATAAACATAGGGCCAACGAATTGATTAAAGAGGGTAAAACCATCACGAACACTTCCATCCGTTGTGCCCTCGTTGCAGCTGACACCGCCTCCCGGGCAATAAATACCAGCATCCTTCTGCGTAGGCATGCCTGGCTACGCATTTCAGGTTTCAAACCTGAGGTTCAAAGTTCCATCCTCAACCACCCCTTTGATGAGAAACATCTGTTTGGCCCTAATGTCGATATAGGCCTCGGAAAAAATGAAAAAGGACACAGACACGGCAAAATCTATGGGAGCCTTGCAGTCGCAAGCTCCCAGGCGCTCCTCCTTTAGATGCAACACCAGAGGCTACTCCTCTGACAGCGCCTCCACTTCCTACAAAACCCCTACCCAATCCACCTTCCCTAGGGGTTACCAAAGAGGCAGTTACAGGGGTAACAACAACAAAGGCAGAGGCAAAACTAACACCTCCCGCTCTGCCTCCACCCCCACCTAGTGACTTCCCACCACTTCCCCCAGAGTATTCCATTCCAGTCGGGGGCAGACTCCACGATTTCCTTCCTGTCTGGGCTACCATCACCTCAGACAGATGGGTGCAACAAATAATTCAATCAGGCTGCTGTCTAGAGCTAACATCTACCCCCGCCCCCAACCATTCCACCCAAACAGCGCCCAATGTCACAGGAACATTTGTCACTTCTAAAGCAGGAGGTAATCTCCCTCCTACAAAAAAAAATGCAATAGAACCTATGCCTACCCACCAACAAAACAAGGGCGTTTACTCCCTATATTTTCTCATACCAAAGAAGGACGGCTCTCTCAGGCCCATTCTGGACCTCGGACCCCTAAACCAATACATAGACTCAGACCATTTTCATATGGTCACACTCCAGCAGGTGTTTCCTCTGCTTTCCCAAAACGACTTCCTAACCACCATAGACCTCAAGGACGCCTATTTCCACATTCCCGTTCACACCACTCACAGGAAGTTTCTCAGATTCGTAGTGGACGGTCACCACTACCAATTCAAAGTACTCCCATTCGGAGTCACCACAGCGCCACAAGTGTTTACCAAGTGCCTAGCAGTAGTGGTAGCACACCTCAGAAGACAACACCTCAACGTCTTCTCATATCTAGACGACTGGCTCATAAAAGCCAGCTCATACAACTGGTATGTACAACACAATCCCGCCACTATTCAACTACTTCACGACCTGGGCTTCACAGTAAACTACACCAAGTCCCATCTGCATCCCTCCCACGTACAACAATACCTCGGTGCCACCATAGACACCTCAAGAGCGTCAGCCTACCTCAGCCCTGCCAGGATAGCAAGCATACAAGCTCTTCGCGCCAAATTTCAACCACAACACTCTCTTCCAGCCCGAGTGTTTATGCAACTTATAGGGATGATGGCCTCTTGCATATTCATAGTACCTCATGCAAGACTCCAGATGCGTCTTTTCTAAGAGTGCCTAGCATGCCAATGGAACCAGGCTCAAGGTCAGCTAACAGATCTGGTGTTGGTAGACGGTCGTGCCCATCGCTCTCTGCAGTGGTGGACCACCAAAAACCTTTCCAAATGCCGACCGTTCCTAGAGCCGGTTCCTCAAATAGTTCTAACTGCGGACGCATCACTCTCCGGCTGGGGAGCTCATCTACTACATCACACTATGCAGGGCAGGTGAACACCTCAACAAAAGTTACTCCACATCAACCATCTGGAGTTACTGGCCATATTTCTAGCCCTAAAAGCCTTTCAAACACACGTCTAAGGCAAGGCTGTCTTAGTCCGCACAGACAACATGACAGCAATGTACTACATCCAAAAACAGGGCGGCACACACTCTCTGCAGCTCTCTCCGCTAGCACAGACCATATTGAGGTGCACCATACCTCAAAAAACAATTCTCCTAGCACAACATATCCCAGGAGTCCAAAACACCATTGCAGATCTGTTGAGCCGCCAAACTCAGCAAATCCACGAGTGGGAACTTCATCCACAAGTTCTTCAACCATTCTTTCAAACGTGGGGGCAACCACAGATAGACCTCTTCGCCACCCACGAAAGCGCCAAATGCCCAAGCTTAGCCACCAGATATCCACACTAGGGGTGGGCGGAATTTGCGTAATCGCGTTACGCAAATCTCCGCGAAACGGTAAAAAATCTCCGCGAATATGCAGAAATTCCGCGAACACGCGGAATTGCTTGTTCGTGATGCTTTTTTCCTGTTCACAGATGCGGTTTGCGTGCTCGGGGAGAAATATCTCGCGAACACGCATTTTGAGAACGCGAACAAGAAAAAATTTCGCGAAGTAGCGGAAAGCAGAATTTTGGGCAATTTCGCGTTCTCCGCGGAACGCGAAATTACCGAAATTCCGCAAATTCCGCGAGCGGGACGGAATTTGCCGCCCAGGCCTAATCCACACCCATTATCCAAAGGCAATACGATATGGATGAACTGGTCAGGCAGATTTGCGTACGCTTTTCCGCCTCTCCCACTCATTCCATTAGTGGTGCGCAAACTACAGCAACATTCCCTAACTCTCATCCTAGTTGCTCCAACTTGGGCCAGACAACCGTGGTACACCACATTGCTGGAACTCTCCATAGTTCCGCACCAAAAATTACACCTCTCTCCACGCCTCTTAACCCAGAACCATGGAGAGATCAGACACCCGGAACCAGCACAGCTCAACCTTGCGATCTGGCTCCTGAAATCCTAGAATTTGGTTACCTTAATCTTCCCCCTGACTGTATGAACGTCATTAAAGAAGCTAGGCGACCTACCACTAGAGCTTGCTACGCAGCCAAGTGGAAACATTTTGTGATTTATTGTCACAACAGTAATGTCAATCCCTTAGATGTGTCTGTCCAACACATCATAGGCTACTTACTACACCTACAAAGATGCAACCTAGCCTACACGTCTATTAGACTACACCTTGCTGCCATAGCAGCGTATCTACAAAATAGACAGCATCTATCACTCTTCAGAGTACCTGCCATAAAAGCCTTCATGGAAGGCCTTAAGAGAATAATTCCCCCTAGAGTTCCACCCTCACCGGTGTGGAACCTAAACATTGTTCTCACTAGACTAATGAGGCCTCCATTTGAACCTCTACATAAATGTGAGCTTCAATTTTTAACATGGAAAACAGCTTTTCTTGTAGCTATTACTTCCCTCAGAAGGGTCAGTGAGATACAAGCACTCACCATTCAAGAACCTTTTCTGCAAATGCATCATAATAAGGTTGTTCTCCGCACTAATCCAAAATTCCTTCCTAAAGTAATTTCTCCCTTTTGCCTCAATCAATCTGAGGAACTGCCCGTATTCTTCTCGCAGTCACAAACCATTGCAGAAAGAGCTCTACACACCCTAGACTTCAAAAGAGCTTTACTCTACTAAATCAAGAGAACACAACCTTTTCGCAAGACCAAACTACTATTCGTGTCTTTTTCACCACAAAGGCAACCTTATCTCCAAATCTGGGATAGCTAGGTGGATTGTTAAATGCATACAGATTTGCTACCACAAAGCAAAACAAACGCTATCTGTTCCCCCTAAAGCCCACTCTACACGTAAGATAGGGGCTTCCATGGCATTTTTAGGGAACATCCCCTTAGATGATATCTGCAAAGCAGCTACATGGTCTACACCGCACACTTTCACTAAACACTATTGTGTAGATGTGCAAACTAAGCAACAAGCTAGTGTGGGCCAGGCTGTCCTCAAAACACTGTTTCAAACAACTGCAACATATACTGGTGGTCGCAGCTAGGAGGGGGTACTGCTACACAATCTATGCACAGTGTGTAATCTGCAGCTCATATGCCTCAAACGGAATACCAGTATGCATCTGTTCTTGGCATGTAGAGCTGCAGATCTACACACGCCCACCCGCCTCCCCGGGTACCTTTATCTGTTCCAGTTTTATCTTATTTAGATACAGCACACATGGGCATCTTTCCTGTTTCTTTCAAAGCTCCATCATTTCCCCGCTGGCGAAAAACAATCTGAGGATGGAGCAATATGAACCAAAGGAGGAGTCACATACCTCGTGACTTCCAAAGACTTTCCAAGAGAAAAACAACTGCAACATCCAGGCCCAACACCAGATGGCGATCTATGCACAGTGTGTAGATCTGCAGCTCTACATGCCAAGAACAGATGCATACTGGTAAGTAGCATATTCCTTACCTATCCCTCATAGAGCTCACTCCACTCGTAAAAAAAGGAGCTAGGAAATATACTTATGGCTGATATATGTGAAGCAGCTACGTGGTCTACACCACATAGATTTGCAAAATATTACTGTGTAGATGTGCTGACGTGGGCCAAGCAGTTATACGTACACTGTTGCAAACAACTGTAACCCCCACAGGTTAGATACCGCTTATGAAGGTGGATGGCTTTACAGTCTACACTAAGCATGTGTATCTACAACCACACATGCTTTGAACGGAAAATGTTAGTAACCCGGTAAGCATCTGTTTGTGGCCTGTAGTGGTGTAGATTCACATGCACCCACCCTCCTCCCTGTGAGAAGTTGGCCTGATATATGATGTCACTAGTTCTAGTGTACACCTTATATCAATCCAAACAACCCTTATGGTGATTGGTTGTAAAGTCAACCTTATAGACAAGCTATCCTAGTGGTAGCATGGACAAGAGCAGTCTTAGGCTAAACTCTGAATGGCATGTGAAGCCAGTTGTTATACCATATATAATCCCTTGAATACCAAATGAAAGGACACCACAACAGATATATATATAAAATAAAGTGTATTTATTCTAGTCAAACCCTCAGCACTCTTTATGAGATTCGAGGTAAGTACAAAAGTCTTATTTTAAGCATGCATTAAGTCACACAGGTAAGTAATACAGTTAGGCCCTAGGGGCCATGCAAACCATATACTAAGTAAGTGGTATAAGGACCACTGTCATGGAAATAGAATAGACCTAGGCCTAGGGAATCGCTGGGGCTACACTACACTACCAACAGTTAGGAAGTGGGAGGCCCACGGGATTCAGGTGCAGAGTGGAAACACTCACGCGTAATGCGTAAAAGTCGATAGAATCACTAGCAGTTAGAAATAAGCAGTTTTAGGACACTTCTGGTATAGCTAGAAAGTCGAGACTCGGAAACTAGACCCTAGGATAGTCAATACCCTTGTGAGCACCGGAGTACCCAAGTTACCTAGCCCACGGGCTGCGGGTGCATAGGTGTGACCTTGCGTCGGGTTTCGTCGTGGACTTCTATGGATGCCTGAAGGAAAGTTGCTGACAGGCAGTCAGTGAAGAGTGTCTGGTGGATCCCCAGGTGGGGATCAAGAAGGAAGGATACCTGCAAGCAGAAGGGACAGAGTCTGGGTCACTAGCCAGTGACCACGTGGAACCAGGAAGGAACCAGGCGATGTCGTGAAGATGCAGGTGAAGAGGTGAAGCTTGTCGCAATAGCCACGGGTACCAGGAGACGTCGAGGACGACCAGGACCAGGAAGCGAGCTGTCCCACGAAGGCTCTTGCTGTCAGCGGCGTCGAAGTCGAACTAGGACTCACCAAGCCTTGGCAAGCGGAACCCACAAAGAATGGAGGACTTGCTTCTGGTGCAGACCAGGAAGGTCTGGGGTGCTTCTCTTTTGCAGAGGAGCAGGGGCCAGTCTGGAGGAGTTAAACCAGCAGTGGAAAATCAAAGGTGTGTCGTCGCAAAGGTTGCTAGCCAACGGGCAAGCAACCGGACAGACGCGGCAAGCAGGAAAATGCAGAAGGGCCCCATGCAGGACTCGTGGAGTGTGGGGGGCTGATCTTCGGTGCAGATGGTGCTTGGGGTTGGGGCTTCTCAATCCCCGGTGCACAACTTCGAGGGTGCCTCAGAAGCTGCGCTGGAAGATACTCGCCACTTTTCCCAGGTAGCCGGTCCCACGTCTCTCGTCGCCTCCATGGATCTCAGCTCGGCTGTGGATGTGGATCAGGGTCGGAGAAGTCTGGAAGTCAAGGCTCTGGTCGGGCTCTGCAGTCGGTCCCTCGTAGAACTTCAGCAAAGCAAAGGGTAAGTCTCTTGATGGTGCCTGTTTGCACAGGGTAGCCACTCCTTGGCCACAAGGGAGATTCTTCAGTCTTCTTCTTTCGTCGAATGTCGAAGGTCCAGAGTTTCTGTTCAAGTTGCAGGTTCAGGATAATCTAATTTAGCAGGGCCCAACTAGCTACGAATATACTGGGCTAGTGGGCTGGGCTACCTGCAAGGACCCTCCTATGGGTGGGACCAGGAAGGGGAGTGGCTACACCCCTTTTTCTTTGTCCAGTTTCGCGCCAGAGCTGGGGCTGGAGTGCCCCAGCACCGGTTTGAACTGGACTATGCATGGAGCACCTTGTGTGCCCCAGGCATGTCTCATTCCTTTCAGCCCTCCCTGCCCCAATACACTAAAGTCTGTCTGGGGAGGTGCTAGCACCTCCCCAAGCAGGAAACCTATTGTCCAGGCCTCGCTGGCTCGAAGGGCTCCCAGCAGCAGGAGGTCAGACTTGTGTCTGTGGCAGCAGCATCCATTTTGTGATGCTGAGGCTTTGGTGAGAGTTAAACAGCAAAGTAGGTTTCAACATGTCTTCTCCCTCTAGAAGGGAGGGATAATATCCTCATCCCCAGAAATGGGATGGGGGTATTATTCCAAAGTGTTAGACACCTTACACGACATGTTTTGATAAAGCCAAACCATAGTTACCATAACCGTTTAAGATTATAAGGCACTTTAAGAGTATATGGTAGGCTATATCATAGAATAGCTATAAGGACATGGTTCCGAAAGCTGTAGACAGGCTCAGCTCATGCTAGAGCACCATCTCACATGTTACCAAGCACTCTGCCTCCAGGATTGTTAAGGCCTGCCATAGAAGTGGCTGATAGGTACACATGTGTCTATATATAAGAGTAGATATAGGTATACTATATCTAAGCAAGGGGTGATTACACGACCTTGCCCCAGCTGAGTGATCAGCCAGTTGTGTCTGATAGGAAGGCAGGACCAGGGGTGGCATAATACATGCTGCAGCCCCTGGGAGGCCTAGGGTACACCTATGCTCTGGGTACCTAGGGTACACTGTACAGGGTCCAATAAGGTGATCCTTACCAATTGGGTATGTACCTAGGGTACATGGAGTCCATTTTAAAGAGAGCGCAGACAGCCTGAGACCCTGAATGGCAGGATCTCAGGCCAACTAAGTCGAAAAACCAGCTAGACACTAGGCAAAAAGTTGGGGGTAACCATAGTCAGATATCCACCTTCCTACACTCCCCATATACATATTTGTTACAGTTACTCTTATAGGTTATCACAAATTCCTTTAGTGTGGACATCTCACAATACTGCGCTCTGCTTCACGTTCCATTCTCACCTGCCTTGCAGGAAAACAATCTACCAATGGACTCAATTACCATGTGCATTACCAGCAAGAGTTGGAGTATCACTACATTGTGAATCGAGATACATTAGTTGGGAGGATTATGCCAAGTGAATGTTTTATCTACAGCACTACATATCTGATAGAGACTACTAGCCGCAGATTCCTTAACGTAGAATTATCCCCAGGTGTGAGACTGGATCCGGAAATTCTTTGCCGCAGCACCTCTGCGCACCGGGGGGCGGTACCACGCGAGCCTGCCCAGACGTTGTCCGCGGACGTGACGATAGCGAGGTCACATAAGTCCCACCCCGGCGTGCTGACGTCAGTTTCCATCTTTTCTGCGTGCTACGCGGATCCGGAGTGTGCTCTTTGGCCTGTTTTCGGGCCTCTTAGCGCCTTGAGTTGCGAACAGTGTACCATGCCTTCGGGCTTCAAGACGTGCACTTCGTGTGCACGTCAGATGTCGGCGACGAACCCTCACTATTTGCATGTGGTGCTTGGGCGCGAGCTCCATGACTCTACGGACTTTGAGGCTTGCCAGCATCTTGAAGCGAAGTCTCGGTAGGAGCGCCGGATGAAGTTGCTGTTGGCCGGCTTGTCCAGGTCGGTGTCGTTGCAGCGTCCGTCTCCTACCTCGGACGGGTCCAGGGGCCGCCGTTCTCGGCTGCGTCATCGTCCTTCGCCAAGGCCCCTTGGGCGTCGTTCGCCTGCAGGTAAGTCTTGCAGTTTGCCGCCGAGACCTTGTCCTCCTTTGGCAGAGTGCGCTGGTCCCTCCCGGGATGTGCGCCCTCGTCAGTCGCCACCTTATCCGCCGTTTCCCGGCGTTGGCAACGAGGGCCCAGATGTAAGCCTACGCTACGGCGCTGCAGGTTTCCTTGAGCCCTCCCCCCCCCCCCCCCCTGCGATGTCCATAGATTCCTCGCCGCGCGCGGGGCCTTCTGCAGACTCGCCGACTGCTTCGCCCCGGCACTGACGCGTTCGGCTTGAGGTTTTGGAGGTGTGGTGCCGTCTAGGTGTGGCCTTTCGGGGTTCCCCTCTTCGGCCCATGGTGCCCCGATCTCACCGCAAAGCCCCGTGGGGTTCACTGCAGTGTCGCAGGATGTCGCTGGGACTCGGGGCTTGACCTCCAGTCCCCCTTGGTCCTCTGTGCAGGCGGCTGTCTTCCCGGAGGCCGAGCCTACGGCTTTCCTCCCCGGCAGGGGCGGTGCCGCGGGTGGAGGCCAGGACTCGAGACGCTTCCCCGGGCCCCTCTCAGCGCAGGCGGCTGCTTCGTCAGGGGCCGAGCTGGCGCCTTTTTGGTGCCGTTCGTTGGCCGCTTTGACTCCGACCCCGCCCCCCCTCTCCGAGGTGGCACGTGGTGGTGGAGGCCGACCCGGCGCCGCTGGTGGACACTTTGGCGCCGGTCGAGGACTCCTTGGTGCCTGCGGTGGACTCTCCGACGCCGGATCGTAGACTCTTCTCCAGAGGTCCCTTCCTCTCCGGAGGGTTGTCGTCTCCTCTTCGCCGGAGACTGGACGCAGTGTCGTAGCCTTTTCTCCTGCAGATTCCAGGGCGGTTTCTACGCCGTCTCCACGTTCACAGCCCCTGGACCCGCTCTTCCGTTCACTGCAGTTGTCTGCCCCGCAGGCTTCTCCGCCCTCTCCAGAGACCCCTCAGGTCCCCCACTCGTCAGTGGGTTTCCCATCCCTCATGGGCTGGTCTTTTCTCCCTCCAGCAAGGCACGGGGATGGGTGTCTCAGTCTGCAGCTTTCGCCCATGGAGGAGTTGCTTTCCCCCATGTCTCCCTACAGAGGCGAGTGTGGCCTTTGTCCGGGCCATTTACACGCCCACTGGCATTCTGCAGATGGGGAATCCAGTTGCCCCACTCCCTTCGAGCCACTTTTTAGAGGTTCTCCACCAGGGCTCTGGTGGAGGGGAACCGCTTCTCCCATTTGAACCGTCGCTCCATAACTATCTTCTGGGGGCTTGGTGGTACCCTGCCACGGGGGTCCCGGTGCCTCAACCGCTCCTCCACCGTCCTGCTCGGCATGATCCACTTTGTCTTTTTTCCCACCCATCAGCCCAGGGCCCTGTCCTGCGGGCTGCTTTTCCTTCCTTGCCTTTCGTGCTGCTTCCGTCATCACAGGAGGCTCGGTGGCTGGACTCCTAGGAGCGTAACATTTTCGCCTCCACTAACGCTGTTCTGCGTGTCCTCAACACTCTGTGTGTGTTGGCCAGGGCTACTTCCGATCTGTGGGATTCCGCACAGTCCCTTCTGTCTCGTGCCTCCCGAGAGGGTACCCGCGCGGATCTGCGGCACCATGTGCGGGATGGTCGGGAGTTAGCTACTTTCATTCTCCGTTCGGCCTTGGACGTCTGATTCCCACGGCCGTGCTATGGTGAGTTCTGTGGCCCTCCGCCGCCATGCTTGGCGGCAGAATGGTGTCTTTCCAGAGAATGTTCGGGAGCGTCTTGTGGATTTACCCTTTGATGGGGACTTTATTTCACACCCATGCGGACTCGGCTATTCAGAGACTCCTTGCGGGGCTCCGTCCTCCTCCTCCTCCGTAAGCTCCTCTCTCCGATGCCTTATGGGAGGCGTTATTCCTCCTTTCTCCTTGGGGCCTTAGTTTTAGTTGGCCCGTTGTGTGCTGTGTGCAGCTTTGAGTGCCTTCGGGGTCTTTCAGTGGGCCCTTTTTAGGTCTCGGCTAGCGAAGGCTGCGCTTGCGCAGTCTCACTCGCGAGAGATAATGACTTGGAGAAGAGGGGCTTGAACCCGCCCCTCTTCTCCCCTGTTCTCCATTGGCTGGCCTCTTGAATGCTGGCCAGCCATTGGAGAAGAGGTCCGTCACTCCGAACAGGCCCCGTCCTTTTCGGATTCGGGGGCGTGTTTTTTTCAACTTTTCTAATTATCTCCTCCAGCCAATGTCAAGAGGAGAGAAAAGCAAAACACGCCCCCGAATCCGGAAACGCCGCTGCCTTTCTCCGAGGCATTTCTGCTTCGCCTTGGAGAAAGGCGGCGGCGCTGGGACTGATGTCTTCAAACAGGCACCCCCTCTCCTCGCTGCTTCCGTCCCTGGCCGGTCTGTTTTCGTGTCACTTAAGTCTTTTAAATGGTGCCGGTATAGTTTATGAGCACGTTAGCATACTGGCTGGCCCTGAAGGGCCTTGCATGCACGGTAAGCCAGCACTTTATGATGCCTCAAGAACTGGTATGTTAACTTTCTTGCTAAAACTTAGGGTTAGTACGCTTTCACTCCACGTTTGAAGACAAGCTTTTTCTTTCCGGAATGTTTTTTCCAGGGAACAATTGCTCTGAACGAAGACAGTAATTTGGTATTTTCCAGCATATCGCGTGCAAACAATCTTACGAAATTCCCGGAGCACTGAATTGTAGCTGCGTTATATAGCATGGCCATCTCCACTGGCCACCATACTCTGCCGGGGGCGGGGAGAGAATTTTGCCACGGTCCCTCGGAAGCTGTATTTTACTAGTAAACAGGAAGTGGTGCAGGAGCTCTGTGTGTGCGTGTAGGCTGCCGAAGAGGAAGTGAGTGAATACAACGCTGGTGTTGCTTGTGTCCAGTCACCAGGTGCTGCGGACGAAGAGCGTATCTTTAACATTTAGCGGGGCAGATGCCATGTCCACGTCCCTCAGAGAGGAGATGGTGGTAGCTTAACCAGTTAATACCCTTTACTCAATCTGGATATATAATTTTGTTGTAGTTTTACATAGCGTCCACTTCCTGTGATTCTGGGCAAATCGCGTAATCTCCCCGTGCCTGAATGTGTAATGTAAATACGGTGCTATGTAAAGCGCTCCAATACCTTCGGGTCGAGTTCGCGCTATATAAATATACAAAAAAAATAAAAATAGCGCTAACTTTACACGGAGGTGTTGGAGTGCTTTAGATGAGCACCAACCAGTTACATCACACGAGGAAACGTACTGTTTTGTCTTCTGTGCGCTTCCACTAAATCATTACTGGATTCCGAGCCCCAGCCCGCGTCATTATTGTAAGCTCAGGACCCCTGTTTTAAGCAATTTCTATGATTTGTTTGAACCTCAAAACAATATACAAAAACATGTATACACCAAACAAACACTCAAATATTTAGTTTACTTTACGATCAAACATAAACAAGTTTTCCCGTTTCAATTTAGCTTTTTTATTTGTTTATACTTGATTCACTTTAACCTATTTAATTTTAATATTATTTAATTTTGCTACAGTCCTTGAGTAGGACTTGGAAATTATCACAATTCAAACACTTAGGGAACAAGTATGCTAACGTGCTCATAAACTGGATCACCCGCCCAAAAATGAATATGAGCATTAGGCAGCGCATACAGCGAGGGTGGACCACTGCCGCTTACTGCTGTGGCATGGCTGAAGCCACAGTAAAGGCAGTGGCACCAGGCAGGCAGCAGCAGCGAGTGAAGTCTGAACTTGCCACTTCATTAGGAGGGGGTGCCCTGCTGTTCCACCTCGCCCGGGACTGTTTTCCCTCTAAAGTTCTAGTTTGTCTTCAGTCAGCGTGAGGGCTCCCCTCCCACCTAGACCGAGCCCCCATGGGAGGGGGTAGGGGGAGACACTAATTACAACAATTCCTACCCTGCCTAAAGAACAAAGGAGGGCCCCTGAATACTAGAATAAACAGTGCAGGGGAGGACTCGAAGTCCCAGACATCAATGCGGTAGGAGTCGCCAACATTGCACCCAACGTCCGGAGGCACCCATTTACAGCCGCGGGACACCCGCTGCACGGGACACCGCTAACAGTGCAGGAGCTGGACTCGAAGCCCACACCGCTGACTATGCACCCAGCGCCTGGAGGCACCTATTTACATCCGCGGGAATCTGGCTACACAGGACACCACAGACAGTGCAGGGGCAGGACTCAAAGCCAAAGACATCTGCGCCACAGGAGCAGCCCACAACACCAACGTTGCACCCAGCACAAGGAGGTGCCTATTTACAGCCGCCGGGTATCCCGTTGCGCAAGACGTACACGGGAAGTGCCTGGGCAAAGACCTTTCTAATCTGAAAGAAACACGTTAGTTAGATTCCTCACCTTAGAATATCCCCAGGCGTCAGACTGGATCCGGAAGATTTTTCGTCAGCAATACCCCTTGCGCGTCGCTAGGCGTCGTCTGCGGCTCCGCGTCCGTCGTCGGCGTCGTGCGCCGGAATGACGTCGTCGTAGTACTTAGACGCCGCCCTCGCGCGCTGACGTCAGTTCTTCTTTTTTCCGCGCCAGTAAGCGCAGATCCGGGAGAGCTACCCCTTTAGTCAATTTTTGACTAACTTATTTGATCCTTTTTGATCTTGTCTCGACTCCGGTGCCGGTAGGATGCCTGGTTTTAAAGCCTGTGCTGATTGTAGCCGCTTGATGTCGGTTACGGACCATCACCGCCGGTGCCTTTACTGCTTGGGCCTCGACCACGACGCGGAGTCGTGCTCGGACTGCAAGGCCCTGACCTCGAAGGCGAGACGGGAGCGGTCCCGTAAGCTTCTCGAGATTCGCCACTCGGCTCCGCGCGCCTCTCGATCCCGGTCCAGGAGGAGGTCCACGGATCGGTCGCGGAGCCGCAGCCGACGTCACCATCGGTCGTCGGGATCCAAGTCTTGGGGTAAGTCGAAGCATTCCAAGAAGTCTAAGAAGCGACACCGCTCTTCGGACTCCCCTCGCCGGTCGCGCGACTCGGCCGAGGGTCAGGGTGGTTCCACCCCCGCGGCTCCAGCGGTGCCGCAGGCGCCGCGCACGTCCCCATACCCTCCGGTCCCTGGGACTAACGCGACGCCGGCGGAAGTCAGTGCCTTCCTCTCGGCCATGAGGAACCTGGCTCCGCCGTCGGCGCCCGCTGGCTCGCCTTCGGGCCCCGCGGACCCGACTGGGCTGCCTTGCCTGCCGGTGGCTCCGGCCCCGGCGCCGTTGACTGCTCCGGCCTCGACGCCGCAAGCGCCCGAGGGACCCGTTCCCGAGTCCCCGCCGACGCCGGTCGACCTCGTCACGCCTCCTCCGCCGGCGTCGACACCGGTACCACCCCCGACGCCGACGTCGACTCCGCTCGACGTCGAGCCCCGGTTCAGTCCCACTCCGGGCCCGGCGCCGGTACGGCGTCGATGGACGCCGCGTTCGGCGCCGCTAGAGACACATTATGTCTATCGCCCGGCTCCGTTACTTTCTCCTGTATGCCAGGAATCGGATGATGGGGACAACTGGGAGGGATCCGAGGATCCTATGGCCGTTCAGGCTCAGCTGTCACAGGACTGGGCAGATGAACTGGGGGAGGCCAGTGGCCTGGATACCTCTCCAGACACTGGATTTGTCTCTCCTCCGACTGTGGCTTCGGAGGAGGGCGCTGCTTTCTCTGTGGTGCTGCGCAAGGCGGCCGCAGCCCTTGGGCTCGAGCTGCCTGCCGTGGCTGTGAGGACTAACGTCCTTACTGAGGTGCTTCAGTCTGCAGCAAGCTCCACTGAGCCTCTGCTGCAATTCAATGAGGCCCTCATTGACGTTCTGCAGGGCACCTGGTCCAAGCCCTCCACAGTTCCTCCTGTGGACAGGAACGTCGCCAGGCGCCACCGCCCTGCTCCGGGCGACCCCAGTTTTCTGTCCCAACACCCTACCCCTGAGAGCCTGGTTATCCAGGCCTCTACCTCCCAATCGTCTTTCCCGACCGCCCCGCCGGACCGGGATTCCAAGAGACTGGAACAGTTTGGCAAGAAGCTGTTCTCCTCCCTTAGTTTGGGCCTGCGGTCTTTGAACACCGCTTGTCTCTTGGACCGTTATTCCCACTCTCTGTGGGATGCGGTGGAGGACGCGCTGCCCCTGTGTCCGGAGGAGGTCCGGACACGACTTACCCAGGCTCTGGCCTATGGGAGGGATGCAGCGCGACATGCTATCCGATGTGGGCTTGACACCACGGACTCGCTGGGTAGGGCCATTTCTACCACAGTGGCGCTTAGACGTCACGCCTGGCTGCGGTCCACGTCATTTTCGGGCGATGTCCAGAGCACTCTCATGGACATGCCCTTTGATGGCACTCGCCTTTTTGGCGAGAAAGCGGACAGTGCGCTGAATCGCTTTAAGGACTCCCGGGCTACGGCCAAGTCCTTGGGCCTCTCGGCCCCGCGGTTGCAAACTTCCGCCTTTCGCCCCTTTCGTGGCCAAGGAAGGGGTGCCTCCTCACGTGCGCCTAGCCACAGCCGCAGAACCAACCTGCGCGCGGACGTGGTTTCCGCCGAGGCGGTTCTGGAGGACGACGAGGTCAGCCCACATCCACCCCGGCAGCATCCGCCTCAAAGCCTTCCTAGTCCGAGCTTTCAGGCCCATTCCACGCAAGTGGGCGGCAGAGTTCGCCATCACCTGCTCCACTGGCGGTCCATCACATCGGACAGGTGGGTGCTGCAAATCGTCCGAAGGGGCTACTCCCTCCCCTTCGAGACGACCCCTCCAGCCATGCCACCGCAGCACCACCGTATATCGGGGGATCATTTGAATCTTCTCCACGAGGAAGTTTCGGCCCTCTTGGCCAAGGGGGCCGTCGAGCGCGTTCCGAGCCCAGAAGTAGGTCGTGGTTGTTATTCCCACTACTTTCTGGTTCCCAAGAAGGGCAAAGGGGGCCTACGCCCCAACTTGGACCTCCGGAACGTCAATGCCTTCCTCCGGAAGGAAAGGTTCAAGATGTTAACTTTGGCTCAGGTTCTAGCTGCCCTAGACCCCGGAGACTGGATGGTAGCATTGGACTTGCAGGACGCATATTTCCACATCCCCGTCCTGCCGGCCCACCGGCGTTACCTGCGGTTCACGGTGGGCCAAGAGCACTTTCAGTTTACCGTGCTCCCCTTCGGCCTCACCAGTGCCCCTCGGGTGTTCACGAAAGTGATGGCGGTGGTCGCAGCTCATCTGCGCAGATCAGGGGTTCCAGTCTTCCCCTATCTCGACGACTGGTTGTTGAAGGCGGGCTCGCCCCAGACAGTCGTCTGCCACCTCCAGACTACGGCGGATCTCCTGCATTTGCTGGGATTTTCCATCAACGTGCCGAAGTCACACTTGAGTCCCTCTCAGAAGCTCCTCTTCATCGGAGCGGTTCTCTATTCGGCGCAGTTCCGGGTCCATCCACCGGAACAGCGGGTCCGGGATATACAGGCCCTGATTCCCATCTTTCGGCCTCTATCCTGGGTTTCGGTCAGGCTAGTGTTGCAGCTTCTGGGGCTGATGGCCTCCTGCATCCTACTAGTGCATCACGCCAGGCGGCGCATGCGGGCTCTGCAGTGGGACCTGAAGTTTCAGTGGGCCCAGCATCACGGCAACCTGTCCGACCATGTCTTGATCTCGGAGGGCACTGCACAGCAGTTGCAGTGGTGGCTCACGGACCGCGATTGGGTCAAGGGCAAGAGCCTCTCCCTTCCCCAACCGGAGCATGTCGTAGTGACGGATGCGTCCCTCCTGGGATGGGGTGGCCATATGGGAGAGGCGGAGATCAGAGGCCTCTGGTCTCCGGCGGAGTCTCGTCTCCACATCAACCTGTTGGAGTTGAGAGCGATCCGACTTGCACAGAAAGCCTTCTTTCCCTCTGTCAGGGGAAGTGTTGTGCAGGTGTTCACGGACAACACCACCGCCATGTGGTATTGCAACAAACAGGGCGGGGTGGGGTCGTGGACCCTTTGTCAGGAGGCTCTGCGCCTCTGGACGTGGCTGGAACACCAGGGCGTCACCCTAGTGGTTCAACATCTGGCGGGCTCTCTGAACGCCAGAGCAGACGAACTCAGCCACCGGTGCATGATGGATCACGAATGGCGTCTGAACTCCGAAGTGGTGCAAGGTCTCTTTCAGCAGTGGGGAGAGCCTTGGTTAGATCTATTCGCCACCGAAGAGAACGCGCAATGTCAGCAGTTCTGCGCGTTGGAATTTCCAAGGCGGCACTCGCTCGGCGTCGCTTTTCGTCACGAGTGGAGTTGCGGTCGGTTGTACGCCTTTCCGCCTATACCACTTCTGCCCAGAGTGCTGAAGAAGATCAGGCACGACCGGGCCCAAGTCATCTTGGTGGCTCCGGATTGGGCACGAAGGTACTGGTATCCCGAGCTACTCAGTATGTTGACCGATCCTCCGATACGTCTGCCCCTTCGGGAGGATCTTCTGTCGCAGCAGCAGGGGACGGTCTTCCACCCGAACCTGTCCAGCCTCCACCTCCATGCGTGGAGATTGAGCGGCGGCAGTTGATGCCATTTGACTTGCCTCCTGAAGTCTGTGATATCATTCTGGCAGCCAGGCGTCCCTCCACAAAGACGGTATACGCCTGCCGGTGGAACAAATTTGTGGCATGGTGCACAGCAAAGGCTGTGGATCCCCTTTCCGCCCCTCTTTCTGAGGTTCTCCTCTTTCTTCTTTCTTTGGCCCGGCAGGGCTCTGCCCTGGGCACCCTGAAAGGTTATCTTGCTGCCATCTCTGCCTTCTTGCGGCTTCCTGATCAGCCTTCTCTTTTCAAGTCCCCTGTAGTTACACGCTTTCTAAAAGGCATTACTCACACGTTCCCTCCTGTCCCTTTTGTAATGCCTCAGTGGGACTTGAATCTTGTTCTCACATTTCTAATGTGCGCTCCCTTTGAGCCTCTTCATATTTGTCCTCTTCGTCTGCTGACGCTTAAGACTGCTTTTCTGGTAGCCATCACCTCGGCTAGACGGATGAGTGAGCTCCAGGCTTTATCTTCAAAGCCTCCTTTTCTCTCTGTTCATCCGGACAAGGTTGTCCTTCGGCCTCGTCCCTCCTTTCTTCCGAAAGTGGTGACTCCATTTCATCTTGGGCAGTCTGTCACCTTGCCCACCTTCTTTCCGCCTCCGCATCCTTCCAAAGAGGAAGAGAGGCTCCACCGTCTGGACCCAAAACGTGCGCTCTCCTTTTCTTTGGACCGCACAAAGCAGTTCCGGGTGGACGACCAACTTCTCGTTGGATACGTGGGTGCTAAGAAGGGGAAAGCTGTGCACAAACGGACCATCTCTCGGTGGGTCGTTTTGTGCATCAAAATCTGTTACTCCTTGGCAAAAAAGGACCCTCCTGTTGGGCTGCGCGCCCATTCTACTCGGGCCACAGCGGCTACTACTGCTTTGGGACGGGGTGTCCCTTTGCAGGACATCTGTCAGGCGCCGACGTGGGCTTCGCTACACACGTTTGCCAGGCATTATTGCCTTGACAGCCAAGTCCGGAGGGATGGCTTCTTTGGCCGTTCTGTCCTCCAGGACTTTCTGGTGTGATCTTGGTTCGCAGACCCACCACCGGGGATGGTATTGCTTGGGTATCTATTCTAAGGTGAGGAATCTAACTAACGTGTTTCTTTCAGATGAACAAGTTACTTACCTTCGGTAACGATGTATCTGTAAGAAACATTAGTTAGTTAGATTCCTCACCGACCCACCCATCCTCCCCGTTCTGCGAACTGACATCTAGGGTTAAGGTTATCCTTTTCAGGCCCCTAGATTTTATTTTTGGCACCAGTGTCGGTCTTTGCATGGCTCTGCGTTCCTGGCGCGTAAAGCTATGTACAAGAACTGACGTCAGCGCGCGAGGGCGGCGTCTAAGTACTCCGACGACGTCATTCCGGCGCACGACGCCAACGACGGACGCGGAGCCGCATGACGACGCCTAGCGACGCGCAAGGGGTATTGCTGACGAAAAATCTTCCGGATCCAGTCTGACGCCTGGGGATATTCTAAGGTGAGGAATCTAACTAACTAATGTTTCTTACAGATACATCGTTACCGAAGGTAAGTAACTTGTTCATCAATTCTCTAAGGGGCTGCAATATAACTGCCACCTTCACAAGCTGATATCCGTTAGTGGATGTGGAGCCCTTAGTAATCAGATTGTGCCAGTGTGCAGATCTCTAATTCGGAATCTTTTTTAGTATTGACCAAAGGTCCATTCCACCGAATAGGGAGGTGGGTGGGTGAGTGAGGAATCTGTGGTTAGATAGAAAATACACCAGAAAGAGCATTACCGCAGTTGAGTAACTTTTCTTCTGATGGATACTTTTGTTACTGTTAATAATTTTATAAAGCTCACAAAAACCAATTGGCGCTTTGACGTTAATGTCAAATGTGGTGACAGAACAAATGCATGGAACTGAGTTTTAAACAAAGGAGCAGAAAAGCCAAGTTTTCAGTTGTTTCCTAAACCTTAGAAAATCTAGCTGAGCTCAAAGATAGTCAGGCATTAAGTTTCACCATATACAGGTAGAATGGGAACAAGCATTTACAATGCAACGGTCTCGGCATTGTTAAAGTTAGAGCTATTGGCATTGCTCATGACATTATTTTTGTTTGTTTTTGTTTTTAAAACATGTAGAGAAACGGCAGTGTTGTTTACAATGTCAATAGCTTAATCAGTGTGTGTGTAGGTGGCTCTGTGTGTGGGTGCAAATGCAATAGGTCTCGCATTTGAGAGTGATTAAGCTATTGACATTGTAAATAACAATGCCGTTTCTTTTAATGTTTTAAAAACAAAAACATAAACAAAAATAATGTCATGAGCAATGCCAATAGCTCTAACTTTACTAATGCCAAGACCATTGCATTGTAAATGCTTGTTTCTTTTGGCTGCTGGTTCAGCCCTTCAGCTTGTGGTGTGTGTTTTTTGCTGTTACGCGCAGCAGTATAGGTCCTCAGGTTGGGCCCTTTGTGTCTTTTTTTGCTGGTTAGTAAGCCGTCTGTGGTGTTCCCACAGGTCTTTTATGTTCTTGACCTCTGCTTTTCCTAAGAGGTGTTTCCCTGGTTTTGTTCAGGGACGATTCATACCCTAGGTAGGGTATTTGTTGACTATTGCATAGCCATGTATCTGATAGAGACTACTAGCCACAGATTCCTTAACGTAGAATTATCCCCAGGCGTGAGACTGGACCCGGAAAATGTTCTTGTCCCATCATCTCTGCGCGCCGGGGTGCGGCACCACGTGACTCCGCCCGCCGCCTTCCGTGGGCGTGACCTCAGCGAGGTCACATAAGCCCCACCTGGCGCACTGACGTCAGTTTTCTTCTTTTCCGCGTGCAACGCGGATCCGGATCCTGTTTCTGGCCTGTTTTCAGGCCTTCTTTTTACGCTTTGCGTTTTCTTGAGAACAGTGTGCGAATGCCTTCGGGCTTCAAGACGTGCTCGTCTTGCGCGCGCCAGATGTCGGCGACGGACCCTTACACCCATTTGTATGTGGTGTTTGGGGGAGCACCACAACTCCACGTACTGCGAGGCTTGTCAGCAAATGAAGACGAAGTCCCGGCGGGAGCGCCGGATGAAGCTCCTGTTGGCGCGCATGTCCAAGTCGGCGGCGTCGCCGCATCCGTCCCCCGCGGAAGGGTTCAAGAACCGCCGCCTCCGTCCTCCTCCCAGGCCGCAAGGGCGTCGCTCACCTGTTGGTAAGTGTCTGTTTGTCCCCGAGGCCTGGTCTCCGGCCTGTTGGGGGCGTGGGTTCTCCACGGGTGGTGCGGCCCGCACGTCGCCATCCTATCCGCCGTTTCCCGGCACGAGGGCGACCAAATCCCAGATGGAGGCCTATGCAGCGGCCTTGCAGGCCTCTTTGGCTCTTCCTTCTCCTCCTGGGACGTCTGCAGAACACTTGCCGCGTGCGGGGACTTCTGCGGCATCACCGACGGCTCCGGTCCTGACCGGTTCGGCTTCAGGTTCTGGAGATGTGGTGCCGTCCGGGTACGTCCCTTCGGGGTTCCCTCCTTCGGACCCGGGCGCCACTGCCTTGCCGCAAACCCCCGTGGGGGTCCCTGTGGTGTTGCGGGAGGTTGCCGGGACTCGGGCATTTCCTCGAGCCCCCCTCGGTCCTCTGGGCAGGCGGCGGCCTCGTCCGAGGTGATGCCGCTCAGGCGCCGGCGGGTGCTGGCCCTGGCGGCGCCACAGGGGCCGGCTAGGGGTCGGGCGTGTCCCCGGGCCCCCCTCATCCCTCCACGCAGGTGGCTGCCTCCTCGGAGGTCGAGTCGATGCCTTTTCGGCGCCGTTCCTTAGCCGCCTTGGTTCCGACCCAGCTCGAGTCTCCTGCGCCGTGCGTTGTGGCGGAGGTCGTTCCGGCGTCCCCTTCGGCGCCGGTCAATGTTGACCTGATGCCGGTTGCGGACTCTACGGCGCCGGGTCGGCGTCGGGTCGTTGAGTCGTCTTCGGACGCCCTCTCTTCTCCAGAGGTTTGGCGGTTGTTGGTTTCATCTTCTCCGGAGACAGGCCGCCGCGTCGTGGAGTTTGCCCCGGTGTCTTCCAAGGACGGCTCATCGCCGTCGCCGCACCCGCAGTCTTCGCCGGAAGGGCCTCAGGCTCCCCATTCCTCGGTCCCCCTTTCTCCTTTCCGGTCTTTGCCTTTCCCTCCTCCGGTTGGCCTGGGGGACGCCCGCCTAAGCTTGCAGTCGTCGCCCACCGAGGAACTGCTTTCCCCGCCACGGGGCCCTACGGTGCTGCCTTCTCTCGGGCTGTATCCACGGCGACGGGGATCTTGCGTATGCGCGATCCAGCTGCCCATTTCCCCACGGATCATCTTCTGGAGGCCCTCCATCAGGGCTATGGGGGTCGGGAGCTGCTTCTTCCCTTTGAGGCTTCACTCCACACGTCTCTTTTGGGGGCGGCCCGCCACAGGGGACCCGGTGCCCCAGACACTTCTGCACCGCCACCGTCCTGCGCTGCATGACCCGGTCTGTCTTTCCCTCCACCCTTCTACCAGGGGTCCTCTTTTACAGACTGCCTTTCCCTCCCTACCATCTGTGTTGTCTCCCCCGTCACGGGATGCCCGCTGGTTAAATTCCTGGGGGCACAATATCTTCGCCTCCACCAGCGCGGCTTTGCGGGCCCTTAACACTCTGTGTCTTGGCCACATCATGCTAGCGGGACTCTGCGGAGTCCCTTATGTCTGCCGCTTTTCAGGAGGATGCCTGCGTTGATCTCCGGCACCATGTATTGGATGGCCGGGAGCTGGCGGCCTTTATTCTTTGCTCGGCTCTGGACGTTTCGGACGTGCTTGGTCGTACCATGGCTTCTTCGGTGGCCCTTCGTCGGCATGCCTGGCTACGGGATAACGTGTTCCCGGAGAACGTGTGGGAACGGTTGGTGGACCTTTCTTTTGATGCCACTCTTTTGTTTCACGCCCCTGCGAATTCTGCCATTCAGAGGTTTCTTGCGGGGCTTCGTCCTCCTCCTCAGTGACCTGCGAGTCGGTCTGTGTTTTGGGAGGCGTTTTTCCGTTGTTTTCCTGGGTCCTTGTAGCGCGTCGCCCCGGTTGTGTGTTCTGTGTGGTTCATGTGCCTTCAGGTCCTTTTGGTGCTGTTGGCTGCTGGTCCGGCCCTGTTTTGACTTGTGGTTTGGCTGTTGGTAAGCCATGTAGGCCCTGAGATTAGGCCTTCTGTGTATTCTTTATTGGCTGATTGGCAAGCTGTCTGCGGTTTTCTCCGCAGGTCGTTCTGTTTGTCCTCTGCTGCGGAAACCTTTTCCTAAGAGGGTTCCCATGTTCTTGGGACGTAACATGCCCTTTGTGGGGTAATGGTAGCTATTACATAGCTCTATTATGTGCTGGGGAGGAGTGGTCGACCTTTGGGCCTCTGCTCTCCGTGGCGTCACGATATATCGCAGGTGCGATCTTCTTGCTGATTGTTTTGGAGTGGCTTGCGTTGCACCCCGGTCCGTCCTTTTCCTGGGTTGCTGTGTCGCTAGCCTAGTCTGGCTTGCTGTCTGCGGAATCGCGTTGTAGCGGTTTTGCACTTCTATCCGACTTGGTCCTCTATCTGGTGTTCCGGTGGGGGGGGGGGGGGCTGGCTTCCCTGGTTTTTGTGTTCTGGTGGATGGCTTGGCCCGTCCTCCGTCTCTCTCTTCTTTCTGCCTGGTTCCACTTCATTCGTGGGTCAGCGTCTGCCGGCCCCTCCCTTGGGGCGTGTCCTGGCCCTTCTTCGCCTCTGCCTTCAGCTGGCGTATAGCTTGTCCTGGGTGCACCGTTCCGTGGTGTTGTCTGCTACTGGCTGTGCATGCCAGTGCAGGCCTGTTTGTTCTAATACACCATTGTGGCCTTTGATGTATTCCCTTGTGCCTTTCTCTTCCATCGGTGAAGCCGTCCCTGCCTTGACTGCTGCTGGCGGCTGAGGTGTGTTCAGCTGTTTTCTGTCACTGTGTGTGTGTGTTCTTATAGTGGGCCCTGCCTCTGGTTCTCCCTATTCTCCCTAGGGTCTGAATTGGTTCTTGTGTTCCTTGAGACTTTTCGGACGCTGTCTGCCTCTGCGGGGTGTGTGGCAGTCTCCCTCGGTTGGGCTTAGGTTATCCTGGCCTTTCCCTTCTTGTTTCTGTGACCTGTCCCCTGCTGGGGACCTGTGTCTCTCCTGGTGGGGAGGCTCTCTCTCAGGCCCTCCTCCCTTCTGGGTATGGCTAGGGTATCTAGTCTACATTAAGGAATCTGCGGCTAGTAGTCTCTATCAGATGTACAAGTTACTTAGCTTCGGTAACGATGTATCTGGTAGAGACGATTCTAGCTGCAGATTCCTTCACGACCCGCCCTTCCTCCCCGTTCTGCGAGGACCCTCTGCTTGGGTTTCTGCAGTCGCCTCCCTCTGGGTGGCTTGTCTTCTGTGGGTGTCATCTTTATTTTCTTTCGGTCAGTCATCCCTCCGGATGGGTTTTCTCTGGCGTGTGGGCCTACTTTTGCTCTTTCCCTCTGTTAGAGTTTCTGATCCCCACCTGGTCTTCTTCGTTAGGGGTTCTTTTATCTGTCGTCCTACTCCTTTCAGAAGGTGTGGCCATCCTTGGCAGTGTAGTTTGGGGGTGGATCGCTGTTGCTCCCCGGTTACGGGCTTGTGGCTCTAGGGTGGCTCTCACCTTGGCTTGCGAGGTGGTTCCACGGAGTGGTGCTTGCGCTTTTCTTGCTCTGGCTTGCTGCTTTGACCTTCTGGTACTTTACTGCCACCTGGTGCTCTCGCCTTGGCTTGCGCACTGTTCCTCAGAGTGGTGCTCTGCTCTTTTCCTGCTCTGGCCTGCTGTTGTTGCCTTCTCGTGCCTTGGTGCCAGCTGGTGATGTTTTCTCACCTTTTGTTTTCCTCTATTTTGTTTCTCTGGTTTTTTCGCACACTATTCCCATGCTCTCCTCAGGTCTGTTGTGATGGCTCCGCGTTGTGGCGTGGAAAAGTTCTCCGAAGCAAACTGAATAAGCGCGCCGGGGTGGGGCTTATGTGACCTCGCTGACGTCACGCCCGCAGAGGATGTTGGGGCGGAGTTGCGTGGTACAGCCCTCCGGCGCGCAGAGTTGCTGGGCAAGAAAGTTTTCCGGGTCCAGTCTCACGCCTGGGGATAATTCTACATTAAGGAATCTGCTGCTAGAATCATCTCTACCAGATACATCATTACCGAAGGCAAGTAACTTGTTCTGCAGGGAAAGTAACATTTTCCTTTTGCAGCTTGAGACGGTTACAAATTAATTAATTAATAAATAAAATTTTGACCTTGCTGCCTTCCCGATGAAGGTGTTGACATAGCACATCTGTTACAATTCAGTAACTTTCCTCAGAAAATCTAGAGGTTTTGTCAGTTATCAAGAAATCCACCAACCAGAAGTAAAGGGCTGAGGTTCTGTCCCTGGGTGTTGGTAAAGAACATCAAGACGCATACATGTAATTGTGTTTCAGGTATGCCTGTGGATACCTGAGAAACATATCTAGCAGAAGTCTACCAAACTGCTCTTGGGAATTCACACAGAGTATAACCACCATAGTCAGTAGAAGCATCCTTCATGTATATCTCTGAAATGATGAAGGAAGAAGAGCCCATTGATCAAAGCCAAAATAGAACTCTACACACTGGCGAACCAGGAGCAGTCCTTCCTTCACATGGGTGCATTTTAAAAACATGTGCCTCAGTCTAGAGGATATCTTGCCACCATTGTTGGTTTCTTTAACCTTGGGGGAGAGGGATGTAGCAACTTTAACAAAGTTCTCCCTATAACGACAGGACCCAGCTTTGATATTTCAAGTTAGTGAAACAAGACTTGCACGATTGCCAAGCTCAGTGGAGTAGAAGTTCCAAAGTCACAGTGATACCGGGTTACAAAGCCCTGCAAAGGTCTTTCATCCCAACCATGTGGTTGGTTAGATATGTAGGAAATGTCAGCGGAAAAAAAAACAAATGCTGGCTTGTTGGAGGAAGGGATACCAATTCGATATTGTTGCTGCAATTATGCCCCTGGCACTTTCTCCTGATTACTGAAAGAGAAAATGAGCCACCGGGCCAGGTCAGTAATGCTGGCTCCACCAGCTTCTGTCATCATTTGTATGTTATCGCCATTGCATAGTGCCCATTCTGCTGTTGTGCTGGCCTCGTAGGTCCTTTGACAGTGCAGTAACTTTCTACATGGTTCTAAGATGAAATTATTGATCAGAGTAATTAGTATGTTATTCTGGCTGTATCCGCAGGCAGCTGTCTTAATTGTTGACCATTGAGTGTATGACTTTTTGAATGTTAACCGTTCTTATGCTGTTTTTAAGGAAGGGTTTTGATGTGGAAAACAGTGACAGGAATTTAGTTGACTTTTGGCGATGAAAGTTGTGAAGATGTGCTTTATTAAGAGAGGTCTAATCGTTAAGAGCTCAAAACCGATTGTAGCTGAATAAAAAATCCAGTGCGTTATTAGGTTGTACATTGCTTCAGTTGGAACTGGGGCTTAAAGACAAGTGAGAGTTGCCTAGGTGGTGCTTTATTTTGTCATGATGTGGTGGTGCTGGTCACATCAACAATAATGTCTTCTACAAATCTCCTTCTGGTGAACTCTCGGGAAACATTTTTGTCGTGTTTGGAGTTTCAGAACATCTGAAGTTAGTAAAACTTCCAGCGTCGTCCTCTAAAATACATGTTGTTCTTATCATGGCATTTATCACTGCAGGCAAGTGGGTTTCCTGCATACAGTTAGTGAGTCCGATCCCATGATAATTGAGAAAGGCACTAATCGAGTAACACATACAGAGAGCCTCCGTCCTAACATTTTTCAAATGTTCAGAATGTGTCTATGATCAATTTTTCTTTTTTTTTTTAATGTTATACGAACACCTATGTATTCTGCCTTGTGAATTTAGGCCCGGGAAGTCTCCCGAGCGAGGCCACATCACCTCCGAGCCCAATGAGTCAATTTCTCCATCACGGGTCCCCACTGCACACGGAAAGCAAGACCCTGTGCTGCTACTGTCCCAAAGGACTGAGCCCACGGAACAGAGGTATCATTTGAGAAAGCTAATGGTTGCTTTGTAATCCTGTTTCTCTTTTAGTTCCTCGTCCCCATTGGATGTTTCCCCTTGCGGTGACATCTCGAAGTCATATCCTCCATTGACAAAAAGTGAACCAGGACATGCTTAGCCAGATGTTATACATTGTTCTCCTCTCAGATTAACTACTAGAGCTCCTTTTAGTACGTCCACTTTTGCTTTTGTGTGCTCATTAAATTGTATTTGATGCTCAATTGCTCCTTCAAATGCTATTCCTAGTAAGTCATTTCTGCTTATTAAAGTAATGGCTGCCATTAAGGGCCGATGATTCTACTCATAGATGCATGTTTATCGTATTGTAGTTCTTCCGCTTACTTTGACTCAACTACTCTTTCTAATGCTTGTATCGTGTTTTCTTCTCCAGTATCCCTTACTATGGGTATTTAATCTCAATTCAATATGTGTCTTTTGCACACTTGGAGAGTGGTCGTCCCCGCTGCCATGCATCCTCATTCCCTTCAAAATCACAGCAAAAATTGACATTGGCTAGCGTATTCTATAAAAGATATAAGTGAATTGCATTTGTGTAGTTACTAGATTTGAACCTTTGCAGACATATTTGTTTGTGTTGTGAAAGTTGGATCCTTCGAACTGACACATCATTGATTGCCATAGTGATGGCAAAATACTTGGGGTGGTCTTGGGCAATAAGATCAAACTTCCTACGTCTAGCCCAGGTTTAATGAGGTAGTGATTAACTGTACACAATCGAGCTAATCTGAAAGAGACACGTTAGTGATAGATTCCTTACCTTAGAATATCCCCAGGCGTCAGACTGGATCCGGAAAGTTTTTAGTCCGCAGTACCCCTGCACGTCGGTAGGTGGTGTCATGCGGCTCCGCGTCCGTCGCTGGCATCGTATGCGCCGAGATGACGTCACGGAGACTACTTAGGCGCCACCCATGCGTGCTGAAGTCAGTTCTTTATTTTTCCGCGCCAGCAAGCGCAGATCAGGTTAGAGCACGTACCCTAGTCACTTTTTGACTAACTTTTTGAGACTTTTGTCTCTACTTCTTTTGAGTCTTTGACTCCTGGTGCCACGTCGGGATGCCTGGGTTTAAATCCTGCCTGGCCTGTCGCCGTACGATGTCGGTGGCCGACCTCCATGGCGTCTGTCTTTAGTGTCTGGAGCGCGACCATGACTCCCAGTCATGTTCTGACTGTCTGGCCATGGCTCCGAAGGCTATGTGGGAGCGGTCCCGAAAGCTGCTGGAGGCCAGGCAGTCGTCTCCGCGCCTTTCGAGGTCCAGGGGTCACTTGAGGGACCGACTGCAGAGCCATCATCATCGCTCCTCGGGGACCAAGTCTTCACCCTCGGAATCGGGTAAGCGACATCACAAGAAAAAGTTGAAGGAGCCTGGGAGTCCCTCGGCCTACCCGCCCTATCCGGGTCCGTCGGCGACTCCGGCCCAGGTGCAAGAGTTTCTTGCCACCATGGACTGCTTTTTCAGGCCTCGGGCTCCTGCTGGCACGCCTTCAGGCCCCGCGGTCCATATTAAGGGCCCTAGCTTGCCAGTGGCTCCGCCGTCGGTGCTGGCAGCGGCTCCGGCGCCGCAAGGTCCTCCGCTGGCAGCTCTGGCCCGGCGCCGCAAGGTCCTCCGCCAGCGGCTCCGGCGCCCCCTGCGGCTCCGTTCCCGGTGCTGCCATGGGCTCCATTCGTCCCACCTCCGCCCTTGCCCGAGTTTCCGGGCAATTTTGCTGCAGCTTGGGACCCAAATTGGGACATGGAGCCGGATCGGCGCAGACCCTGTCACCGTTGGAGTATTTGTTTTCCCCGGTGCCTCCCCCGCCGCCTGTGCCTCGGGCCGTGGAGGAGGGGCATAACTGAGAGGGGTGGGAGGACCCGCTTGCATAGCAATGCGAGTCTGAACATGAGTGGGTGGAGGACTCTGAGGATGCAGGTGGCCTTGACCTCTCCTCTGAGCCTGGTTTTGCGTCTCCTCCTGCTGTCATGGAGGAGGGCGCCACATACACTGTGGTGCTCCGTAGAGCAGCTGAGGCCCTTGATCTGCCTACTGTCACTCACAAAACAAACCTCCTTACTGAAGTGCTTCAGCCGGCAGCAAGTTCTATGGAACCTCTGCTTCCGTTGAATGAGGCCTTGATTGATGTTTTCATGGGCACCTGGTCTAGGCCAGCCACACGGGTTCCTGTGGATAAGAACATGGCCAGGCATCATCGCCCGACACCGGGTGACTCTGCCTTTTTGACAAATCATCCGACTCCGGAGAGCCTCCATTTCCCAGGTGCGCTCCCTACCGCCCTGCCGAATAAGGAATCGAAAAAGCTGGAGCTGTTTGGCAAGAAGTTATTTTCCTCTTCCAGCTTGGGGCTGCGGTCAGTCAACCCTGCATGCCTCTTGGGCCGCTACTCTCATGCTGTGTGGGACACAGTGGCGCAGACACTGCCCCAGTGCCCGGAAGTGGTTCGGGCTACACGCTCCCGCAGCATCCGCCTTAAAGCCTTCTTAGTCTGGGCTTTGGGGTGCACACCACGCCAGTGGATGGCAGGATCCGACATCACCTCCCCCACTGGCGTTCTGTCACTTCCGACAGGTGGGTGCTGCAAATCGTCCAGAGGGCTTACTCCTGCCCCTTCAAGTCTACCCCCCCTACCATGCCACCTCAGTTCCACCGCATGTCGGAGGATCACTTTGCGTCTACCCCCCCACCATGCCACCTCAGTTCCACCGCATGTCGGAGGATCACTTTGCGTTTCTCCCAACAGGAAGTCATCGCCCTCCTGGCCAAGGGGGCCATCAAGCGCGTTCCTGGGCCAGAAGTAGGATGTGGTTGTTATTCCCACTACTTTCTGGTCCCCAAGAAGGACAAAGGGGGCCTGCGCCCCATCTTGGACCTCCGGAACGTCAATCGCTTCCTCCAAGATGTTGACTCTGGCTCAGGTTGGCTGCGCTCGACCCTGGAGACTGGATGGTAGCATTGGACTTGCAGGACGCATATTTTCACATTCCCGTCCTGCTGCCCCACCGGCGTTACCTGCGGTGCACGGTAGGCCAGGAGCATTTTCAGTTTGCCGTGCTCCCCTTCGGCCTTACCAGCGCCCCTCGGGTGTTCACGAAAGTGATGGCGGTGGTCGCAGCTCATCTGCGCAGATCGGGGTTGTCAGTCTTCCCCTCCTTCACCAACTGGTTGTTGAAGGCGAGCTCGCCCCAGACAGTCGTCACCCACCTTCAGACTACGGCCGACCTCCTGCATTTGCTGGGGTTCTCCATCAACGTACCGAAGTCGCACCTGGGTCCCTCGCAGAAACTCCCCTTCATTAGACGGGTTCTGGATTCGACGCGGTTTCGTTTTTATCCTTCCGAACAGCGAGTCCGGGATATTCAGGCTATGATTCCGATCTTTCAGCCTCTATCCTGGCTTTCGGCCAGGATGACCCTCCGGCTCCTGGGCCTGATGGCCGCCTGCATCCTGCTAGTGCAACATTCAAAATGGCATATGCGGGCTCTGCAGTGGGACCTGAACTTCCAGTGGGTACAGCATCAGGGCAACCTGTCCGATCATGTCCAGATCACGGGGGGCACTGCACGACAATTGCAGTGGTGGCTCACAAATCGCGATTGGGTCAATAGCAGATCCCTCTCCCTACCGGAGCACACAGTGGTGACAGATTCGTCCCTCCTGGGATGGGGGGGGCCACTTAGGAGAGGCAAAGATCAGAGGCCTCTGGTCTCCAGCGGAGCCCCGGCTCTATATCAATCGTTTGGAGCTTCGGGCGATCCGTCTTGCCCTGAAGGCATTCCTTCCCTCTGTCCGGAGAAGTGTAGTGCAGGTGTTCACGGACAACACCACCTCCATGTGGTATTGTAACAAACAGGGTGGGGTCGGGTCGTGGACCCTCTGCGCCTCTGGACATGGCTGGAACATCACCTTGGTGGTTCAACACCTGGCAGGTTCTCTGAATGCCAGGGCGGACAAACTCAGCCGCCGGTGCTTGATGGATCACGAATGGCGTCTGAACTCGGACGTGGCGCAAGGTCTCTTTCTGCAGTGGGGAGAGTCTTGGTTAGCTCTAGTCGCCACCGAAGGGAACGCGCAGTGTCATCAGTTCTGCGCGTTGGAATTTTCAAGGCGGCACTCAATAGGCGACGCTTTTCGTCGTGGGTGGAGGTTGCGGTCTGTTGTACGCCCTTCCGCCTATACCACTTCTGCCCAGAGTGCTGAAGAAGATTCGGCGTGACCGGGCCCAAATTATCTTTGTGGCTCTGGTACGGGCACGACGATACTGGTATCCCGAGCTACTCAGCATGGCGATCGATCCCCCGATCCGACTGCCTCTTCGAGAGGATCTTCTGTCGCAGCAGCAGGGGACGGTTCTCCACCCGAACCTGTCCAGCCTCCACCTCCATGCGTGGAGATTGAGCGACAACAATTCACAACTTTCGATCTTCCTCCCGAAGTCTGTGATGTCATTTTGGCAGCCAGGCGTCCCTCCACTAAAACGGTAGATGCCTGCAGGTGGGACAGATATGTGGCATGGTGCACAGCGAAGGCTGTGGATCCCCTTTCTGACCCTCTTTCTGAGATACTTCTGTTCCTTCTAGCCTTAGCCCAGCAGGGCTCTGCTCTGGGCACTATCAAAGGTTATCTTTCGGCCATCTCTGCCTTTCTATGGCTTTCAGATCAGGCTTCTCTCTTTAAGTCTCCGGTTGTTAACCGTTTCCTGAAAGGCATTACACACACGTTTCCTCCCGTGCCTTTCATAATGCCTCAATGGGACTTAAATCTTGTCTTGACCTATCTGATGTGTGCTCCTTTTGAGCCCCTTCATAACTGTCCTTTACGTCTTCTCACTCTAAAGACGGCTTTCCTGGTAGCTATCACCTCTGCCAGAAGAGTGAGTGAGCTCCAGGCTCTTTCTTCTAAACCTCCTTTCCTTTCTGTTCATCCAGATTAGGTGATTTTAAGGACCTGTCCTTCTTTCTTGCCAAATGTTGTCACGCCTTTCCACATCGGGCAGTCCATCATTTTGCCCACCTTCTTTCTGCCTCCACATCCTTCAACAGAGGAAGAGAGGCTCCACCGTCTGGACCCACAACGTGCGCTCTCGTTCTGTCTGAAGCGCACACAATCGTTCCGGGTGGATGACCAGCTGTTTGTTGGCTACGTGGGCGTCAAAAAAGGTCGGGCCGTGCACAAACTAACAATCTCTCAGTGGGTCGTTCTGTGCATCAAAACGTGTTACTCGCTGGCTAAGAAAGTGCCTCCTGTGGGGCTGCGTACCCATTCTACCAGGACGCAGCGTTCCCTTTCAGGATATTTGTCAGGCAGCTACGTGGGCTTCGCTGCACACGTTTACCAAGCACTACTGCCTTGACAGCCAAGTCCGGAGAGACGACTTCTTTGGCTGTTCTGTTCTCCGTGACTTTCTGGTGTAATCTTAATCGCAGACCCTCCACCGGGGTTGGTATTGCTGGGGTATCTATTCTAAGGTAAGGAATCTGTTGGACTTGGCCCTTCTGGCAGGTTCACCCCTGAACTTTTTGCTTTTATTGGTGACCTGGTGGTAGTGATTTTTGGTTTCTGCGCACTTTCCCTATGTCCCAGAGTAAAGTGCGTGCGCCCTCTGAGTGCATGTGGTGAGATAGGCCTGCCCTCCCATAGGAATGCATGGGGAATGTATGTGTCCCTGGTAGTTCCTGATGCGTGGGGTGTGCAGGCTCGAGTTTGGTATGTGCGGACTCGTATGATTGAATGCTTCGCAATGATGTATGATGCGTGATTATGTCATGTGCAGAAGTGCCACTAGGAGTTGGCATATTAGTGTAAAGTGTGTCTGGCGTGTGATTGGCTGGAGCTGGCTGGTGAGCCTGGCTCCAGGAGTCTGGTTGGGTCTGCCCCAGTGGTGAGTGTGAGATTAGCATGCTGATGGCTGGGGAGGAGTGCACCTTGGACCTGAATAGGGCAGGGCTTTCCCCACACAATGCTGGCTCCGCCCCCTGTGGTGCGACTGATGACCCTAGCCCTGCCAGTGAATAGAGTGAGGGGCTGAGCACATCAAGGGTGCTCCCCAACCAGCTGCGACTGGTTTTTCCCCTCACCCTGAACCCAGAACAAAGGGAAAAGGTGTATAAAAATGGGGCTGTGTCCCCACAGAATCTGTTCTCTTCCAGGATCCTGAGGGGGGCTGCTGCTGCTGGAGGCCAGGAGGAACTGCCACTTTGGACTGCCTTCCTGCCTGGAGGGCCCAGTGAGCTGGCCCCTGGCCCAGCCTTGCCCCCTGCCCACCTTCCTAAGAACTTTGCTGGACTTGGTGGTTATTCTCCCCCAAAGCGCTGGGAGCGCTTCACTTGTGTCCCTAAGCGCCTGGAAGCGCTTTTATTTGCCTTTAGTGCTCAGGAGCGCTTTATTTCTGGAAGCCGGTGCCCACCCGGCGTTTGCCCCGTCTTCGCTGATCTTGAAGTCCCCTGGCAGGTGCCCACCCTGCCAGGGACATTGCCGTGGTCTTAGGCGGGTGCCCACCCCGCTTTGTGTGCCTCAACAGTAGAGCCATCGTCGAATTTTTATTTGGACCGAAGGCGGGAGCCCACCCCGCGCTTCGGTAAGGAGAAAAGTTCTTCGCCGCCGGCGCCGCGAGAAGCCGGAGGGTTGCCTGGCAACCGGGATTCCTACCGCTACGTCACTGGAACGCAGAACGGGCAGGAAGTCCCGGCGTCAGGAGATACCGCGAGAACTGAGAGGAGCCCCGCTGCCCTGAGAGGACGGAGCAGTGCAGGCTCCGTGTCAGTCCCGTGCCGGCCGCTGCCCCGAAGCCCGACGCCACCGCGGGAGCACCCTGGAGCACAGGTGAGGCGCCCTTGTGTACAGAGTCCCCGTGGGGCGGAGGGGGGCATTTCCTGCCTGGGGTGCGCCAGGGAAGGCACGGTGCAGATCTGCCTCGCTGTCCTGCTGCGTGCGCAGCCCAACCCCACTGGCACTATCTGCTTAGAGTCCCCCAAGCGGGACTCCAACGTGGGGGCGGCCTACTTGTTTAGAGCTTGCACGCTCCAACGTTACGGGGCATTATTCTCTGTGATTTCTCGAGTCCCTGATCGGGACTCCAACGAGGAGGGCAATCGTTGTTTTAGAGCGCTAGAAAGCTCTAGTGGGGCACATCGTTGAAAGAGCCTAGAAGGCTCCAAAAAGGCACATTATTCGTTTCAGAGCCTAGAAGGCTCCAACGACTGACATACTTGCGTTCAAGGCACTGAGGTGCCCAGGCCCCAGTCCCTACAGCTGCCCAGCACTTAGTGGGCAGCTGCCACGTTTAGGCCCCCCCCTGACATTGGGACACAGGGCGTCCTAGCCCCTACCAGGCCAGTTGGCCTAGGGACTGCCACAGGTGGTGGCTTATGTGAGTTCTTGCGCTATTTTTCCTTTCCTGCACCTCTGAATGTATTTTATGCATCAGGTGTTTTCCTTCCCTACTCCTCTGAATGTGTTGCGATGCATCATGTGTGCTGTGCTTAGACCCCTACAGGTATTGTGATACTTAGGTGGTTGTTTGTCTCCCTAGTACAGGTGGTGCTAGTGAGGTCCTGGTTCCCTGCGTGACATTTTCCTAAGGTGGTTAGGGTTGCGTAGGTGGTACTTACCTGTTACCAGTAGTTACTGGTTGTGTGCTACATGTTCTATTTTAGTGCTACAGTGATTGTATGTGCTATGTTCTAAAGCATTATTCCTATGTTCTAAGTGCTAATTTCTACAAAGTGCTAATTCCTGACAGTGGTCCATGTGGCCCTGTCCCCTGTACATATAATCCCTTGTAAACTCTGCCCGTGCCTGTTGGCACATTGTAAAGTGTGTGTTTTTATCTAATGTATTTTGGTAATACAAAGGCTATTTTTATATAATACCTTGTGTGGAGTTTCTTTTGTGGTGGGCCTTGGGTGTTGTTGCTGGGTGCGCGCGCAAACGCTTTACACATCGCCTCCGGGATAAGCCTGACTGCTCGTGCCAAGCTACCAAGGGGGTGAGCAGGGGTTATCTTTGGCGTGTAACTTCCTTGCCCTGACTACAGTGGTGGTTTCTGCCTGGCTTTGGCGCAAGCCCTAGCCAACCAGAAATCCCATTTCTAACATTGATGATCAGCGGTGGGATTTGGACTTGCGTTTGCGCTGTACCGCAGTAGCAGCTGGCTGCACCACAAAACTCTGCATTTAGATAGTCACATGGTATAGGGATTATTGTGCTAAATTTGTTTTTGTCATTTCTTTGGAAATGTGTTTCTTGTGCACTGTGAGTTAGGTGTCCCTAGCTCGGGAGGGTAGATCATCCCCCTAAGTGCATTGTGTTTTCTGGATTCACCAGAGGGTGGGATCCAGTGGTGGCAGCATAATAGTGTCCAGTACATTTGTTCCCTGCCCTGCACCCAGAGTTGGTACCTGTGTCACTTGTGGTCAGGTTGAGGAATCGGGGGTGGTAGAAACTGCCTTACCAGTCCGAGGGGAGGGTTGTGTGTGGATGAATGGTGTGTGGCACTAGGCAAGTGAGTGTGAGTTCTCTGGGATAGAGAGCTTGCTGAACCCTTTTTAGGTCTCGCCTGACCCAGCGCATGCGCTGGTCTGGCGAGACTTATTGAGAGGGCTCCAAAAAGTGCTACCAGGCCAGCCTAGAGCTACAGTGCATGTGTGCGGGCGCGCGCGCCGCGCTTTACCGCGATTACTTTCACTTTCCCGGCCGCACGGCCGCTTTGATGTTTGATTGTGATCGCGATCGCGATCACTTTCGCGGCCCGCACCGTCACTTTGCATAGCCAATAGGTCTCGCTTTTGGAACCTTATAAGTATTTAGTTATGCAACTGTTGCATGGCTAAACACTTATAAGGTCCCAAATGCGAGACCTATTGGCTATGCCAATGCTTGTTGTGAATTGTATCACTAACGTGTCTCTTTTGAATGCACAAGTTACTACTTGTTTAACGATATATCTGTAAGAGACATTAGTTAGTGACAATTCCTTACCGCCCCACCCATCCTCCCCGTTCTGCGAACTGATTTCTAGGGTTAAGGTCATCCCTTTCAGGGCCCTAGTTTCTTGGCACCAGTGGTCAGTTTTTTTAATAGCTCTGCGTTCCTGGCGCGGAAAGTCGTGTACAGAACTGCTGGGGGTCCTCATTCTTCGACGTCTCCGGCTCCAGCCCCGACGTCGTTGACGTCAAGGGACCCCCGTGAATCCAGGCCTGGATCCCTGTCCATGCCGGTTGTCCCTGTCTGATCTTCACCGATGTAGACGACAGCGCCGCTGGCCGCAGCCCCGGCCGACATCGTCCCCGGTTTCCTCCCCGGCGTGGTGCCGGAAGGGTGTCTACCGACGCCGATTCCAACACCGTTTGGTAACATCTATCCTTATATCCACCGACGTCTATATGTTCCACCTGTTCAGCAGGCTGTGGAGGACGGGGAGGACTGAGAGGGGTCTGAGGACCCTCTCGCAGCTCAATGCGAGTGAGACCCGGACTGGGATGAGGATCCGGGGGATGCAGGTGACCAATATTATGCTCCGGAACCTGGCGCACTGTCTCCTTCTACCGTGGCTACGGAGGAGGGTGGTTCATATTCTGTGGTGTTGCGTAGGGCATCCGAGGCTCTCTACCTCGAGCTCCCTACTGTGGCCGTCAGGACTTAACTCCTGACAGAGGTGGTTCGGCCAGCTTCTGCTGCTACGGAGCCACTGCTTCCCTTTAACGATGCACTCTCCGTTCTTTTCGGCACCTGGTCCAGGCCCAACACAGGGGCTCCTGTGGACAAAAAACGTGGCCCAACACCCCACCCCCGAGAGCTTGGTTGTCCAAGCCTCTGCATCCCCGAGCGCGTTCCCTTCCGCACCTCCGGACAGGAATTCCAAGAAACTGGAGCAGTTAGAGAAGAAACTTTTTCTTCCACCAGTTCAGGCCTGCGGTCTGTGAACACCGCATGTCTCTTGGGCCGTTAGTCCCGTTCTGTGTGGGATACGGTTGCGCAAGTGCTGCCTCAGTGCCCGGTGGAGGCTCGCAGCCAAGTTAACTATCCGTTGTGGTCTTGACACTGCTGACTCGCTGGGCAGGGCGATTTCAACGACAGTGGTGCTATGCTTTCACGCCTGGCTGAGGACGACTGGCTTTTCTGGGGATGTCCAGAACAGGTTGATGGACATGCCCTTTGATGGCACTCGCCTGTTCGGCGATAAAGCAGATTGCGCTTTGGAACGTTTTAAGGACTCATGGGCTACGGCAAAGTCCTTAGGCCTTTTGGTTACACGCACTACTTCCACTTCTGCTTTTCGCTTCTTTCATGGCCAAGGAAGAGGCGCCCAAGCACGTTTGTTTCAAAGCCAGCAACAGTCTCAGCGCAGCTGCGGATGTTGGACCAGTAGAAGCGGGACACGGGGCCAGCGTGCAGGTCAGTCCACCGCCCCCCTGCCTCCAAACCTTCCTAGTCCGGCGTTTCCGGCCCATCAGACGCCAGTGGTTGGCAGGATTTGCCATGACCGCACCATCACATCGGACAGGTGGGTTCTGCAGCTTGTCTGAAGGGGCTACTCCTTCCCCTTCGAGACCACCCCTCCAGCCATGCCACCTCAGTACCACCGCATGTCGGGGGATCACTTGGCACTTCTCCAGAAGGAAGTTACGGCCCTCTTGGCCAAGGGGGCCATAGAGCGCGTTCCGATGCCAGAAGTAGGTCGTGGTTGTTATTCCCACTACTTCTTGGTTCCAAAGAAGGACAAAGGCCAGCGTCCTATCTTGGACATTCGGAATGTCAATCGCTTCATCTGGAAGGAGAAGTTCAAGATGCTCACAGTTGCTCAGGTCTTGTCTGCCCTTGACCCGCAAGACTGGTTGGTAGCGTTCGATCTGCAGGACGCTTATTTTCATATCCCCGTCCTGCCGGCCCACCGGCGTTACCTGCGATTCATGGTAGGGCAGGAGCATTTTCAGTTTACCGTGCTCCCCTTTAGCCTTACATGCGCCCCCTCGGGTGTTCACCAAAGTGATGGCGGTGGTCGCAGCTCATCTGCGCAGATCAGGGGTATCAGTCTTCCCCTATCTCGACGACTGGTTGTTGAAGGCGGGCTCGCCCCAAACAGTCGTCTCCCACCTCCAGGCTATGGCCGACCTCCTGCCTTTGCTGGGGTTCTCCATTAACATGCCTAAGTCGCACCTGATTCCCTCTCAGAAGCTCCTCTTCATCAGAGCGGTTCTGAACACGGTGCAGTTTCGGGTCTATCCTCCTGAACGAGTCCGGGACATTCAGGCTATGATACCGATCTTTCAGCCCTTGTCCTGGGTTTCGGTCACGACCTTGAGGCTGCTGGGCCTCATGGCCTCTTGCATCCTGCTCACCAACCATGCCAGATGGCATATGTGGGCTCTGCAGTGGGACCTGAAGTTCCAGTGGGCGCAACATCAGGGGAACCTGTCCGACGACGTCCAGATCTCGGAGGGCACTGTACGACAATTGTATTGGTGGCTCACGAATCGGCATTGGGTCAGCGGCAGATCACTCTCCCTTCCCCAACTGGAGCACACAGTGGTGACGGATGCGTCCCTCCTGGGATCGGGCGGCCACATGGGAGAGGTGGAGATCAGAAGCCTCTGGACTCCGGTGGAGTCCAGGCTCCATATAAACCTTCTGGAGCTTTGGGCTATCCTTCTTGCGCTGAAGGCATTCCTTCCCTCTGTCAAGGGGAAGGTGGTGCAGGTGTTCACAGACAACACCACCGCCATGTGGTACTGCAACAAACAGGGCGGGGTGGGGTCATGGACCTTGTGTCAAGAGTCTCTGCGCCTCTGGACATGGCTGGAACGTCAAGGCATTTCCTTGACAGTTCAACACCTGGCAGGTTCTTTGAACGACAGGGCGGACGAACTCAGCCGCAGGTGCATGATGGATCACGAATGGCGTCTTCACTCGGAAGTGACGCAAGGTCTCTTTCAACAGTGGGGAGAGCCTTGGTTAGATCTATTCACCACCGAAGAGAACGCGCAATGTCATCACTTCTTTGCATTGGAAATTCCAAGGCGCACTCACTCTGCAACGCTTTTCGTCGGGAGTGAAGTTGCAGTCTGTACGCTTTTCCGCCTACACCACTTCTAGCCAGAGTGCTGAAGAAGATCAGGCGCGACCGGGCCCAAGTCATTCTTGTGGCCCCAGACTGGGCTCGAAGAGTTTGGTATCCCGACCTACTCAGTATGAGCATGGATCCCCCGATCCGACTGCCTCTTAGGGAGAATCTTCTGTCGCAGCAGCAGGGGACGGTCCTCCACCCGAACCTGTCCAGCCTCCACCTACATGCGTGGAGATTGAACGGCGACAGTTGATTCAGTTTGACTTACCTCCTGAAGTCTGTGATGTCATTCTGGCAGCCAGGCGTCCCTCCACTAAATCGGTATTCACCTGCAGGTGGAATAAATTTGTGGCATGGTGCACAGCAAAGGCTGTGGATACCCTTTCTGTACCTCTTTCAGATCTCCTTTCGTTCCTTCTTTCTTTGGCCCGGCAGGGCTCTGCTCTGGGCACTAGCAAGGGCTACCATTCTGCAATCTCTGCCTTTCTCAGGCTTCCTGATCAGCCCTCTTTTCAAGTCCCCTGTTAATAGATTTCCCAAAGGCATTACTCACCTTTTTCCTCCTATTCCGTATGTGATGCCGCAGTGGGACTTAAATCTGGTACTTACCTTTTTGATGTGCGCTCCTTTTGAGCTGCTTCACAACTGTCCTCTTAGTTTATTAACTTTGCTTTCCTGGTTGCCATTGTAATGAAAGGTCTCAGATCTCCCCTGGACCAAGGTATGTACCGTCACTTTCCCAGGGAGAGAATATCAGTTCCAAACTTATGGAATATAACATATACACAGCACTTCCAAAGGTGGGCAACCTTTCAACACTCCCCCAAAGACAAGGCAAGAAAACAATATCACAAGTCTCCTCTAGACCAAGGTAACACACACAACACTTCTCTAGAGCGAGATATAGTTTGCACATCATTTGCCAGGAGTAGAACAACTTCCTATAACACAATTACCTGCTAGAAGGGAATTCACCCATCCTTCTACAACAGAATACTTGGCCAAGAAGAGTCCACACCTCCTGCTTCAAGGAAAAGACGAATTCAAACATATGGAATATATAAATTTATTAACACAATACTTCAATCACAGGCAGGCCAAATATATATTGATCATGGCAGACTCTCACATATCAAATAACCGAATGAAATACACAATCAAAGCAAATATATATATAGAAATATATATGTATGGATATAAGAATCAGAAAATAAGAAGGAAAGGAGAGAATCAGTAAAGAATCAAGAGACAGTTAGTAGCAGAGACACCTCACCTACTGCTGCATCATTTCACCCCACTTCGCTCAAGGGGAGTCCATTGCTTGAACCGGGTGAAAGCTCAGATGTGACACCACTCTTCCGTGACAACACGTCTGCTCCACGGCGTGAACTTCCACCAGGCCAGTGTAGGCTCCCTTTTTAATACAAATTCAAACACAACGAAGCTTCTAGCAAGCCTCGCCCCCTCGTTCTCATGAGAGCCCGTACCAGCCTGATCCAAGGCCACTGCATCGTCGGTTAATCAGGGCTTTGCTATGGCTCCGAGACAGACCCTGTACATTCCTCTGATAAGAACCAGTTCTCTCTAGTCAGTAAAGTGCGAAAAACAGGAGAAGAGCAAAACATGCCCTCCCCACCTTTGCAGCTTCGTGCAGGCACAGAAAATAGCTTCAGTCATGAAAATGGAGTTAGTTAAGCCATGCACACAAAGGCCCAAAGCAAGATGGAATCAGAAGAGCAAGGATGACTTGAAACCATGTCAAAGGCAATAGTCAGCACTGCCATAAAGCAAGGTAAAGTCAGAAATCCGAATGACATGAAGCCATGTCAAAGGCAATAGTTCAACACATAATTCACATAACAGTATAGACTTTATCCCTCAGTATACAACATTGAGCACATGTGTGCACCACCACCCACAAGACTGCACCTCAACATCCCATACCCTCTATTCTTGTCAAGACTATTCTACTAAAAGACAGCAAGATTACAGGACAGAAGAGAAGTAGGCATATGCAAACCCATCCTACATTAAGGCTAGGGTAACATAACACACTTAAGTCAGTACAAAATGGTGGTGGTTGAGGGTCATCATAGGGTGTCAGACCACAAAAGCGGCTCATTCACCACAGCCATCACCTCCGCTAGGCTTCCTGTAAGCCTCCTTTTCTGTCGGTTTATCCGGACAAGGTTGTGCTTCATACTCGTCCTTCCTTCTTGCCAAAGGTTGTCACTGCTTCCACATTGGGCAAACTATCACCTTGCCCACTTTCTTTCCGCCTCCACACCCTTCCAGAGAGGAAGAGAGGCTCCACCGTCTGGACCCAAAACGTGCGCTTTCATTTTATTTGAATCGCACACAACAGTTCCGGGTGGATGACCAGCTCTTTGTTGGCTACGTAAGCGCCAAGAAAAACCGGGCTGTACACAAGAGGACCATCTCCCGCTTGGTCGTCTTGTGTATCAAAGCCTGTTATTCCCTGGCTAAAAAGGAACCTCCGGTGGGGTTGCGCGCCCATTTTACCAGGACGACAGCAGCTACTACTGCATTGCGACGTGGTGTCCCCCTGCAAGACATCTGTCAGGCAGCCATATGGGCCTCAATGCACACCTTTACTAAGCATTATTGCCTTGACAGTCAAGTCCGAAGAGACGGCTTCTTCAGCCATTCTGTTCTCCGTGACTTTCTGATGTGATCTTGGTTCGCAGACCCACCACCGGGGTTGGTATTGCTGGGGTATCGATTCTAAGGTAAGGAATCTATCACTAACCTGGCTCTTTCAGATGCACAAGTTACTTACTTGTGTAACGATATATCTGTAAGAGACATTAGTTAGTGATAGATTCCTTACCGCCCCACCCATCCTCCCTGTTCTGCGAACTGATTTCTAGTGTTAAGGTCATCCCTTTCAGGGCCCTAGTTACAATGCACCAGTGGTCAGTATCTTGCATGGATCTGCGTTCCTGGTGCAGAAAGTCGTGTACAGAACTGACGTCGGCGGGCGTGGGCGCGTCTAAGTAGCTCCAGCGACGTCATCTTGGCGACTACGACACCAGCGATGTACGCGGAGCCGTACGACGCCGCCTACCGACGCGCAGGGTTACTGCTGACGAAAAACTTTCCGGATCCACTCTGACGCCTGGCGATATTCTAAGGCAAGGAATCTATCACTAACTAATGTCTCTTACAGATCTATCGTTACACAAGTAAGTAACTTGTGCTTATAGTAGATACCAGATTAATTTAAGTGCCTGTCCTAATTAAATACGCTCTGTAATTTGTAAAATCTGAAATCTTTTTAATTTAAGCTTATATGAGATTTTAACGGGTTTTAAATGTATATATTTTTTTCTTCCCAAGGTGTTTGTTTGTCCGCCCATTCAGGCTTTATATTACACTGTAGTAGATGTTTTATGAAATTATTTTTACCGGTATTTTGTATGTGCTTTTATTTGTCGAATAAAGCTTGATTGGATTGGTTATGCAGGATTGTGCATTTGTGTAGTTACTAGATTTGAACCTTTGCAGGCATAATTGTGATTGTTGTGAAAGTTCATTATGCAGGATTTTTTTTTATATCCGTTAAACCCCCCTTTTGTTTTTTTGTTTTTTTTAAGATATGATGATGCAGTTCACTTGCTAGCTACGAGGCCAGAAATGGGTTGCCTGTCAAATCAAATTTTTACAATATGACGCAGGACTAGCAAAAGCTTGAGGTAGAGAATGGTATATACTGTAGCAGGGAAACGTGTTCTATAGTCATCCAGTAGCCACTTAATAAGAGCTGTATTACAGATGAACAAAATGGCATTGTTTTGAATAAAGGAAATCCATTCTATTGAACAGGTGCAAAATATTGCATCTGCTTTGGCACGGATTTAACAAGCCACCAATGTAGCACTTAAATCTATTTTTTTCCTTTTCCTGTTTTCGGTGATTTGCTCTATTGGTAGTGTGTGCATGTTTTTTTCTTATGCTAGTTGAGGTGATGCGGAGAGCTAGTTTGTCATAATAGATTACCACATTCAAGCATGCTCTGTCACCTCTGTTTTTCCTGGTAGGCTTATCAGCTATATTTCCAATACACTTCCTAAACTATATAATAAACTTCCTGCACTACCCTTTCCAGTACCAGTCACGAAAACCTCTCAAATGTGACCTGTAAGTCCATGCTGCTCCCACACTGTGATTGCATCTCATGTTGCTCCCACACTGTGATTGCATCTCATGTTGCGCACTTCCGCTTAAAGTTTCTAAGGCAATTTTATGCTTCTTTCAGTTCAGAGTAGTCTCATTCTTGTAGTTCAAAGAATGAAGGAAACTCTGTCAGGCATACTTCAATCTAGACCTGTAGCATCCTCTTCTGTTCATGTGCTGGACCTCCATATAGCTCTTTTCTAATGGATGTTTGTTGAGACCTATCACTTGCTTTGTTTTGCTCTATGGTGTGCGATATTGGGAACCTGTACAACCATCTGTGCACCATGGTTCATGCTTTGTAAATCTATCCCAGTCAAGACACGTGTCGCACCTGCTGGTCCAGTATTGCAATCAAGCACACTTCTGCTAATATACTGCAGTTCCTACCGTTCTAGTATTTGAATCTGGCGCAGCTCTAAAAGGACAGTTGAGTTCCTGCAGCACTTAAATTCCCCTGTAATATAGCCATTAGCATCACCTTCAAGTCCAGAATTGGAAATCTACACAACCATATCAGTGCATCAATACCAATGGTTGTTTCTAACCTACAGTTTGTGATTTCAGTATTGAAATCCTTTTCAAGGATGCCAATAAAACTGCTCTGTCAGCCTGCCTTCATTAAGACCTCCATAAATATCGTGCTGTCTGAGCGTGAACGTTGTCATCACATACAGGTCTGCCAGTGGATTTCAGTTTAGGATTGCGAGACAGTAAGCAAGATGGGTAATGCGATCTAGTATAATCCTCCCAATGACCTGGAGTTTTTACCTGCTCCAGTCATTCTGTTGTCTCGTTCGCAGACCTAGTTGATTATTCCCCTTCCTCCCACCCCTAAAATACTCTGCCAATCTCATTCATACTATATTTTGCTTCTAGAACACTGCTTACTTATCCCAGTCGTGACCTTAACCATTTCTCGAGTGTAGTCCTTGGACAGCCCTTGTCTGAACCTCCCTTGTTCTAGCACTTTGACACCACTAACCGCTCCCCCAGTGTTTATTTGTTGGCCCTTTTGCATTGGGTGCCTATTATTTGTTTTCCCCACCCGCTTACTAATGTATTAGTTAGACTCTTATGTCCTTTTTATCGAAATATGATCTAAGTATTTTTTCAACATTAACTGGGACGATAAATCAGTCCACAGTTCTTCCATTTTTAGATATAGGATGAAAACGTATTGTTCGAGGCATATGAGCTGTAGATTGTATACTTTAGCATAGATCGCCATCTGGTGTTGGGCTCGGATGTTTGCGCTTTGTTTTGGTGACTCCTTCTTATAGTGATAGTGTGCATGGGCATCGACTCCATCTTCAGATAGTTTTTTTATGTCATCGGGTTCGGATGTAAAAGGCTGTGCTGCGGGTCGGTATCGTATTCGATTCCCCTTCGACGCACAATCCTTCACCTCTTTTGATCGCGCTCCTCGACGCGGATCCAACACACCTCCCAACACCTTCGATTCCGGTCGTCGACGCGGGCCTTTGGACCTATCCGCGCCATCAGGACCTACAGCAAATGGAAAGAACTCCATTCAAAAAATGCCCCCTGTGTGGGGCCAAATTCCCACACACTAATCTCCACGAGGTCTGTAACCTTTGCCTCTCTCCTGAACACGAGGACAAAGATTGCCTGGCCTGCACTTCATTCCGATCGAAGAAAAGCATACGTGATCGCCGGGCTCGACGTCACGTAATGTCTCGATCCACTACCTCGGTGCCTGACGACATCTTCGATGCAGGCCCCGATGCTCCCGAGGAACAAGAACCGGACAATGAAGACATCACAGTCTCCGAGGCCGACGAATCAGAGGCTGAAGATCAGACGGTTACTCCAGGTCAACGAACCGTGAGTACCGACATTGACACCCCTACCTCTTCTCAAAAACATAGGAGGGCTCCGGTAACACCTTCGCCTTACGGCTCAGGTCGACACCGTGACAGAACTTCTGACGCCGCGCCTTCGGGCTCGTCTCGGAAGTCCAAAGACAAGCCTTCAGGCAACTCGGGACTGAGCCAGCCACGCATCGGTACTGAACTACCATCCCCGGTACTAAATCCCAAGCATTCGGCACCGAAAGACCTGTAGGATAAACCCAGGGAGTCCAAACCAGACCACAAATCTTCAGAGCCGAAAAAGAGCAAATCTTGGGAACCGAAAAAAGACAATAAATCTTCAGAGCCGAAAAAATCCTCGGAGCCGAAAAAGACCACTAATCCTCGGAGCCGAAAAAGTCCTTGGACTCCACAGCTCCTCCAAAGCAAAAGAACACTAATATCCCTCCTAAAGCTTCTGAATCAAGGCCAAAACAAACAAAATTGTTGGTGCCGACCAAGGATACTGGATTAGAAGATCTATTTCAACCAGATCCAGCAGACCCTAAAAAAAAAACCCTTCATATTGACCCTAAAACTGGTCATATCAAAACAATTCCATCAAAAAAGAGACCTTTGGACTCCCCAGAAGAACACAAAGTACCCTTAAAGAAGAGAGAAATGGGAACTTCTCCAGCCAGGCCTTTCTCTCCTCCAAATATCCCCACTACACCCCTTTCTTCAGCACACTCTCCAGTACTTCCATATTCACCTACACCACAAGATGATGATGATCACCTTGGGGGTGGGATTGGGGATGAAAACCCACAAGAGGATAATGATGATGACCCTTCTCTCGCACCACCTGATCCTTGGGAGGATTATGATAATCCACCAGATCTCCCCGATCCAGACTCCTACCCATCTAGGCCATCCCCCCAGACGACAACCTAGATTTTGCACAGCTCATAAACAGAGCTGCACAATATCATGGGGTAGAATTACACTCAGACCCACAAGAAGAAGATTTTTTGTTGGATACTTTCACACAGTCACAAAAATCAACAAGCATTCTACCTATGTTAAAGGGTATCATCAAACATGCACCTGACGTTTTTAAAGATCCCGTCAGGGCTAGAGTTCTCGACCCCAGGATCGAGAAATAATATAAGCCAGCTCCCAACGATCCAGCTTATAGTAAAGCACAGCTCCCTCTAGATTCATTGGTGGTGTCAAATGCACGTAAACGAGCAATTTCCCATACATCAGGGGATGCCCCACCTCCAGATAAGGAGTCTAAATTACTAGACGCATCTGGCAAACGCATTGCCTCACAAGCAGCAAATCACTGGCGCATCGCCAATACGCAAGCTTTACTGGCCAGGTATGATAGGACTCATTACGATGAGCTTGAAAAGCTCATACAGCATCTTCCCAGTCAGTATAAGGCTAAGGCTAATGACCTCATACAAGAAGGAAAATGAATCACAAACACTTCTATAAAGTGTGCTCTTGATGCAGCCGACACAGCATCTCGTGCAATTAACACAAGCGTTTTACTACACAGACACGCATGGCTACGCATATCTAGGTTTAAACAAGATGTGCAGTTCACAATTCTTAATCAACCCTTTAATCAAGAACACTTATTTGGTCCCACTTTAGACACATCTTTGAAAAAACTGAAGGACTCAGATACTGCTAAGTCCATGGGAGCCCTACTGGCAACAACCAGTAGAGGATCATTCCTTGCTCCTTTTATAGGGGCGCCTCTAAAACTATTGGGATGGAAAACACCTCATCCTCCTACAAAAACACTACTCAAACCTCTCCTAACGGAGGCTATTTCAGAGGAGGTTATAGAGGCAACAACAACAAGGGTACAGGCCGCGGTAATAACACCCGCACCTCTCCTTCTACAAAACAGTGACTTCCCTACTCTTTCCCCCCCCCCGACCATTCTACTCCAGTCGGGGGAAGACTATCACAGTTCCTACCTGTCTGGAATTCCATCACCACAGACAAGTGGTCACTGCCTCGAACTCACTTCAACTCCCCCATTCATACCCCCCCCCCTCCCCCCCAACAACGTCCGATGTCCACAGAGCATCTGACACTGTTAAAACAAGAGGTTCTCTCCTTATTACAAAAACACGCAATAGAGCCAGTTCCCTTACCTCATCAAGGAACATGAATCCCAAAGAAGGACGGTACTCTCAGACCAGTACTAGACATCTGACCGTTAAATCTCTACATACAGTCGGGCCACTTCCACATGATCACTCTCCAACAGGTTCTCCCACTGCTCCAACAGGACGATTTCCTTGCCACTCTAGACTTCAAGAACGCCTACTTTCATATTCCCATTCACCCTGCTCACAGAATATATCTACGGTTTGTAGTGGATGGACAGCACTAGCAATTCAAAGCCCTCCCGTAAGGAGTGACTACAGCACCCCGAGTCTTAACAAAATCTCGCAGTAGTCACAGATCATTTGCGCAGACAACACATTCACGTGTTTCCTTATCTCGACGACTGGCTCGTAAAAGCCAAGTCTCACACACACACTGTGTACACGATACACACAGAGGAATCCAGCTGCTCCACGACTTGGGCTTCACAATAAACCTACCCAAGTCACACCTTCAACCGTCCCACCTCATTCAGTATCTAGGTGCCACGATAGATACCTCAAAAGCCCTTGCATACCCAAACCCATTCAGGATAGCCAGCATGCAAGCTCCCATATCAAAATTCCAACCTCAACTCTAGCTCGAGTGTTCATGCAGCTATTAGGGATGATGTCTTCTTGCATCCTCATCGTTCCTTATGCAAGACTTCAAATGCGTCCCCTACAAGAATGTTTAGCACATCACTGGAACCAAGCTCAAGGTCAGTTAACAAATCTGTTGTTGGTGGACAGCCTCACGCATCGCGCTCTGCAGTGGTGGAACACACAAAACCTTTCCAAAGGGCGGCTGTTCCTCAACCCGGTTCCACAGATAGTGCTAACCACAGACACATTGCCGGCTGGGGAGCTCATCTCCAAAACCAAACCGTTCAGAGTATATGGACCCTTCAAAAAAACCAACTCCACATAAATCACCTGGAGTTACTTGCAATCTTTCTAGCACTAAAGTCTTTTCAACTTGTGCTACAAGGCAAGGCTGTCTTGATCCGTACAGACAGCATGACAGCAATGTATTACATACAAAAGCAGGGGGGGGACACACACACTCTTCAGCTTTCACAACTAGCGCAAAGCATATGGAGATGGGCCATTCCTCACAACATTTACCTCCTCGCAGAACATCTACCAGGAGTACACAATCAGATCGCGGATCTACTCAGTCGTCAAACACAGCAGATCCACGAATGGGAACTTCATCCTCAAGTTCTTCTTCCATTCTTTCACATGTGGGGTCATCCAGACATAGATCTGTTCGCCACACACCAAAACCCAAAATGCCCAAGCTTCGCCTCCAGATATCCACACCCCTTGTTCAAAGGCAATGCACTATGGATGAACTGGTCAGGCAGATTTGCATATGGTTTTCCGCCTCTCTCTCTCATTCCGTTATTGGTTCGGAAGCTCAAACAACACTCCCTAACAATGATCCTAGTTGCTCCAACATGGGCATGCCAACCATGGTTCACAACCCTGTTGGAACTTTCAGTAGTGCCTCATCAAAAGCACCACCTCCCCCCCCCCCCCCCCCCAAATTCCTCACTCACAACCATGGAGAGAGATAAGGCACCCAGATCCCAATCAACTCAACCTTGCGATCTGGCTCCTGAAGTCCTAGAGTTTGGCTACCTTAATCTCCCGCCAGACTGCATGAAAATCATTAAAGAGGCTAGACGTCCTACTACAAGAGCATGCTATGCAGCAAAGTTGAAGCGATTTGTCATTTATTGTACAAATAAAATCAATCCGCTAGATGCTTCCATCCAAAATATTATCTGTTATCTTTTACATCTACAACAATGTAACCTAGCATATACATCTGTACGGTTACTTCTGATGGATACATCTGCCAGTGGATTCCTCACCTTGTGAATATCCCCTGCGCCAGCATTCCACGGAACTTTTCTTCCCCAGCATTCCACGTCGACGTGGGCGACGTCACAAAACATCGGCTCCGCACGCGACTCCGTACGACGTCATCGGAGCCATAAGAAGCCCACGTCGGCGTGATGACGTCAGTTCCCTTTTTTCCGCGCCGTCGACGCGCAACGGTTTTTTCCCAGTGCTCTCTAGATACTTTGTAATCTAGTGGTGTATTCTTGTTAAAATCGGAATGTCTTCGACGAGGAAGTCGGGCTTTAAGCCCTGTAGGGAGTGCGGAGGCCTGATGTCCATGACGGATCCGCATCAGAATTGTTTATGGTGTCTCTCTTCTGATCATGATGTGGATGAGTGCGGGTGCTGTAGGAGCATGAATCCTAAAGCACTGAAGGAGAGGAAGACCAAACTCTTCATGAAGAAGATCGGTGAGGAGAAGAGAGGGAGGAAAAAGGAGAAGTCCAGGCGGGAGTCTTCGACTTCGAGGTCGTCGAAGTCGAAGAAGCACCATAAGAAGAGGAAGCATTCTTCTCGGCGTCGGTCCTCGAAGTCTAAGAGGTCGAGATCGGCTTCGCCTCGTCGACGTCAGAGCAAGATCTTGTCTCCTTCGCCTTCTCCGGATAAGTCTTCGAAGTCTCCCTCTCCGAAGCGGACTCCGGCTCGTTCCCCGACGCCGTCTCCGGCGCCGTCCAAGGCTTCGACTCCTGGTCGGGTGGAATCTGATGTGGAGCAGGAGCAGGAAGAGTCTGTCCCGGTGCCTGATGACTCCGTGGTTCCGGTGGAGGATTCGGAGGAGCCGACGCCGGTGGCTTCACAGGAGGATACAGGGGCAGTTCCTTATCCCCAATTCCCGGCTCCAGGTACGGATCCTTCGGGATTTCTGAATGCCATGTATGGCATTTTTCAGAGAGCATCCTTCCCATCCGGAGCACCAGCTGGTCCCGTGGGTCCGATGGCGTTTTCTTTAGGAGTGCCGCAGCAATACGCTCAGGCTCCTTTTCTGCCTTTTATGCCGATGGCGCCTTCTTGGCAGTTTCCGGCGCCGGTTGGGAATCCGGCTCGACCTCGGATGGATGGTCAATCTTCGGAGCCTTCTTTGACGCCGAGGCCGACTCCATCGACGCCGCATCCGGCGCCGCCGACTCCACCTGTAGCGCCTCCGACGCCGATGCCTTTGGCTCCACCGACGCCGCGTACGACGTCGACGACGCCGGCTCCCCGGAATCGATCGAGGCGGGAGGCCCAAAGGGTTTTGGAGGAGGAAAGATTTCGGGCTGAGGTGGAAGAAGGTGAAGTGGACTCTTCTTCGGATGAGTTTGGAGGTATAGAGGTAGCAAGTGGTTTGGATACCACCCCGGAGTGGGAGCATGCTTCTGCAAGGTCTTCTCCACCACAGGAATTGGCGCCCTACCATGTTGTGATCAAGAAGGCCGCGGAGTTGTTAGATCTGCAGCTGCCCTCTGTGGAATACAAGTCCAATCTGCTCACAGAGGTGTTGCACTCCCCGACGTCGGCTTCTGAGCCTTTGCTACCTTTCAATGAGGCTCTCTTGGAACCAGTATTGGAGGTGTGGAAGAAGCCTCTGTCAGCTCCAGCAGTTTGCAGGCAGGTGGCAAGGAGATACAGGGTTGCGCCAGGAGACCCGGATTTTTTATCCACGCATCCTTCTCCGGAGAGCCTAGTGGTGCAGGCTTCATGTTCTAAACATGCCTCGGGTGCTTTCCCTCAATCTCCTGCTGATAGGGAGTCGAAGAAAGTTGATCAGGCGGCCAAAAAGTCTTTCTCCTCAGGAAGTATGGCATTGAAGTCATCAAATGCTACGTGCTTGCTGGGGCGTTATGTTCATGCCCTGATGGACTCTATAAAAACTCTGGCCCCTAAGTTACCTGAGGGGGATAAGTCGTCCTTCATGGAGGTTGTGGCGGACACTCAGGCAGCTGCCAGGCAGGTGATCCAGTCTGGGCTGGATACGGCGGACTCTGTGGCGAGAATTATGGGGTCGTCCATTGCCGCGAGGAGACAAGCATGGCTCCGTTCCTCAGGGTTTTCTGCGGATGTCCAGGCCACGCTGGTGGATCTGCCCTTTGATGGACAAAAGTTGTTTGGGGAGAAGGCAGATTCTGCTCTTCAACGTTTTAAGGACAGTAGGTTAACGGCGAAGTCCTTGGGTCTGCAGGTTCCTGTGAGAGGTTCAACTTTCCGTAAGGCTAGGGGATTCGGAAGGTCATCCTTTCGCTCCTTTCGACAGCCACAACAACAGCAGCAACAACAGCAGCAGAATCCCCTCTATCGCTCCTATAGAGGGAAGCAAAGGGGTCGGAGAGGTTCTGGTCGTAACCCCTCTTCTTCCTCCTCCTCCTCTGCTCCAAATGAGGCTTCAGGGAAGCAGCCCTAGATCCCCCATCCCGGATCATGTAAGACCTGTGGGGGGTCGGGTGTCCTACTTTCTACGGGGTTGGAAATCTGTTACAACCGACCTTTGGGTTTTGAACCTCGTAGAGACTGGGTACGCCCTTCCCTTTCGGGAGTTTCCTCCCCCTTACCCTCCTTGCCAAGGTTATTGCTCGGAGGACCACCTGCTTCTCCTGCAGAAAGAAGTTCAAGCTTTGTTTCAGAAGGGCGCAATAGAGGTGGTTCCGGAGCAGGAAAGGGGTCAGGGATGCTACTCCCGGTATTTCCTGATCCCCAAGAAGGACAGCAGATTGCGTCCGATTCTGGACCTCAGAATCTTGAATTTTTACCTGAAACAGGAGAAGTTCAAGATGCTGACCCTTGCGCAGGTTCTTCAAGCGTTGCAGCAAGGAGACTGGATGGTGTCGCTCGACTTGCAGGACGCGTACTTCCATGTCCCAATCCTGAAGTCGCACAGGAAGTATCTCCGTTTTACGGTTGGGTCGCAACATTATCAGTTTGCGGTCCTCCCGTTTGGTCTTACTACTGCACCTCGAGTCTTCACAAAGGTGATGGCAGTGGTGGCTGCTCATCTCAGGAGGTCGGGGATTCCGGTTTTCCCCTACCTGGACGACTGGCTTCTGAAGGCAGAGTCCCCAGGGATGGTGCAGTGTCATCTGCAGGTGACAACTCAGCTGTTATTCGACTTGGGTTTTTCGATCAATGTGCCCAAGTCTCACCTGGTGCCCTCTCAACGCAACCTGTTTATAGGGGCAGTACTGGACACTACTGTGTGTCGAGCATTCCCTCCTCCTCAAAGGATTCTCGACATTCAGGAGATGGTCCCTTTATTCCACAGTGGAGCGGTTGTTCCAGTTCTGAAGGTCCTTCGCCTGCTCGGTCTGTTCGCTTCCTGCATTCTGTTGGTCAACCATGCACGCTGGCACATGAGGGCGCTCCAGTGGTGCCTCCGCAAGCAGTGGTATCAGCACAACGGGGATCTCGGGGAGTCGATCAAGATCTCCGGAGAAGCTGCAGCGGATCTGTCTTGGTGGAGCGTGGAGGGCAATCTGTCCCAAGGAAAGCCTTTCCATCTACCTCCATCGGTGGCCACAGTGATAACGGATGCCTCCACCCTAGGGTGGGGTGCTCATCTGGGGGATCTGGAGATCAAGGGTCTTTGGTCTCCAGAGGAGAGGTTGTTTCATATCAACCTTCTGGAGTTGCGGGCGATTCGTTTGGCACTCAAGGCCTTTCTCCCTTCCCTTCGCGGTCAGTCAGTTCAAGTCCTGACGGACAACACGACCGCGATGTGGTATATAAACAAACAGGGAGGAGTAGGGTCTCTTTGTCTCTGCAGAGAGGCCCTGCGTCTGTGGTCCTGGGCTCAGGACCATCAGATTTGTCTGATGGCAAATCATCTGGCCGGGGTGCTGAACGTGCGTGCGGACAGTCTCAGTCGGCAGTTCTCCGCCGACCACGAGTGGAGGCTCCATCCGGAGGTGGTTCGTCACGTCTTTCGGACGTGGGGGACTCCTCGGGTGGACCTGTTTGCCACCCGAGAGAACGCGCACTGCCCGTCATTCTGCAGTCTCCAGTTTCCGATGCAGGGGGCGTTGGGGGACGCGTTTCAGTTGAGTTGGGGCTCACGACTCCTTTACGCGTTTCCTCCCATACCCTTGATTCCTCGGGTTCTGAGGAAAATTCGCCAAGACCGGGCCCAAGTCATTTTGGTCGCCCCGGACTGGCCAAGAAGGGTGTGGTATACAGATCTACTCCACCTCTCCTCGTGCCCTCCGCTCCGTCTCCCTCTGAGGGCAGACCTCCTCTCGCAGTCGGAGGGGCAGGTTCTACACCCCCACCTCCAGAGCTTACACCTTCATGCCTGGAGATTGAACGGGGCAACCTGAGTTCCTTCTCTCTCCCACCTGATGTGGTGGACGTTATTTTATCGGCCAGGCGACACTCCACCAAGTCCATATACTCTTACAGGTGGTCTAAGTTTGTAAAATGGTGTGGGGAGAGGTCCATTGACCCTTTAAAGGCTCATCTTTCTGATGTGCTTCAGTTTGCTCTTTCCTTGGCTCAGCAGGGCTGTGCTGTGGCCACGGTCAAGGGCTACCTTTCGGCCTTATCGGCATTTCTGTGCCTTCCAGATCAGCCTTCGTTATTTAAATCTCCGGTTGTTCTGAGGTTCATCAAGGGCCTTACAAACATGTTTCCTCCTACTCCATTTGTAATGCCTCAGTGGGACCTTAATCTTGTCTTAACCTTTTTAATGGGGTCCCCATTTGAGCCTCTTCATAATTGTCCTTTGAGGCTGTTGTCCTTTAAGGTGGTTTTTCTTGTCGCCATAACCTCGGCAAGGAGGGTAAGTGAGCTTCAAGCTCTTAGTTCCAAACCTCCTTTTCTTACCTTACATGCTGAAAGGATGGTTCTCAGGACCAGGGCTGCTTTCCTGCCAAAAGTTGTTACTCCTTTCCATTTGGGGCAGTCTATTACCCTCCCTGTTTTTTATCCACCCCCTCATCCTTCCAAAGAAGAAGAAAGACTCCATCGCCTTGACCCGAAGAGGGCTATGAGTTTTTATTTGGACAGGACCAAGGACTTTCGTATTGATGACCAGCTTTTTATTGGCTACGTTGGTCGTTCTAAAGGTAAAGCGGTGCACAAGCGCACGCTGTCAAGATGGATTATACTGACCATCAAGATCTGCTACGCCCTGGCTGGTAAGACTCCTCCTGAGGGTATTCGTGCTCACTCTACTAGAGCTAAGTCTTCAACATCTGCTCTGGCCCGGGGTGTTCCTGTGGCAGATATTTGTAAGGCCGCGACTTGGGCCTCCCTCCATACTTTCGCAAAGCATTATTGCTTGGACTCTGAGATGAGGAGGGAGGGCCACTTTGCGCGCTCTGTCTTGCAAGACTTTCTGGTATAGAAAGGTGGACACCCTCCTCCGGGAGTGGGGACTGCTGTGGGAATCTATTCACAAGGTGAGGAATCCACTGGCAGATGTATCCATCAGAAGAACAAGTTACTTACCTTCGGTAACGCTTTTTCTGGTGGATACAGTATCTGCCTGTGGATTCCTCACCAACCCACCCGCCTCCCCGTTGTCCACCTTTTGTATACCATGAAATAGGTCTTGTTTGAAATGCTGGTATTTTCTCTTGTACATTTGTAGGAAATGCTTGTTTGATTAGCATTCCTTTGTTTTGTATGCTATGTATATGTATTGGTTTTCTATATACTGTGTATACTTGGGATTGTCGTTGGTTCACCTGTTCGCCTCGAAGGCACGGAAAAAATGGGTGGAACTGACGTCATCACGCCGACGTGGGCTTCTTATGGCTCCGATGACGTCGTACGGAGTCGCGTGCGGAGCCGATGTTTTGTGACGTCGCCCACGTCGACGTGGAATGCTGGGGAAGAAAAGTTCCGTGGAATGCTGGCGCAGGGGATATTCACAAGGTGAGGAATCCACAGGCAGATACTGTATCCACCAGAAAAAGCGTTACCGAAGGTAAGTAACTTGTTCATCTTGCTGCAATTGCTACTTACCTCCAAAACAGACATTTGTTGTTTCGCGTACCCGCTAATAAAGCGTTTATGGAAGGACTTAAGAGAATAATTCCACCTAGAGTTCCACCTTCTCCGATATGGAATCTCAATATAGTCCTCACCAGACTCATGGGTCCCATATTTGAACCTCTGCACAAATGCGAGTTACAGTTCCTTACTTGGAAAGTAGCTTTCCTTGTAGCTATCACATCTCTTAGGAGAGTTAGTGAACTACAGGAATTAACCATAAAACAACCATTTCTACAAATCCACCATAGTAAAGTGGTTCTTAGGCCTAATCCAAAATTTCTACCTAAAGTGGTATCTGCCTTTCAACTTAATCAGTCAGTTGAACTTCCAGTATTTTTCCCTCAACCAGACTCAGTAGCAGAACGCGCTCTCCACACGTTAGATGTTGAAAGAGCGATACTCTACTACATCGAAAGAAATACAAATTTTAGAAAAACAAAACAACTTTTTGACGCTTTTTCCCTACCTCACAAAGACAATCCCATTTCAAAAACAGGAATTGCAAGGTGGATTGTTAAATGCATCCAAATAATCTATCGCAAAGCTAAACGCACATTAACTATTCCCCCTAGAGCTCATTCCACAAGCAAACTAGGGGCTTCTACGGCATTCTTAGGGAACATTCCCCTAGATGACATCTGCAAAGCAGCAACTTGGTCTACACCGCATACTTTCACTAAACACTATTGTGTGGATGTGCAAGCAAAGCAACAAGCAACTGTGGGCCAGGCTGTATTTAGAACACTTTTTCAAACTACTGCACGGATACAGGTTGCCACCGCTAGGGAGGAAATCTGCTTTATAGTCTCTGCTAAAGTATACAATCTACAGCTCATATGCCTCAAACGGAAAATGCTACTTACCAGTATGCATCTGTTCTTGGCAGGTAGAGCTGTATACGCCCACCCACCTCCCCGGGTACCTTTATCTGTTGCAGTATTATCTTACTTAGATACATCACATGGACATCCTTTTCTATTCTATTACTAACTCCATCATCACCCTTTATGGCGGAAAATAATCTGAAGATGGAGTCTATGCCCATGCGCACTATCACTATAAGGAGGAGTCACCTATCCCGTGACTACAAAGACTTCTTCGACAAAATCAAAGTGCAAACATCCAAGCCCAACACCAGATGGCAATCTATGCTAAATTATACAACTCTACAGCTCTATATGCCAAGAACAGATGCATTCTCGTAAGTAGCATTTTCCTTAGTCTGATTGTGATCCTCACATAAGCCTTGCTATCTGAGATAATCCTCCTTGGCTCTTGCTCCCACCCAGCCTGCATACCCCATGTTGTAGTTTGAGTGGTTTTTTTGGTGTGTGGAGGCATTGGTCAATGTAGCTTCTTCCTCTAAGGGGCTTTGCTTATGCCGTTTTGCAGTTCGAATTTAGGGTTTGTTGCTGAGATTTGACTTAACATTGCTTTTTAAATATAAGTTTCAGCTTAATTGCTCATATTATGGAGGATTGCCACTATTGTACAAAGAGCGGGTTCAGGTATGAGGCTATGTCACTGTTAGTTCATCGAAGTAACTTTCAATAAATATTGCGACATGTTGCTTTTCTTCATGTTGCTGATTGTATTCAATGCAATTACTTTTATAATCTCTTAGACTTTTTGGAGTAGTGTATTTGTTGAATAGTCAGTGTGTTTATGTTCCTTGCAGAAATGACTCTCGTTCCCCGGGTAATGTAAACTACCTTCCTTCCTTCTTCACCAAGTTGGAAAACACATCACCAATGGTGAAGTCGAAGAAACAGGAGATATTTCGTAAGTTGAACTCCTGTGGTGGGGGTGACTCTGACATAGGTAAGTGGGACTCTTTCTGTGTTCACCTTTCATCTACACTATTTACTCATTTTTTTAATTTTCACCTCAAATATGTAAAAGTATGGTGTAGGCAAGTCCATTTGGTTTATAAATGAACTCCCTACAAAAAATATATATATACTGAAAAACAATTGAGCCAAATTGATGATGTACAGTGAGCCAAATTGATGATGTACAGTGACTTGTAAGGCTGTTTTTTAGTATTCTAGAATCCTTGTAGTAAATTACATTAGAGGAAAATCATCCTGTTATCTTTTCTTGACTTAATCTCAGTTATCTGATAGAGAAGTCTAGCCGCAGATTCCTTAACTTAGAATATCCCCAGGCGTCAGACTGGACCTGGAAAACCCTCCGTAGCAGCACCCCTGTGCACCGGGGGCATCTGCTGCACGGCTCTGCTCTGACGTCATCCACGGACTTGACGTCAGCGGAGCCTATATGCCCATCCCGGCACACTGACATCAGTTTTCTTCTTTTCCGTGTCCTAACGTGGATCCTGGAAGACCAGCAGTTCCTTGGCCTGGTTTTTAGGCCTTTTCGACATCTTATGTGTCGCCGGAACAGTGTGCAATGCCTTCGGGTTTTAGCTTGATGTCGGAGGCGGCGCAGCCCCGACACCCTGCTCGATGCCCGGCTTGACCAAAAGTGCACATTTTGCAGTGGGATCGACGTCGGACGGTGTCCAGGTCGAGTCCCCTCTGGAGGTCGTCGTCCAGACGACTCAAACCCGTCGCTGCCACCTTCCAAGCTTCCTCACAAGGTTGCTGCTCGTCCCGACTCCTCGGACGTCGCTGCGACCTCCACACGGTGTCGATCGACGCCAGTGCCGGCAACAATGCCTCCTGATCAAGAGTTTGATGCTTCTCTGGATTCCCTGGATCGGGGGCCCATGGTGCAAGTGCCTTGTGTTGCGTGGCCTTCGGGTCAGTCTCCGGCTCCTCCACTTTTGTTGTCCAGTGGACGGCTTAATCTTCAGCCGTCTCCTACCGGCAGCTTATTATCGCCTAGCCGGATGGCAACTGAAGCTGGAGCTGCTTACGCATTTGCCATTCACAGGGCGGCTGCTATTCTTGGTTTTCAGCCTCCTGTGGTCCCCCTGCTGTCTGATCCCTTACTGGATCTGCTCCATATGGAGCCTATTGAGGTGGAGCCTTTGCTGTCATTTGGCAGGTCTTTATTGGACATTTTGCGTGGTACATGGGCAAGGCCCTCTTCTGGTGACTCTGTTGATCGGGCTATTGCGTAGTCACCGTCCTGCTCCGGGTGATCCACTCTGCCTGTCCACTCACCCTATGGCTCAGGGACTCGTTCAGGCGACCTTTAACTTAGTCTTAATCCGCCTTGCCATTATTACCTCCCACTAGGGAGTCTAGGTGGCTGGACGCGTGTGCTCGCCAACTTTTTGCTTCTACCAGTGCTGGTATCCGCGCCTTGAATACTGCGTGTGTGTTCGCGCGTTTATCTTCGATCCTTTGGGATCTGGTTGAGACCCTTCTCCCTTCTATTCCAGAGGAGCCGCGGTCACAGTTGCTTCTGCTTGATGGCAGGGGAATGGCGCACTTTTCGCTCCGTTCTACCCTTGATGCCACTGACTCTGTGGGACGAGCTCTTGCTCGATATGTGGCTCTGCTCCACCATGCATGGCTGCGCGACAGTAGTTTCCCAGATAATGTTCGGGATGCCCTCAGAGATATACCTTTTAATGGGATGGACCCTTTTTGATCCCCGCGCGGATTCGGCAGTCTCCCGGCTCTTGTCCTGGTTGCCATAACTTTTGCACTGTTCTATGCCTTATTTTCCTACACCTCTATCACAAACGTGTATAGTAGGTTGCCCGTTTACTCGGCTGTTCAGCCTTTTCTGATTTGTTAGATTTCAGCCGTATGGCTGGTTTAATCTTCTGTTCAGTCCTCTGACTGCCTGTTTTGTCCAAGAGGATCCCCTGATCAGGGGTTGACACTTAACCTATGTGGGGTATGTGCTGGTGCTGGGCGACTGCCTTGCCTTAGTACGCTCCTATGGAGAATTCCTCGCGGACATCCTTCGGGGAGTTCCGGCCTGTCTATTGTCCTGCGATCCTATTATTAGCATCGCCCTGTCGCACTTCGAGTGCCTTTGGTCCCGCTTGTCTGTAGTGCTTCTGTCTTTGTTTTTGCAGCTCACACTTTCTCCGCCGCTGTGCTGCAATGTTTAGTATTATTAGTAGAAACTTTGGCCCGCCACCAATATTGGGCTCGTACTCCAGGGTACTAGCTTAGCATTTATATCTCTGCTGTATGTGGCCTCTTTTCTCACCTCTTCTCCTACAGAGGTTTTTTTCCACATTCCCTGCTGCCCCATACAGGTGTTTCCACACTTATGCTTGGATCATACCGTGATTTTTCATAGGGCGTATTTCTTCGGAATACTTGCTTCTTGTAGTCCGGGGCACTTACATTCATCCTGACTGTTTCCACTGTTGTGCCTCTAGCTTGCAGGGGACCGTGGTTCTTCCCGAGCAAGGGGGGGTGTTGCTCTTTCCTTCATGCGGTGTCTGTGGTCACTGACCCGATCTGCTTGTGCCCCCACCTCTATGTGGTGCTCGGCTGCCTGGTTCCCCTTTTTGGGCCATTGCCCTTTTGATGTGCACATCTGAGCTGCACACGCTGCCCTGCAGGAGGCCTTTGCTTTCTTCGTGTGGTTCCAACGTCCACACGAGGTGCTTAGGTGCCTTCTGGTATGCTTCGGTGTCTTAGTGTCGCTCCTGCTTTGACGCTAGGCTATGTGCCATTGGCCCTTTCGCCGGTTGTAACAGACCGCCTATGTCTTGGCGTGTCTTCTATTTTATTACCAGCCTTCTGACCATGGATTGGCCGCCTGCAAAATGTTGTCACATGCGTCTAGCTGATGCAGCTTGAAAAGTGCTTCTTCCGCTATTCTACATACTGGGCCGGTAAGCGCTTTCTGTCATACCAATTGCTATCTCTCTGGGTTTTGCTTACAGGCGACCCATTACATCTGGTGGATCTTTAACACCCTAGGTCCAGTTCCACTTCTGGCGGTGTCATCAGATTCCTTTTAACTCCAGCATATTTAGTATGCGTTTTCTTGTTCCATACCGGTACTTGCTGGGCAGGAGTCAGCTTTTTGCCTTCGTTGCCCCCTGTATCTTGCAGGCGCAGGTTCAACAGTGTTTTTTTCCCACTGCTTTGCCCGGTCCACCGGTAATCGCTTTTTGGTTTCTGTCAACACCTCGGATCCTGCGGATCCCTCGGGCCCTAGGCTTGGTTCATCATCCCTTTTTGTAGTTGTGAACTTTTGCTCCAGCACGCGCATTCTGGCTCTGGGCTTTCCCTCTCTCAACCCGTTATACACAAAAGGGGTTTTCGTGCTGCTGTTGGCTTGTGGTACCTTTGGCTTCCATTGTTCTCCCCTCTCTTCTGAGCTTCATGGTCTAGGAGTTAGCTGCGCTGACATTACTGTCCCCACTGCGCTTCGTCACATGATTGACGGCACTGTTTTAGTCACTTTATTGACAGCCAAGTTCTCTCTAGAACTTGGTGGGGTTCAGTCACAGACCCGCCTCCTCTACAGGTATGGCTTTGGTATCTATTCTAAGTTAAGGAATCTGCGGCTAGACGTCTCTATCAGATGAGCGAGTTACTTGCCTTCGGTAACGATGTATCTGGAAGAGACATGGTCTATCCACAGTTTCCTTAACACCCGCCCGTCCTCCCCGTTCTGCGAGGACCTTTTCAGGTTGGGCTTTCTACGCGCGCCTCCCTTCGGGTGGCTTGATCCTTCTGCAGGGTGACGCTTTCACTTCACTCCCACACAGAGTGCTTCATTCTGCTTTCATAGCTCTACTCCGCCCATTTTCGTAATTGGACGTTATGCTCATGTGTCATGTATCCTTTCCCTACGCCCTGGGTTGTACAGTGTGGGTTCTATTCGCGTTTTTCCCATCCCCCGCTCTCCCTTTCTTTATCACCTTGGGGTCTCTTACCACCCCTGTGCTCCATTGGTTTGAGGTCTATTGGCTCTGCCACATTTTTTGAATCTCTTATTAGGGATACAACGTCTTTCTGGTGATGTGTTGTGGTCAATTGTCCTAGTTCCTATGTTCCGGACTTATTGTCCTTCACAGTTGTACATTAAGGTTGCGGACTTTTTGTCATCCGCCATGATGTTGTTCATCATTTACCTCCCAGGGTGGTTGGTCTTCACTTTTGCGGGGTTCCCTTTACTCGTTTTCAATACACCATGCCTGGCACTTTCCTTTATGGTGCCGTTTTTCATCATTCCATGTCTTCATCATTTTCACACACTGTTCCCATATTATAACAGTTTTTTGGTGGTGGATCCACGTTACGGCGTGGAACAGTTTCTCAGACGAAAACTGACATCAGCGTGCCAGGAGGGGCATATATGGCTCCGCTGACGTCACGTCCGTGGATGACGTCAGGGCGGAGCCGTGCGGCGCAGCCCCTGTGCGTAGGGGTGCTGCTGCGGAGGGTTTTCCGGATCCAGTCTGATGCCTGGGGATATTCTAAGTTATGGAATCTGCGGCTAGACTATGTCTTTACCAGATACATCGTTACCGAAGGTAAGTAACTCATTCGTTTAGCACATTATGCAATTTATCCTATGCATGATAGGAGTTTGCTTGAATGGTTTTATGTTTATAATGTATACATCTCTTGAGCATTAACAGCCATTTCGGATTTTGGACCAATGTTGTATTTTGAGTATCCAAATGTTAAACATTTAAACTTTGATTTAACTGCAACATTTATTGGTTAGGTAAGCTACTTAGTACTAATATGCTGCAATTTAGAAACTGTGCTTATTGGCACGTGGTAATTATTACTTGCTTAAAAGCTGCATTTTTAATTTTCTGTGAGCGTGTGAGATCTGGGTTTATTTGTACAGCTACTGGTAAGGAGTTCCAGATTATGTGAGCTCAAATGGAAAATAACTGCTGAAACATTTGTTGCTTCTTACATTTTGAAAGTATTTTTTGCTGGATAACTCAGATAGTTTTGTTGCCTGGCCTTGTAGGTTAAGAAGCATCTCCAGGGACATAAATGTAGCTTTCAGTTACTTCCTGAATGTGAGGAAATGGGGTTGTAGGAAGCTGGCTTTCTATATAGTGTACCAAAATGAGGTACTCTGTGCAGAAAGTCTAGGCGACCCTTATTGGTTTACAGAGGCTTGATTTAACAATCGCAAAGTGCCCTATTTGTGGTAGTGTGGTCGAGCAGCTATAGGCTTATTAAAGTTGAGTGTTGAGCATCTGTTGTACACACAGAGTCAATAAAAGAGACATACGCTCAAGAAGAAATTCAAAACCAATTTAGAAAAATAACTTCGATTTTTATATAAATTTAGACACCAAGATAATTGGAGTCAGGCAAGTACTTTCGGAGTTCGCTTTTTTACAGAAACACAGTAATATAGCAAAAGCGGTCAGATTTGAGGCATGAGCCTCGAACGTGGTAATTTTATCCTAATGGAGAAACATACACTGCATAAGTATAATTGCGAACGGTTATTAGGATTGAACTCTTGGACATGGGATGCTTAGTGACCAAGGTCCATAAAACCACCAGCATTTTAGTATTACCTGTCCTGTTAAGTCCGGCTGCAGAAGTGCTAGTCGCGAGCTCTACACGGTAAAATCAATGGAGAAACCTGTAACAAGAAAAAAGCTGCAAGTAAGGACGTGGGGACAAGTTCGGCGTAACCCAAAGGGGGCACAGCTCTTGAAGGTCTCCGGGGCAAAGGAACACAGTCTGTTGGCTCGGACTATGGCTGTGGGGCTCAGGTGTTTTGTCCAGCAGGGCTCTTGCGTTGGAGACTCTCACTTCTTGGGGTCGACTTGGTGATGGGGGAAAAATTGGACAACAGGGCCACTCCTGGGGATTATCTCAGTGATGCTGACGTTCCTCGTTGGTTGGTCGGTCTTGGCAGGGCTGGTATCCTGACTTAACAAATCAAAACCAAAGGGGATGATGGACGGAGTGTTGAACATTGCAAGCACTCACCCCCCAGTCAACTGATCTGGGTTTAATCCATCATCATTCTTTAGCTCACTCCGCCACCCCAGTTCAGACATGGCCATATGCAAATCAGTCTGACCCTGTGCCTCATGGGAACAGTCCAGCCCGAACTGCCAAGCCATGTCTACCCTGGACCGGAAACAAGCATCCTGGGAACGGTTTCTGGCTAATCAGCCGTCATCAGCCAGGCCAGCTTGAATCCAGTGGCAAAGTGAGCAAGGGACCCACGTCTGGGCATACCCTGCCAACTTAGGGCGAACAAAGCAAAACCAAAGGGGGTGATGGACGGAGTGTTGAACATTGCAAGCACTCACCCCCAGTCAACTGATCTGGGTTTAATCCATCATTCTTTAGCTCACTCCGCCACCCCAGTTCAGACATGGCCAGGTGCCCCTCCCACGTCTCTGCGTGCGGAGCCTGAAGGGCCGACTCTGGGCTTCCCTCTCTTCCCGGGACCCAGAGCGACCCCTGCCCAGCTTCGTCAATTTTACGAAGCGATGCATGCCATCTTTGGGCAGCCCAGCAGACCCTGGGCCTTCGACGCCGGCAGCTCTGGCCTCAGAACCGCAGGGTCCCCTTGCATTCGGGCCTGGATTCGGATCGGCTACGGTCGACCTTGTTGTTTCTCCTCCGGCGCCAATTCCATCGGCACCACGTCCACAACCGGCGTCGGCTGTGTCCCCAGCTGATGTGGACCCCGGCCTCTACCTCGAGGTAGACACGGAGCCAGACCGGCATCGACCGACGCCGGATCCGGCGCCCACGGGTACTTTTGTGCCCCTGTTCTTTGAGACCAGATTGGCAGCCAGAGGAGAGTGAGGAGTGCTGGGAGGGGACCAGAGAACCTTTATCCTACCAGTTAGGTTATGAACCGGACTGGATTGAGGAACTGGGGGAAGCCAGTCATCTGGATACCTCACCAGACCTTGGCATGTTGTCTCCTCCTACCGTGGCTACAGAGGAGGGAGTGTCGTATATAGTGGTGTTGCGTAGAGAGGCCGAGGCTCTCCACCGCGAACTACCTACAGTGGCAGTTAGAACTAACATCCTGACAGAAGTGCTTCAACCGGTAGCAAGCCCTTCGGAGCCCCCGCTGCCCTTTAATGAAGCCCTAACAGACATTTTTTTTTTAGCACCTGGTCCAGGCCCAACACAGGGGCGCCTGTGGATAGGATGATTGCCCAACACCACCCGGGCGACCCCACTTTTCTCTCCCAACAACCCACCCCTGAGAGCTTGGTGGTACAAGCTTCCACCTTCAAGGATGCATTCCCTACCGCTCCACCTGATAGGGAATCCAAAAAGCTGGACCATCTTAGGAAGATGATGTTTTCTTCCTCCAGCTTGGGACTGCGGTCGGTAAATACAGCATGTCTGTTGGGCTGTTACACCGACTCCATGTGGGACACCGTTGTGCAAGTGCTGCTTTAGTGCCCGGAGGAAGCCCAGCTGTACTCTCTCGGGCAGTTGCCAAAGGGAGAGATGCAGCGAAGTTTACCATCCGCTGTGGGCTGGATACCGCCGACTCACTAGGCAGGACGATTTCCACGTCGGTAGCCCTTCAATGCTGCCTGGTTGAGGTCAACTGTTTTTTAAGATGATGTCCAATCCACTCTTCTGGACATGCCGTTTGATGGTCGTCCCCTATTCGGCGACAAGGCAGACAACAAGCTGGAGCGCATTAAGGTCTCTCGGGCTACGGGCAGGTCCATGGGCCTCTCCACCACCCGCCTTGCGCAGTCTGCCTTTAGCCCCTTTCGTGGCTATGGATGGGGTGCCCCGTCACGTCATGCCCAGAGCCACAGGCCGACGCAAGCTGTTCAGCCACAGCGCGCCCAGCGATGTGGGAACCACCGCCGTGGTTCTGGGGGCCAGCGGGCAGGCCAGTCCACCACAGCCCTCTCTGCAACAGCCTCCAAACCTTCCTAGTCCGACCTTCCAGGGCTACTAAACGCCAGTGGGTGGCAGGATTCGACATCACCTCCACTGGCGCACCATCACGTCGGACAGGTGGGTTTTTCAAATAGTCCGAAGAGGCTACTCCCTCCCCTTCGAGACTACCCCTCCCGCCCTTTTCCAACAGGAAGCTTTGGCACTCTTGGCCAAGGGAGCCATCGAGCGAGTTCATGTCCCAGAAGTAGGTCATGGTTGCTATTCCCACTACTTTCTAGTGCCCAAGAAGGACAAGGGCCTGCGTCCTATCATGGATCTCAGGAACGTCAACTGCTTCCTCCGGAAAGAGAAGTTCAAACTGTTGACGCTAGCTCAGGTCCTGTCTGTCCTAGACCCTGGAGACTGGATGGTTGCATTGGACTTGTACGACGCTTATTTTCATATCCCCGTCCTGCCGGTGTTACCTGCGGTTCACGATGGGCCACGTGCACTTTCAGTTTACCGTGCCCCCCTTTGGCCTTACCAGCGCCCCTCGGGTGTTCACGAAAGTGATAGCAGTGGTCGCTGTTCATCTGCGCAGATCAGGGGTTCCAGTCTTCCCCCTATATCAACGACTGGCTGTTGAAGGCGGGCTCGCCCAACGCTGTCGTATACCACTTCCAGACTACCGCCGACCTCCCACATTCGCTGGGGTTTTCCATCAACGTGCCAAAGTCACGGACGCTCCTCTTAATCTGGAGCTTCGGGCAACTCGTCTAGCACTCAAAGCATTCCTTCCCTCTGTCCGGGGAAGAGTAGTGCAGGTGTTCACGGACAACACCACCGCCATGTGGTACTGCAACAAACAAGGTGGGGTGGGGTCATGGACCCTATGTCAGGAGGCCCTCCGCCTCTGGACATGGCTGGAACATCAGGGCATATGCCTGGTGGTTCAACACCTGGCAGGTTCCCTGAACGCTAGGGCGGACGAGCTCAGCCCCAGGTGCGTGATGGATCACGAATGGCGTCTTCACTCAGAGGTGGTGCAAGATCTCTTTCGCAAGTCGAGAGAGCATTGGTTAGATCTATTTGCCACAGAAAAGAACGCGCAATGTCAGCAATTCTGCGCGTTGGAATTTCCAAAGCGCCACTCGCTAGGCGACGCTTTTCGTCGCGAGTGGCGTTGCGGTCTTCTATATGCCTTTCTGCCTATACCGCTTCTGCCCAGAGTGCTGAAGAACATCAAGCGCGGCGGGGCCCAAGTCATTCTTGTGGCTCCTGATTGGGCTCGAAGAGTCTGGAATCCCGAGCAGCTACACATGGCCATCGATCCTCCGATCAGACTGCCTCTTCGGGTGGATCTTCTGTTGGAGCAGCAGGGGATGGTCCTCCACCTGAGCCTGTCCAGCCTACACCTCCGGCCAGGCGTCCCTCCACTAAGACGTATACACCTGCAAATGGAACAAATTTGTGACATGGTGCACAGCAAAGGCTGAGGATCCCCTTTCTGCCCCTCTTTCTGAGGTTCTCTTGTTCCTCCTTTCTTTGGCCCAGCAGGGCTCTGCTCTGAGCACTCTGAAGGTCTACTTCTCAGCCAATTCAGCGTTTCTTAGGCTTCCTGCTCAGCCTTCTCTTTTCAAGTTCCCTGTTGTAAATCGTTTCCTTAAGGGCATTACTCATCTTTTTCCTTCTGTTTCCTTCGTAATGCCCCAGTGGGACTTTAACTTGGTTCTTACATATCTTATGTGCGCTCCTTTTGAGCCACTACATAACTGTCCTTTCAAGCTTCTAACTTTAAAAATTGCCTTTCTGGTGGCCATCATGCCTTTCTGGTGGCCATCACCTCTGCACGCAGGGTGAGTGAGCTACAAGCTCTTTCTTCCAAGCCTCCCTTTCTGGCTGTTCATCCGGACAAGGTAGTCCTCAGAACTAGACCTTCCTTTCTTCCCAAGGTGGTCACTTCTTTCTACATTGGCCAAACCATCACTGTGCCCACCTTCTTTATGCCTCCGCATCCTTTAAAAGAGGAAGAGAGGATCCACCGTCTGGATCCAAAACGTGCGCTTTCCTTCTACTTGGATCGCCCCAAACAATTCAGGGTGGACGACCAGCTCTTTGTTGGTGACGTGGGCGCTAAGAAAGGTCCAGGTGGGTCGTTCTGTGCATCAAAGCTTGCTATTTTTTGGCAAAGAAGGAGCCTCCAGTGGGACTGTGCGCCCATTCCACCAGGGCGACTGCAGCTACCACTGCTTTGGGACGGGGAGTCCCCCTTAATGACATCTGTGAGGCAACTACGTGGGCATCGCTGCACACGTTCACCAAACACTACTGCCTGTTCAGCCAAGTCCGGAGAGACGGCTTCTTTGGCCGTTCTGTTCTCCAGGACTTTCTGGTGTGAACTTAGTTCACAGACCCACCTCCGGGGTTGGTATTGCTGGGGTATCTATTCTAAGGTAAGGAATCTATAACTAACTGTTTCTTTCAGATGAGCAAGTTACTTACCTTTGGTAACGATATATCTGTAAGAAACATAGGTTCGTTATAGATTCCTTACTGTCACACGCATCCTCCCCGTTCTGTGAACTGACTTCTAGGGTTAAGGACTTGCTTTCAGGGCCCTAGTTTTGTGCACCAGTGGTCCATGTCTTGCATGGCTCTGTGCTTCTGGCGTGGAAAGGCGTGTACAGAACTGACGTCAGCGCGTGAGGGCGGCGTCTATGTAGCTACCGGGACTTCATCCCCGCGACCATGACTCCAACGACGAACGCGGAGTTAACCGATGCCACCTTCCGATGGACAGGGGTACTGCTGACGAAAAACTTTCCGGATCCAGTCTGACGTCTGGGGGTAATTCCGTCGCAGCAACAGGGGACGGTCATTTACCCGAACCTGTCCAGCCTCCACCTCCTTGCGTGGAGATTGAGCGGCGGCAGTTGATGTCTTTTGACCTGCCTTCCGAAGTTTGTGATGTAATCTTCGCAGCCAGGCGTCCCTCCACTAAGACGGTATATGCCTGTAGGTGGAATAAGTTTGTGGCATGGTGCACAGTAAAGGCTGTGGATCCCCTTTCTGCCCCTCTTTCAGAGATCCTTCTATTCCTTCTTTCTTTGGCCCGGCAGGGCTCTGCTTTGGGCACTATCAAGGGCTATCTCTCGGCCATTTCAGCCTCTTTACGGCTTCCAGATCAGCCTTCCCTTTTCAAGTCCCCTGTTGTAAATAGATTCTTAAAAGGCATTACTCATCTTTTCCCTCCTGTTCCTTTCATAATGCCTCAGTGGGACTTGAACCTGGTTCTGACATATCTGATGTGTGCTCCCTTTGAGCCAATTCACAACTGACCTCTTCGTCTTCTCACTTTAAAGACCACTTTCCTGGTGGCCATGACCTCTGCCAGAACAGTGAGTGAGCTCCAGGCTCTTTCTTCTAAACCTCCTTTTCTCTCTGTCCAGCCGGACTAAGTGGTTCTAAGGACCCATCCATCTTTTCTGCCGAAGGTTGTCACTGCCTTTCACATCGGGCAGACCATCACTTTGCCTACCTTCTATCCGCCTCCGCATCCCTCGAAAGAGGAAGAGAGGCTCCACCGTCTGGATCCAAAACGTTCGCTCTCATTCTACCTAAACCCCACACAACAGTTCCCGGTGGATGACCAGCTCTTTGTTGGCTACGTGGGCGCAAAGAAAGGTCGGGCCGTGCACAAGCCGACCATCTCTTGATTGGTCGTTGCGTGCATAAAGGCTTGTTATTCTTTGGCTAAAAAAGAACCTCTGGTGGGGCTGCGCGCCCATTCTACCAGGGCAACGGCAGCCACTACTGCGTTGGGACGGTGAGTAGCCTTGGATGACATCTGTCAGGCAGCTACGTGGGCCTCGCTGCACATGTTTACCAAGCCCTACTGCCTGGACAGCCAAGTCTAAAGAGATGGCTTCCTTGGACGTTCTGTTCTCCTGGACTTTCTGGTGTGATCTTGGTTCGCAGACCCACCACCGGGGTTGGTATTGCTGGGGTGTCTATTCTAAGGTAAGGAATCTATCACTAAGTGTTTCTTTCAGATGCACAAGTTACTTACCTTCGGTAAATCTATATATCTGTAAAGAATATTAGTAGTGATAGATTCCTTACCGCCCCACCCATCCTCCCCATTCTGCGAACTGATTTCTAGGGTTAAGGTCATCCCTTTCAGGGCCATAGTTTCATGGCAGCGGTGGTCAGTTTCTTGCATGGCTCTGCGTTCCTTGTGCGGAAAGTAGTGTACAGAACTGACGTCAGCGCGGGTGGGTGCATCTAAGTAGCTCTAGCGACGTCATCCTGGCGCCAATGATGCACGTGGAGCCGCAAGACACCTACCGACGCGCAGGGGTACTGCTGATGAAAACTTTCCGGATCCAGTCTGACGCCTGGGGGTAATTCTAAGGTAAAGAATCAATCACTACTCATGTTTCTTACAGATATATCGTTACCGAAGGTAAGTATCTTGTGCATCGTTACCAAAGGTAAGTAACTTTGTCATCTGCTCTACTGCCAAATGGGCCTCATGGCAGGGGGTGTCTTTCCCCAGGACTGGGGGAAGCCAGGGTTGCATATCAAAGGCGGCAGAGGCTTTGAAGCCTCTGGCCTTGACATGGTAATTCACTAGCCATCCTGCTGGAAGAGGTATGATAACCTCCCTTCAGAGCAAGCATTGCTTCTGCTCAGAGCGCAGACTCTTTCCGCAAGGGGATCAGAAACTCGTCTCTGGTGGCAGGCTGGTTGATACCAGTCATCCAGCACACTAGAGGACTTGTAGGTTTCAGGGGTACCTCTAAGGTGTCCTGTGTGTGAAGGTCTTCATAAAGCTGATACTGGCATCAGTACAGATTTATCAAGACAAGATGTTTGATACCAAACGCCATTGGTTTCAGTAAATCAATCATGGATCGGTTTACCTCATAATGACCAGTAACCCAGTACATGCCTTTAAGATGGCTTCCCTGATCACTTACAATATCTAGTAATCAAACTAGACATCAGTGGGGCATATCTGCTCATGCAGACATGTCCTCACACGTAATACAATGCACCCTGCCTCAATGCTCTTAAGGCCTGCTGTAGGGGTGATTTACATCTAGTACATGCAGTGTATGGGCATTGCACACAGGGATTGTGCAATGTTGTGTTTTCAGAAGGGCTTACACCCTTTCACGAAGCCTGCAGTGGCAGTCTGCGTATAGTTTTTGTGTGGGTCCCTTGGGTGGCATAATGCATGCTGCATCCCCGTAGGGACCCTTTATAGTTCCCATGCCCTATGTACTAGGGGTACTCTTTACTAGGGTCTTAAAGGGGTGCTAAAGTCCTTGGCAGTTGAGTTACAATTAAACATGCCAGTTATAGGGGAAAGAACACTGGCACTGGAGCCTAGTTAGCAGGCTTCAGTGCACTGAGAGTTGAAAAACCAGCATCTAGTTGTTCAAATGGGGGCAGAAAGTGGGGCAACATCTGCAAAGTCCAGCTTTCTGTAGGGGCGTATTATATGGTGTGGTTGTGCGACTCGCTGTGTAATACACTTACCAACCCCATCTGATAGAGACTTCTAGCCGCAGATTCTTTACCTTAGAATTATCCCCAGGCATCAGACTGGATCTGGAATTTTTTTCTTGAGCAGTATGTAGGAGGCAGGCTCAGTATATGGTGTACATCTATTTGTGATACACCCTGCATTGAGTCCATGCAACCCTTAGTGATCGCGAAAGTAGTCCCTGATAACCAAAGCTCTCGAGGGGTAGCTGTGGAGAGCAGCTTAGGCTTATCCAGAAGGGTGTAAAGCAGGTGCAATTACCACACACATCAGTCAGTGATTTCCACTCAAGAAAGAACTACGCCAGTGTGGGAAAAATGGATACTATTTATTACAACACCAGTCACTAAACTACGTTGGGTTATCTCCTACCCAGAGATATGCATACACAACAAATACATCAGCAAAACAGGTAATTAAGCACTTAAAAACACATGTGCCCCAGTTGGGGGTGGGGAAGCTATATACTAAATAAGTGGAATGTGAAAGGGGTACCTAACCAAGACTACCACACAAGGATCTGTATGCCAGGGGAACAACGGAACCACCAAAGGTAACTAACTAGAAGTCTCTAGATGCCCAGGTGCAGAGGTGATACCCCGGGTGAGCGTCCATTGAATAACATTGGGAAGTCGCAGTTAGGATTTATAGGATTCAGGACCCTTCTCCGAGGACCCAGCGGAAACCCATTGGAACAAGGGAGGTTGGGGAGCACCCCCACCCGTGGATACCAAGAGAAAAAGGATACCTACACCAGTGTGCCCGGGTGCATAGGTGTGAAGTGGTCGGAAGCGCCTGTTGAAGTCAGTGGGGATCTTCGGATGTCCAGCTGCTACCATGACCTGTGGACCAGGTCGGTGGAATCCAGGCGTGGATTCCAGATGAGGAGTACATGAGGAGAGAGGAGACCGAGTCCAAGCCTCCCGGAGTCGTCCAGGAGGGGCAGGAGCCCAATGCCTAACCTTCTCTGGGGTACTTCAAGATAGGGTGGTGGCCCTGGAGTTGCAGCTGTGGAGTCCAGGCGATGCTGTAGGGCACAGGGGCCATCCACGAGCTGTCCCTCACTGATTTAATTGCAATAGGGTTGTGGCCAGCAGGACACCAACACACCTTGGCAAATACAACAGGCATGTTGCAGGAAGGGTTGTGAAAAGGTACAAAGGTGTGGAGAGAGGGGCACCGTGTTTAGATAGAGAACCTAGTAGGTAGAGACTTGGCGTCAAAGACGGTAGGGATCCGGGGCTCCAAATTGAGGGGGGGTCGGGGGAGTGATGGACACTTAGAATGAGCGGCTCATTCAAAGCAGAGGAATGCCGGACTAACAAGCAGAAATTGTTTGTGATTAATTTCACCACATTTACAGAGGGCCTGACCACGGTTATCCATGCAGCATTAACTCTGCCCTGAGGACTTGGGGAATTTATTTTCATTCTAAGTGTCCATGACACTCCCTTCCCCCCCCACACCCCCCTCCTACAATTTGGAGTCCCGGAGTTCTACCATCTTTGACACCAAGTCTGTACCTACTAGGTTCTCTATCTGAACACGGTGCCCCTCTCTCCACACCTTCACCTTTGTCCTGAGGAAGACCCCATCAGTAAGGACGTAAACCAACCTACATGGGTTAAGGGGTCGAAACGTCGACATACTATACATGCCAGTACCATCAATAGTGCACTGTGTCTGCTCTATTGTACATGGCTTGCCAAATGAATGTAAACTGTTTGAAAAATGTCATTGCGATTATGTGGCATTGAGTAACATGCCTAACAATTCACTTGTGATACTTCTGTATATTAATTTTGTCACTCGCCTCACTACCTCACTCAAATCACCCTCCTCCCCTCCCCCCACCCAGTTGGGCACTCCAACCTTTTAATGTATTATTGTCCAAAATTGTTGGCCTAAATCAAAAGTTACCATGTGCTTTGTGTGATTAAATAACACTTTAGCACCATTTAATTGTTCATTGTTTATTGATGTTGCTTTGATACTGCATTTAAAATAGAACTGTGCTGGGACCACTTCTTTATATATTACCTTGTGACTCTAAGCATCTGGGACTCCCATGAGCAGTGGTACTGCTCAAATCAAGTAACTGACCCCTGGCATCAGCCAGGAACCGCGAACCCTGCACACTCTGCACCCGCCTGGCCTGTGCTGGAGTGGACAAAGACCACGAGGACGTCCCCCCGGCAACTGTGACCCTGAATCCAGCACCCAAGGACCTACCTCGACGCTCCTGACGACGCCTGCAGCCTCAGAACCAGGGACCCTCCCAACCGCTATCAACAGAGGGTGAGATTTCCCGACACCAAAAGGCACCCCGGTGCCCCGTGGGCCCCTGTGCCCAACTCCTGGGTACCTACCTATCCTCCAACTACCCAACTTACCTCTCGCAGTGGTGGTCGCACCTGAAGAATCTTCGTCCCCGAGCTTGCAGCCTTTGTTCATTTTTGAGCTTCTCCATTGCAATCCATCGAGCGCCCGACGGCTCAAAAGAACCCTGCACCCAGCCACCTGAGTGCCCCTGGCAGTGCAACCTCTACTCCAATCTACTTCCCCATTTGCCCTGAGCAAGTGACCAGGAGCCCAGCTCCCACAGCCGCGTGGCCTGCTAGCCAGCAGCCACAAACCAAGGGCCCCCTGCCTTCCAAAGGATAACAATTGGCCTAACTCACTCTGCACCCGGCTGCCCCTGTACCGCTGAGGGTGTAACATCTGTACTTACCTGACCCTGGGAGACCCCTGAGTCTATGCCCAGAACCTTAACTCTGCCAGTCGAGTACTTAACCAAAAGCCGATAACTCACTTTTCCTCCATAGGGTAACATTGACTGGTTGCACCTGAAAAAGTGTGGAGTTTCTAAACTTTAAAATATTCACCTAAAATCAACCGAGTAACGAAAACGAAAATACTCACCTGCTATTAGGAGAGATCCCAGTGCTGGATCTTGGTGCCCAGCACTGACCCTGAAAAGTAATTACAACCATACCTACCGCTAACTCAATCTTCTTCCATAGGAAACCATTGACTGTTTTTCTGTGAAATTTCTTCTAAGTGTCGAATTTTTGCAAACTACAAATATTCTTTAAAAATCGTACCTACTGTGAAAACGTAATTACGTACCTGTTTTAGATGTCCCAGTACTGAGCCTAGGAGCCCAGCACTGGATTACAAAAGTAACGAGAACATACTGTGAGAAAGTGCCAACTTTCTTGCATGGTATGCCACCACGTTTTGCTGAATTGCTGAATGTACTTTGACTGAGTGTGCCCTGGACTCCTGCCAATCAAGTGCCCAGGGCCTATGTTCCTTCCCTAAAACACAAAACTCAAATTGGCAAACCCTGGCCACATGTCAGCCCCTGGTAAATGGTACCCTAGGTACCCAGGGCCTTGTGACCAGGGAAGGCCTCTAAGGGCTGCAGCACTCATTGTGCCACCCTTCGAGGCCCTGTACCCTTACACACACACACACACACAGCCCTTGCAGGCTGAGTGTCTGGGTACAAGACAAAACAAAGAGTCGACATGGCACACATCCCTGTGTGCCATGCCCACCACCTACACTCCCAAGGCATACTTCAGCCACCCCTCTAGCTGGGTGACCTATGCCAATGGTGTGGGCACAGGAGCAGGAGCCCTACAGTACCCAGGTCCATTCCTGGGCACTGTAAGTGCAGTGCTGCCATTTAAGAGTATATGGTGCTGGGAGCTCGTCAAACACGAACTCCACAGCACCATAATGGCAACACTGAAGTCTGAGAAGTTTGGTATCAAACTTCTCAGCAGATTAAACCCACACTGATGCCAGTGTGGGATTTAATGTACCAAGCACCCCAGAGGGCATCTTAGAGATACCCCCTGAAACCTAACCTACAATCCACGTCTGTTCTGAGTCTGCCTAGGCTGCAACACAGCAGACATGTTGCTGGACCCCTGGGTGGGAGAGCCCCTGCTCTCCTGGGCCTGCAACAATGCACATCCTGGGCGAGGTGTTAAATCTCCTCCCCCAGGAAGGGCAGGGGGAAGCTTCAAAGGCATGCCGCCTCTGTGAGCTTCCCCAGGCCACGGCAACCCCCCACTCTGGCGGGAAGCTTGGACGGAAAACTCAAATAAGGACAGGGGATGTGCCAGCCTGCCAACCCCACCCCTCAGGTGGGGGAGGCGAGGTGAAGCACATCTCCAGGCTCTCGCCATCTTGAAGATGGGAAGCCCTGCCCAATCAGGACTAGGCTACTGCTCCCCTCCCACGGGAGAGAGGCAGGATAGGGGGTGTACCCACCCCAGGACAGGTACCCATTGGTCCCTGTCCTTCACCTACCTGTAACGCCCCTAAATCTAGTATTTTGGGGGCACCCTGAACCTTCCTTCCCCAGATTCCAGATTCCGAAATCCAAAGAAGAGCTAGAAGAAAGAAGACCTGCCCTGCAGCTGCTAAGAAGAGGAAGACACCAACTGCTTTGGCCCCAGCCCTACCGGTCTGTTGACCCTCGAACCTGCTTCTGCTCTAACCCGGCATCTCTTGTGGCCAGCAACCTCACAAACCCCGGAGGACCTGGCTACCTATTGACTCTAAGCCCCCTGGGACTCCCATGAGTAGAGGTTCTACTCGAAATTTACTTCTAATCCCTGGCAGCAGCCCGGAACCGCAAACCCAGCACACTCTGCACCCGCCAAGCCTGGCCTGTGCCAGAGTGAACAAAGACCACGAGGACGACACCATGGCGACTGTGACCCCGAGTCCGGCACCCAAGGACCCCCTCGACACGCCTGAAGAAGCCTGCAGCCTCAGAACCAGGTACCCCCCCAACCGCGATCAACAGAGGGTAAGATTTCCCGACACCAAAAGGCACCCCTGCACCTGGTGGCCCCCTGTGCCCAATCCCGGGGTACCTACCTATCCTCCAACTACCCAACTTACCTCTCGAAGTGGTGGTGGCCCCTGAAGAATCTTCGTCCCCAAGCTTGCAGTCCTTTTCTAAACCGGAGATTTCCCATTGAAATCAATTGAGCGCCCGAAGGCTCAAAAGCACCCTGCACCCATCCGCCCGAGTGGGCCTGGCAGTTTACCTCTACACCTATCTACTTCCCCACTTGCCCCGAGTAAGTGACCAGGAGCGCAGCTCCCACAGCCGCATGGCCTGCTAGTCAGCAGCCACCAACCAAGGCCCCCCTACCTCTCATTGGGCCTAACTCTCTCTGCACCCGGCCGCCCTTGTGCCGCTGAGGGTGAACCAACTGTACCTACCTGACCCTGGGAGACCCAACGAGTCTATGCCCAGAACCTTAACTCTGCCAGCCGAGTACTTACCTTTAAACCGATAACTCAATTTTCTCCATAGGGTAACATTGACTGGCTTTTCCTGAAATTTCTTCTAAGTGTGAACTTTTCAAAATTTAAAATATTCACCAAAAATCAGCCGAGTAACGAAAACGAAAATACTCACCTGTTCTTAGGTGAGCTCCCAGTGCTGGATCTTGGTGCCCAGCACTGACTCTGAAAAATACTTACAACTGTACTTGCCAGTAACCCAATTTTCTCCCATAGGAAATCATTGACTGTTTTTCTGTGAAATTTCTTCTAAGTGTCAATTTCTGCAATCTTTAAATAGTCTTTAAAAATCGTATAATTTCTGAAAACGTAATTGCTTACCTGTTTTGGATAAAGGTCCAAGTACTGAGTCTAGGCACCCAGTACTAGATTACAAAAGTAACGAGAACATACTGTACCTGTAACTTGAATTTTCTGCCATAGGGAATCATTGACTGTTTTCTATGAAATATTTTGTCAACTTTTAAAATAGCAAAATATTGTCTAAAAATCATCACCGTAATTAAGTCGACCTTTATCACTTGATTCCAAGTACTGACCCAGGACTGAATCTAGGATCCAGTCCTGGAATTCCAAAAGTAATCCTAAAAGTAATCTGTGGCAAATAATTTGAAACTTCCATTGAACTCAATGCATTATTGTGTTTAAAATTGTGTTCCCTATTGCAACCACTTGTAACTTTCTACAAAAGTCAATTGCATATTGCAAAAGTATTTATATAAAGCATCTCATTCTGAGAAACTATATTTTAATGCCTATTGTTGGTTCTAAAATAAAACAAGTATATATTTGTTATATATATACCATTGGCCTCGAGTTCAGTTATTAAGTGTGTGAGACCATTTTCTGGCTGAGTGTGTGCAACAAATGCTTTACACTGTCATCTGATACTGCCTTACTGCTCGACCAAGCTACCTCTTTAGAGAGTAAGGTTATATCTAACTTTAGCCTCTGCCAAACCTGTGGGGACTGTGGACTCTGTACACCCTGTACCTATTTGGGAACAGTATATCAAGAGCCACTTTCCTACAGTTGCCGGGACTCACGGTTCGTCCCCGAATCCCTCTTGGTCCTCTGGGCAGTCGGCTGTCTTACTGGAGGCCGAGCTGACGCCTTTGCGGCGCCAACGGCTTTTCTCCCCAGCGCTGACTGCGCCGTGGGTGGAGGCTGGTACTCAGGGCTCTTCTCCGAGTCCCTCTCGGTCCACTGCGCTGACAGTTACCTTGTCGGAGGTCGAACCGGTGCCGTAAAGTGCATTGGCCGCTTCGGCTCTGACCCCGCCCCTTTCTCCTCAGAGGCACGTGGTGGTGGAGGTCGGCTCGGCACCCATGGTAGAGGTCACGCCCGTGCCAATGGTGGACTCCTCGGCGACGTCGGATCGTCGACTCTTCCCCGGAGGTTCCTTCCTCTCCGGAGGGTTGTCAACTCCTTGTCTCCTCTTCACTGGAGACTGGACACCGCATCGTTGCTTTTTCCCCTGCGTCTTCCAGGGAGGGTTCTACGCCGTCTCCGCGGCCACAACCCCCGGACCCGCTCTCTCGCACCTCGCGGTCTATTTTCCCAAAGGCCCCTCACTCGTCCATGGGGCTTCCATCCTACAGGGGCTGGCCGTTTCTTCCTCCAGCGGGGCTCGGGAACGGGCGGCTTAGCTTACAGCCTTCGCCAACGGAAGAGTTGCTCTCTCCCCCACTACGCCCTGCGGAGGCAAGTGTAGCCTTTGCCTGGGCAATTTCCACGGCCGCTAGCGTTCTGCAAATGGGCAACCCGGTCGCTCCACTCCCTACGGACCATTTGTTGGAGGTTCTCCACCACGGCTCTGGTGGAGGTGAGCTGCTTCTTCCATTTGAAGCTTCGCTCCACAACTCTCTTCTGGGAGCCTAGGGGCGTCCTGCTACGGGTTATCCGGTGCCTCAGCCGCTCCTCCACCGCCACCGTCCTGCCCCGCACGACCCAGTCTGCCTTTCCTCCCACCCATCTGCCCAGGGCCCTGTCCTGCAGACTGCTTTTCCTTCTTTGCCTTCAATGTTGCTCCCTCTGTCACGGGAGGCCCGGTGTTTGGACTCCTAGGGGCGTAACATGTTTGCTTCCACCAGTGCTGCTCTGCGAGCGCTCAACACACTTTGTGTGTTGGTCAGGGCTACTTCCGTCCTATGGGTTTCCGCAAAGTCCCTTCTGTCTCGTACCTCCCATGAGAGTGTCTGAGCTGCAGCACCATGTGATGGATGGTCGGGAGTTGGCTGCCTTTATTCTCCGTTTGTCCATGGAGGTTTCTGATTCTCTCGCCTGCGCTATGGTTAGTTCTGTGGCCCTCCGCCGCCATGCTTGGCTGCGGGATAGCGTCTTTCCGGAGAATGTTCGGGAGCGTCTTATTGACCTGCCCTTTGATGCGGTTCTTTTATTTAACACCCACGCGGACTCCGCCATTCAACGACTCCTTGCGGGGCTCCGTCCTCCTCCCCCTCTGTAAGCTTCCACTGTCGGTCCTTCGGTGCTTTATAGGAGGCGTTATCCCACCTTTTTCATTGGGCCTGGTGTTTCGGTTGGTCCGTGTGTGTGCTGTGTATGGCTTGGGATGCCTTCTGGGTCCTTAAGTTGGCCCCTCTGTGCTTTTGGCTGCTGGTTCAGCCCTTCAGTTTTTGGGGCGTGTGTTTTTTGGCTGTTGGTGCAGCCGTATTGGTCCTCAGTTTGGACCATCTGTATTTTCGGGTGATTGGTAAGCCACCTTTAGTGATGCCCACGGGTCTTTTATGTTCTTGACCTCTGCTGCGGGTTTCCCTTATAGGTGTTCCCCTGTTTTGTTTGGGGACGTGTCATACCCTAGGTGGGGTACTGATAAGCTATTGTATAGCTCTGTCCTAAGCTGGGATACCTTCTCGGGTTCCTCGCGTTTGCTGGCGTCACTGTATACCGCTTGGTGCGGTCTCTCTCTCTCTCCCTTTGTTCTCTCCCACCTTAATGCAGCTTGCGCTGCTCCAGGTTCTGTCCTGCTCGGTATCCGATGGTGTTCTCCCCCCCCTCCCTTTTTTCTGCAGGGCTTGCCTGTCCTCTTCAGCCTCTGGATCTCCAGACTGCCCCTTGTCGTGCTGTCTATGGCATTGTCATGGTGTTTCCACCTTATTAGCCGACGTTTCGGCATGGTCCTATGCCTTGTGTTCCAGGGGGAGCTAGGTTCTTCCTGGTGTTCCCCTGTGTTCTGGTTGACGTCTTTCAGCTCTTATCTTTTGGCAGGTCCCACTTCTCTTCATGGGACGGGTTATGCCATTGGCCCGGTCTTTCTCTGGGGCTTGTTCTGGGGTTCCCTAACCTCTGTCTTCATCTTGAGCTCAGGTTGTTCTGGGCACACTACTTCGTAGTGTTTACCGGCTGCCTGCTGCTCACACATGGTCGTTAATGTCCGTCTCCGTGAGCCTTGGAGTGTTCCCGTGTGCTCCTGTCCCTTGCCCTTGCTCTGCTGAAGCTTTGCGCGACTGTATCTTCCTTCTCACGTATGTGCTTCTCGGCTGCGGGCTGTTCCTGCCTTGTCCCCTGCCTTGGGGTTGATGCCGTTCAGCTGTTACGTTCGCTGTGTGTGTTCTGCGGTGGGCTCTGCATCCGTTTCCACCTCTTTTCCTTGGAGATTGCGGGTGGTTCTTTTCTTCCTTGGTACTCTCTTGGTGCCGTCTGTCTCCGGGTTTTCTGGTGGACGCCCTTTGCCCCTCGGGTTCGCTTGTGGTATCCTGGCCTTCCCCTCTCCTTGTTCTTGATTACTTCTGCTTGGTGGGGACTGGGCCGTCCTTCCTGTCCCCCTGCAACATCTCCAGTTGGGACCATGTGTTTCCCCGCTGACACATCCCCTGTTGGGGCCTTGTGTTCTTCCACGCTGGTGAATGTTCTCTCGCAGACCCTCCTTCCCTCTGGCTATGGCTAGGGTATCTATTCTACGTTAAGGAATCTGCAGCTAGTAGTCTATCAGATGTACAAGTTACTTACCTTCGGTAACGATGTATCTGGTAGAGACGATTCTAGCCGCAGATTCCTTATGGCCCGCCCTTCCTCCCCGTTCTGCGAGGACCTTCTGCTCGGTCTTCTGCACTTGTCTCCCTGCGGGTGGCTTTGTATTCTGCGAGTGCCCTCTTTCACTACCTTCCTGACTGGTTGTTTTGTTCTGTTTATTTGTTCCCTCCTTCCTTTCTGGTGACTGGAAGGGAGGTTCATGTGTATGTCCTCCTCTCTACACTCTGGTTGTTCCAGTGTTGGGCCTACTCATACTCTTCCCTCTTTACAGGGAATACAACACTCCTCGATGGTGCTGTCAACTATGTGTTGTGTAGGGATGTGAGAGGAAGGGTCAGGAGTGGATAGGAAAGTGAATTAAAAAATACCTGGCTCGTTGGTCAAGAAAACTTTAATATACCTTGGAGCTGGTATCATTAAAGTGAGGGGAAGGAGGTGTATATGCCTCAATGAACTATGCCTCCTATATCTGCCGACATGTTTCGAAGCTTTAATTCACTTTCCTATCCACTCCTTACCCTTCCTCTCACATCCCTACACAACACATAGTTGTCTCACAATAACAGTGCTCCCGCGTATATGCAGGTCGTAGCACGCCCCGTCCCGTAGAGGGGCGGGAAGACCCCTATGATGAAGCATGACACCAAGGGCCCTTTTGGTGTGTGAGGGGTATTTAAACAACGTGTGTATTTTCCACCACTGTGGGGATACATACTCAATCTGGGAGTTTTTGACGTACATACATACCTGTGGGTGGATCCCTAGGTTTATAAACTTACGTTCGGGAGGATGTATCCACCTCACTACTCATGTTGAGTGGTACCTCTCTACTCCCCATTTTGTTCCTTTTTGAGGTCAGGACTAACCTCCCGACAGAGGTGCTTCAACCGGCGGTGAGCTCTTCGGAGCCCCTGCTGCTGTTTAATGAGGCCCTTACAAACATCCTTTTGGGCGTGTGGTCCAGGCCCAAATCGGGGGCACCCCGTGGATAGGATGATTGCCCGACGCCATTGCCAGGCTCCGGGCGACCCAATTTCCCCTCCTAACACCCCACCCCGGAGAGCTTGGTAGTCCAAGCCTCCACTTCCAAGAGGGCCTTCCCCACTCCTCCCCCGGAAAGGGAATCCAAGAAGGTGGACCATATTGGGAAGAAAATGTTCTCTTCTGCCTGCTTGGGACTGCGGTCGATAAACACTGCATGTCTATTGGGCCCTTATTCCCACTCTGTGTGGGATGCGGTTGTGCAGGTGCTGCCCCAGTGTCCGGAGGAGGCCCGGACAGTGCTCTCCCATGCCGCTGCCGCTGGGAGGGATGCGGCAAAGTTTACCATCCGTTGTGGGCTGGATACCACTGACTCTCTGAGCCCAAGAATTTCAACGTCAGTAGCACTTCGTCGCCTCACCTGGATGAGATCAACTGGCTTTTCAGGGGATGTCCAGAATACCTTGAGGGACATGCCCTTTGATGGCCGTCGCCTTTTTGGCAACAAAGCGGACAACGCTCTAGAGCGCTTCAAGGACTCACGGGCAAGTCCTTGGGCATCTCTGGCCACCCAGCACAGTCTGCTTTTCACCCCTTTCGTGGCTATGGAATGGGTGACCCCCTACGTCCTGCCAAGAGCCACAGGCCGCAGCAGGTTGCCCAACCATCACGTCGAACAGGTGGGTTTTGCAAAGACTCCAAAGGGCCTACTATCTCCCCTTCGAGACTACCCCTCCAGCCATGCCACCGAGATACCACCGCACGTCGGAGGATCATCTGGACCTTCTCCAGCAGGAAGTTACGGCTCTCTTCGCCAAGGGAGCCATCAAGCGCATTCCTGTCCCATAAGTAGGTCGTGGTTGTTTCTCCGAATACTTTCTGGTCCCCAGAAAGGACAAGGGCCTGCATCCTATCTTGGATCACAGGGACGTCAACCCCTTCCTCCAGAAGGAGAAGTTCAAGATGTTGACGCTTGCTCACGTCCTGTCTGCCCTCGATCCGGAAGACTGGATGGTAGTGTTGGACTTGCAGGAAGCTTATTTTCACATCCCCGTCCTGCCGGCCCACCGGCGTTGCGTGCGGTTCACGGAAGGCCACGAGCATTTTCAATTTACCGTGCTACCCTTTGGCCTTACCAGCGCCCCTCGGGTGTACACGAAAGCTCATCTGCGCAGATCAGGGGTTTCCTTCTCCCCCTATCTCGATGACTGGCTGTTGAAGGTGGGCTCGCCTCAGGCAGTCGTCTCCCACCTCCAGACTATGGCCAACTTCCTGCATTCGCTGGGGTTTTCCATCAATGTGCCAAAGTTGCACCTGATTCCCTCTCAGACGCTCCTCTTCATCGGAGCGGTTCTGGACACGACGTGGTTTCGGGTCTATCCTCCCAAGCAGCGATATTCAGGCTATGATTCCGATCTTTCAGCCTCTATCACGGGTTTCGGTCAGAATGACCCTGAGGCTGCTGGGCCTCATGCCCTCCTGCATTCTGCTGGTCGATAATCCCAGGTGGCATATGCGGGCTCTGCAATGGGACCTGAAGTTCCAGTGGGCGCAGCGTCAGGGGAATCTGTCCGATTGCGTCCAGATCTCGGAGAGCACTGCACGACAATTGCAGTGGTGGCTCGCGAACCAGGATTGATTGGGTCAACGGCAGCTCCCTCTCACTTCCTCAACCAGAGTTCACAGTGGTGACAGATGCGTCACTCCTGGTATGGGGCGGCCACTGGAGCTCCGGGCGATTCGTCTTACACTGAAGGCATTCCTTCCCTCTGTCCGGGGAAGAGTAGTGCGGGTATTCACAGACAACACCACCGCCATGTGGTACTGCAACAAACAGGGCGGGGTGGGGTTGTGAACCCTATGTCAGGAGGCTCTGCGCCTCTGCACATGGCTGGGACATCAGGGCATTTTCCTGGTGGTTCGTCACCTGGCAGGTTCCCTCAATGCCAGGTCGGATGAACTCAGCCGCAGGTGCCTGATGGATCACGAATGGCGTCTTCACTCGGAGGTAGTGCAAGGTCTCTTTCGACAGTGGGGAGAACCTTGGTTAGATCTATTTGCCACCGACGAGAACGTGCAATGTCAGCAATTCTGCGCTGTGGAATTTTCCAAGGCGACACTCGCTAGGAGACTCTTTTCATCACGCGTGGAGTAGCAGTCTGTTGTACACCTTTCAGTCTATACCACTTCTGCCCAGAGTGCTGAAGGAGAATAGGCGATACCGGGCCTAAGTCATTCTTGTGTCTCCGGATTGGGCACGAAGAATCTGGTATCCTGAGCTGCTCAACATGGCCATCGATCCTCCGATCCGACTGCCTCTTCGAGAGGATCTTCTGTCGCAGCAGCAGGGGACGGTCCTCCACCCAAAAATGTCCAGCCTCCACCTCCTTGCGTGGAGATTGAGATGTGGCAGTTGACATCGTTTGACCTGCCTCCTGAAGTTTGCGATGTAATCTTGGCAGCCAGGCGTCCCTCCACTAAGACGGTATACGCCCGTCGGTGGAACAAATTTGTGGCTTGGTGCACAGCAAAGGCTGTGGATCCTCTCTGCCCCTCTTTCTGAGGTTCTCTTGTTCCCCCTTTCTTTGGCCTAGCAGGGCTCTGCTCTGGGCACTATCAAGGTCTATCTCTCGGCCATTTCTGCCTTCCTTCGGCTTCCAGATCAGCCTTCTCTTTTCAAGTACCCGGTTTTTAATCGATTCTTGAAAGGCATAACTCATCTGTTTCCTCCTATTCCTTTTGTTATACCTCAGTGGGACTTGAATCTAGTCTTAACTTATTTAATGTGCGCTCCCTTTGAGCCACTTCACAACTGTCCTTTGAGGCTTCTAACTCTCAAAACTGAATTCCTGGTGGCCATCACTTCTGCCAGGCGAGTGAGTTAGCTCCAGGCTCTTTTTTCAAAGCCTCCTTTTTTCTCTGTGCATCCGGACAAAGTTACCCTCGCAACCCGTCCATCCTTTCTGCCAAAGGTTGTCACTGCCTTTCACATTGGGCAGACCATCACTTTGCCCGCCTTCTTTCCGCCTCCGCATCCTTCCAAAGATGAAGAGAGGCTCCACCATCTGGACCCAAAATGTGCGCTGTCTTTTTATCTGAACCACACAAAACCGTTCCGGGTGGATGACCAGCTCTTTGGCTACGTGGGTGCCAAAAAAGTTCTGGCCGTACACAAACGGACTATCTCTCGGTGGGTCATTTTGTGTATCAAGGCCTGTTATTCTCTGGCAAAAAAGGAGCCTCCAGTGGGGTTGCGTGCCCATTCCACCAGGGCGAAGGCAGCCACTACTGCTTTAGGGCGAGGAGTTCCTCTGAACCAAACACTACTGCCTGGACAGTCAAGTCCGAAGAGACTGCTTCTTTGGCCGTGTGTTCTCCAGGCCTTTCTGGTGTAATATTAGTTTGCAGACCCACCACCGGGGTTGGTATTGCTGTGGTAAGGAATCTATAACTAACGTGCTTCTTTCAAATGAACAAGTTACTTACCTTTGTTAACAATATATCTGTAAGAAACATTAGTTAGTTATAGATTCCTTACCGCCCCACCCATCCTCCCCATTCTGTGATCTGATTTTTAGGGTTAAGGATATCCTTTCAGGGCCCTAGTTTTGTGCACCAGTGGTCAATGTCTTGCATGGCTCTGCGTTTCTGGCGCGGAAAGTCGTGTACAGAACTGACGTCAGCGCACAAGGGCGGCAACTAAGTAGCTGCCGCGACATCATCCCGGCGACACAACGCCAACGACGGACGCGGAGCCGACTGACGCCACCTTCCGACGCGCAGAGGTACTGCTGACAAAAAAACTTTCCGGATCCAGTCTGACTCCTGGGGGGTAATTCTAAGGTAAGGAATCTATAACTAACTAATGTTTCTTACAGATATATAGTTACCGAAGGTAAGTAACTTGTTCATATCCACATTTATTTAACCGATAAATATGCCCTCATGCTTGAATGCCTGCCAGGTTTCAATTCTGTGTACACCCACAGAAGATAAATCAATGTACTTATATGAAACTATACAAATTTCAGTTTCAACCTTGTGCATATCTACTGCTGTTAAATCCTCTTTACTAAAATTCCTTTCTTTTTTGGCCCCTTTACCTATCAATCCACACGGCTATTGCCCTGGCACTTACGGCAGATAGTATTTAGAATTACTGAAAAAGCATCCCAATTTCTGTTTTTATCCACATTTAAAAATAAATACAGAGAAGAAAACAAATGTTTTCTGTCTGTATTTATGTAAAAATGGAAAACAGGAAGTTTTAATTATAATTGTTCCCCACGCAAGACTTCACATGCACCCACTTCGTGATTGCTTAGCAAGTCAGTCGAACCAGTCGCAGTCAGTTGACCAATCTAGTGTTGGTAGATGGCCGCACCCATCGCTCTCTGCAGTGGTGGAACCCGCAAAATATATCCAAAGGGTGGCCCATTCTCAAACCTGTTCCATAGACTGTGCTACCAGCAGACACATCGCTCACTAGTTGGGGCGCTCACCTACAAAGTCGCACAATCCAAGGATTCTAGCGCTCCAAGCCTTTCAAACTCACCTAATAGGCAAAACTGTCCTAGTCCTCACAGACAACAGGACAGCTATGTACTATATACAAAAACAGGAGACAAACACTCTCCCCAACTGTCACACCCAGCATAAGCCATTTGGAAATGGGCCATACATCACAAAATGTATCTCCTAGCACATCTTCTAGGAGTAAACAATAAAATTGCAAACCTTCTCATCAGACCGAGACAGCAAATCCACGAGTGGGAACTTCATCCCCAGATTCTTCTTCCCTACTTTTAGGAATGGGGATTTCCTCACATAGACCTGTTCACCACAGCTCAAAACGCAAAATGACCAAGCTTTGCCTTCAGGTTCCCACATCCGCTCTCCAAAGGCTAGGCCCTATGGATGAACTGGTTAGGGATATTTGCCTATGCTTTTCTGCCTCTCCCACTCATTCTGCTGGTAGTTCGGAAGCTAAGACAGTCATCCCTCAAACTCATTCTCATAGCTCCCACATGGGCACGTCAACCTTGGTTCACCACCCTGCTAGAGCTCTCAGTAGTTCCACACCAAAAGCTGCATCTCAACTCCTGACTCCTCACACAGAGCAATAGAGGAATCGGGCATTGAAATTCCAAGGAACTCAACCTAGCAATTTGGCTCCTGAAGTCGTAGAGTTTGGTTATTTATAATTACCACCAGACTGTATGGCTAGGAAACCTACTACTAGGGCATGTTATGCAGCCAAGTGGATATGATTTGTTATATACTGTAACAATATCAATACCCTAGATGCATCAGTGCAAAACATCATATTTTATCTCTCACACTTACAGCAATCTGGATTAGCCTACACATTCATTCGATTGCGTTTAGCAGCAGTAGTTGCATACATATGAAACACATAACACTTATCTTTATTCAGAGTACCAGTAATTAAAGCCTTTATGGAAGGACTAAAAAGAGTAATACCACCAAGAGCTCCACCTGCACCAGTATGGAACTTGAACCAAGTCCTTACGAGGCTAATGGGTCCACCTTTTGAAACAATGCACAAGTGTCAATTACAATTTCGCTCATGGAAGGTTGCTTTTCTTATTGCAATCACTTTCTTAATGATAGTTAGTGAATTCCAGGCAGGGGAAGCCAAACAAAGGATTGAGTAGGGTGGGGCGGTTCAGAGTGCCACCAGACTGCATTGATTGGCACATTTGGTGCCCTCCATGCATAAACTAGTTTTGCCCAGTTCGGTCGCCTTTGCTTCCCGCTCTGGCACGAAACCGCACAATGGACAGAGAAGCGTCCACCCCCCCTGTCCATCTCCTCCCCTGGGCGGTGCCCAGAGCTCCTCCATGTGGCCATTTGATGCTGCCACTTTGAATCTTGAACCCTAGGAGATTCTGACTGGCTAGGACAGCTGAGTAGCGTCCCTGATCCTCTCTGATGGGTGGGTCACCAGAGAAGAGGTTCTTCCACTTTTTAGGGTTACTTAAGGGCTCCCCTGAGGGTGGATACTTTGATTCGCCCCGACAACAACTTCTAGATCCCTCTACCTGTTGTCTGAAGACTGTCCAAATACTGTAATGTTGATGAACAGTGGAACTCTGCTGTTCTTCAAGCCAGGACCAAAGACAAGACTGCTTTGTTGGGAAGATTCCTGCTGCATCTTCGTCCGTGTACCTCTTCAAGTTCTGCAACTCCGTGGCCCTGCATCCTCTGAGTCACCAAGGATTCAACCTGCATCCCAGCCAGAAGGAATCTTACTTGGAGGGAAGAGGGTCACTTCTCTGCATCCGCAGGCACCTCTACGTTGACGACCGGTTTGCTGATCCTGTTGTCCCACGGACATCGCCCGGCTCTGCAACACAGGTGATGGTTTGTTGGTTCTCCTAAGGCCTGACCAGTCTTTCCTACAACTTGGGCTACTGTAATCCCTCTCCAGCCAATGTGAACTGCCTTCCTGTGCACCGCGTCTGGTTGCCATTACCAAGGCTTGTTGGCTCTCTCTACGAAAGATCTTCAAGCTCCAAGCCCCAGTCTCCAGTATCACACTGCTTCAAGAATGGCATCCTACCTGCATCCTCTGCACCGTGGGCCTTTATCTTCCGTGTGCTATTGTACTTCCCTGCGACTCCCTGTGCCTGCTGCCTACGGGTCCTCGAGGAGAGCACTAACGATTCCTGCTGGCTCTCCTACGTACTATTTATTGTGTGTAGTTGATATTTCCGGGTACTAGACATACCAAGTTAGTGTCTAGTGTGTGCTAATAAACACAGAGTATGTTTATTCTCACATAGATTACGCGTTGAAGCATAGACAACATCCCGAACCAGTTCCTCCCAGAGGACATCGAGGTGGAGCACCATCCACAACGCTTAACTGCGGACTGGGAAGTCTTGGTTATGAAGGAACCCCCATAGGGCCTCCATGCTCATTCCTGTGCATGGGGACCCGTGGGACTCTTATGATGCAGACAAACCGGGCGATATAGACCCTGACCTATATCCTGCCCACCCCTCCCCGCAGTCGATTCCACGTCCTATTAACCGCCTCCTTCAATAAGGTGGCTCTTCACACAGAGCTTTTGGAGGAGAACATCCTGTTTAAAACCCTCTTCTCCACCCACCGCTCCACCCAATGCCTTCCCATGCTCAAATGCATGCTCTGCCACACAACTGACATTTTTCAGGTCCCACATGTGCTAGGGTCACAACTTCCAAGTTGGACAAAAAATGCAAGGCCTTCCCTACTGACCCTATTTACGTTTGTGGGCAGCTACCTTCTGACTCTCTTGTTGTCACTATAGACCATAAGAGAGTCAACTCTCAGGCTCCTGGTGATGCCCCTCTACCAGACAAGGAAAGTGGGATCCTGTTGCAGTAACACCCCACTTTTTGCCAGACTACTGATGCACTTTCACTTGATGTGCCCTGGGTCCCTGCCAATCAGGGTCCCAGGGTCTGTGTTCTTTCCCCAAAACTAACCCAATTAGCATCTATAGCCACAGGTCAGCCCCTGCTAAATGGTACCACAGGTACCCAGGGCACTGAGACCAGGGAAGACCTCTAAGGGCACTTATTGTCCCACCCATAGAGGCCCTGTTCCTTTACACACACACACTGCCTTTGCATGCTGCGTGTTTTGGTGCAAAACAAAATGAAGAGTCGACATGGTATACATCCCTGTGTGCCATGCCTACAACCCACTGCCCTGGCATAGGTCCGCCACCCCTCTAGCTGCATGAGCCCTGTACCCCTACAGTGTCCAAGTCCATTCTTAGACATTGTAAGTGCAGTGCTGCCATTAAGAGTATATGGTGCTGGGCCCTTGTAATTACGAACTCCACAGCACCATAATGACTACACTGAAAACTGAGAAGTTTGGTATCAAACTTCACAGCACATTAAACCCACACTGATGCCAGTGTGAGATTTAATGAAAAATGCACACAGAGGGCATCTCAGATAAGCCCCCTGAAAAACAACCAGCCTCTAGTGGGTTCCCGGACTAGTACACACCAGCCTTTCATCACAAGACACGTTTCTGGAACCCTAAGGTGGGAGCCTTCGCTCCCTGAGCCCAGAAACAAAGCCTTTCCTGGGCGTGGGTGTTCTCACCTCCCCCAGGCCAGGAAGAGCCATCAGTGACACGGGAGCTTCAAAGGCCTGACAGTGTATGTAATGCAACCCCCAGCCTCTCCTGCAATCAGGAGCAGGCCCCCTTCCCATCTCCCCTTCTTTTCGGCGGGAAGACGGGCGGGGAAAAACTAGCCAGCCCAGAAGGTGTGCCCACCTCTGCCAACTCCACCCCTCAGGTGGGGGAGGTGAGGTGAAGCTCACTCTTCAGTGCCAGCCATCTTTCAGATGGCAGGCACTCCCCAATCAGGATTAGGGACTGTGCTCACTACCCACGTGGGGTGAGCACACCAAGGGTGTTGTCACCCTAAGGTCTGTAGCCAATTGGCTACTGACCCCGAGACCCCTTAAAGGCCCCCTAAATATAGTATTTAGGTGACAGGCCTGAACCAAGAATGCATATTTCCGCAACCTTAGAAGAAGACGCCCAGCAGAGGAGACTGCAGAGAACAACTGACTTGGCCCCAGCCCCACCGGCCGGTCTGCAGTTTCCAGACATCCTGTGCCAAAAATAACCTTGTCCCGCAGCCAGCGACCTCCAGAACCCCTGGAAGGACTGACTGCCTTCAACAAAGATAGGATCTCCCGTGAACAGCAGTTCTGTTCAGAAGAAACCCCAAAGAAAGACTCCGAGCCTGCTAATGAAAAAGAAACCGGACGCCTGGAACCACTACTGCACCCGTCGCCTATGGCCTAGGTTTGAGAGGCTCACCAGTCTCAGCGAGGTCCCCTAGTGCTCCAGAGCCGTAGTCCACCGTGGTTGACCCCTCCAGGAGTCCCCGATGTTGCCGACAGCCTCTGTATGGAGACCCCCACAACACAAGTGGCCCGGTAAGGTGAAATCCGACCTCAAAAGACACCCCTGCATCCAGCCGCCTTGCACATTTGAGAACAGAACCTGAGGTGCACCTACGTGTCCGAGCCCTCCAACTTACCTGCCCATTTGTTGCTTCCTCCTGGAAGTCTTCCTGGACCGAGCCTGCAGCTGAAAACCAAAAACGAAAATCCCAATTGAAAACAACAGGGCACCCGACACCAAACCAGCACCCTGCACCCAGCCGCCCCTGCGCCGCTTCTGGTGCACTTTTTGTGCTAAACAGGATCCCCTTTTGCCGTGAGCCTAAACACCAGGAGTTTGGCTCTCACAACCTTGTGGCCTGCTCGCCAGCAGCCACCAACCAGAGGCCCCCCTATCTCTTATTGGATAACATTGGACCTCAGCACTCTGCACCCGGCCGCCCTAGTGTCTCTGAGGATGTAACAAGAGTGCATCCTTAACCCTGGGGGACCCCCGAGTCTAGCCCCAGAACTTCATCTCCCACTACCAAATACTTACCTCAAAACCGATAACACTATTTTCCTCCATAGGGTAACATTGACTGTTTTTCTTGGAAAAGATTCTAAGTGTAGAGTTTGAAAACCTAAAGAAATTCTTTAAAATTGTACTATTTAACCAAAACGATTTTACTTACCTGTTTACAGGAAATGTCCTAGAGTAGTATCCAGGCATACTACTCTGAGGGAGAAAAGTAATCTGAAAAGTAACTTACCTGGTATATTACTGACAAGCCCATTAAAGTCTATGTACTGTATTTACAAAGTATTGCATTTTTCTGCAACCATACTGTAAGTCAAAACAAAGTGCATATACCATTACTATTCAAACTGTTTACAAACTGCATTACTACTGTAAAGTATGTATTGCTTACCTGTGTCAGGCTTGCTTGGTTCTAGAAAATAAAATAACTAAAAGAATACGTTTTATACAAAAACAATTGGTCTGAAGTTCAGTCTTTGAGTGTGTGAATTAATTTGCTGACTGAGTGTGTACAACAAATGCTTAACATTGTCCTATGATACTGCCTAACTGCTCGACCACACTTAGAGAGTGAGGTGCTATCTAACTTTACCTCTGCCTACCTTTGGGGTTCCACTGCAATCCGTGCACACTATACCTCACTTTGGTATAGTATATACAGAGCCAACTTCCTACAGTAAGCAAATAGCCACTCTGAGAAAAAGGGTGGCTATGTAATCAGCCAATCATTCGCTAATTGCTAACTTAATTGGGTTACTTTCCAGATAAGACCGTGCCCACTGGGATGAAGTGGAGTAGTTCCTCCAGCTTCTCCCAGAGGAGCACAGTAAAAGGGTTTATGTGATTGTCTCTGAGGGAGAATAGATCTCGAATACCATTATTCGCTGTGCATTAGATACCGTGTGCACAGCGGCCAGAACGGTGAACTCCAGCCTTCTTCTGCGCAGGCATGCCTGGCTCCTTATTTCCCGCTTCAAGCTGGAGGTCCAACAGAATCTCCTTCACATGCTGTTTACTGGTCAGAATTTATTTGGTCTGCAGGTAGACCAAACTGTAGAGAATATCAAAAGAGATACAGAGACAGTAAGGCTGTGGGCGCACTACAAACACCTGCACTTCGTGGCTCCTTTCGTCACTCACCCTTTCATGGAGGTTCGAAGACCACTTCTCCTGACGTCTGTGCATCCTATCAACGTCCACAGGTGAAGCAGCCCTCTCCCAGAGGCTGCTTTAGGGGTTCTTATAGATGCAACAATTCAAAAGGAAGACTTAAAGGTGGTTCATAAGCAGGAGCTGCAGCCACCAGCAAAATCTGACTTGCTCCCCCCAGTTACATATCACCTGTTGGCAGCGTCCTCAATGGTTCTTTCCCATTTGGCGGAATGTCACCTCAGACTAGTGGGTGTTAAACATTATCTGACATTGTTATTGCCTTGAGCTCATTTCCATGCCTCCCACCATTCCACCTCGCAAATCCCCGTCCTGCCTGCCCATCGATGCTACCAGCGGTTTATGGTGCGCCACTAGCACTTAGTTTACGGTGCTCCCCTTCAGCCTCACGAGTGTCCCTCGGATGTTTACAAATGTGATGGCGGTGGTCACAGCCCACCATCGAAGATCAGGGGTTCTAATCCTCCCCCTATCTCCACCACTGATTGTTGGAGGTAGGCTCATCCCAAGCATTCGTCTCCCACCTGCAGACTAAAGCAAACCACCCCCAACCCCACTGTTGCCATATCATGACCTCCAATTCTAGGAACACTCTTCCCGAAAACTGTTTTCTTTCTACATGTATTACTTTGCTTTATTTAAATGCTATTATCAAATTCCATTATATCTCATTATTTGTATCTTATAATGTGTAAGTTACATAAAACCTTTTCTAACGGCTACACGGAGAGGGTGGCAGAATGGGACTTTAGAGCACCTAAAACCTTTGACAGTTGTGAACTAAATGATAGTGCCACACTGCAGGTTAAAGAAATGGTAGAAATCATGTGTGTCGTTGAGATGCATACAGATTTGACTAAATAAGTGTTTGATGCATTGTAGCCCCTGTTCATGATCTTGTGTTAAATGAATGCCAATGTATTTTTTCTATTATAGCTGCTGCTCAACCAGGAACAGAAATATTTAACCTGCCAGCAGTCACTACCTCTGGTAAGATCGAATCAGGTACAGAGTAAATGGCTAATAGTACTATTAATGTTCCTAAGCTTTGTGCGTTTTCTTTATGAAGGGCGAGAGAGGTGTGGTTCCCAACCTATTTATTTTCATTGTTGATATGACCCTGGTGTTCTAACTAGTTACTGGCACCTTGATACTTGGGTAATTTTAGTGCCATTCCAGAATTCAGTCCCAGTATCTCTAGCTTTGTAGTTCTTGCCGTAAAGTAGTTAAGCATTGCTTACTACATTCACATTTGTGCGTGTGGCAGTCCGTTCATGGATTTTGAGATGTGTGAAGCTGTACATACATAAATATGATTTATGAATGTTAGCACATGCTATTCTACACACCCTTTGCCATTGTGGCAAAATGCCCTAATACATATTTGAATTATTGATTTATTATGAAGAGGTCATGCCTAGATCATGGGGAATGTGGGTAGTGGCCTTGTGATTTTGGATGTGTGCTTTACATATCTTTTCCTTATTCATATAGGCATTCACTCCAGAAAGTTTGACCAAAGTGAGTTCAAATTGTCTGTTTGGTTCTGTACTTTATAGATTATTCCTCCCAGTGCCATCAAACCTTTCATGGCACTACTGTTAACCAGATCCTGCTTTCTGTTTTTTCGGTTTTTCTTTAAACAATTTTGGTGGAAGATCTAAATTCTAATTTCTTCTCCGAAACAGTTGTTTCCTTTCATGTCTTAAGATTGCCACCCTGTAATATATTCATATGTATGCAAGTATATGCACAAAAGCCCGGGTTTTTCAACCCTTACAGATGAAATAATATCTTCATATCCATCACAGAGAGTGAAAATTGTTTGGTCTGTATTGCTACCTTCGTTTTTTATCAGTTCAAAAGAGGAGCATGACAGGACATCAGACAGCAGCTTCTCTAAATTGGAATGTAAATTACTCTTTAATGAATGTGTACTTTTGGGCACTGTTAACTGTGCGTGAGCACTCTCCAGGTGAAACAGCATAGCAGTGCTTGTCCCAAATGACGGGTTTAGATTTTCGTCAGGTCAGGTTTTTCGGGTTACTTGCCTGTCGTTCAGTATTTAAACTACCATGATTTTTTTTTTCTCATAGTTCCCAATGATTTCAAGTTTTTTTTAACGATTTTCATCATAACAGTTCATTTGTCAGAAATAAATTAATATCTCATAACAGGCCCTGGTCTTTATTATACCAAGTCCAGTTCACATTGCACCAGGCATGTTGTGTAGACTACCAAGACATCCACGTTCTGCTAAGTTCCTGTTCACATTGCACAAACTCGTTTTACACTCCTGTCAAACTTCGTTCACATTAATCACAGTATGTTATGCAGTAGGATCTCCTCTAACCAAACACAATGAGAACAGATCACTTTGTCTGTGGTCAGTGAGAGCTGTACTACCATAATGAGTGCCTCGACTCTGAACATGCTACAGGGCCGGCCATAGGAGCAGTTGAAATGCATTTTACAAATGCTGGTAAGATAACACATTATATACGCCTCCACATTTAGCCAAGCCTGCGGTTTTTATGCATCTGTCAGCTAGAATTTTGATACTTTTTGCAACTTCACTTTCATAATACTAGCAAAAGAATAGCTGAACTTTGCATTAATTGTAGCTCTTGTCATGCAGCTTGTTTCATTAAGCCTGTCATGAATCACCTCAAAGTGCTTCATTTCTGTAATTGCTCAAATTGCTGCAGTACGTTTCTTGAAACCGCTTATTCATATACTATATTTCAATGCAACACACAAAATATAATTCCCCTAACATCTGTGCCAACTGGGACACCGATTTCATATAAATCACACCCTGCCTTTTGTACAACACAAATACAATTTGGGCTACAGCGCCTCGCCGCCTGGTCACGCTAACTCCCCCATTGTGAACTACCACCAGATCATTTAATACTGAGCACAGTTTTCAAAAAGATAACACTTTACAGGGGCACTTATAAAGACTCAAGGTTTCCCAAAACGTCTTACAACTCTTGCCCCACTTGCAGTAGTGTCCCCTGGCTGTACTTTCAGTGACTGGCTATATACCACATATTTTGTTCAGATCAGAGAGTGAATCTAGAATTTGATTTTTCTCTGCCAAACTATATTTTAATTATCATGCTAAAGAACACAAACTGTAAATTGATCACTTTTTTTTCCTTTATCATTTAATACTGAGTCTTGAGCTAGCGTGTGCTCTGAACTGATTGAGATACGAACTAACTTTGCCAGCGCTGGTCTAATAACAAAACAGACCTTCGACGATCCTTACTAATGTTGGATTTGGATCTAAAAGTGAATGGTTTCCCCTTGAATGGTGACCAAATTTTGCTCCCATTATGTATAGTAGTGTGATGCCTGCTACAGTAGCACAAATTCACACCTTAACAATTTGCAGCCTCTCACAGTCCGCTCCTGGTATGATTATGCTCTGCGATCTGCACACCAATGGAGATATTTTTGCTGTTGTGATTTGTGCAATTATCATGTCGGAAAATGCAGAATAGATCACTTTTCCTCTGGCTGCTTCCCATTTAGTTGCCTCCTTTTATTCAGTGCCTGTGACTAGGATAGCTCCTTTGGGCGTGATTGCCCCCTCTCTCTATTTATAAACATCTTGCATGCCTAATTCACAGCTTTAGTAAGTAAACGTCAGAGTATTTTTCTGTTTGCTTTCATTTCTCATGGTAGTTCCCATATGTCTTTACTTTATTTTTCTTTTACTTTTTCATTGCACTTTCTGTATTTCACAGTAATTCTAGCTCATTTTCACCTTTTCCTTTGCTCTTCCCTCTCCACTTTTTCAAATACTCGCATCTCTCCCTCCCCATACATAGCCTTTCTTCTTTGCCATATTTGCTTCCTCTCTCCACTCTAACTCTTATCTGTTTTTTTCCTGCTAACAGGTGCGATCAGTTCTAGGGGTCACAACTTTGCTGATCCTGCCAGCAACCTAGGTCTGGAAGATATTATCAGAAAAGCACTGATGGGAAACTTTGATGACAAAGGAGATGATCATGGGATGCTAATGTCCCAGCAAATGGGGGTGGCAGCTGGCAACACTATCACCTCTGGATCTTCGACCAGTGATCTACGGAGAGACGAGGCAAACCCATCACCAAACTCAGGTCAGTGTACCTAGAAGAACCAGTGACTGGTTTATGATCTCAGGCATAAGAGTCCCATATTCCTAATTTTTTCAGCTTTTTGAAAGCCCTTTTCATAAAAATGTTGGTACTAGCAATTTTTGTTTTTTGGACTAAGTGCCTTATCTAAAGTTGAACAGATGTAGTGCAATCTGTCAGGGTACCATCCACCAAATTTATAGCAGCAGTAGTAGCAGCAGTGATCTCGGTACCTTGATTGCAACCAGTGTTTATGAAGGTTCCTGTCAAGGTACAAAAAGTATGGTGGACGGACACAGTCTATTTTGATAATAGACCATTTCAGAGATGAACTCCCTAAATGGGATTCTGTTCTTTAAAAAGCAAGTAACTAATGACTTCCACACCCAGGATGTTTTTCCCTGGATGTGGGGGTTGTTTCTGACCCCCCTCTCCACAGAAATTGACATCACTCCATCTAACCGAAATAGGAGCAGCGGTGTAATGCCCTACTCTTAACATTCCCTACTCCATTAGGCCGTTGGGGAAAGATTTCCAGTGGAAAGCTGGCAGTTTCTCGGACCCCCAAATAGAGCTGACTGGCAGGCAGCTTTACTGTCATGGTACTCTGTCACATTTGTGACAGGGTTCCTTTTCCACCAAACTCTAACCCCGCCATATACATTCTAGCACTTAGGGGTGGATTTGAAGGGTCCTCTCGCCTGTCGTTTTTTTAACTGGCCCTAGGAAGAACTTTTAGGTTGTGTTCATCAGCTTGCCTGAAATGAGCTGATTTCAGTTTTGTGTCCTTGCCACGTTACTGAGCTGTAACACAGACCCAGATCCAAACTCTGCTAGGCTTGTCTGCAAAAATACTGTATACATACATAATCAGTTTTCGAGGCAGTGTTTCATTTTTTATATGATATTGTTGTGACTCATGCTAGCATCTCTGAAGCAGCAATGCTTTTTCCCGTGCGCTCAAACTTTTTTCTTTTATAAGGATCACATTCCATACGTTATTGCACTTTCAAAGGATTTAAATCCACCTAGCACCACCTATTCAGATAATTGTATGTGAGAAAGAAACTGGTTAGTTGGCTGTGAGATCACTTGATTAAATCATGGACAGACAGCAGTTCTGATGCCATTCAAGACCCCAGAGCCCACTTTGACTTACCGGTACGGACCCTGATCTGACGCAGTTCCTACTCTCTATGATAGCAATGTTTAGGCATGCAGAGATCCCTTCTCGTGCACCTTCGGGCCACCTGCAGTTGTTCAATGGTCTGTTTAGGATCCCATCGCCATTAAACCCCAGGGGTCTTCTCCAAGGCACACTTCCTGTTGCTGTGTCCCTCACCAGTGTGCCCTTCCCTGACACTGGAAGTATCTGATAGACACATCTAGCCGCAGATTCCTTAACTTAGAATATCCCCAGGCGTCAGACTGGATCCAGAAAACATTTTTGCAGCAGCACCTCTGCGTGCCGGGGGACGGCACCACACGACCCCGCCCTGACATCGTCCACGTACGTGATGTCAGCGAGTTCATATAAGTCCCTCCCGGCACGCTGACGTCAGTTTCCTTCTTTTCCGCGTGCAACGCGGATCCGGAGTGAGCGGTTCCTCTGGCCTGTTTTCAGGCCCTTTTTTGACACTTTGCATTTGGCACAGTGCGATGCCCTCTGGCTTTAAATCTTGTACTTCGTGTTCGCGGCAAATGTTGGCGACATACCCGCATCTTACTGTATGTGGTGTCTGGGCGAGCACCACGACTCCACGGACTGCGAAGCCTGCCAACACCTTAAGCCGAAGTCCCGGCGGGAGCGCCGGATGAAGCTTCTTTCAGCACGACTATCCCGGTCGGAGTCGTCTCGTCCCACGTCCTCTTCGACGCAGTTTCGTCGTCGATCGCCCTCTGGGACCCGAGGCCGTCATTCACCACTTCTTGGTAAGTTGCGGCGACGCTTTCATCTGTTGTCAGGGGCACTGGTTCCTAGAATATTCCGGACGTGTGCCCCCGCCAGTTGTCCCCCCTCTATCCGCCCTGTGCGGGGGCGACTCGGGCCCAAATGGAGGCTTATGCCACGGCCTTGCAGGCCTCCCTTGGGTCCTCTCCCATCCCTGGGGCGTCCTCGGGGCCTTCCCTATCTTCAGGGTCCCCGACGGACTCGCCGGTGGGTTCGCCCCCGGCATTGAATGAGCCTTTGCCCTCCAGGGATGTCGGAGATGTGGTATCGTCAGGGCGCGGCCCGGCTGGGTCCCCCTCTACGATCCATATGGCGTCATCAGGGTGCTGCCCGGCTGGGTCCCCCTCTACGGCCCATTGCACCCTTGCCGCACCGCATAGTCCTGTGGGGCTCCCTGTGGCATCGCAGGTGGTTGCTGGTGCTCAAAGCCTCGCTTTGTGCACGCCTCGGCCTTCTGGGCAGGCAGCTGCCTGTCTGGAGCCCGGTACGGCACCGTTTCAGCGCCATAGACTCTCCTCCCCGGGTCTGCCTCCGCTTCTTTCTCTAGAATCTGAGCCTGTTGCGGTTGAGGCTGAGGCGGCGCCGGAGGTTTGCCGCTCCGTCACCTTCTCCTTCTTCGGATGGTGAACTTGTCACCTCCCGGCTCTACCTCTGATTCCTTCGGAGTCGGAGCCGGTCCGGGTTGAGGCTGAGTTGGCGCCGGTGCGGCGCCGGAGGCTTGCATTGCCGGCTCCGGCGCCTTCTCCTTCGGAAGGGGAGCATATTGTGGATTCGGCGCCGGACGGAGCAGACTCCATGCCGGATGGAGTCGAGTCGGCTCCGGACACAGCTCGTTCGGTGCCTATTAAAGTGGTTTTGGCGCCGCATCGATGCTGGGTTGTTGACTCTTCTCCGGAGGCGTCCGGAGAGAGTTTAGCGTCACCCTCACTCCTGGCGTCTCCAGATGTATTCTTACCTGTGCCTCCCTTGGAGAAAGTGGATCTGGCAGGATCCCCACCTCCTCAAGAGCACCCACACCCAGCTGGCTCCTCGCCTCAAGAGCCTCATCAGGACCTCCATTCGTCAATGGGGCTCCCTTCAGTTGGGCATTGGTCGCACCCTCACTGTCTTGGGAGGGTTAGCTTACAGCCCTCACCTACTGATGAGCTACTATCCCCTCCTTGGAGGGCTACCGAGGTTAGTGCACCCTTTCTCAGAGTGGTCTCTTTGGCCACTCGGATTTTGAACATGCAACCTTTTTCGGCGCCTTTGTCTGTGGACCCTTTACTTGTTGTCCTTAACCGTGGGTCAGGGAATGTGGAGCCGCTTCTTCCCTATGAAGCTTCTCTTTATGATGCCCATTTGGGTATCTGGGTTCAGCCAGCTTCTGGTGACCCTGTGGCTCGTTCGATCTTGCACCGCCATCGGCCTGCTCCACATGATCCGGTCTGCTTATTTGGGCATCCTGGCGTACAAGGGTTTGTTTTGCAAACTGCCTTCCCTTCCTTGCCCCGTCTATTGCTTCCTCCCTCCCTGGAGTCCAGATGGCTTGAGTCATTTGGGTCGGAACATCTTTGCCTTCACTAGTGCTGCACTACGGTCACTAAATACAGTATGTGTCCTGGCTCGGGCTACCTCTGCCCTGTGAGACTCTACGAAGTCTTTGTTCTCCACCAGTGCTGAAGGCACTCCTGTTGATCTACTTCATCTTCTCTGGGTTGGCCGTGACCTTGCTGAGTTTACGATCCGCTCCGCCTTGGATACTGCTGATTCCTTAGGCTGGGCTATGGCTGGTTCAGTCACCCTGCGGCGCCATGCTTGGTTAGAGGATAGCGTCTACCCAGAAAATATACGGTAGAGTCTTGTTGATTTACCCTTTGATGGGGTTTTACTGTTTGATACACACGCCAACTCGGCTGTTCAGCGCCTCCTTGCAAGGTCTGGTCTGAAGTCTCCATGTTTCAGGGACATTTCCAGTGAAGCATGCGGCATTACCAATAAGGCCCTTTATGCGTTCTGCTTACTGGGGTTGTTCCCCAGTTTTACACTGCTCCCTTTTTCGTGTTCAGTAACTGAACGCTTCTTTCTTCTGGACAAGGGTTACTTTCCTTCCAGTCGCAGGGTGTGGTCTGAAATTCTGCGATTATTCCTCCATTTCTACGCCTTAGTACTTTGGTACCTCTTCTGCACCTTCGTGTGCTATATTGTATCAGCTGGGCATGCGGGACGACTCTTCTAATGTCAGTCGTCCTAGATCTCCACCCTGCATATCTATATTTTGTGTGTTGGTTCTCACCTTGGTCTTACCGCTGCCTGTTCCAGCAACCTTATGCTTATTTTAGCTACGCCACCTTATGGTCTCTGTAGGTGTTTGCTCTGCGCATGTTTCTGTGTTGGCCTGCATTAGCATGCTTAAGATTGTTACTGTTTGCCTTTGTTCCCCCTTTTAGGACTGGCTGTGCACTTGGCGTGCTGATTTCTAGTCTTGACCTTTGGTTCTTTGCTGTAGCCTCTCCGGCCTTCCTTCCGTGGGCTATCCTGGTAGGCTCTGGTTGCATCTCTTTAATCGCTGTTCACATAGTACGCCATTACACTGAGAGTTGTCCTTTTTCCTCTCTTTTTCTTTTGTTCTGGTATATGGCTGGTGCCGTTTCTACATCTCATGCTTAGTCAGGTATGGTGTAGCACCATTATGGCATTTTTGGGATGTCTTGCATCCCGTTATCTTTTGCTCTTCCGAACTATTTCGGTTGCTGTCTGGCTGTTCCGCCACAGCCTTTCCCATTGTCCGTCACTCTGTTGCCAGCTCACATGCTTGGCGTTTTCTGTTGTTCTGTCGCAGACCCACCTCCCCTTTGGGGTATGGCTGTGGTATCGATTCGAAGTTAAGGAATCTGCGGCTAGATGTCTCTATCAGATGAACAAGTTACTTACCTTCGGTAACGATGTATCTGGTAGAGACGTTGTCTAGCCGCAGATTCCTTATCGCCCACCCAGCCTCCCCGTTCTGCGAGGACCTTGCCAAGTGGGGTTCTCTGCTGGCCCCCTTTTAGAGTTGGCATTGTTTTTTCTCTCATGGGTGCTCACATTGTTGCGTTTCTTTGACATTTGCCATAATACAGCTGACACTCTCTCAGGGGTTTCTGTTACCATAATAACAGTTGACTCCCTCTCAAGGGTTTCTTACCTGTAAAATAATGCCTTTTGATTAACCTTCACCAGGAGATTCCTCTTCATTTTCTTATCTTCTCCTGCTGCCTTCCCTCCCTCAAGCCTTCTCTATTGGCTCAGGGTCCTAGTCTCCTCTACAGTAGTCATCTTTGGGGTTCTGTTGACCTCTGTTTCAGACCTCCATTACTATAGGGGCAGTGCCAGACTTTTCATACCTGCCTACGGTGGACTGTTCTCTCTGTGCTCCGTTCTTGCTGGACGACACAGTTCTACATGGTACTGACAGTTTATTTCTGTCTGTTGTTCTGCATGGTATTAACAGTCTGTTTCTGTCTGTTGAGATATTCTTCCCTCGTTGCACTTGGGAAGGGTCTTCGCTTAGCTTGTGAGGTTCTTTCTCACAGACTTTTCACTTATATGTAGGCAGTGTCTGATTCTGTCTTTTACGATGGTGTCTGCACCATCCTCCTTTCTTCATGGATTTTCATCCATCGCGCACTGTTCCCATACTTTCACAGATTTTTTGTTGGTGGCTCCGCGTTGTGTCGCAGAAAAGCTTCTCCGAAGAAAACTGACGTCAGCGTGCCGGGAGGGACTTATATGACCTTGCTGACATCACGTACATGGACGACGTCAGGGCGGGGTCGTGTGCTGCTGCAAAAATGTTTTCCGGATCCAATCTGATGCCTGGGGATATTCTAAGTTAAGGAATCTGCAGCTAGACAACATCTCTACCAGATACATCGTTACCGAAGGTAAGTAACTCGTACTTCAAGAATACCTCAAAGCCCCCCTCCTCAAAGAAGCCTATTACAGCTGATGACTCCCAACCTGACACCACACCAGCAGCATTCACAAACCATAAACTATACCTTTGGCTCCATCTGCTGTTACATCCAAATACCTGAGGTGATGCAACACAATGACAATGATGGCTGCAAAGCTCTGCCAATTACCTCCCTCCAATACAGCAAATGTCTTGGCATTGCAGGATGTTAGTGGGCTAGATACATCCTGGTAAAGGGAGATTTTGTGCCCCTCAGAGTGAGCTTCTCCCCAAGTGTAGGAGAGTAGGGTCTGCTTTCTATGGTCACCCCCACTTTTTGCTTTTGCTTCACTGGTTTTCGACTTAGATGTGGCTGTGGGCCTGCTAATCAGACCCACAGCCCAGCTGTTCTCTCTCTAAATTCATACTATGTACTTTAGGTACATAACCCAATTGGTAAGGATCACCTTATTGGCCCCTGTACAGTGTACCTTAGGTACCCAGGGCATAGGTGTACCCTAGGCCTACCAGGGGCTGCAGCATGTATTATGCCACCCCTGGCTGGCCTCCCATCATGACACATCTGGCTGATCACTCAGCTGGGGCAAGGTCATGTAATCACCCCTTGCTTAGGTGTAGTATTCCTATACCTACCTTATATATAGACACATGGGTAACCTTTCAGTCACTCCTATGGCAGGCCTTAACAATCCTGAAGGCAGAGTGCTTGGTAACATGTGAGATGGTGCTCTAGCATGAGCTGAGCCTGTCAGCAGCTTTCGAAACCATGTCCTTATAGCTGTTCTATATCGCCTACCATATACTCTTAAAGTGCCTTATAATCCTCGCGGTTATGGTAACTATGGTTTGGCTTTATCAAAACATGTTGTGTAAGGTGTCTAACACTTTGGAATACTACCCCCACACCATTTCTGGCGATGAGGATAGTATTCCTCCCTTCTAGAGGGAGAAGACATGTTGAAGACCTACTACCCGGTTAAAGTTCACCAGAGCCCCAGCTTCACAAAATGGATGCTGCTGCCACAGACACAAGTCTGACCTCCTGCTGCTGGGAGTCCTTCCACTGAGGGAGGCTTGGACAATAGATTTCCTGCCTTGGGAGGTGCTAGCACCACCCTAGACAGGACTTAGTGTATTGGGGCAGGGAGGGATGAAAGAAACGAGACACTGCCTGGGGCACACAAGGTGCCCCATGCATAGTCCGGCTCAAACCGGTGCTGGGGCACTCCAGCCCCAGTCCTGGTGCGAAACTGGACAAAGGGAAGGGGGTGTAACCACCCCCCTCCCTGGTCCCACCCATAAGAGGGACCTAGCAGGTAACCCAGCCCCCCCGATTAGTATAAGAGTGGGAGCGGAGTCCCTAGGACTTTAGATTATCCTGAAAAACTGCAACTTGAACAGTAACTCTGGACCTTCGACATTCCATTCGACTATGGAAGAAGACTGAAGAATCTCCCTTGTGGCCAAGGAGTGGCCACCCTGTGCAAACAGGCACCATCAAGCGACCTGCTGTTTGCTTTGCCCAAGTTCTACGAGGAACCGACTGCAGAGCCCGACCAGCGCCTTAACTTCCAGACTTCTCCGACCCTGATCCACATCCACACCAAAGCTGAGAGACGTGGGACCGGCTACCTGGGAAAATTGGCTACTAGCTTCCAGCGCAGCTTCTGAGGCATCCTCAAAGTTGTGCTCTGGGGATTGAGAAGCCCCAACCGAAGATCATCCCTCCACACTCCTCGAGTTCTGCGTGGGGCCCTTCTGCATTTCCCTGCTCGACGCGTCTGTCCTGTTACTGGCCCGTTGGCTAGTAGCCTCAGTGACGACGAACCCTTAACTTTCCACCGCTGGTTTGGCTCCTCCAGACTGGCCCTTGCTTCCCTGTGAAAGAGAAGCACCTTAGGCCTTCCTGGTCTGCAACAGAAGCGAATCCTTCATCCTGCGTGGGTTGCGCTTGCCAAGGCTTGTTGGGTCTGATCTCGACATCGACGCCGCCAACAGCAAGAGCCTTCGTGGGGCAGCTCGGCTCCTGGTTCTGGTCGTCCTCGACACCGCCTGGTACCCGTGGCTCCTGCGACAAGCTTCACCGCTTCACCTGCATCTTCACGACATCGCCTGGTTCCTTCCTGGTTCCTGGCTGGTGACCTAGACGCTGTCCCCCCTGCTTGCAGGTTTCCTTCTTCTTGATTCCAACCGTGGAATCCACCGGACACTCTTCACTGACTGCCTGTCAGCATCTTTTCTTCAGACATCCATAGGAGTCGACGATGAAACCCGACGCAAGTTCACACCTATGCACCCGCAGCCCGTGGGCTAGGTAAACTGAGTACTCTGGTGCTCACAAGGGTATTGACTATCCTAGGGTCTAGTTTCCAAGTCTCTAACTCCTAGCTCCTTCCGAAGTGTCCTAAAACTCTTTATTTCTAAACACTACTATTTCTATCGACTTTTTTTTTTTTTTTTTTTTTTTTTTGTGTTTTAAAAACCTTTATTGTCATTTCAAACTGTACACAGCTATTTAGCCAACAACCCGGAGGCAGGCAGCAAAGTGACGTGGCGGCACACCGCCAAAGATTATCCACCTTGTACATCTGAGCGATATATCCAAAATATGAATTCTGATTATACTCCCTCTGAGGCGGAAAGCCGGAGGTTAGCACGCTGCATCAAAAAATTGTATTTTAACGCTGTCACCACTATTTTTCACTTACTGTTGTTTTTAATTTCGGTAACTGACCACGAAGCTCCCCTGAGCAGAAGCGCTGCAGTCAAGCGCTCAGCCTGCCCTCCTAGACCCTCAAAAACACAGCGAGCCCACGCTGCCTGAGAGGAAAACGCCCACACCGCCAGCGCGGTCGAAGGCGAAGCCACGCCCACTGCGAGGCCACGCCCACCGGACTACTTAAACGCTCCCGAGAGCGCAACACCCACTTCTGATTATACTCCCTCTGAGGCGGAAAGCCGGAGGTTAGCACGCTGCATCAAAAAATTGTATTTTAACGCTGTCACCACTATTTTTCACTTACTGTTGTTTTTAATTTCGGTAACTGACCACGAAGCTCCCCTGAGCAGAAGCGCTGCAGTCAAGCGCTCAGCCTGCCCTCCTAGACCCTCCAAAACACAGCGAGCCCACGCTGCCTGAGAGGAAAACGCCCACACCGCCAGCGCGGTCGAAGGCGAAGCCACGCCCACTGCGAGGCCACGCCCACCGGACTACTTAAACGCTCCCGAGAGCGCAACACCCACTTCTGATTATACTCCCTCTGAGGCGGAAAGCCGGAGGTTAGCACGCTGCATCAAAAAATTGTATTTTAACGCTGTCACCACTATTTTTCACTTACTGTTGTTTTTAATTTCGGTAACTGACCACGAAGCTCCCCTGAGCAGAAGCGCTGCAGTCAAGCGCTCAGCCTGCCCTCCTAGACCCTCCAAAACACAGCGAGCCCACGCTGCCTGAGAGGAAAACGCCCACACCGCCAGCGCGGTCGAAGGCGAAGCCACGCCCACTGCGAGGCCACGCCCTTAACATCTACTATAAATGTGTCGGCCATTCCAGCGCAGCGGACGAGCGCAGCGGGAGCGCCGTTTGCGCGCCGAAGGCGCGCCTAAGGCAAGCCCGTCTGCGCCCGTCCGCGCACGACCGGGCCTAGGGCCAGACTATATGCCTGTCCCAGCCGCCTCTAAGGTAAGCTATTCCCGCAGAGAGCTCCTCAGCCTTAGACCCACTAAAAACAGCTCATGTCTGGCACTACACGACCCCACTGTCCCTTTTCGCCGCTGTGACAAATGCAAACCAGGCAATCTCTCCCTTCCAAAACCCCCCGTCCCTCCCCCTGTCCTTAAAATCTCGACCCTTAACTGCAGATCACTTCCCAAACATGCCCTGCTTATCAACCATCTTATTGTCGACCTTAAACTGGACATACTTTTCCTCACAGAAACCTGGATTACGGAGCATTCCAACGCTGACGTTGTCCTAGCTCTCCCCCCGGGCTTCCTCATCATGTCTCAACCCCGTCCCCTAGGTAGAGGAGGTGGTTTAGCCATTATCCACAGGGACCACTTTATCTGTCGATCCAAAGACTGCGCGATCCAAGACTCAGAGAGCTGCCTCTTCACGATTCAGCTGTCTTCGACGAACTCCCTGTCAGGCCTTCTGGTGTATCGGCCGCCCGGCCACTCTGGCCCCTTCACAGCCGCCCTCCTGGAAACCGTTTCCTCCGCGGCACACCTGACACCTAACTTCCTTATAACAGGCGACCTAAACATCCATCTCGAGGATCCCCTTGACACTGGGGCAACCGACTTTATTGACGACCTAGCGGCCTTGGGTCTGCTTCTCGCCAACTCTGAACCAACTCACACGAAAGGGCACCTTCTCGACCCGGTGTTTTCCAACATCCCTTCCCTCCTTTTCATTAACTCCCAACCCCTCCCGTGGACGGACCACTTTCTAGTCACGACCCATCTCCCTGGAGCTTTCAAAAAGCCTCAAAAACCCCCCACCTTCACCAGAGACAGAGCGTGGGCCAGACTCTCGGTGGAGGATTGGTCCACAGCCCTGGACGCTTCGACCCCCAGTCTTTCTGAGGACCCCTCCACCGCCGACTCCCAAGTCAGAGACTGGATATCCTCCACTCTCGATAATCTTATCCCCATAAAAAATCGGGAGATCAAAAACAGGATAAAAGGCCAGGCCCCCTGGTATACTCCTGACCTCAGGGATCTACGCAAAGAGTGCAAAAAGGCCGAGAGGCAGTGGAGAAAGGACTGGCTCCACAGTAACAAAGACCTCTACAATAGTGCAGTTAGACGCTACAAATCAGCTCTCAAACTTGCTAAGGCAGGATTCTATGACAACAGAATACAAAACGCCACCAATTCCACAAAAGAAGCGTACCTGATTGTCAAAGAACTCCTCAACATTCCATCAGCACCCACCGTTTCCCATGCCCCCCCAGACAGAAGTAATGACTTTGCCTCCTTCTTCGACTCTAAAATCTCGCGAATATTGGACTCTCTCCCCAGCATCACCCCCCACATCTCCACTGATACTGAGGTCTGGATCAACAGCCCGCGGCTGTCCTCCTTTAGAGCAACCTCCCTCATTGAGGTCTCCGCCACGTTAGCCAAAATGAAAAGCGGCTCTCCTCTGGACCCAGCCCCGGCCAGACTATTAAAAGCTGCCGCCCCCAGCATAGCCTCCACCATCAGGGATCTCATTAACATCTCCTTGCGCCAAGGCACAGTGCCGCCCAACTGGAAAAATGCGGTTGTCAAAGCCCTGCTAAAGAAACCCCATCTGAATCCTGACGATATGTCTAACTATAGACCCATATCACTCCTTCCCTGCATCAGCAAGATGGCGGAGAAACTAGTTAATTCCCAACTCTCCCAATTCCTTGAGACCAACAAAATCCTGCGCCCATCTCAAACTGGCTTTAGGCCCGGCCAGGGCACGGACACAGCCCTCCTCTCCGTCATTGAGGAATCAAGGCGCATTCTGGATTCAGGAGGATCAGTGGCAGTGATCCTCCTGGACCTCAGTGCCGCCTTTGACACGGTGGATCACCGTGTCCTTCTACATCGCCTGGCCAGGGCAGGAATTGTGGGCTCAGCACACGCCTGGATTAACTCCTTCCTATCAGGCCGTTCATTTCAGGTGTGGGACGGCAACTCTCGCTCAGACCCCCTTCCACTGACTTGTGGAGTCCCGCAGGGGTCCTCGCTTAGTCCCACCCTGTTTAATGTTTACATGGCCCCCCTGGAAGACGTCGTGACCCCCTATGGGATCAAAATTGTCAACTACGCTGACGACACCCAACTTGTCGTCTCCCTCTCCCAGCTGGACAAACACCCAGACAGCCTGCGGAACTGCCTCCAAGACATCTACTCCTGGATGTGCGAATCTTCCCTTAAATTGAACGGTTCTAAAACCGAAATTATGCTCCTGGGCAACAAATGGTCATCAATCCCCGCTTCGGTGTGGCCGGACACCTTTGGTGAGATACCCACTCCAAAGTCAGAAGTCAAAACGCTAGGCGTTTGGCTGGAACCAAGCCTCACCATGAAGACCCAGGCAACCAAGACCGCTGGATCATGCTTTGGCCTCCTGCGGTCAACCCGAAAAATTCTCCCTCTCCTTCCTCCAATATCCAGGAAACTGCTGGTTCAAGGGCTCATCCTAGCCAGACTCGACTATAGCAACGCCGTCTACCTCGGTGCACCGGAGTTTACCTTAGCCAAACTCCAACGGGCACAAAACGCCGCGGCAAGGATTATAATGGACCTCCCCCCCAGAGCCTCTGCCAAATCAGCCCTCAAGGCCCTGCACTGGCTCCCTGTCCGCCAACGAGTCGAGTTTAAGGCAATGTGCACCAGTCACAAACTCATTAATGGTGCCGGCCCTGCCGCCCTGAAAGACCTTGTCGCCCCCTACAAAGCCCCTAGGGCACTGCGCTCGGACGACGAGCATTTGGCCATCGTCCCTAAATTTAAGAAGGCTCGGACCGGTGGCCGTCGCTTTTCGGTCTAAGCCTCCTCAGGCTGGAACGCACTGCCTCGCCACTTGCGTCTGGAACCCTGCCACGCCCTCTTCCGGAAAAAACTAAAAACTTTCTTATTCCCCAAATAATCCTCCGGTCCCCCCTCCTCTTGGGATATCACAGCTCTATAGCGCGGGGATGCCTCCGGGTCACCAGGCGCTTTATAAATTTATAAATAAATAAATAATAAATAAATGAATATACACAATTTACAGTAACATACAACCAAAAAGCGACAGTCGAAGAACAGTAGCACATTCCAGTCATCAGTACTCCTGCAGTTACTAACGCGCACCTATGCAATGCCGCAGCCTCGGGAACCCTAGTCGTCCCATCCAGTCATATCACAGCCCAGCCACCAGAGCAGCAGCGGCCTGGGCAGCGCAGCCCCAACGCCAATCAGCCTCCACATGCAGACCCAAAGTGCGCCCATATCAAACCACCAGTCCACTCTCCCACGGCCTCAATCCTCGCCAGCCGCATCTCTACTCGCCAGCCATTCTACTAGCGGCTGCCATATATCCACTGGTCGTGAACGCTGCGGCATCTGATCCCAATAGGCAGTGAGTTGGTCCTTGCAGTATATCGCAGACCTAACCCATCCTGCAACAGCCGGCGGAGCCTGCTTCTTCCAGTGTACTGCCAGTTGGCGCTTAGCGAGTAGTAGGAGAAGGGCCACAAGGCGACGCAACGCCAGGGGTATATTCTTGACGAAGCCCAGGAGGGCCACCAAAGGGTCCGGAACAATGCGCATGCCCACAATTTCACTGACAGCTTTAAATATGGCATCCCAGAAGCCGTCAATGGGACCGCATGTCCACACCAGATGGAAGAACGTAGCGTCGCTCACACCACATCTCCAGCACTTCGTATCGGCCTGCAGGCCCATCTTGAAGAGCTGCATAGGTGTACGGTACGTCCTGTGTAGGTAGTTGAAGTGTACCAGCCGCAGCCGGTAATTGGGCGACAATTGCTCAAGCTGGGCACAGCAGAATTCCCATTGTTGTTCCGTGATGCGCACGCCCGCCTCCTCCTCCCACAGTGTCCTGGAGTCCATATGCGCAACCGGCGTCGCACGCTGTGTAGACCTGTATATGCGTGTTATTAATTTCCGCGAGGAGGAGTTGGACAGCACGTCCTCCAAGGCCGCCAGTGATGGCGGGGCCTCCGGGAACGTAGGATATCTCTTCCTGCATGCCGACCGTAATTGATAGTATAGCAGCAGCTCCGATGCCGTCGGTTCAGGGGTCGCGGCCATGTCAGGCAGTGTGATGAAAGTATCGTCCGGATACAGGTCACCTGCCACCGTCAACCCACACGCACCGGCCCGGCGCGCCACCGCCGCGTCCGTCAACGGACCCAACAGGGGATTTCCCTCCAGGGGCATGCTCGGGGCGTAGAGATCAGAGACGCCCGCGCGTCTGGCAATGCCCGCCCAGGCCCAACGCACCATTTCCACGGTGTTGATATCTTCCCTGGGTCGTTTATATTTCTGGTACACCGCCGTCCGTATCGGGCAGGGCGCCGCCACGTCCAGTTCTATCGCAACGTGTGGCTGGTAAGGAATCGGGTGGTGCCAGTAGTGTAAGTATTGTGCCTGCGCGCTGTACGCATACAGCTCAAAGTCCGGGGCTGCCAGGCCCCCCTGACTGAAGGGAAGTGTGAGGAGGTTCCAAGCCACTCGAGGCTGCCTGCCCGCCCAGACCAGTTCGATCACGGCTGAGCGGAGGCGACGGAAGAACGCCTTTGTTAGCGGTAAAGGGATGTTTACAAATGGGTAGAGAAACTTGGGCACCACGACCATTTTCGCGATGGCGATGCGGCCCAGCATGGACAGCGGCAGCGCCTTCCATCTCTTCACCTTGGTCTCCAGCCATTCCATGGCCACCCCAAAGTTAGACAGCCACACTTCCTGAATTGAGCGGCTGATCTGAATGCCCAGATACTTGACCTCGTCGGTGGCCCACTCAATCGGGAATTCCGTGTGACACACAGCCGTGCCGTCCGTCAGCGGCAGCATCACTGACTTCGACCAGTTAATATTTATGCCGGTTAGGCCGCTATAGCGTATCACCTCTCATCAGCGGATCAAAATTCTCTGCCGGGTTCATCATATATATGGTAAGATCATCAGCGTACAGCGAGAGTAATAGGCCACGGGACGTGAAGCCTATGCTGCGCTGGGTGTGGTGCTGCCTCAACCGAGCCGCCAGGGGCTCCGTGGCGATGGCAAAAAGCAACGGCGAAAGCGGGCAGCCCTGCCGAGTCCCTCTGGTTATGCGTATGGGCGCAGACGTTTGACCATTCACCCGCACCCTTGCCGTCGGGCCATTATATAGAACACCGATACGCCTAGCAAAGGGCAGGCTAAAGCCCATTCGAGTAAACAATGTCCGCAAGAATTTCCACTCCAGGGAGTCAAACGCTTTGGTCGCGTCCAGCAACGCCGCCGTCGCCTGCACCCTGGGGTCCAGGTAGTGTAGGAGCCCAAAGAGCACCCTCAAGTTCTGAGAGGTGGACCTCCCCATGACAAAGCCCGACTGATCCGACAGCGCTATCTGTGGCAGCATGAATTTGAGGCGGTCAGAGAGCAGTTTCGCATATATTTTAGCGTCAAGGTTTATCAGGGAAAGTGGGCGGTAGGAATCCGGGCCAGCGGGGTCCTTTCCTGGCTTCAGCAGCGTGATGATCAGCGCCTCACGCATTGACTGGGGAAGGATCCCCGTTTCTACCGCCTCCTCAAACACTCTGTGTAAGCGCGGGACCAGGATGTCAGCATATTCCTTATAGAAGGCCGCCGTAAGCCCGTCAGGGCCCGGTGCCTTACAGAGGGGTAAGCCAGCGATCACTGCCCTTATGTCATCCGGCGTAAATGGGAGATCCATGTATTGTCTGGCTCTATCATTGAACCACGCAAGCGCTATAGTGTCCAAGTACTCGCGGAGAGCAGTGTCGTCCGGATCCACCTTGGAGGTATATAATTCTGTGTAAAAGTCTATCATAGTAGCAAGTATATCCGGCGGCTCCCGCACCACCTCGCCATCCTCCCTCCGTAATTCCAGGATATGATCCGCCCCACGCGGTGCCCGCAGCAGGTTTGCCAGCGTGCGGCCCGCGCGGTCACCCTCTCCATACCGTCTGGCTTGACAGTCTTTAGATAGGTACGCGACCTCACGGTCAGCTTCCTCCTGATATTTAGTCAGTGTCGATCGGAACATAGCCCTCGCGCCATCAGAGGGCGCCGCGAGTAACGTGGACTCAAGCCGCGCAAGTTCCGCCTCCAAGGACTCAAGCGTGCGCCGTATGGTTCTCAAAACTCCCGATTTTAGTGACATGCAGTACCCCCTGGTGACTACCTTGCAGGCCTCCCACAGTATTCCCGGGGACTCTACGGACCCCTCATTAAGCTCAAAGTACTCCTCGAGCTTCTCGCGGAGACCTTGCTGGAATACCTGGTCGCGCAGCGCTCGGGAGGGGAACCGCCAGCTAAAGGGCGTAGCATATTTGGAGGGGGTAGCCAGTGACAACAACACCGGGGCGTGATCAGAGAGTGACCTCGGTAGGTGCTCCACCTCCAATACCGAGGTGTGCAGGTCCCTGGACAACAGCCAGTAGTCCAGCCGGGACCAAGCAGCCCTATGCGCAGTGATGCACGTACCCGCCCGATCTCCGGGGTGCAGCACCCTCCAGGAATCCACAAGCCCCGCATCTTGTATAATATCACCGAGCGTTTCCGCCGCTCTAGGATGATGGTCCCTGGCCGCGCCCTGCCTATCCATCGTGTCAGAGAGCACAACGTTGTAGTCCCCCCCCCCACAACACTGCCGCCGGCCCCCGGGTCTGTACCTTATGCCATAGTTCTTCATAAAAGTCAGGGTTGTCATCATTGGGGCCGTATACATTCACCAGCACCACCCTCATACCATGCAGCGCCCCCACCAATATGATATATCTGCCATCTGCATCCCTAATCGTCTCATGGGTGGTCCATGGGAGCCCTCTCTTTATTAAGATCGCCACCCCTCTGGAGTAATTGGAGTATGCCGCATGCACTGGCTCTGCCCAACGATGCCGCCTGAGGAGCTGGGTCGCGGTAGCAGTTAGATGGGTTTCCTGCAGGAGGCAGATGTCTATGTCTTTCCTAAGTAGGTAGGCCTGCACTAGCCGGGCCTTGCGGCCGTCATTCATACCGCGCACATTCCAAGTCAGGCACCTCACTCTCTGCACTGCGCCAGGTACCTCAGAAGATCAGAAGCCAACCGCAGGCCATGATCGCTCAGCTCGCCACTCTCGCCCCACCTACAGACACTAGGGTCAAACACCTGTCGCACGGCTAGTAGTCTGGCACAAAAAGGAGCGCGGGACAGCGTGCACCATGATGGAAAACATTGCAGTGTGTACTGTACAGTAAAAGATAAATCACAGCGATGTGCTTCTTCTCGGTCGTCGCCACAAACCCCCCAACTACCCTGAACATCCTCCCAACTCCCAAAACCAGAAACCCCACCCGCTCCAACCCCCCAATCCGGTTGTGCAACTGCCCCCCCAATTACCCACCCCACCCCACAAACATTCGCTAAGGCCATCGATAGCAGCCCGTAAATGGGAATCATCCCCTGAGGCGCGCAGGTTGGCCACCTACTAACCCTGTACTTTTGACAGGGCGATCGAGCGCCAGTGGGTTGTGCCAGCTCGAGGACCCCCACCCCCAGAATCAAGAGGTCAGATTAATAGCAGCCCAGCCATCTGGAGGAATTCCCCAATGCCCACAGCAGACACCAGTGTCCGGTCGAGCCCATACAGGCAGGTCATAGGGAAACACCAGAAAAAAAACCCCTGCGGACACACTCATTCCACATCACTTAGCCTGTCCGGAAGGTCTGGTCCCTCCGCAGGCGGGCGGTTCTTTTGGTCTCTGGCTAACTGCTTCGCGTACTGCATGGCTGCCTTCGCATCCACGAAGAATGAAGGTTTCCCGGGGCCATGCACCCGGAGCTTGGCAGGGTAGATCAAAGAGTATTTCGTGCCCGTTTGTTGAAAAATTTTCTTCGCCGGCATGAATTCCCTGCGGGCCATCTGTAGCGTGAAGTCCGGGTACAGCGCGATGTTGTTTCCCTTGTATTGTACGTCCTTCATGTCGCGTGCCATTCGCAGTATCGTGTCCCGATCCCTGTAATTTAGGATGCGTGCAATAATGGGTCTGGATGGTGCTCCCGGCTTAGGTCTAGGTCCCAGTGTCCTATGCGCCCTTTCAACAAGGAACATCTGCGAAAGGCCGGACCCAAACAAGTCCTTCATCATCTGCTCGACATACTGCTCCATGCTGGTGATGTCGGTCGACTCCGCCACCCCTGTGATGCGGATGTTGTTACGCCTTGAGCGAGCCTCCAAATCCTCGTTCTTTTGCTGTATGAGTGCCAAGACTTTTTCCATGCCCTTCATTTGCGTGGCCAGCGCCGTCTGGCTCTCCTCCGTCTCCGCAACACGAGCCTCCAGCCCTTCCACTCTGCCCTCCTGCTTGTCCATTCGCGTCGTAATGCCATCCATGCGCGCCGCTAGCGCGTCCATCTTGCCATCTATTCCCTGCAGGCTTGTTTTTAGGTCCAGAAACATTGATTTAATGTCCACGTCTTGAGAGCCGCCCTGGGCATCCTGCACCGCATCGGGGTCTCGAGTGTTCGGATCCGGCGCTTTTTGCTTGGATTTGTCAAATGTCAGGCGCGGTTGGCGGGTATCAGGCTTGCCCATTGTTACCTCGCAGCGCCAACTGTGGAACGGGGCCTACGCTGTCCCCAAATCGCAATCCAACCGCAGGCCCGCGCCGCGGAGTACGTCCTTCCACGGGGTAGCACGCTTCGTCTGATCAGTTGCGGCACAGATCACCATCCGCCGGCTGCCCCCAGCGCGACCTCCTCACTGCGGGGCTCCCAGGTCAGGGCTTCGCAGCAGCACCTCACAGCGTCAGCATCGCTCCAGCCCGGCAAAATGGCGTCGCAGTCAGTGTCGGCAAGGCCCAAGCGCCACCACAGGCACAGGCCCCGGACTCCGGGGGGTGCCGGCCCGCTATCTCTTGTTCTTAGGGCCCCAGCAGTAGGCACTCCTCACCGTCTCACAGCCGCAGGGAGACCTACGCCACCGGGTGCCCCCTCGCAGGCCCCCGCGTCGTCGCCGATCCAGGCGCGGCGATCGATCTTCGTCCCTGATCCCAGGGCACAGTGCGGACCCAATAGTCAAAGGGGAGCAGAAGCGACCCACGATCACAGCACGGGTTACCCTGCCGGGCGGATTAGCAGTTCGCGCCCAGCTCGCGGTCTCCCACAGGGCCTCTCTCTGGTCAACAGGCCAGGCGCTCGCGCCACGACCTCCGTAATGGCTTCCGAGCGCGGGGACCCAGAGTGCCCCGATCTCCAGCTCCAGCTCCGCCAGCGGCGGATCCAGTCCAGGGCGAACCGCCTTCGAGTCCCAGCGTCCCCCGAGGGGGCAAAGTCAGTGATCAGGCCTGGGAAGAGCAGCCTCACGCCCGCGAGCAGCACCGCGCCGCTCCGGGCACCAGTCCCACGCCAGTCCCCGGCTTCTAGGAAGGTCGTAGGCCCCGCCTCCGGTGCTCCGCTCGGCAGGCCGATAGTCGCCGCCGCCGCTCACGCCGCGGCAGGGATCCTCTCCGGCCGGGCCCCCACACCAGGGGGTTCAAGCGGGGGCGAGAGGACCGAGACTAGGCACAATTTCGACGGATATTCACCGGATTAATTCGCTCGATCGGCGGAGCTGCGGTTTCAGGCAGCCATTCCGCCTCGCAGCCAAGCCACGCCCCCCTATTTCTATCGACTTTAACGCATTACGCGTGAGTATTTCCACTCTGCACCTGAATCCCGTGGGCCTCCCACTTCCTAGCAATTGGTAGTATAGTGTAGCCCCAGCGATTCCCTAGGCCTAGGCCTAACCTGTGTTCGTGACAGTGGTCCATATACCACTTACTTAGTATATGGTTTGCGTGGCCCCTAGAGCCTAACTGTATTACTTACGTGTGTGACTTATGTATGCTTAAATAAGACTCTGTTGTACTTACCTCGAATCGCATAAAGAGTGCTGAGGGTATTTTGACTAGAATAAATACATTCTATTTTTTATATATATCTGTTGTGGTGTCCTTTCATTTGGTATTCAAGGGATTGCAAATGGTATAACAGCTGGCTTCACATGCCATACAGAGTTTAGCCTAAGACTGCTCTTGTCCCTGCTACCACTAGGATAGCTGGTCTATAAGGTTGACTTTACAACCAATCACCATAAGGGTTGTTTGGACTGATACAGGGTGTACACTAGAACTAGTGACATCATACATCAGGCCAACTTCTCACACCAAGTAACCTCCTTCCATGTGTTTTTGAGGTAGACGGTGAGGGGTGAGGTCCTGGAGTTAACCATACCTACTGTGGAGTTGAAATCTAATTGACAGAGGTGCTACAACCCAATTTGGCATCAACAGAGATGCTGCTTTTGTTTAACGGAACCCTACTTAACCCATCAAGGCGGCTTGAGCCTGCACAATTTCTACCCCAGCTGTCCATTGACTGATTGCCTGTCTAATCTGAAAGAAACACGTTAGTTAGATTCCTCACCTTAGAATATCCCCAGGCGTCAGGCTGGATCTGGAAAGATTTTTCTTCAGCAATACCCCTTGCGCGTCGCTAGGCGTCGTCTGCGGCTCCGCGTCCGTCGGCGGCGGCGAGCGCCGGAATTACGTCATCGGAGTACTTAGACGCCGCCCTCGCGCGCTGACGTCAGTTCTTCTTTTTTCCGCGCCAGACAGCGCCGATCCGGGAAGAGCTTACCCCTTTACTCACTTTTTGACTAAAACTTTTTGGACTCTTTTGTCTACTCGATTCGAACTGGTGCCGGTAGGATGCCCGGGTTTAAAGCCTGTGACTCCTGTCATCGACTGATGTCGGTGACGGACCACCACCACCGGTGCCTTTACTGCCTGGGGGCCGACCACGATGCGGAGTCGTGCATCGACTGCCAGGCCTTTACCTCGAAGGCTATGCGGGACGGTCCCATAAGCTTCTCGAGCTCCGACACTCGGCTCTGCGCCGTTCACGGTCCCGGTCCAGGAGGAGGTCGAAGGACCGGTCGCGGAGCAGCAGCCACCACCGCCGCTCGTCGGGGTCGAAGTCTTCGGGTAAGTCGAAGCATGCTAAGAAGTACAAGAGGCGGCATCGCTTTTCGGACTCCCCTCGCCGGTCGCGCGACACGGTCGAGGGTCCGGGTGGTACCACCCCCGCGGCTCCTACTGAGCCGCAGGAGCCGCATCCGTCCCCATACCCTCCGGTCCCTGGGACTGACGCGACTCCGGCGGAGATCAGTGCCTTCCTCTCGGCCATGAGGGGCCTGGCTCCGTCGTCGATGCGTGCCTTCGGGCCCCACGGGCTCGACTGGGCGACCTAGCGAGCCGGCGGCTCCGGCCCCCGGCGCCGTCGTCGACTTCGGTCCCGACGCTGCAGGTCCCCATGGGATCCAGGCCTGGATCTCAGTCTGTGCCGGTCAACCTCACGACGCCTCCTCCGCCAGCGCCGACACCGGTTCCACCCCCGCGCCGTCTCCGGACGACGCCGTTCCCCGGTTCAGCCCCAGTCCGGGCCCGGCGCCGACGCCAATGGATGACAATTTCATCTACCGTCCTGCACTGATTATTTTCCCCCTGTTTATCAGGAATCGGATGACGGGGGCGACTGTGAGGGGTCAGAGGACCCTCTGGCCATGCAGGCCAACTTATCTCAGGACTGGGCAGATGAGCTGGGGGATGCCAGTGGTCTGGACACCTCCCCGGACACTGGTTTCATCTCTCCTCCGACTGTGGCTTCGGAAGAAGGTGCGGCATTTTCAGTGGTGCTGCGCAAGGCGGCCGAAGCCCTTGGGCTGGAGCTGCCTGCTGTGGCTGTGAGGACTAACCTCTTCACTGAAGTGCTTCAACCGTCAGCAAGCTCCTCGGAGCCTCTGCTGCAGTTCAATGAGGCACCAGTGGACGTTCTGAAGGGCACATGGTCCAATCCCTCCACAATACCTCCTGTGGATCGGAACGTGGCCCGGCGCCACCGCCCTGCTCCAGGCGACCCCATTTTTCTGTCCCAACACCCCACGCCCAAGAGCTTGGTTATCCAGGCCTCTACTTCCCAATCCTCTTTCCCGTCCGCTCCCCCGGATCGGGAATCCAAGAGGCTAGAGCAGTTCGGTAAGAAGCTGTTCTCTTCCCTTAGTTTGGGACTGCTTTCCTTGAACACCGCTTGCCTCTTGGACCGTTATTCCCACTCTCTGTGAGATACGGTGGAGGACGTGCTGCCCCAGTGTCCGGAGGAGGCCCGGACACGGCTTGCCCAGGCTCTTGCCGACGGGCGGGATGCAGCACGACCTGCTATTCGATGTGGACTAGACACTACAGACTCGCTGGGTAGGGCGATGTCCACCACGGTGGCGCTCCGTCGCCACGCCTGCCTGCGGTCCACGTCTTTCTTAGGGGATGTCCAGAGCACCCTCATGGATATGCCCTTTGATGGCACTCGCCTTTTTGGCGAGAAGGCGGATAGTGCGCTGGTGCGCTTCAAGGACTCCCGGGCTACGGCCAAGTCCTTGGGCCTCTCGGGGCCGCGACCGCAAACTTCCACCTTTCGTCCCTTTCATGGCTAAGGAAGGGGTGCCCCCTCGCGTCCGCCTATCCACCGGCCGCAGATCCAACCTGGACGTGGATTCCGCCGAGGCGGTACCGGGGGTCAACGTGCCGGTCAGTACTCATCCACCCCGGCAGCATCCGCCTCAAAGCCCACCTAGTTCGTGCTTTCAGGCCCATTCCACGCCAGTGGGCGGCAGAGTTCGCCATCACCTGCTCCACTGGCGTTCCATCACGTCGGACAGGTGGGTGCTGCAAATCGTCCGAAGGGGCTACTCCCTCCCCTTCGAGACGACCCCTCCAGCCATGCCACCGCATGTCGGGGGATCACTTGAATCTTCTACGGGAGGAAGTTGCAACCCTCTTGGCCAAAGAGGCCGTTGAGCGCGTTCCTGGTCCAGAGGTAGGCCGTGGTTGCTATTCCCACTACTTTCTGGTTCCCAAGAAGGGCAAAGGGGGCCTACGCCCCATCTTGGACCTCAGGAGCGTCAACACCTTCCTCCGGAAGGAACGGTTCAAGATGCTAACTTTAGCTCAGGTTCTGGCTGCCCTAGACCCTGGAGACTGGATGGTAGCGTTGGACTTGCAGGACGCCTATTTTCACATCCCCGTCATGCCGGCCCACCGGCGGTTCACGGTGGGTCAGGAGCACTTTAAGTTCACCGTGCTCCCCTTCGGCCTCACCAGTGCCCCTCGGGTGTTCACGAAAGTGATGGCGGTGGTCCCAGCTCATCTGTGCTGATCAGGGGTTCCAGTCTTCCCCTATCTCGACGACTGGCTGTTGAAGGCGGGCTCCCACCTCCAGACTACGGCTGACCTCCTGCATTTGCTGGGGTTCTCCATCAACGTGCCGAAGTCGCATCTGAGTCCCTCCCACAAGCTCCTTTTCATCGGGGCGGTTCTGTACTCGGCGCAGTTCCGGGCTTATCCTCCCGAGCAGCGGGTCCGGGATATTCAGGCTCTGATTCCAATCTTTCAGCCACTATCCTGGGTTTCGGTCAGGTTGGTGCTGCGGCTTCTGGGTCTGATGGCCTCCTGCATCCTGTTAGTGCATCACGCCAGGTGGGATCTGAAGTTTCAGTGGGCCCAGCATCGGGGCAACCTGTCCGACCATGTCTTGATCTCAGAGGGCACTGCAAAACAGTTGCAGTGGTTGTTCACGAACCGCGATTGGGTCAACGGCAGATCCCTCTCCCTACCCCACCCGGAGCACGTAGTGGTGACGGATGAGTCCCTCCTGGGATGGGGGGGCCACATGGGGGAGGCGATGGTCAGAGGACTCTGGTCTCCGACGAAGTCTCAGCTCCATATAAACCTTTTGGAGCTGAGAGCGATCCGACTTGCACTGAAGGCCTTCCTTCCTGTTGTCCAGGGAAGTGTTGTGCAGGTGTTCACGGACAACACCACCGCCATGTGGTATTGCAACAAACAGGGCGGGGTGGGGTCGTGGACCCTTTGTCAGGAGGCTCTGCGCCTCTGGACATGGCTGGAACATCAGGGCATCACCCTGGTGGTTCAACATCTGGCGGGCTCTCTGAACGCCAGAGCAGACAAACTCAGCCGCCGGTGAATGATGGATCACGAATGGCGGCTCAACTCGGACGTGGCGCAAGGCCTCTTTCGACAGTGGGGAGAGCCTTGGTTAAATCTATTCGCCACCGAAAAGAACGCGCAATGTCAGCAGTTCTTCGCGTTGGAGTTTCCAAGGCGGCACTCGCTCGGGGACGCTTTTCGCCGCAAGTGGAGTTGCGGTCTGTTGTACGCCTTTCCGCCTATACCACTTCTGCCCAGAGTGCTGACTAAGATCAGGCGCGACCAAGCTCAAGTCATCTTGGTGGCTCTGGATTGGGCACGAAGGTACTGGTATCCCGAGCTACTCAGTCTGTCAATCGATCCCCCGATACGACTGCCTCTTCAGGAGGACCTTCTGTCGCAGCAGCAGGGGACGGTCCTCCACCCGAACCTGTCCAGTCTCCACCTTCATGCGTGGAGATTGAGCGGCGACAGTTGATGCCATTTGACTTGCCTCCTGAAGTCTGCGATGTGATTCGGGCAGCCAGGCGCCCCTCCACTAAAATGGTATACGCCTGTAGGTGGAACAAATTTGTGGCATGGTGCACAGCAAAGGCTGTGGATCCCCTTTCCGCCCCTCTTTCTGAGGTTCTCCTCTTCCTTCTTTCTTTGGCCCAGCAGGGCTCTGCTCTGGGCACTCTCACAGGTTATCTTTCTGCTATCTCTGCCTTCCTTCGGCTTCCTGATCAGCCTTCTCTCTTCAAATCCCTTGTTGTTTCTCGGTTCCTTAAGGGCATTACTCACATGATTCCTCCTGTCCCTTTCATAATGCCTCAGTGGGATTTGAATCTTGTTTTGACTTTTCTGATGTGCGCTCCCTTTGAGCCACTTCATAATTGTCCTCTTCGTCTCTTGACGCTTAAGACTGCTTTCCAGGTAGCCATCACCTCTGCTAGAAGGGTGAGTGAGCTCCAGGCTCTCTCTTCTAAGCCTCCTTTCCTTTCTATTCATCCGGACAAGGTTGTGCTCCGCACTCGCCTTTCCTTCCTTCCTAAGGTTGTGACTGCCTTTCACATCGGGCAGTCTGTTACGCTGCCCACCTTCTTTCCGCCTCCGCATCCCTCGAAAAAGGAAGAGCGGCTTCACCGTCTGGACCCAAAACGTGCGCTCCTTCTATCTGGACCACACAAAACAGTTCCGGGTGGACGATCAACTCTTCGTTGGCTACGTGGGCGCTAAGAAGGGGCAGGCGGTGCACAAGCGAACCACATCTCGTGGGTCGTTTTGTGCATCAAAGCTTGTTACTCCTTAGCTAAAAAGGAATCTCCTGTTTGGTTGAGGGCCTATTCCACTCGGGCCACGGCGGCGACGACGGCTTTGGGTCGGGGAGTCCCCTTGCAGGACATCTGTCAGGCAGCAACGTGGGCCTCGCTGCACACGTTTGCCATGCATTATTGCCTGGACAGCCAAGTCCGGAGAGACGGCTTCTTTGGCCGTTCTGTTCTCCAGACTTTCTCGTGTGATCTTGGTTCGCAGACCCTGTAGGAGAGTAGGGTCTGCTTTCTATGGTCACCCCCACTTTTTGCTTTCGCTTCACTGGTTTTCGACTTAGATGTGGCTGTGGGCCTGCTAATCAGACCCACAGCCCAGCTGTTCTCTCTCTAAATTCATACTATGTACTTTAGGTACATAACCCAATTGGTAAGGATCACCTTACTGGATCCTGTACAGTGTACCTTAGGTACCCAGGGCATAGGTGTACCCTAGGCCTACCAGGGGCTGCAGCATGTATTATGCCACCCCTGGCTGGCCTCCCATCGTGACACAACTGGCTGATCACTCAGCTGGGGCAAGGTCGTGTAATCACCCCTTGCTTAGGTGTAGTATCCCTATACCTACCTTCTATATAGACACATGGGTAACCTGTAAGTCACTCCCATGGCACGCCTTAACAGTCCAAGAGGCAGAGTGTTTGGTAACATGTGAGATGGTGCTCTAGCATGAGCTGAGCCTGTCTGCAGCTTTCGGAACCATGTCCTTATAGCTGTTCTATGATATTGCCTACCATATACTCTTAAAGTGCCTTATAATCCTCGCGGTTATGGTAACTATGGTTTGGCTTTATCAAAACATGTCGTGTAAGGTGTCTAACACTTTGGAATACTACCCCCATACCATTTCTGGTGATGAGGATATTATTCCTCCCCTCTAGAGGGAGAGACATGTTAAAATCCTACTTTGCTGTTTAACTTTGACCAAAGCCTCAGCATCACAAAATGGATGCTGCTGCCACAGACACGAGTCTGACCTCCTGCAGCTGGGGGCCCACCCAGCCAGGAAGGCCGTGATAATAGGTTTCCTGCTTGGGGTGGTGCTAGCACCTCCCCAGACGGACTTTAGTGTATTGGGGCAGGGAGGGCTGAAAGGAATGAGACATGCCTGGGGCACACAAGGTGCTCCATGCATAGTCTAGTTTAAACCGGCGCTGGGGCCTTCCCGCCCCAGCTCTGGCGCGAAACTGGACAAAGGAAAGGGGGTGTAGCCACCCCCCTTCCTGGTCCCACCCATAGGAGGGACCTTGCAGGTAGCCCAGCCCACTAGCCTAGTATATTAGGAGGTAGCTGAGCCCTGTGAAATTAGATTATCCTGAAAAACTGCAACTGGAACAGAAACTCTGGACCTTCGACATTAGACTACGGATGAAGACTGAAGAATCTACCTTGTGGCCAAGGAGTGACCACCCTGGGCAACCAGGCACCATCCAGTGACCGCTACTGACTTTGCGACTGATCCTTCGAGGGACGACTGCAGAGACTGACCAGCGCCTTGACCCCCAGACACCTCTGAACCAGATCCCCTTCTGCAGCAAAGCTGAGACCGGTGGAGGCGACGAGGGACGTGGGACCGGTGACTTGGGAAAGGTGGCTAGTAACTGACTAGCGCGGCTTCTGAGGCTTCCTCGAGGCTGTGCTTGGGGAATTGAGAAGCCCCAATACCGAGCATCATCTGCAAAGAAGACCAGCACCCGACACTTCACGTGTTCTGCGTGGGGCCCTTCGGCGCTTGACCTGCTCAACGCGTTGTCCGGTTGCTGGCCCGTTGGCTAGTGACCTTTACGACGACAATCCTGCTGTTTTGCTTTGCTGGTCCGGCTCCTCCAGACTGGCATTCGCTCCCCTGTGAAAGGGAAGCACCTCAGGCCTTCCTGGTCTGCAACAGAATCGAATCCTTCATCCTGCGTGGGTTGCGCTTGCCAAGGCTTGTTGGGTCCGAACGCAACATCGACACCGCCAACAGCAAGAGCCTTCGTGGGGCAGCTCGGCTCCTGGTTCTGGTCGTCCTCGACGCCTCCTGGTACCTGTGGCTGCTGCGACAAGCTTCAACTCTTCACCTGCATCTTCACGACATCGCCTGGTTCCTCCCTGGTTCCTTTCCGCTCCTGGCTGGTGACCTAGACTCTGTCCTCTCTGCTTGCAGGTATCCTTCTTCTTGATTCCAACCTTGGAATCCACCGGACACTCTTCACTGACTGCCTGTCAGCATCTTTTCTTAAGGCATCCATAGGAGTCGACAGAGAAACCCGACGCAAGTTCACACCTATGCACCCGCAGCCGGTGGGATAGGTAAACTGAGTAGTCCGGTGCTCACAAGGGTATTGACTATCCTAGGGTCTAGTTTCCAAGTCTCTAACTCCTAGCTCCTTCCGAAGTGTCCTAAATCTCTTTATTTTTAAACACTACTATTTCTATCGACTTTAACGCAGTACGCGTGAGTGTTTCCACTCTGCACCTGAATCCCGTGGGCCTCCCACTGCCTAGCAACTGGTAGGATAGTGTAGCCCCAGCGATGGCCTAGGCCTAACCTGTGTTCGTGACAGTGGTCCTTATACCACTTACTTAGTATATGGTTTGCGTGGCCCCTAAGGCCTAACTGTATTACTTACGTGTGTGACTTATGTATGCTTAAATAAGACTGTGTTGTACTTACCTCGAAACTCATAAAGAGTGCTGAGGGTATTTTGACTAGAATAAATACATTCTATTTTTATATATATCTGTTGTGGTGTCCTTTCATTTGGTATTCAAGGGATTGCAAATGGTATAACAGCTGGCTTCACATGCCATACAGAGTTTAGCCTAAGACTGCTCTTGTCCATGCTACCACTAGGATAGCTGGTCTATAAGGTTGACTTTACAACCAATCACCATAATGGTTGTTTGGACTGATACAAGGTGTACACTAGAACTAGTGACATCATATATCAGGCCAACTTCTCACAGACCCACCACCGGGGTTGATATTGCTGGGGTATCTATTCTAAGGTGAGGAATCTAACTATCCTTTTCAGGCCCCTAGACTTTTTTGGCACCAGTGTCGGTCTCTTGCATGGCTCTGCGTTCCTGGCGCGGAAAGCTATGTACAAGAACTGACGTCAGCGCACGAGGACGGCGTCTAAGTACTCTGACGTCATTCCGGCCCACGACGCCGACGACTGACGTGAAGCCGCAGACGACGCCTAGCGACGCGCAAGGGGTATTGCTGACGCAAAATCTTTCCGGATCCAGCCTGACGCCTGGGGATATTCTAAGGTGAGGAATCTAACTAACTAATGTTTCTTACAGATACATCGTTACCGAAGGTAAGTAACTTGTTCTACAGGCCAGTTCCCTTCAATCCTACCTTTATTTCGACCCATCCCTCACCGAAATTTTAAGTGGTGCAGGCTTCATCTTGCACCAAACAGAGTCTGGGGAACTTTCCAAATGCTAAGTATACAGCAAGTCCAAAAAACTGGAGGTAGTAAGAAATAGTCTTCTCTACTGGCAGCTTAGCACTCTGGTCTCTGACATTCACTGATTTCCTTGTGAGATACAACTAAGCCTTTAAGAAGATGGCGGTACCAAGCACACTTTAGGGTTGAATGCGCTTCCTCATGCACACTCTAGGGTGGGGCGTGCATCTGGAGGAACTAGATATCAGGAGCATCTGGTATCTAGGACAACAGGCTTGAATCTACCTGCTAGAACTGTGGACAGTGGTATGGCCCTGAAAGCTTTCCTATTCTCTCTTTGCAGCAGATCTTTCCAGACCTTGACAAACAACATAACCATGATTTGGTACATCAACAAGCAGGGAGGTGTGGGGTTTCATCTTCTCTGCCAAGAAGTCCTGGGACTTTGTGCCCGAGTGTAGGCCCAATGGCTGCTCCCCAATCATTGGGCAAACTCTCTGAATACCAGAACCGACACCCTGAGCCAACATCATCTTGCTTACCATAAGTGGCAGCTCCACCGGAATGTGGTTCAAATCTTCTTCACCCTGTGGGACACCCCTCAGGTGGACCTCTTTGCCATTCACGAAAATGAACAATGCCACAGTTAGTGACCTCCAGTTCATTCTGTTGGTAGTCTTGAGGAGTATGTTTCAATTGATGTGAACTTTTTGCATTAACTTGACATTTTCACCCCGTATTGTTAATTCTTCTGGTATTGATGAAGCTGTGTCAGGACAGGGCACAAATCATTCTGGTCATCCCCGACTAGCTGAAAATGGTGTACACACACATCCTGAGACTCACAATGTGTCCCTTGCTCCATCTGCCTCTCAGAGTGAATCTCTGCTCCAATTCGAAGGGGCAGGGTCTGCACCCCAACCACCATAGCTTCACCATTCATGCCTGCATCTTGGGAGGAGCATCTGATAGATACTTCTAGCCACAGATACTTTACCTTAGAATATTTCCAGGCATCAGACTGGATCTGGACTTATTTTTGTTGCAATCCCCTTTGTGCATTGGTGGATGGCATCGTTCAGCTCCACGTGGGGTCT